>NW_022170403.1:13251803-13459229 GCF_008802855.1 Photinus pyralis | reverse complement strand
AAATTGTTAGCACAAATCACACAAAAAATTATCAGATTTGAGACTTTACAACATAAATAAACCGCCTTTTTATTTATTTAAATCGCATAGCAGCAAGAAATGTTACATTTAAAATGGAAGATGTTACTTAGAAAGCTGGCAAATGAAGAATTTGAAAACATTACAGCTGACAACTGGAAGAAAGTGTGTGAACATGTGGAAAGTGATTAATTTGGTTGATGTTTCTGAACTTTATAATCAGTGTTAATAATGACAGTGATGATTCGGATTTGTCAATTTCATCTGACGATGATTCGGATTGTGAACTTTTACAAACATAGGTAATGAATGTTCACTAAATGAGTATTATCACCAATTGGATATCATTGTTAAGATGTTGTATTTATTTTAAATAAATGTACACGTGTAGCTTACTTACTATAATTAGCACTATAATTTCAAAAAGAAACCCCACCGATTGGACATATGCCGAAAGGTAGGCAAGACGCGTAGCGACCAAAAATTTGATATTGCACGCACACACAGTCTATAAATCTCGTTTTCCTAAGAATATTGCACGGATCCTTCTTTGTGATCATGATACAAACGCACTGCATCAACATCATATAGGCCAAAATGATAATTGGAAACGAATTCACTTCCTGTCGCGACTTAATCTCCGTTACCATTACGCCTAAAACCATGCAATTAAAATTAAAATGTTGAACATAAACTTTACTTACTTACGGTTTTTTTGATATTCTGCAAGCCAGCAATGAATTCACTGTAGCACATCATGCCAAACAAGGTAAACATAGTCCCAAATTTGAATCGCGTAGCTCTATGTAATAAAACTATTTCAGGAATAACAATTATGGACGCGTCTATCATTATGGCAAGCACTAATGTTATTCGTAATCAATTGATAACGCAATAATTACATAATATTTAGTGAAAAAACCGCCCATCATGTTTAGGGCGAATATTTTTAGTTAGATTTGATTTCGCGCGATCATGAAATGTGTCAACTGTCACATGACTTATGGGACGCGCTAAGTTTGTTTTAAGCGTCCGATTCGCGTACGACATAGTGGTTAATGCAATAAAAAGAGATAGAACATGTTTCTTCTTGGTTAGAAAGTAATGGAGAGATGTACAAATTTCTTTGATATGTTTTTTAAAAACCGAGGTACGTTTGTTAAGGATGGCTGTATCTAGGTATTTATATATCTATGGTTATACTATGAGTTATGACGCGTGTATAATGAATGCTATGACCAAAGATAATTGCAATGACTCTCTTAAAAGTAGACGGAAAGTCAAGTCAGGAGTTTACCTGCCAACTAGTTTTCAAGGTAATTTGTTAATTTCTCTTCAGGAAAAAAAGAAGAAAATAAACAAAATTATGTCGTTCCGCACCAGAGACTTGTTATAACACTTGTTCCGCACTAAATGTTGAAGGCAAATTGTTGCAAGGCAGCGCAACATCATTTTTTTGATTCGCAAAGTTCGAAAAAAACCGATGCTACTCCCCTACTTTTTGAACTTTGAGTGTCTTGCACAGCGGCTGCTCCGAATTTGCTACTGACGCGGGACACCAAGCCATTGTGTCCGTTATGCTTGAGAAGAGTATACGTATATCGTATAATCACGACAATGTTTAAGGCATAAGTACCTCCGTGGTTTAAGGCTTAACGTTAGACTTGAAACGTGTCGGATGCAACATTTTGCTTCGCAACATCTTGCAACGTTGCGAGCGACGCGTTCCTAAATTGAAATGTAACTAACGAGTACCGGCCGCAACACGGACTTGAAACTTTGCGAATCAAAAAAATGATGTTGGGCTGCCTTGCAACAATTTGCCTTCAACATTTAGTGCGGAACGACATAATTTTGTTTATTTTCTTCTTTTTTTCCTGAAGAGAAATTAACAAATTACCTTGAAAACTAGTTGGCAGGTAAACTCCTGACTTGACTTTCCGTCTACTTTTAAGAGAGTCATTGCAATTATCTTTGGTCATAGCATTCATTATACACGCGTCATAACTCATAGTATAACCATAGATATATAAATACCAGTATAACATTTAGAAAATGCCCTCTAGCGCCTTTATTTTGAACCCGACGCAAAACGTTTAGGAGAGTTTTTTGTAGATTTCATCAAGACACATATTTTTTGTAATTAACATTTTTCACTCTGATGCTTACCTTTAGAGAAAAATGCAAATTTAGAAAATAAAATAAAATACCTAAACATTTTTCGCATGTTAACACGTGAAGCTGATGTACAACCCACCACCAAACAGTCAGCTGACTACTTTTTTCCGTTTATGTAGATAGTAATCAACCTACAAACCAAATCTCAGCTTTCTTAATATTGGTTTTTGTTCATCATAATTATACATCTTCGGATGACTGCCGCGACTACACCCACCGCTACTGGGCCAGCTGACGTTCACTACGTTTATTAGCAATGTTCTACAAAATTTCAGGTTTCTTATTATTGGTCATGAAAAATGGCAGCCGGGTCTCGGACTATCACATGTACAATTTGTTCACAATATACTTTTTAAAAGCAATTGGAATCGCTTATTTAATACACAACAATTGGCGACGAGTAAACAGAGGAATGCAAACCACATAAAAAGAAAAATCGTTAAAAATGGATGAAGCACAGTTTCAACAATTTATGAAATTGTTTAACGAAACCCAGACAAGATTAATCGATTCGTATAAAGTACATCAGGCAACACAAAACATAGCGCAACAACCCATGGGAACAATAGTCCCTTCTGAAAGTTTTGACCCATCAAAAGAAAAATTCAACTGTTATATTGAACGTTTCGAAAATTATACAGCCGTAAAAAAATCTGCAAAACGAGCAGAAAAAAGCTCAACTTCTATGTGCTTCGATCGGGCTTAATCATTATAATAGTTTAGCGGCATTCATGGGACCCGATAACCCTATAAAAGAGATTGGATATGAAGATCTAATGAAGAAATTTAGGGAGATGTTGGCGCCGCAAAGGAAACCTGTAGTGAGCCAACATTATTTTCTCGGCATAGCCCAAAAAGAACATCAATCTATAGCACAATTTGTAGCCACCCTGCGTCAATCTCTCTCTGAATGTGAATTTTACACTACATGTGAGTGTGCAAAGAAAATCTCCATGTGGCGGTGTGAAATGTATAGAAAACGGGTTTGGATTTATATACCTCGATCAGCTGCAGTTAAATGGATAGCGGCGAGCCTCGGATAGGCCGCGCTATAGCCGCTCGCGCTCCCCGACCACACTTAGCAATTTTGGAGCGTCGTGTGTGTGTCGCGTGCGCGTCGCGTCAGGTCTGTGCGCACGCGGCTTTACGACACCCTAATCGTAACTTGTCAATTAATGTGGCCCGGTTCCTAAAAAAAAATTCAAGATGAAATACAATTTATGGGACTGTTGGTGATATAATTTTCAAATAAAACAGTTTGGTCTCCCGCTTATTTAGTCAAAATGATTGGTTTGACTTTATTTCCACCCCACACACTTTTTACTGTAATCCGTTCCCCCTTTTATTTGCCCACCCGGTATAGTGAAAAATGTCATCTTAAACTGTCAAGGTTAAGTTTTATTTAACATTGATTAACCTCAAATTGTTTGTGCAATTTCGTAGTTTTGTTTTTTTATAACATTTTCGTAATTTGGATTGAACAAAAAGAAATATCAACAGCAAATGAGTTGTGGCTGGGGAATTTTCCTAATTAAAAAATGGCAGTAATAGGATCGGCGACAGATACACTTAACACCGCTCTTAAATCTAACATTGTACCCGATCAAGAATATTTACTTCAAGGTTCGGTGTTAGACCAGTATGTTGAGGTCTTACTTCATAGACTGAGGGGATTATGTGATAACGTAGATAGTGGACCGGAATCTTTTCACGATCATGAGTTATGCTTTACACTGCGTGCAACCTCAGGTCCGGGATCTGCAATGGTATTACCGTTAAGAGTTCGAAGAGCTTTGGATGTACCAGAGGCTCCGTGGCAGCTACGTTACGTAGGGCAACACGAACTGGGAGATAAAAACAGGCCTACAGTTGTTCGATCAAGTATCGATATGGCATGCAGTTCTACAATTGTAGAATTTCTTACCGAATTGGGTTGCAGAATGGATTTTGAATACATATCTAGGGGCTATATGTTTAGGAAGGGACGTATGAAAATAACCGTGTCGAAAGTATTTAAAATGGGTGGTTTGACTAATAAACCAGGTGAAAGTGTTGAACCTATTTCACAGAGTTATTTAGTTGAGTTATCAGTTCTAGCTCCGTCGGGTCAAGATGCAATTGCAGAAGACATGCGGGTGTTTGCAGAACAATTAAAGCCTTTAGTCCACTTGGAAAAGATCGATTATAAACGACTGGCTCATTTACAATAAATTTATAACTTTTTTCTTTAATTTATTATATTTGCTAGTTGCTACTGTATACTCTAATTTCTTACATAATCTCTTTCAATCTAATACTAAATGATCAGGTTCGCTTTTAGTCATTTCTTTGATGTTAACGTCCGAATATGTTGGATACATTTGGGCATTTTTAACATGTATAAAGAGCGAAAAGAGTACATGTAATGATTCAATCTTATTCTTATAAATTGGTATATCAAAAATTGCGCAAAGTATGTTAATGTATTCAGATAAGCTGCCACCAAATTTGGGATTAGGTATACTGTACTGTTTTAATGACGTTTCAAATTGTTCAGGCCATTCTTGAAGCAGGTCATCTACATCCGGCATTGGTCTGCAATTTACTCAATGATAGCTTATAAGAGATTATTTTAATGGGTTTACTCACTCCGAGTATTTCACAATTGTTGTAGATTTATTTCGATGCAATTCAGATACATCTTTTATCCATTTATCTATGATTTTTGAGTTTTTCTCAACATCGTCAATTTTCTTTACAACCTGTAATTGAACCACATAAGCTATATGGTGAGTGCACAGCTTCTTTTACCATCGACTCATTAGTGTGACTGACTGTGATAGAAGCGGCTCGTAGTTTTAAATACAGTAGAGCAGGATCACTTTGATTGGCTACAGGTTCGTCAAGTACAGTAAGTCCCAAGTGTGATTCAACAGCTTTAAAATCGTTGCCTGATAAAGTTTTTTGTGGAGGTACTATCTTCAAGAAAGCATCTATGTCACCAACAGCAGGTATAAATTCAGGAACAAATGGTTTAAATTTGTAATCCAAGGCAAGCTGTTGTGGGACGTACCTGTAAATGTGCCAATTGAATTGGTGTAAAATACATAAATCGTAACTTTACTTGGTAATATACTGAAACACTTCTTTTATATCATTTGAGACCTCCAAGTCATCATACAATCCAGGGTTATATTCACCCGGAATTGCAACTCGTTTCTTTTTAGTATTTCCAAGCTCATCGCTTTCATCTGAATCGCTGTAGCTTCCTTTCATACCAAGCTGTGTTTCTTGAAGATTTGGAGATTCAGATCTTGGTAATGACTGCTGACTACTCGATGGTCCGGCACTCTCAACTTGTGCAGATTGTGGCTGAAATATAAAGTACTTAACATTCAGTTGATATCATAATTTATGCCACCTACTTCTATTGAGATGAACCGATCGGTGTCTACCCGATCATCATCCGAGTGATCTGTTAGTGCTTGAGAAGGTCGACGTGAAAAAGGGAAGTGTTTGCTTGCAGGGTGATTCAACATAGAATGAGGCTTATCACTATAATTTGTTTCCATATTGTCTTCCGAGTCTACACTTTCGAGCTAAATGTACAGATAATTGAGTATATAGGTACCCCTCTGTAGTGGCCAACCTCTTACGTCTGATAAATTCAGAGGATTATTTTCGTCCTCCGATTTCTCCTGCATAATTGATAATAATTATCGATTAAGTTTAAATTATTGCAAATGTATAAAGCAGCAATTTGAAATGTGTGCGACTTGTCTATCTTATGTTGCTTAGCAACGAAAACTGGAAGCATTCCACAAAATACTAGTCGCATACCAACTTCTAGATTTTATGACAGTGGCGACAACTTATCATAATCTGCCAAATTGGGGATAAAAAACTAATAAGTAGCGGCCTGATCGTTAATAATAACAAAGGAAATTGCTAGATCATTTAATACAGACACAAACGTTAGAAAATAGGTAGCCAAAAACATAAGTATGATAGCTCGTGTCTGACCTTCACCAGAGAGTCGGTGACGGAAACGCCTAATAGGTCGTTGATTAGGAGTGCAACGTAACGCTGGTTGCCAATACATCACAAAAACATAATACCATTAGGCGCTTCACGTTCTTTCGAAGTGTGACCTTATGATCATGATTGCTAAACTCGTGAACAAACTGAACATAAAAGTTTTATGATCACGAATTCCTTACCTATAAATGCAAAGGTATTTTTGCTCAAATGTAAGGTTAGTCAATATTTGTAACTGAAGAAGAGCATAATCGTGCAAGTACTTCCACTTGTATTTAAATTATTTTCATAATCTAAACAAAAAATACGTAATTCAAATGCAAATGTGTAAACTTAACCATACTTTGATTTAAATTCGATCGTTCTTTCTTAAACGGGATCCTACGAATCATGATCTGGAAATCATGATCGCGAAGTAGCCGAAAGAAAGCGCCTATTGTATAATGTGGTTTTTATTCAATGATAATATCATTGAATTTATAACTATATAAATTCAATGATAATATGTATTACAAGTGGCCCAACGGTCGTTTACTTTTGGACACCAGAGTCGCAAGATTATTTTTTCAAAAATGTAGCTGTCTGTAATGCAGAGGTCGATAACTAAGATACGTGTTTAGCCCGGTGCCTAACCAATTAGAGCATTATTTCCATATATATAAGAGAAGAACGCAGATATTCCGTAAAAATATTCGTTCGTCCGAAGCGGTACTCGTATGGTTTCGATTCGTCAAATAAACACATAATGATAACAGAATGAAGTATTATTTAAGAAACAGACATATCGCCATCTATACGTGGTGTCCAAAAGTAAACGACCGTTGGCCTACTTGTAATTACCTATACTACCTTGTCGTGGCCCCAGAACAGTTTGTTGTTCTATGGTCATGCCATATCGTTTAAAACTGTGCAAAAGAAGGAAAGAAGCTATGAGAATTGAATTTATAACTATCAGAAGCGCGGGTTAAATGGCAGGATATGTGACTGTTTTCAATAGTTTAAATTGCACGACGTAGATGTCTCTACCATCGAGAAAGATGAATAATAATGTCAGTTTTTGACCTTTGTTAATTATTATACAGGAATCTGTAATGAACCCACTATCATCCACTATCTCGATTTGTAATTGTTGCATACAGAATTCTAGATACTCAAGAAACGTATTTATATTTTATAAGGCATTTATGTGGTACACAGGATGTTGATTGTTGAATGACGCAAGATAAACATTCTTCTTTTTATGAATCGTGAGTCGTGACCTACTTAACATTCCTTAAAGAAGTTTGAATTACATTTGACTGACTGAGGAAAGCAAAAAATACGTAGGCATCCTTGATCCACTGTAACAGAAATTAAATGTATGAAATGTATGAATTTTCTGTCGGAATATGTCTCTTTGGAGGGTTCCCTGTAACGCCTATCCTTCCTTTGTAAAAATTCTGCCACCGCAGGTCGTGGATCAAACTTACATGTAGCTGTCCCATTTAAAGTTTGTAATTTAACGTTTCTTCTAATAAGCTCGATCGCTTGTCTGTTTAAAGCGTGATAGCCGACAAAATCCTCGAAAAAATAAGTTGGTTGTAGGTAGGTAAGTACCTAGAAGTAGTAAAATAAAATAGATAAACACTGCGGTTTTTAAAGTTGTTATTGTCGTCAATGACTACATAGGTACTTGGTACCTATTTGTTATTTTAGGCTAAACGCGGTTGATTTCTGATTAAATACTGAATACCTACTACTACAGAGAAAAGTATTGCGCTACATATACATGCCCAACTCTGCATTAAAAAAATTAAAAACTACATGGGTAAATGAGCGCACTACTGGGGCAATTGCCCCGGTAGTTTACATGTTAAAAAATCCTCGATTAAACTACCTAAGGACAGGGGTTCCCAGTTTTTAAAGAGCCACAAAAAATTTTTGATTCAATATTATAGTTTTTGGCTATATACAGCAACAGCGTCCTGCAACAGTGCGTCAGTTTTTCCTACATAGCTGATACCTGGTAAAAAATATTGGTGGTTGCGGATCTACAGAAATTATTTTTGAATGTAGGTACAGGGTGTTCCATTTTTACGATGTCAATTAATAACTGATCTTTTTAAATAGAACATCCTGCATATTTTTACTTGTTTCAATGCCGTTTGTTCAAAGTGCTATAAGTTATAACTATTCTTTTTCAAATGGAACTACCACTATTTTATTTCGCTATTCGATTGTCTTTTGTATTCTCTTCAATGTTTATAAGGGGTGCCCTGTGCTTAAACCCCGCAGTTTTTATGTTATTCAATATTTTTCACAAAAGTACCTACTCATTAATTAATTAACGTGTTTATACATCGGAGTAGGCTGGCTACGGTACATTACTAACCGGAAATGACCATACCGGCGACGACTAGCCCATCATTCCAAATGTGTATGAAACATAATTTGCAGATCGCATCGATTGAACAAGTGCCCATTAATATGCCCGCTTTACACGCGCCGACTTAACCAGCGCCCGTATGACCAAATCCCGGCTGGGCTCCTGGGCATGTCGCCTACTTGGTGCGGCGCCGGTTCGTGCATTGCCGGTTTGTAATCGCCGGTTTGGAATGTTCCGGCCTGGCTATAATAAAAAAAACAAAAGAATACCAGAGTAAACAAGTGTCAAAAATTAGATAATTATTTGTTGCAAGAGTACGTTTGATTTCGTAAACAAATAAGATTAACTAAAAAGGCGAATTTCGAACAAATGAACTAATTTCTTTAAATAAATACGGAGAGCCGCAACTTTATATCAAAAGAGCCGCAGGTTGCCGACCCCTGACCTAGGATCACACGTCACACCGGGCGTCGATTCCCGATGTGCTTTGTTCACATCGGCTGACCTTGATGTGAACCTGAAAGTGACTGCATTCTCGAACCTACCACATCGAACAAAAAGTTGATCGAACGCAACGACTGGTCTAGAGTTCGGAACTATACTCTCCAATTTTTCAGATATCGAGATGTGGTAAATTACATTTGATTTCGTAGCTATTTTGTGAATCTTTGTATCCATCAAATGCTTTTATGCCTTTACTCGGTTCGGGGGGACAAGGAAAATGCTGTTATTCGCATCAAAGCGTCGATACTAATACCGGTATAATACCACAGATATACGTCAAGAATATCTGTGCTAATACAATTGTTTTTTATTCTGCAAAAATTTACCATTTAAGAAGCATTGATACAATTGGAGGGAGAGGGGTTATATTATTGCCCAAAACACCGCTATAGGTACCTAACCACAAAACTGCAAAAAGTGATATATAAAAATTTATTTTGTATAATGAATATCAGACTCTGTATGGAGGAGTATTAATTACAACATTTTACACAGGTAGGTATCTTATATATACAATAGAGTACCACACAGGGTGTTTATGGTGTTTACACTGCGAGATCGAGTTCTATACAACATTATTCACGTGATTAAAATAATGGCAATATCTTCAA
Source organism: Photinus pyralis (assembly GCF_008802855.1). NCBI lineage: Eukaryota > Metazoa > Arthropoda > Insecta > Coleoptera > Lampyridae > Photinus > Photinus pyralis. The sequence goes on along the minus strand of NW_022170403.1, from coordinate 13,449,536 downwards.
ATATCGTGTAGGTAGCAACCTTAAAAAATGCCGGTAGGCACTGCGTTTTTAACGTAGATCAGTTGCCACCGCTTTGAAAATGACATGTCCATAGCCTAATTATCCTGTTAATGCAAAATTTCTATTGTCTACAGGTGTATAGGTAACTATCGAGAACTCGTGATGTGCAAACCTTGTACATATATAGTAAGTTTAAATCAGAGGACGTTCGAAATTTTGCAATTACATATATCAAAACACTAATCAGACTTCACTTAAACCACAGACAACATAAATGTATATCCGTTGAATGAAAAATTATTTCGTTATTCAATGGTATAACATAGTAGGTATATTATGTTGTCTTCTATATGCTTAAACCAATATTGAAATATATAAATTTGGAAATAAATAAATACATTAGATGATTACTCCGATTTAAGTTAATTCTAAGTAGGGGTGTCGGTGTAACTATACATATCTACAAGTTTCTTAATAAATACACATTAAAAAAATACATAATTAATTTTTTAAATTAGACAAGAGAGAGAATTGATTAAGTACAAATTCTATAGTAATTTTATTATACCATGGGCTAATTTCGTGTTTTAAAAGGAATTTTAGAAGCATCTTTAAAGTTAAATTAATGGCATCTGTACAATTTATACCTAATAAAGTTTACAAGTATTTCTACTTTCCTACTATGTGATCATATGCAAAATTATTCGTGTACAAATTATTGGCAGCTCCACTATAATCAGCCCATTTGCTGAAGTCAATGCTTGGAATGATCCCGCTTCGACAAGGCACACGTGGATTTCTACAAAAGCAACGTATTTCGAAGTTTAGGCTGATTAAAGAGTGAAGAAACTTACATTTCGTGATCCGGTAAAACCATGGGATATAACTGGATTGTGTCAATTAAGTCTGTATTATCACAAATTAGCCTTGCTAAGCGTGTCTTTCTAATTTCTTGTAATTGTTCTGGTGTAAACGACGAGGGTTGATGTGGCAATTCGTACCTACACATGAAATATTACTCAAAGATGCCACCATTTGGTAATAATACCCACCAGAATCGATCTCCCCGTCTCGCATAACTAAACTGCGTGGCAATAACGCAGGCAAATGTCGGCCCCAACATACTACCTGGAAGAGGACGTTCTGACACGCCCCCTGACCAAAGATCTACATCATTCGGATGCCTAAAGATCACGTTTAGATGGCGAGTTCAGATCTCGAAAATCTTACTCAAATATTGTGCTGTATTTATGGACAGTTTCGTTAGGCATAGTGCCAAGTAATCCCTCAAAGTTGTGTGTATCAGCCAATCCACAGAATTTTCTAAATTCCATGTATCCGGGTATACCAAATTCTCTTCCACGTTGCATATTGAAGCTTACCAAGTCCATGCCAAATCGCGCGCCTACTTTCTTGAAGAGATGATTAGTAACCTCTTGAGTAATCGAGTCATCCATAGCTTGAGCCACTTGATTCATTAAACCCATAAAGTATTCGTCTAATACTCCAGCCCGATAAAGATCGTGAGGTCTTCTAATTAAGTCCGATAACCTCTTTGAAGCTGAAATGATTTTTAAGTATACCTATACATTTTATGTGGAGTTGATGCTCAAACGTACCTATGAATTTATGAGCTTTACTCCAACGTTCAACGGCAGTTGGTAGAAGCGAATGGCCAAAACGGAAAGCAGCAGAAGCAAATGCGTCGATAACATTTGGGTTGACAGTGCTATCGTAACCATCCCAGTAACCTTCTTTTTGTAATAAAAGCCCGAATTTTTGCATCACATCTTTTCCCAATAGTATTGGCAGAAACTCGTTGTATGTTACATGCTGAATTTCAGCAATGTTAATGCGACGCGCTTCCTATTTTCAGTAATAATTAGGCATACATTTTTATTACAAACTATCATATTACCTGGAAAAGAGTTTCATCGTCCCAATGAGGATTAACTTCTGCCAATGCGTTAGCGATCCTGTTATGCTCGCGTGCCATTAGTGTGTGCATGCATGTCAATACAAGTTGTTCGTTGACACGTATTTCGCCTGCTTCAAAGCAAAACATTGATTTGTTTGGACGAGTACATCCTTCATCCGGAACATCTAATTTCAGTGGCAACAAATCCTTAAGCCCATACTGAGAAAACACTGGATTCATTCTTAATTGACCTCCGTATCCTGAGCGCAATTTTCTAATAATGCTAATTATTAACGGGGCAATTAACATATAATAACGCACCTTGCAAACTTTTCCGTGACACCGTACACAGTATTACCGTCGAGCACTCCAGTTAAGGTGTTAAAAGGCACTCTGGAACCTATTAGGCGCATTTTTATTTTGTAAATGCATTAGATCATTTTTAAGTACCTAATCTACATCCTGGTCTTGGTGCAGGAAAAGCGCGTACAAAATCGAGACACTTGACATTGAATAGACGATAGAAATAGTCATCATCTGGAATTGGAATTTCATTACAGTATGGATGCTTCAGGTGTTGTGGCCGATGGCAGCATTCTTCTGGATCGTTCCTGTTTAAGGGATCTGTAAAATGGAATTTAAGATTTTATTTGATAGCAGAGTTAAATTGACATTTTAATAGGTTTGAATAGTCGCTCTTTAACCGCAACGCAAGGATAGATAAAGTAAAACAGATGATGATGATGACGACATTCTAATTTCATTTATCGTTCATATTTCAAATGGGCCGCGAAGCCCGATATAAAATGACGTACAGAACATATGACAAATTGACAATGCTGTTTCTACGGAATACGTTGCGTGGTACCTAAGCTGGAATGTATTTGAAAGAAAAGTGCCTAGCCTTGACTTGGCATTTATTATACTTATACCTACGTTTTTTGTGTGCGCCTTTGATAGGGAGGGGTGGGAGGGGGGTAGATAATAATTAGCCTTACATCCTATAGAGTATAAATTGCAGCTAGAAATTTCGTAGGTAAGACACCGCAGCGAAAAAGTGGACGCGTTTATTTCATAAGAGTGCGCATGGAACGGAGTCCATAAACGCATTTTATTTGATTATATTTTTTTTATTTTTGGTTGTGTTACGTTAGCGCGAGTCAGGGCGCGAGTTAATGTTTTGGTGGTCAAAATCCAAATACAAGGGATAATTTAAGAATTAGAAATTGTTACGATAAATACGAAGAATAGTGGAAGTTTTCACCGTACAAAATAAAAATTGTGTGACGCTAAATAAGGTTGAATTGTAAAATAGAGGATGTTTTTGCAAATACGAACAACAGCGTTAAATTAGAAGGACGAAATTCTTTACCTTTAATCATTCAAAGTGAATGGACTTAAAAAATTTCTTGTTGTACTAACAACTCGCAATTTCGTTACAACTGCGTTGGTAGGAATTTTGATATTGTTAAAGATACATTCAGAAAGTATCAAGACAGTTTAATATTTTTAGTTGTGTTGTTTTTTTAATATAAACTAATCACATTAATTTTGTATTTAAAGAGTGTCAAACGTTTTTACAATAGTTAAATATTTCCAAAAAGAGCATATCCAAAAAAGTAAAAGGTCAGCCGGTGGCATAATACCTTCATGCCATGGTTTTCTGAGAAAAGCATTTTGGAGGAGACACATTTCGAGATTTTTGGAGACGCAGCCCCAAGCGATAAACAATTTGGACTTTTGGTGTATCTGGAAACAGTTTATCAAAGGAAAGTTGTTCCAATTTAAGCATTGTAAGTACCTATTAGTGCAGCGGAGAGCCGGCGCTAACTCGCTTATTTGAGGTAGTTTTTTTTTTCAGAGTAGAAAGAATTGGGACCCACACCATTTTGTTCAGAAATGTTTGAACCTTCAGAATCTCGCTTTACGACATTTTCCCGTGGTCCTGACAAAAGTTATAGGCCGCTAAAGTTGAACTTCAATAATTCCTTGTGTAAAATGAAAGTACATTTATAGCAGAATCTAAAGCATTCATATTTGCCTACCTTGTTATGCACAGTTTTTAGAAAAATGACCGTCAACTTCCAAAATTCGTGTAGCAGATGAAAAGTGCTCACTTTGAACTATCATAACTTTTTATTTCACGATATCGATTTCCAATATTTATATCTCATTCGATGCTCCATAGCATTGTGATTATTTTATTTTCTATAACATTACCGCGAATTTTTCATAATAAGAAAGTTACGGTCCTTTATGTAAAAACCTACCGACCTCGCCGAGTCGGGAGTCGCGAGTGAGACGGAGAGGGAAGGATAGTCAGCAGTGTTCGCGCAACAAAGAGTGACGCGTAAGAGATTTTACTCTACTAAAACATTTCTCTCCGAATGGCGAATAGTTTTACCAAAACTAGCCATATAGGCCGTTTACAAATGCATTCCGCCGAGTTGCATTGTAAAATCTCAAACAATTCATTACCTCCATGTATATCAAGCTCATTGGTGAAATATACAGGGTGTTACATATAAGTATGTAAAAAATTTGGGTGATAACTGGTAAAGGGGACAAAACCAAGCATTTTTTCCAAATAAACCGAGGGTCCAACGCATTTCGTTTAAGAGTCACCCTCAAAAAAGTGGTAAGGTTTCCATTTCTCCATTAATTTTTTTCTCAGTAACCATATAACAGTTACAGAGACTGGTGGTAAGTCTTTGAAATAATTTTTCAAAATTCCTACCACAAAAAGGCACACCACTGAATAGGGGTGCGAAATAAATGTTGATTTCGACGAAATTTGGAATCTGGTGGTTTTTGAATATAAAAATCACGAATCTGAAATTAGTTTTTGAAAATTCGAAAAAAATAATTCCACTACAATTCTTGGCCGGACAACGAAAATGGAGAGAATTCCACGAAGTTTGTTGTGTAGGTACACACGGAACAAAATTGTCGAACAGTTTTTCTTAAGGTCATTTTCCAAACAAAAGTTTTACTCATTTGAAAATTGGTCTTTAGGGTCAGAAAATGTTCCGATGGTGGCATAACAAGTACAGTAAACGTCAATATTACACGTTCTGCTAATGGTGTCTACCTATACATTTCACAAAAATGTCAAATAAAAAATGATAATTTTATCACAGCGAGCATTAATAACTTCGACATCAACGAGGAAACAGTCACAGAATAAAAATAAGTAGGCCATATTCTGTGGAAACAGACGAAAAAATTCAACGCACAGTCGTTTTTCAAAAGCGAGATACATCGGCAGAAGAAATCCAAATTCCTCGTTTACCTATCACTAGATAACGACCCGATAACTGACTTTAACCACCTAAGTACATGCTGATAATCCTAAGTAAGTTCCGGTATCTACCATTCAATAATATATGTATGCCGTTTTTGAATTCTCCACCAACGAGCTACAATACCATCCTAACCATCGTCTAGCTAGTGAAATAAAAAAACAAGCCTGAATCTTTGGGACAAAAGCATACCGTTGTCACTACTGATCTTGCAATATACAGCACAGCACAAGAGATACCTATTGTGGAGTAACCCCCAAAATGTACAGGGAATGGTACATACCTATTTGTACCTATATATTTCACCACAGAACTGAGATACATGGAGTTAATGAATTGGTTGAGATTTTACAATGCAACTCGGCGGAATGCATTTGTAAACGGCCTATATGGCTAGTTTTGGTAATTCGGAGAGAAATTTTTTAGTAGAGTAGAACCTCTTACGCATCGCTCCTTGTTGCGCGAACGCTGCTGACTATCCTTCCTTCTCCGTCTCACTCGCGACTCCCGACTCGACTAGGTCGGTAGGTTTTTACTTAAATGACCGTAACTTTTTTATTATGAAAAATTCGCGGTAATGTTATAGAAAATATAATAATCACAATGCTTTGGAGCATCGAATGAGATATAAATATTGGAAATCGATATCGTGAAATAAAAAGTTATGATAGTTCAAAGTGCGCACTTTTCATCTACTACACGAATTTTGGAAGTTGACGGTCATTTTTCTAAAAACTGTGCATAACAAACAAGGTAGGTAAATATGAATGCTTTAGATTCTGCTATAAATGTACTTTCATTTTACACAAGGAATTATTGATGTATATCGCTTAGTTGCTGAGAAAATAAATACTTTCGGTGGTCTAGTCGCGCGCCCGAAAATGAGTAAAGTTCAACTTTAGCGGCCTATAACTTTTGTCAGGACCACGGGAAAATGTCGTAAAGCGAGATTCTGAAGGTTCAAACATTTCTAAACAAAATGGTGTGGGTCTCAATTCTTTCTACTCCGAAAAAATTTTTTGAACGATTTCGCGGGTCTCTCCGCTGCACTATATTCCTTTACCTGTGGATAAACTCCTAGAGAAAGCAAATTTAATTATTTACTATTTGTAACCGCTCTTCCTTCTGGTGTTTTTCACATTTACATTATTCATTTATGGGTTATTTTCAATTCAGTGAATGCGACCCCTTTTAGTCCCACCACTAGCGACGTCTCTGTCAATTTCATTAGCATAAATATATTCTAGCTACACAAATATGGAATTATATTAATCACAACCGTAAGAATAAATGTATCTTACATATTAATAATTATCATTATAAATATAATAAATTGTGGAATCATACCACACTTTTCCTGTACATTATTGTAGCCTGCCCAACACAGCCTCTGTAGCTCAGTGGCAGAGCACTGGTCTTGTAAACCAGGGGTCGTGAGTTCAATCCTCACCGGAGGCATGAGATTTTTTTAAATAAGTAATATTGTTTATTGAATGTTTTCAGTATGTGCCAAAGTTATATTTTAATTCAAACTTAGTTGTTTATGCCGAAAAAAGCTGGAAAATTGAATTATATTCAGTTGACGAATAAGGAATTGTGACTGCGCGCAGTGATCGATTTCAAGGTGGTCAAAATTATATGACCCGGTATTTGGGACAGTTTCTTGTAGTTATAGAATTCCCGATCGTTAAAACACTTGTGGAACCTAATAGCGTTGAGTGAAAAATTTCGTTATCCAATGCTAAAGTAACTCCACATCGGCCGGAGTAAGTGAGTAAGTGTGCATTGAAGACACAGGTTACTAAAGAATTGAAATAGGTTTTGTAACAGGTGGAATGGACGCCCATAAAAATGCACGGAAAGCAAATATCGAGTACCTACTAGAGCATGCGTGGGCAACCTTTTTTTCCAAGGGGCCAAAATAAAATTTTTCATATGCGCCACGGGCCACACTTGAAAATCGAAATAAAAAGTACGTTTAAAGAAATCAACATTTCTTTTTAGTCTTGATCTATTTTTTGCTTTCGTAAAAATCATTAAAAAAAACAATATAATTACTCCTGAATATTGACACGATTTTGCATACAAAATTTACCAAACGTGGATAATAAATCCCCATATTGAGCTTAATCCCAAAAACGTGTCGTCGTATTGCCCCACCCAGTATATATTGCGAGAAAATTCAGGAAAATACCTGGCGATATCTCTGAAACAAGAATTCAAACGTCTTGGAATCATATTAATTAATTAATTAAAATTTTAAATGTAACTTGTGGGCCCTATGAAGTATTAACTATGAATTATGTTAGCGGGCCGGACAAAACTTATCGGCGGGCCGTGAGTTGCCCACGCCACGCCTATAGTAGAGTAACTATTTCCGCTGTAAATACTTTGCCCATAGCGAAATACATTTTGCAAACAAATTAATGGCAGTTGTCATAAACTGATATTGATTCCGACTTGAATAACGTTTGAATCTGCTTTTTGTCTTCCTAGTGATTATGGTAATTGGATTTATTGCCAAATTATAAAATAATGAGAGATACACCTCTGAAAATGAACTAATTCGTATATTATGAGAAAAAATTATCAAAGTCCTCGTTTGAGATCGAAGGGACTTCAGCGCATTTTTGTGTGGCAGATCAGTATTCTATTAGCCACTTTCGATTCAACCATCAATAACAGATCTTGTCGAAGGCTACTACATTCACTAACCGCTTCCCACTTTCCTCGTGCACCCGCAATTCGCTTTTAAAGATTTGACTCCACCATCAGGAAGATCGTGTCGGGGGCTACCACATACCCTTTGACGGTACCCACTTCCGACGTTCGGTTCACCCGCAATTCGCGTTTGAAGATTTGACTCCAACATCAGTGAGATCGTGTCGCGGGCTACCACATTCTCTTTTACGGTACCCACTTTCGACGTCCCGTTCACTCGCAATTCACTTCTATTGGCGACACAAGAAAGAGAGACAGCGATTCGAGATTCACGAAACGTTAAACCGCGTGAGTTCGCAACGGAAGGTAAAAAGGCGCCTGACTACTTCTCGAAGACGCGCGCGCCGCCTCGCAAAAGGTCGTTAATTTCGCCCCTATGACAAAAAACAAAATTCCGCCACGCAGGAGTTGTGCGCGTTTACAACATCTTTCCGACGACACCAATTTCAAAAGAATCGGACCAAAACTGTAGTAGAAGATAGGAAAAAACTGAAAAACCTTCACGTTAGTATACTACGCTCGAGGATGACGCCCAGATGTCGCCAACCCCACATCATGTAGCCATGTCCCTAAGGTTGACAAATTTCACGGCCCTGTAGATACACGTACACCCGTTGCCTTTCTACAAGAGTTCTTCTACGCGCCCACATTTGCTGCCAGCCAGCCAGCCAGCCAGCCAAAGTGAGATTTAAAAAGCTACTTTTTACAAAAAAAATTTTTGCAAAAATGCGCTAAAAAAATCTTCTTTCGATTGGTGTCATTATAAACCCTCTAAGTTAACATGGGGAGCAAAGGTCTGCAAAAAAACGTTTTTCCCATGTTAATTCCCTATGTTCGGTTGTGGAATCATTGAATTTATATATAAATTCAATGGTGGAATATTCACCCGGTAATCGTATATTGCTTTCTCATTACCGTAACATAATAATCTGCGGATCTTCTTTTCTTATCCGAATAATGAATATTGTGTTATAAGCTGTTCCCGGTTGCTCAGTACACCAAAGTCTTGCGTATCCATCTATCCAAACCAAGGAGGCATCATAGCGAATTCCCTATCACCTTTTTTATTTACTGCTAACAGTTTACACGCTTACAAGTTACAACTTAAGTGCAGGTTCTCTTTCTTTAGCTTATTTAATTCAAAACAAAAAAAATTGTCGATTTAAAAAGAAATTTATAATTGTATCGGCCCAGTGAAAACTGAAGAAGATATAAACGGAAAACGAAAATAAAATTATTATATTATGATATTCCCATCAATTTAGCATGTAAATTGCACGCTGTGTTGCCTTATACATGCCGAAAAACTTTGAACACATTTTTTAGCGCATTTCCACAAAAATAAAAAAAATGCGCTATTGTGGCCACTTTGTCCGTCCGTCCGTCCGTCCGCTCGTTCGTTGAGACGTTACTAGTTCTCTATCTTAAGAGCTATTGTTCTATTTTTTTCGCTATTTGGTTCGTTATAGTATCGAGGCTTGCACCAAGGAAGGTTATTTTTTCTGCGTTTATTGCTAAAAAAGTTATTGTAAAAAAACCAAAAAACCGTTTTTTACATGTTCCATAATTTTACACTTTCGTCGTTTATTAACGATCCTAGAGATCGTTTATATTTTGTATTGCTGTCTGTCGTCTGTCTGTTGGTCTGTTCGTCTGTTCCTTTGTCTGTCTGTCCCTCTATCTGTCCGTGTGAACGATAACTTTGTTGACATCTCCTTTAGTTATGAACTGAATTGCATGAAATTCAATATGGGCATAACTTTTAGCCATATAATACGCAATGTCAAAAGTTGAGTCGAATCGGTTCAAAATTCACAGTGTCCTACTTCGCATCTCGACCATTTATAAACCGAATTGCAAACTTTTTTATTTATAAAAGTATTTGAATGAAATTTGATACATAGGCACTTGGAATAAGTGAAAATCTAACGCCAGTTTCAAAATTTGGTTTTGCGCATGCGCAGTGACAACTTTTTTATTTGTGGAAGAATTTAAACGAAATTTAATACATAGGCACTTGGAATAAAGGAAAATCTAAAAATTTGGTTTTGCGCATGCGCAGTGCCAACTTACTGACAACAGTTGGAATCAGGCATCACTTTCAGTACGTTTAGGAGGTTTAGGTATTCGTTTCATCTCAGATTTATCATTACCAGCTTTTTTGGCTTCTGTTCATTGTACTTCCAATCTTGTCGGAATAATTCTTAATTCAAAAGTTGAGATTCAGTATAAAACGGAAGCTTTAAATTTTTGGAAAACAGAACACCCTGAGTTAAATTTACCTACAACACCAAATTTTCAGAAAAGTTGGGATTCTTCTCTTGTGCAAGAAAAGTTTAAAAATATTATATCTCATTCTCATGCCCCACATATAGCTGTTTTACTTGTTTCATCACAACCAGAGCCTGGTTAAATGCATTACCTTCAGTACAACTTGGTACTTTACGGGACAAACAAGCTTTACAAATTGCAGTCTCTTTAAGGATTGGTTTAAACATTTGCCAATCTCATACATGTATTTGTGGTGCTTCTGTTAATGCTCTAGGACATCATGGTCTATCTTGTTCGAAAAGTTCAGGTAGATTCTCACGCCATAGTGCCATAAATAACATTTTAAAAGGGGCTCTGATATCAATTATATCCCAAATTTATTAGAACCATGTTGACTTTTCCGAACGGATGGTAAACGTCTAGACGGAATGTCTTTCATTTCGTGGAAAAGAGGACGTTCTTTAGTTTGGGACGTGACATGCGTCGACACTGTTGTTGCTTCTCACCTTCAGAACAGCTGTTTGATCGCAGGTTCTGCCGCGGCTTCTGCAGTTTCTTTGAAGTACAAGAAATACAAAGATATTAAAGAAACATATGAATTTGTTGCTTTCGCCATTGAAACCATGGGAACCTGGAGCGAAGAAGTCAAAACATTGTGGCATGAAATAGGTTCCTTGCTACAAACAAAAACGGGAGTTCATAAAGCCAAAACATATCTCCAACAACAAATGCGATACAACGCGGCAATGTAGCAAATGTTTTGGGAACATTGCCGCGAGGGATTGGAATGAGAGAAATTTTTTATTTACTAACATAATATATTTTTAATTATTTATTTAAGATATTCTAAAACTTAAAAATCAAATTATACTTTAATCTAAATTAAAAAAAAATTGATAAAAATGCTGAACTTATTAAATTAAATAGATTTTTTCACAAAATCAAGAGAAGTCAAAAGCAGTTAATTTCAGTTCAAGTTAACCAATTTTTCAGGAGCCACCAACTCCTATTTTGTTTGAGAGTATTCCGTATTAAGGCTGAGAAATCATCATCAACGATATTTTTTATATGGCACGTAAAAAAGTACATACTGTATTGAGTAGCATCTTTTATTACGAATACATCTATATACGGTACAATACGGTACACACAAAAAACAAAAGTTGAACACTGTTGATTTCAACACACCTATCCCACAAATTTCCTGGAAAATCTAAATATGTCCGGTAGGTAAGATATTCTCGCACCATTAGAGCGATGTGTACTGGTGCACCATCCCGTTAAAACCAACCGTTTCCAACTTTAGTTTCCTTTTGTCTGCCGTGTATCGTTATATATTCGTAACAAAAAATGTTACTCATTACAGTGTGTACTTTTTTTACGAGCTATACAAAAAAAGTAATGAGGATTTCTCTGAAACGAAACGTATTGAAAATCTCTCAACGCTATTTTATAGAATTCAAAGTGAGAAAGTGCGCCTTGACGAGTACTGGTCATGACAGATATAGTGAGTAGTGTGAATGTCTGAGTTTACTACGCCATAAGTGTTATAAAACGTCAATATGTGACGTTTGCTTGCTAGATTATGACGAATTGATTATTTTGCTTGGATAATTGACAAATTGGGACATAATTTAAAAAATATGCTACTTATAAAATCATAATCCCCACTTAGGACCCTGAAATCGATCACTGTGCTGCAGTTGTTGAATATGAGAGGATTTTTAGGACAGGTAAGTTTGTTGTTGCTATGAATATAGACATCCAAAAATTTTGTTGTTTACATAACTTAAAGGTTCCGCATTCAAAAGATTCTGACAATAATATTAATTTTGTAGTAGCTATGTATTGCTGATGCTATTGGCAAAGATTAGATCACATCAAACTGTGAAGAAAAGTATTGCCCTTCTGTCCATGTCTTTCTCAATATAACCTTTACAACCGGAAATTTGCACGTTTAATAATAAAATACTACATCCATAATAACCGAGCTGCGAAGTAGTGGATTGATAGCGGTTGATTTCATCACTCCCTTTTACTTGCAATAGTTTTACATGCCTATAATGGGATTCGACTCACGGATCTTCTGTCTCAAACTTGTTGGTCGAATATAGAATGTACCTATCTCCTCTCCTAAATTTTGCAAATTCTTTTCACGGTCCGGAATAAATATCCGAACCTCAGAGTAAGTTTTACTCTGAAGTCTGATACGATACTCACTGAAAGATATAAATACTTTCTGCTGGCGGGACAGCTTTTCATTTTTATCTAAAATCATGAGCCTCTATAGCTCAGTGGCAGAGCACTGGTCTTGTAAACCAGGGGTCGTGAGTTCAATCCTCACTGGAGGCAAACTTTACATTAAAAAATTTTGCATTTGATTAAAACCCGATTTTTTTATTTGGGATGTCTTATGTGCTTATGTGAGATTTTGTTGCCCTATTATTCTATCTTTGCGTTTGTGTATTTCAGTTGGGATTTTTAATTACTCTTACGCAATTACTTGATGAGGAATGATGAATTTTCTAATAATGTACGCCTGCGCCTGTGATAAACTGTAATAACACTGTGTATGTATGTAAATGTAATATTTGTCATATAATAAATTATACGTTTTCTATTTTTATAAAAGATGTTTGCAACACAACACAAAGTACATACCTACGTCATACGACAAAGAGAAAACATTTGTATATTTAGGTTTTAATTTTTTAAATTAAAATAGTACCTATTTCATCTTATTATTATTATCTTAACGGGTGAGAATTATTAAATCTTTTTTTTGAAACTTTATTAATACTTATTAAACCAATAAATGCGGTATTAGCCGTTTATATCTGAGCCTGTTTGGTAAAATTAACGAGGTTATTGACGATTGTTTAGGATACAGTTTGAGATTTTTACAATCTACTTAACTAGGCTGTTGATGATCTGCACCAAAATTAAGAAATTCAACCAAATCCTTTTTAACCCATTTCCACAAAAATATTTCGTTTTCGTTGTGCCACCCTGTATAGTATAAAACACCTACCTGTCAATAACAAAGTTGGATTTGAAACAATTTCCTTATTTTTATAAATAAATATGTGGAAGTTGATGATCAAATGGCCGACGGCCGACGGCGAGATGGTGTACGGCGAAGTGGCCACGGTGAAATGACGACGGCGAGATAGCCACGGTGAGACGGCGACGGCGAAACGCCAATTTCTTCATTAAAGGTAAGATTGATTGTTGCATTGATTATTTGTACATTTACGTAGTCGATCACGTTTGAGATAGGAATGTCAAATCTAATTGCGAGACTAGATTAACTATTGATTATTATTGAACTTTTGAGAACCCCTACTATTAATTGAAAATAAATTATTGGATCATTTCGTTGCGAGAAATTGCAACTATGTTATTTTATCGCTTTCGTTCAATACATGCCAGTTTCATAAGAGGAAGAGGTTCAACAATTTAAAGAAACTGGGTGGCGCTCAATTAGATGGTAAGTTGCGGCGAAGCGTATGAAGATTTGATAAGCTCTACCGAATTAGCGACTCATGTCCTTTTAAATATTAACATCCCTGAGCTAACTGGTCATTTATGTGACAGGTTTTGCGAAAAAGGAGGCCCATCTTAACTCACGTCACAGTATATCAATGGCGTAACGTATGTGTCACATGTGTTTACGTACCCGGTCTTGTCTTGTGTAATTTGGGCAAGTCGAATGTGTGATTTAAAAATTGATTGTAAAAATAAATGCAGTTAAGTTTATAATTCCAGTTTTTTATGCCTTTTGGTCATTTTTCAGTGGTGAATACCGGGGTGACAGTACCATTTATTTATTTATTCTGCGTTACATTTCAGTATTTTGTATTTTCATGTAGGTTATTCTGGGCCTAGTTCTGGGCGCTAAGGTGGCTCATACGGCAATACGTTATACAGAATAGTCTGGAAGTTTTTTTGTCGTTGTAAGAGCAGCTATTGCCGCCGCGATAATTACCAATCACATCGTTTAAATCCCCGCACGTAAATTTATACTACAAAGTAGAAAAGCTGCTTTTTTGTAAGGGGCGATCAAAAATGGATTGAGGTCGAGTCGCATTTTGAAGTTCAAGTTAAATATGATTTCCCATGTAAATAAAAACTCCAAAGCTCACTCGACAGCAACTCTTGTCACTTTACAGTAGGTATTATATCCACATTACAAAAAATGAACGATTTTATGACGTACCTAGAGGAGTACCAGTAAGAGTGAAATCGTGATCCATAAATTGTCCCCATGCAATTACCATAACGGTTCCTGCGTGGTCATGGAAGCCTTCGTCGGGGTGCATCGTTCGTGATACGACTCGGGATAAGGGTAGGTCATGTCCAGTAACACTTATCCGAGGAGCAGAAATACCATCAGCAAACAAGGGTCCGATCAAACTGAAAATGAAAGTTACACATTTATAATGATTAAATAGGTGTAGGTACCTATTAATAATTCTCCCGCTAATAAATCATTTTTCAAAAAATAAAATGTAAGACGTGAGGTTATATATTCCACTCCCTTTGAAAAAACTTTGATCTCTTCGATAATTTTTTGTTAATTTTCCGGAAACTGAATATTTATTGAGGGGTGCAACTTTTCGTTCACGCGTTATGGATACGTGACAGTGATCAGTTGGTATCCAAAGTAGTATAAATTAAATTTCTACTTTTGTGCTGTATAGCCGTTCAAAAATTGGAGTGTGATTGAATTTAAAATGGTCTCCTTTATATACCTAGTATTAAAAGTATAATGTAAGATGTTATTACATATTCAAAAATTTCTTAAATAAAATGAGATAACGGCAAAATGAGTGAGCGAAAGAATTGACTTTCACGTATAAGGTATAAGCGGAGCAAGAGAACGGCCCTCAATTTGATGTAAGTTGTTCTTATCAAACAATTCCTTTGCTAATATCGGAAACCGTTTTCTAGGGTTTTTTATGGGAAAAATTCATTGAAAGATAAATCCTTTTATCAGCATCATACTTGATGCCTCTGGAGTACCTATTGTACAACTCATCGCCATATTTCAATTCATGTCAGAAAGCCGGAAGACACTCCATGCGACAATCAGATTGGTGCCACTAAACTGTCCTATCCAAAATCATACTTCGGTCATCTGGCGACCGCAACCATTAAGAAGATCTCTTGTTTATGGGTACAACAAAACAAGGTACGCAAAGGTGTGAATGCATGTGTGAATGGATGTGTGTTGTATGTAGCGTATTTGTAATTGTAATTAATTATTCTGTAACTATAATAGTTAGTGTGGTAGCATATAATTATAAAAAAAAGCAGTGTTCTTTTGTAACTTGTTTTGCGACTCGAGTCATCGTCAAATATTTAATTAATTATACTAGTTATTCAATTGTATGTATTTATAAATTTTCTTAGTTTTTTTTTAAAAAACTAAGTGGCGCCTTTTCCAACAAAGTACCCCTGCCCACGACCCTGTGCCTTTGGAAGTAGCTGCCGGTTTTCAGTTATCAAGCAGTACACGTTATAGTGCGTACCTTTGCCAAAGCTATGTTTAGGTTTGGGTACCTATTTATTGACACTTTGTATAATTTTGATTTAAGACGTTGCATTATTTTTTTCCGGGTCCTTTGACAGTGCAGCTATAATTCCGAGACAATACCAGCCATGTGGCAACCTTGCAAAAAACAATAGTAACCCACTCCTTCTGTGTCGAATTAACAACAACGCTGAACAGAATCATAAAATCTACTTAATCACTGGAAAAGTCTCTCCCGTATGGTACTTACAGCATGATTAGACAAACGATGTGTACCTACCTATCGATCTCTATACCTATTTAGCTAAGTAGTCATGTTGCATTTATAGACATAAATTTACATACATAATCACTGGCTGACAATGCTGATATGGCTACTATAACTCTCGCCAGGAAAGATTGCCGGTCACAGCACACCTTGTGTCGATCTACAATCTATGTTTTTCATAAGATGCGAGTGACTTCCGGAATAGGATCGTGAAAATGTTGAACGAAAAGTCTTTTTGTTCAACATTGACACGATCCCTACTATCCCGGAAGTCGCTCACATCTTTAGAAAACATAGATTGTAGACCGGGATCAAGTGTTCTGTGACCGGCCATCTTTCCTGGCGAGAGGTTTAAGTTTGTGTTATCAACCCAAGTAATCGATAATCTTTTACGACCTCCAATTTTCATGACCCGTCTAAAAGGTCCTATTCACATGCGGATATGTACGGCGAATCTGTACGCCGGACGATCCGTATCAATTCGTATAATGTGTGTATCCGCCTGCTCGGCGTACAATATCCTGCTGGCTGTCCGTCGATCAATATTATTGCCAGTTTCTTTTTATTATTCATAGCAATTAGCACATCACTCGACATAACAGCCCAGGGACAACTACTAAAGAACTGAAATAGGGAGAGAACGCCGCCTGCTGGTCTATTGAGATTTTTCCGTGATCTGTGTACAGACAAATCCGGGTGTGTGTAGCTTAAGGCGGATCTGCCCATCGACGCCGTACAGATCCGCCGTACATATCTAATATACCTACTAACTTTGGTACATATTCGCATGTGAATGGCACCTTTTAACTCTCATTAGTCATTTGAATTAAAAATGCAACTTCTTGCACTAGTTGAAAGATACGGTATTTCACAATACTAAATTGATTTTAAATTTCAATTAAGAGACGCTTTCCTTGACTACCTTGCACTGATTTGAGCCGATTATTTTTAGCTTCCTAGCATGTGCTAGGTAGCTATTGCGATAGCCGTTTTTTGAACATTTCAAAATTTCATCAAATGTCGACGTTTTAGACCATTTTAAGCAACTTTTAAAGAATAAAATTTTTTTCCGTTTGTATGTACGTACGTACGTACGTGTACGTACGTACGTTTGTTGGCAATTTTCTGAGAAAACAAATAGCAACCTAAAATTTTTATTCTATTATTTGGAAGACCTTATTTTCCTGTGTACAACCTACAAAAAATTGGGCCGGGTTATATTATCAAAAAACGGAGAAAAAAATTGTCAAAAGTCAAAAAATTGTGTTGCATATGTGCAAAACGCAACGATCTTGTTTCTGAAGCAATATAAACGAAATTTCTATGGTAAGTCCCTTTAATAAAAGCAAACAAAATTCATGCTCAAAAATCGTGTTGCGCATGCGCAGAAATGCAATTTTCTTATTTATGGAACAATTAAAACGAAATTTGGATGGTAGGTCCTCCTAATAAAAGAAAACAAAATGCATGCGCAAAAAATCGAGTTGCGCATGTGCAACATCCAACTTTCTTAATTATGGAGCAATTTTAACGAAAATTGGATGGTAGGTCCCTCTAATAAAAGCAAACAAAATGCATGCGCAAAAATCGTGTTGCGCATGCGCAGAAATGCAACTTTCTTATTTATGGAACAATTTTAACGAAATTTAGATGGTAGGTCCTTTTAATAAAAGCTAACAACATGCATGCGCAAAAAATAGTGTTGCGCATGTGCAACATCCAACTTTCTTATTTAAGGAGCAATTTTAACGAAATTTGGATGGTAGGTCCCTCTAATAAAAGCAGTGCGTACATACAGGGTGATTCCTATAGTACCTGCCACCGTTTGGGAGCGTATAGGGGGTGCCTAGGGGAGTATTTTGATATAGGACACTTGGGGTCGGAAATCTAAAATAAGGGCGCCAGAACCAAATTTATCTTCTGGAATTTCACGCCTGTATGTAGGCAACCCAACCGACCGACGTTTCGCGCGGAGCGATGCAGAGCGAGTTAGCGCGAGGAAGCGACATGGGAGGGAAGGAGGGAAAACGACAGTCAAAAGCAATAACGTTTACAAGTGTTCAACGTGGCCACCGTTGTTCTCAATGCACTTCCTACATCTAGCCAACTATTATTATACTATTGCCATAGTGTTTATTCACTTGATACGCGTCGTTGCAGACGGGATTTCGTGGGTTTAAACAAAATTCTGATCAAGTGTCAGCCACACATCGCCGCCTGAGATCGCTCCGTGTGCACCGCCGGCCGGTTGGGTTGCCTACCTACAGGCGCGAAATTCCAGAAGGTAAATTTGGCTCTGGCACCCTTATTTTAGATTTCCGACCCCAAGTGTCCTATATCAAAATACTCCCCTACGCACCACCTACACGCTCCCAAACGGTGGCAGGTACTATAGGAATCACCCTGTATGTTGGCAATTTTTGGTTTCAGCTAGGACGCTATTCTGTCAAGAATTTGACACCTGGTTTTATCTAACAAAGCTATATTTGGTATCTATCAATGGTACTATTGCGCATTTTTCACATTGATATGTGGCACGAACATGACAATGAAGGAAAACATTTTCGTATTATATAATCTAGTTCCTAACGATTAGACTGCAAGACTAGCAAGAAAACTCGCGCGATTTACTGTCGAACGACTGCTGTCATAGTGTAAATAGCATTGCGAGTCCATTTGGTAGAACCAAAGATCAGTGTAGTATGATCTTTGGTAGAACCCGCGGAAGAATTCATGCGGTACTTTTCTTGTCGGTCTAAACAGGCAAAAGTGCAGCTGGTGATTTGCTTGTATTCCAAGTGCCTATGTATTAAATTTCATTTATGTCTTACTATGATAGCACATTTTATATCTGTGATACGCGGGCATAAAGTACCACTTTATGCCCTATGCCCTAGGGCATTAAGTATCACCATAGTAACTCATTTATACTTAGTAGCAAAACCTCGAGCAAAACAAACAAATATTTGCAGGTCATTGAAAATTAGAAACGTAATTATTAATAGTCAATACCTTTTACTAAATCACAAGATTGGCCTTATTTCGAATAGTTTCTGGAACTTCTTCCTCATTCACGATGAATTGAATTATTTAATAAAATTACGTTTGCGTTTGGATGGTTTCAATCACGTTAAAAAATTCGAACCACGCATACTTAATCAAACATAATGAATTATTTTGTAAACGAATATTTACTTTGACGAAGAAAACTATTTGTAAGACATAAAATTTTGTATGTACCACGGGCATAAACTGATGTTTATAATCTCGGGCGACTAAAAATCTCTCGGGCCTATCGGCCCTCGAGCATATAAACATCACTATTATGCCCTTAATACATAAATAACTATTAAATGCTTTTATAAATAAGAAAGTTGGCATTGCGCATGCGCAAAACAATTGCACATGCGTTAAACCAAATTTTTGACACTGCGCACTCCTGTGTTGGTGCACCATTTTCACTTTAGTAGTTGTAAATCCACACACTTTTTTTAATAAACAACATCTTAACTACATACAGGGTGGCAATTTGAAAACTTACTACCCCCCATGTCTTATGTCTTACTAATATGATAAATTTTCTAAAGCTGGCTTTTATTTCAATAAATCTTCAAAATGGTTTCCGTTATTGGTAAGACAGTAGTATAATCTATTCCCAAACTCTCGTCGAACCTTTTTAAATGTTGGTTTTGCAGTATTTCGACATTCTTGAATTATTCTCTGTCTTAGTTTGTCTATGTTCCCCGGTTGCGTTTTAAATATGACAGATTTCAAATGTATCATATTAGTTTATTTTTTTATTTGCACTATAATTACTAACCTAAATGTAATGCTATTGGTTGGAAAGCATTTTTTCAGAGCTTTCCAACGACGTTTCACACATGGGGGACACTATTTAAGATTTAAAAGTTGGGGTGGCTGGGGTACAGGGGAATGGAGGGGGTGCGTCGCCAACTATGTCATTGTGATTCCCCCTCCGAACTACCGAAACGGATTTTGATTTTCTAAAATATCTCGTTTATTTACTACGACATGGGGGGTGGTAAGTTTTCAAATTGCCACCCCGTATATTGTTTTTTTTACATTGCGGACTTGGGTTTTCCCACAAATTGTCGTTTCGACATGCTTTTCCCTGAAATTTTCTTATAAGAAAACCCACATTTGGAGTACCTTTTTTCCAAGATGGCGGCTCGAGCTCTAGGAGTTTCGGCCCCGACTTTTAGTATGTTCGAATACAAGCCCTAATGTACCTCTATACCAATTTTCAGCTTTCTTTCAATTACTTCCGCTATTCGTGGAAATTTGATCTAATTTGACTGTACTAGGTATATAGAATTCTATATAGAATGTGGGTTTCATAGCAGTGGAAATTCTATACTTTCGACTATCCAGAGCAATAATTTGTTTAGTAGTGTCATTTAAAATTTTAAAAAATATTAAATTTGGCAAAGGCGAATCAAAAATTTTATTTTTTCGATAAAGTAAAAAATTATGTAAAATGGAAGATGTGTTAGTAGTTAGTTTCTACCTCAATGCAAAACTTAGTCGCCGAGTGCCGGCACGATTTAATTTTTTTCAAGTAATTCGAAAAACAGTCCAATTTTGACGAAGAAAGGTTATAATACCAATATAGCTAAAGTTAAATATAAAATAGGCACTTTTCAAGTATTTGCAATAAAGTATTGGGTGTTCCATGAAAAAAAACGTTAGTCCGATACTTCACTGGAATACAGCGCAGCACACCCAGGTGAAACATGGCGACGGTAATTGTGCACATACCTCCAAGATAGACAATAGGGGTTTTGAATGCCTGCGAAAGGAAAGGGATAAACAGTAATCAGATCGACGTACATTTCACCACATAGCAAGCACAAAATTGTTACCTAAGGTTCAAAATGTTCCAAGAAAAATATTTCGGAAACAAGGAGCTTACAAAACTTAGGAAAAGGTGCACAAATGTACCAAAACTATAACATAGGCATAAGTAGGATTCAAGTAAGATCAATCTTAATGAGTTTCTTCGAATTAAAGCGCACAAAATTTGTGCATATTCCATCAATCAGCACAAATTAAGCATAAACCAAAGCGCTAGAAAATGTGATCGAGTTAATGTTAAGTTGAACCCCAAAAAAATTTGAGGTTTTTCTGAAACAAAAAGTCCACAAATCTGGAACAAACAATTCGAGAAATTATTGAAATCGAAAAACTGACTTCTCTGAGCGAATCCTCCGATTTGAAAGATTGTTATTCAAAAAACCAGATGCGCCTTTGGAAACCATTACCTTTGATAAAGATCGATAGCTAGACGTCGTCTAGTATAAAAACAGGTGACTGTCAGAAATTGTATAGAATTAAATAACACATAATGTATTACAATTACATACCGCGTAAATGGAGTATTTGTAGCGCCCCACGTCGGATGCTCCAAGTTGGTGCAAAGTCCATCAAATCTCCTGTATTTTCCAGCCCGACATTCAACATTAGCGAGGTAAGGAGGACAAATTTCACTTATCAGTGTTCGTGATGTATCGATTAAGGGTAAACCCTTTTCGATATCTTCATAACTTAAACCGTACCTATAACTCAAATTAGTTTCTCATTTTTGATTGAGAATCGATGCACTTACGTCCTCGCAAGATTAATAGAAATGTCCAGAAGAACTTCTCCGACGGTTTTCACATGTTCCGGCTTCCACTCGCCAATTGGATTCGCAACCGCTGTAAGAGAATTTTATGGTCGTGTTGTTTAAACTATAATCAATCACTTACAAAATCTTTTCCTTGCTTCTAAATAGGCTTGATTGATGGCGTCGTAAGTAATGCATGATCGACCTTCACTGTATCCACTGAAAGAAATATTAACAAAATGAAACTATTTGGGATCCTTTAATTTTCTGTTAGATGGTACTATGTTCAAGTGGTTGCGAATTGCGATATGCATTTGCTACAATGTATTGGGGTCAACTTTGTCTCGGCAAGCAAATGGACAGGTAATATCAAATGTGCTCGTATAGGTACTCTTTGGTAATATTTAATCAGTCACCTACTCACAGAATAAATCAAGAATTCTTGAGCGGTTGCCTAATGTAGGTAATGAACTCGAGAATAAAGTCTTTAGTGACTATGGGTGACAAATGGTTAGTCATTTTGTGTGTGACCCCATTCAATTGTAAAAGCTAAGCAACCAATAGGTATGTACGTAAAATCAAATTAAATTATTGCATAACAATGGTATTTCTGTAAATTATGGTATATAAGAGGTAGGTATATGGACATACTCCACTTTATTATGGGCACAGAATGAATTCAGTCTGTAAGTCCGTCGATGCAACATAAATATTTAAAGAATGAAAGGTCAAATTTAGTCCGAATCTGTCGCACTTGCGCTAATGGTTCTTATCGCGCGCTCTTTAATAAAAATGAAAACACAGTAAAAGCTAAAGGAGATACAAACACAAGGTTTTCATTGCAAAATAAACCACCCATTGCAATTTGTAATTCCTAAAAAACGAAAATTGGGAAAACACGTTAAAACGTAATAAACGAACTACGAAGTGACCCTAATGAATAGACCATTGAATTTATAACCTTATATTACTTATAAATTCAATGATTCCACATTGAAACTTGAAACTTTGACATACAAACATTCATTTTCCCTATTTTATCTAATAACTATTACTTTAAATAATGTTAGAATGTTTTACACGGTGAAGTCAATTTTTTAAAATGGATACGCAGTGGGTATTTCAAAGCGCCCTATATGTCTTTCAAATGACTACAATCATTTGCTAATTTTCGGTTTAATAAAAGAAATTTTCTTCTTGATTTTGATTTTTTCTAGTAGGTTAGCATATCTGTTAATTAATAATTATTATTTCTTTGATTAACCTCGTGCAAATTGTCAGTAGCCGGTGTAATGGTGTAAAATCAAAAATTAAAAATATATAGGGTGTACCAATTAAATTTTAAAATGTATTTAAATTATTCAATTCGTTTTACTCATAATAATATGACCCATGAAAAACTAAAATCTTATCGCCAGTACCACCAGAGTTAGAGGAGCGAGTTTGATTTTACACACTGTGAGGAACATTTACATGTGCTCGTGGATAAGGAAAAGTACTTTGTACATATACTTACAATGACGGACTTCGTAAAAGATTGAATGTGTAATCAAATACATTGGATTTTCCTTGCCCATTTATAACTAACGCGCATTCACTGTCATCCGCGCCGCTTAATTCAATTGGTGTATATTGTATCGACAGGCACTGAGAAATTAAAAAAACCACCTGCGGCACCAACCACCATCTGAAACAAAGAAATGTAGTCAAATCTATTGTCTATTGCCAATATTTGTTGTACGGATGATGTCAGTGAAGTTAGCCTCGCCCAATAAAATAACTCAGAAACTAATAAGAAGTATTTTCGTTTGTTTTTTGTTAGTTATTGATTGTTTTGGCAAAAAAATCGTTTGTTTCGCAATGCAATAGGCATTACAAAATTTGTAAAATGAGCGAGGCTAACTTCACATTGCCCGACCCACGTGTGGTTTTTCAAAGTTGAATGACATTTTTGCATTTCGTGTGTTTAGTTATTGTTTGTTTTGCTATAATCAACGTTTGTTTCGCAAAATCCGCTTTACAGTAAACACCATTGTGGGTAGGCTAACTTCACACCAGCCCGACCCAGAATAAAATTTTATTTACTCTGATGCTAAAAGGTGCAGAATCGTTAGTTATTGATTGTTTTGACAAAAAAAGGTTTGTTTCTCAAAGCGATAAGGATTTAAAAAACTTGGAAATTTGGCGAGGCTAACTTCACCATGCTCAACCCACACTCGACTTTTTCAAATCTTTCATTTTAGGTGTTTAGTTATTGTTTTGGTATAATAATCGTCTGTTTTGCGAAATCCGCTTTACAGTAAAATAAAATGTGGACAGCTGTCACACCAGCCCGATCCAAAATAAATTTTTAATTACTTTGATGCTAAAAGGTGGAAAATCGGTAGTTATTGATTGTTTTGACAATGTTTCGCAAAGTGATAAGTATCAAAGAACTCACAAAATTCACACTGTCCGACCCACACTCTATTTTTCAAAATTGAGTAAGATTCTTTCGTTTTAGGTATTGCTTCTTTTTTTGCTTAAATCAACGTTTTTGTTGTGAAATGCAATTTCCAGTAATAGTTATTTACCTACCTAGATATACAGGGTCATTCTTGACGAGCGTCAGTTAGAAAGATATGGAAAACCTTTCAAAATTAAGCTAAACTGATAAGTCCTTTAAGGGTTTTGGCACATGATGAATTGAACTAAAGTATTTTCAAAATGGCGCCACTTCCGGAAATACCGGAAGTAGCCACCAACTTTGTTATTTTAAATAGAGGCCCCCTATTTTTTCTATATTTTCGGATTCTACGTCGAATTTAGAGTACAACGATACCCCATAGTTGATCCTTTGCTCCAAGGGCTTTGCCGATATTCAAGTTTTTGTGTCAAAAATTGAATTTGCAGGGGTAATTTTAAAAATTTATTATTCGAAAACGGTGAGAGATATTGCAAAACAGTTTTCAAGTGCTTTATTGAGGAAAGATCGAATTTTCTTATGGTATGCGTAACAGTCTAAAAAAGTGAGACTACGTCACTTTTTCAAAGCTCTCAACTTTTAAACTTTTAAATATCCGTAACTCCATTTTTTCAAATGGCACCCCTCATTTTGTTCTTCACCCTTGTTTTCCTTTTTCCCAGACCTTTAATTTGATGCAAAATGCCAAAAGCTGCTTCAAACGGTTTCCGAGATATTCCATGTTTTAGTTACTTCTTGTGGAAAATTGATAAAAAAATTAAGTCGCTTGATGTTATTCTTTTGTTTTTATTATGATAATGTTTAAACGTCAAATTTTTCGCTGTTTGAACTTACACTTCTGGTCAATAATGGCTCGTTTGGGTTACACTAATGAAGATTTTGTGAATTGAATATTAATACACGGTGATTGTAATCGAATAGCTGCCAGGACTTGTCTTTTTTCCGAAAGATACCCTGACTAGGCGCAACCCACAGATGCTACAATTCGCAAATTACTACACAATTTCAGGAATAACGGTACGTTTCAAACAAAAATACAAAAAAGGAAGCCTGTGATCATGTAGATCACCTTACAAAGCAGACGTCTAGTCCGAGCCTAGGATTGGTGTCCTAATTTCCGCGTTGCAGTGTTTGCGTCCTAATGTCGGCGTCCTAATGCCCGCATCCTATTGTCTGTGTCTAATGTCTGGCGGCCTAATGCCCGGCCACTTATTAAATAAGTAGGTAGGTACCAATTTAAAAATTAATATAACAAATACATTTCATCGCATTGAAATTTGAAAATGGTAAAAATATAACAAAATAATATTTGATCATCACTGTATGTTATGTTACTAAACTACGTAAGACTTTCGTTTGTATAGAAATACAGACTCATGGCGGAGCGAGGACAAGGATTAGTAGTGAAAATCATGGTGAACCAAAGACTGAGACCGTGGTGTCCACTACATCATCCTCTAGCTCTAGAGTAAGTTTTATGGATACCATTATAAATCTATATTTACTTCTACTACTGCGCTACTGCGTCGGCCGGACTCGTCAAACACGATGACCGTGCGCTCGTTTACGGATTCTAGATCTGCGTTCGGGAGTGGGCAGGCCAACTCGATATACTAGCCCGAGCTAAATTAAATTGTAGTAACAGCAACAGGTACACAATCGTTAGTTGATTTTTTTCACAAAAAACGTTGTCTTTGCAACACTTCCAGTAAGATGGCGAATCTAGGATGACATCTTGGCGGCGGCAAATGTTAGTACAGTGATGGTTAGGTATCGTATTGTGCGGGGTGTGGAGGGTCCGTGAAACAAAATATAACCACTAAAAACGCTGTTTTATGCATTTGTCAGTGAATTTATCACAGTTACATCTAAGTTTTTGTTATAGAACTTACATGGCCCTTAACACTTTGTCAATTACACTCCCTCCATAACTTGACTACACCTGTGGTTTTAACAAGAAAACCCCTCTCAACCGAAGGACGTGCAGCGAATTACATATTCTTGAAAACAATCGTTTAGCAACGTTGATTGTGGCAAAACAGACTAATTGCCATTTGCACCGACAAATTTAAGCGGGGCTTGGCTTAAGCGTACCTAGCTTAAAATCCATGGCAACCATTATCTCAATAATTGTTGCCATGGAATTTAAGCTACGCTTAAGCTCTCCGCTTAAGTTTGTCGGTGCAAACGGTCATAAAAGAATCAATTGAAATAATGTTAATCAACAATTAAATAAATGGGATGGATACTGGGTAGTATAAGAGCTAGTCTTACCGATTGTGTTAATTTACAATACCTAATTAACGCATTGCGAATTTTTTTAATTTGAGTCGGGCTTGTGTGAAGTTTGAGCAGGCCGCCTAGACATTTTTTAGCGCATTTTCCAACGAATATCAGATTAATAAGCGCATGCGCAGGACGCGCAATATCAACTGCGCAATAAGTGCCAACTTCCTTATTTATGGGTCCGTTAACGTGTAGTTTATTCACTGCACAACGCGCCAGAAGTTGGCGCTCCACGCTTCGTTCCAAAACCGATGGCGCGTCGTTCCGGGAATGCACGTGAAGGGGCCCCATTAGCCTCGCTAATTTTATAAATCTTGTAATGCCAATTGCATTCCGAAACAAACGATTTTTTTGCCAAAACCAACAATCCCTAACAAAAAACAAACGATAATACCCATTAGTTTCTGAATTTGTTTAGTGGGCGAGGCTAACTTCACTGACATGCAGCTGCTTTTCTATGATATTCAATTAAGTATTTTTATTTCGGGATTGTTAGTCAGCCGAGAGTATAGGCATTGAATAAAAAATTAAGTTTTTATTTAATGCTATGCTATAGATTTGATGGGATTTACTTAATGTATCTATTTCATTTGCACGTTGACTTTCCCAATCGCATCGCACGATGTTTCTGTAATTAGGTTAATCGATAGAAAGGAGTAATTGTTGAGAATTGATTCTTACAATAAAATTGATGTTACAGTTAGTATAATTAATGGTTGTAGGAGTTAAGCGTATCTTACAATTTTTCAGTACAGTATCATTACCTGTGCTTTCAACCGATTACATTAAACGGTGTTCCGCATGATTCTGGGTTTTTGGGAAATGAATATTGAGTTACAAAACGTATCTCAGTTATAGTACTAGGTTCATTAATATATAATTGAGCTGCTTTGTCAAGAAGTGACAAGCAGATCAATACAACATGATCATAAAAGTAGAAAGTTAGCACATTGTATATCGTCGCAATCAGGATGCAAGCACATTCAACACCATCCTCTTTTGTGTAATATAAGTTAGAAAATACGAATAATTGTTTTTCAAGTTGGCACAATCGGTTCCATTCGCTACGAAATTTGCACACATTAAAATGATACGGTTGTCAAATAATCTGATTTTTTCCACCGATTACTGTAAATATGAATTTCTATTAAATACTAATATATTGTGGTCAATTTGTAAGATAAAATGGAAGAAAGCATCATGTTGCTTGACAAAACCTTCATTATTGTTTATACAGAAGTGATATCACGTCTTAAGTATTTTAGTTAATTTTATGCTTTGAAAGGATGAGGTTCCTTACTTGAAATTTTTGTGCAAATTGATTGCGACCGCTATGAAGTTGCCGCGTTTCAAACTGTTCAGATGCCGCATTTTTTATTTAATTAAATAGTCGTATATAAAATAGCGTAATTTACTTGCATATTGCGATTATGACACTCGGAAATAATTACAACACTCGCCTTCGGCTCGTGTTGCAAACTTTACCTCGTATCTAATCGCACTCTTTAACCCTATGCTCGTATAATAATATAATGGACAGTACATCCCGAATGGAGTACGTAAAGTTGCCTATTGTCAATCCCCAAATTTGGTTATTTATAATATTAATTTATGTTCGATGGTAGAAACAAACTTAGGCCAAGTATAATGCACATTTTCTATCTATATAAAACAACCCGCGCGGCGGAAGCTACATTTTCGCTCTCACGAGGTAACTTTTAAGTCGTTTTTCCAAGATAACTGATCTATAAATGAAGTTAGAACAATTTCCAAATTTGCTATACGTAAGTTCGTAAAGATAATATCTAGAAAATAACGCCAGGAAAATTTGTTTCATTTTTTAGAAAATATGGCACCCTAACAGCCCTCGACGTTACCCTTAAAAAAAAGATTATTTCAAAACATTTTAAGAAATCCCGGCGTTATTGTCTAGCTAAAGTATTCACCTTTCACAGGAATATTCGACCCCTTCTGCATCTTCACTTAGAATTCCGATATCGTGGAACGAAATCAAGCGTTTTCGGGGAACGAAACGGATGATGTACCTACTGTCCAGCCTAAGTATATGATCGCTACGTTTAAGATTACACGCAAAACGTAAACATTGGGTACAGCCGACGCAACTGTTGACTAACACCGTAAACGTGTTTTAGTAGACCACCATACCTGAACGGTTCTGTCGACACAACACGTTAGAATATGATATTACGTCAAATTTGTGGTGCCAATTATTACCAACTGTTGACTTCCACCAGAAGTCACCATTCAGCGTTCAGGTAAGTCAACGTCTCAACAGTCAACATACTCAACAGTTGTGTCGGCTGAACGTACCTACCCAGTGAGGTAATGGTTCCACATACAAAAAATGAATATTGTTGATTGTATCTAATAATTAGCTCCGCTCAGCTGCTTGCATGTTGTTTATTAACGAGCTGCTAGCGAGGTTATAATTTTGCGGTGTCTGTCCATCCGTTAGCACTAGGGAATGCAATCCCGCCGCATAATTTAGATCCAGGTATTTGCGGGATCACTGGATAGTAATCTCGCGGGATCCCGGTATTTGCGGGATTCCGCAAAATTTTAAAAACATTCGGAAATAAGCAATTTTGTGCAGTTAACGGAATATTCTCAAGAAAACACATTCTATTTCGCGGAAAGAATGCATCACATCTGCCGTCTTTTCTTTTCGCCGTGCCGATCAGCAATCTTTTATGGCCCCCGATGGCCCCTCCATGACTATCTGGATTGCTAGAATATTCGCTGCAATATTTCCATACAGCCACTTTACTACTAAACTCTTTTATAAACAATCGACGGGTCCGACGATTTGCGCACTCACTCGCTGTTTAACAAAGTTAATAAGAGATCCAGGTTTGCGCGTAATTATTGCATGATCTGCAACAACAAAAATGTGCGAAGTAAACAAATTCCCAGAGTTGTTAATGTATGATGCGGTAAGCTTGGTCGATAAATTCTGCAATCCCGCAAATCCCGCGGGATCCCGCTCCATTTACGTACGGGATTAATCCCGCAAAATGGCTGCGGGATCCCAGTATTTCGGGATCCCGCGATCCCGGTATTGCATTCCCTAGTTAGCACGATATCTCGATAACGAATGGACCGATTACGATAAAATTTAGGAGATGGATTCTTTATCAAATTTGTAGATCGGAGTTCGTGAATTGGCAATGTAGACCAAAAAATAAGGAAATCCCTTTTGACATCTCCGTGAGTTATGAACCAAATTGTTTGAAATTCAATATGCGTATAGCTTTAGCCATATAAAACGCAATTCCAAAAATTGAGCCTAATCGATCAACATTCACAGTGCCCTTTTCGCATCTCTACCATTTATAAACCGAATTGAAAACTTATTTATGAAAGCATTTAAATGAAATTTGATACATAGCGACTTGGAATAAAAGAAAATTTAACGCCAGTTTTAAAACTTGGTTTTGCGCATGCGCAGTGCCAACTTTCTTATTTATGGAGGGATGCAAATGAAATTTGATACATAGCCACTTGGAATAAAAGCAACTGTAGCGCTATTTTCCAAATTTGGTTTTGTGTAGCATGTGCAGTGCCAACTTTCTTATTTATGGAAGCAATTAAGTGAAATTTCATACCTATACACTTTAAATAAGAGCAAAACTAACATCAGGTTTAAAATTTGGATTTGCACATGCTATAGCCATACCCAGGAGCTCGTTTTCTATATTTGTTTAGTTTATTTATTTAATTTTTAATTCACAGATATGTCTTCATTTGTACGTTATGTGGAAAGTATTTACTAAACAGTGCAATCTAAGTAGACAGACTAAAAATATTCACTTCTGAGGCTAACGAAGGTTATGTTTATTATTTACCCCTACGAGTATATTTTTTACTCGTAGATTTTTACCCCTTACCCTTAAACAGTTCAACGCAAATTCAAATTCTAGCGCGCTTGCGGTTGCGCAGTGCCGAGGTCACGGAGGGAGTCACGGTGCAACGGAGACGCAAGTGGAGAGCTACACACATCTCCACCGATTGTCACGGAACCACACGTTCTCATTTACTTAAGACTCCTTCCTATTAGTGAGCTAGCGGTCGGCATAATTTTTGCGAGGAGGTGACATCATTTTTTAAATCAAAATTTTTAGTGCGAGCCCTACATTTGGAAACTTCCCGTTACAATCTTTCTTAAACGTCCCATATATTGCTTGAAGTTCTTAGTTATCGTGGGTATTTCGACTTGAGAGTAAAAATATCTCCAGCAGGTGGCGAATTTGAAGATGCAAATCTTGCCAAAGGAATGAAAGAAAAAGAACCTCTGGAGTTGTGTCGGTACATATCTGTTATGCAATGGGCGCGTTTTTTAGCGCAATTTTTATTACAGGGAGACCTTGAACGTGAACTTCGCGCAAGAAAGGCCCTAGAGGGAATTCCGGCGGAAGTGGCGAAAACTCTTTCTGTAGCTATAGGCAATATGCATATGTTTCACTTTCATATACATATGTGTAAGTTACATACCAAGTCGCGCCATCGAATAGACTCGGTAAATTGATTACGTAAAATACACGCACTTCTGTTTCATCTTAATCCTTTTCCTAGCCTTCAATTATTAAGTGCAATGTCGTAACAAGAATGTAGTGTTCAAATTTGCAATTCACTTACATAATGGGAAGTATTCCTTACAAAATTTGTCCATTAAAAAATATTGATTATATCTGCTGTTAGAAGCAATTAAATCTTAAAAATAATTGGGATATGTGTAGCGCGTAACGCTTCATTAGTATTAATACTTTATTAACACGGAGAAGGTATGTGCAATCGAACATGCTTGACCTTAATTTCAAAAGCAAACATGTCAGATCCTCCATAGGAAAATTTTAAGTATCAAAATGGTCAAGGAAAACGTGTAAAAAAGTAAATTTCTTCGTTCACGTACCTACCTATTTATTGGTGCCAAAGCAAGCTTCTATTAATGAATACGCAATAAAGTATAAATTTACATTTGATTTGCAAACACTTTCTTCGAGGAATGCATTTAAATTTTTGTAGGTATTGATCATTCGTGTTAGCATTCTGGCATGATATTATTTTTATGTTTATAAAATAATTAGCACTAATTTCAAATAGATCAGCACAAATAGCTTGAAGTGGGGTCATTAATCTTTAAAAAACAAATATAGCAAACGAGCTCCTAGGTCACTCAAAATTTAATTAGTTCTTCCTTGGGTGATGATAAACAAAATACTGAAAATAGAATTGGAAAATTCGAAACCGCTCCACAGACGGACGGACGGACAGACGGGCGGGCGAACGTACGGACAGAAAGTTCAAAATCATAAACTCGCTATAGGAGCTCGTTAATAAGTCATTTTTCTACGGGGATTGGAGGTTGATTCTGCAGAATTACGCTATAATATTTATGATAATTGTTTACACGTTTTGAAAATGTTACTCTACTCGTATAACACTACTATCAGAATAAATCCTCATTTGGCATGGAAATCGTTGTGTAACGGTGGTCCGTTGTGAGAAGATTACAAAGCGTAGATCATTGCAGTGTTAAAGTTTTGGATAAGACCACTGCATATATACCCACAACACAATGATAAGACTTGAGGATTGTACGATTTTTCCGGTACGCTTTCAATTAAAGGGTTATAAAACATGCGCTCCCTAAAAATTCAAGCCATAAAAATTAAAAGGATAAGTTAGGGACATTTAAAAGAGGGTTATCAAGTGTGAGAAGTTTCCATTTGTTTATGAATTTATTTATTGAGCCCTCTCCATTTGAAATCACGAATAGAGTTTAAATTTAAGGTTCAATTGTTTTTGTCGGATTTTGACGTAAAAGAGATTAAGAAATACGAATCTGGTGGAACGCGACTCCAAAGGCGAGTATGGTACGAGTATGATTATAACGAAAATCAATTTGAGTTAACGTCATTTAATCTGAATGAACGTGAATTAATTCGAATTATCGTGAATTAAGTCGAATTAACGTGAATTAATTTGAATTTGAATTTTTGGTGTACACCAAAAATGGTACTTGTTTCCCCCTAAGAATTACTACTGTGAATTTTTGTTTTTGTTTGTCATTTGTTTGGCGAAGCGTGGAGCTTCTGGACGTTATGATACAAACAGTTACAGATATAAACTGTCTTTACAAGAACAATCGGAAAAAGAGTGACAAAAAGGTATAGATTAATATTTTTCTATTTCGGTGTCACAATGATGATTTTGTACAACTGTTTTCGGCCGAAAACAGTTGTACAAAGACAGTGATTATAGTCGTTTTTTTTTGGTTACTCATCTGCATCTCTTAAGTTGGCAGTTATTAGTTAGTACAAGTACCTAGATACAAAACTTCCATGTTTAAACTTTAAAATGTCAGTCTTACTACGCTGCCAACCTAAAACTTAACGGCATAAAAAGTGTTCCCAACATAAAACATGTTAGTTCTAATGTTCCCTATAATTTCTGATAATGATTTTTTTAATTAAATTAAAGCACCGAAATAGAAAAAATAGTATGAAAAACGCGTGTTACAATGCTTTATTGTAATACTTCTATCTTGCGGACACTCGTGCCTACGCTTCGCGTCGCCACTCGTGCCACAAGATAGTCGTATTACAATAGGTCGCATTGTAACACTTGTCTTTCAATATACTATTGTATCTCATTATCACCCAGAAATGAACGGTGTAAGTACTTTGCATAAAGTGTTTTTGTGAGGATATGATGCAATGCATTTTTATGTATCTATACAAATTAGACTAATATATTATACATTATTAGCTCATTTCCGATGCAAAATTATTTCCTGCTAAGTTTATTTTAGCATCAATTATTAGTGAATGTATCCATAATAAATACAGAATAATAAAAAAAAACGTAGAAAAAAACCATTAAAATACAAACATTCACAAGAGAATGAAAGTAAATAGTAAATTTATATTATTTTAACAATATCGGTTTATCCAAAACTAAAGATGTAATTTCAACTGCCTGAATATACTAACTTTGCAACCAAAACTGATGATTTTTAAAATATATCCGTCTATCCGACTTCAAAATATTTACTTAGACAGTTTTTCTTTGCATTCCCAATAACCCATTAACATTCTCTCCGTGACCTGCTCCTAACTTCCTGAAATGTGACCAGGAAATGATAGACGCGTTTTCCACGCACTAATTTCATGCTAAAAACGCCTAATCTTACTGCCTCGATGCACAAAGAATTTTACGCTTGTAACAAGGGATTTTTTAACCAAGAGATGCTAAAGTTCTTATTTGCGCATCGATTTCGGTGTACAACGGCATCAGCTTTCGGGTTTAATTAACTGGTTTGATTGTTACCATTTTAGCGCATTTCCACAAAAATAAAAAAAAATGCGCTATTGTGGCCACTTTGTCCGTCAGTCCGCTCGTTTTGCGAGGCTACAAGTTCTTTATCTTAAGAGCTATTGTTCTACTTTTTTCGCTATTTGGTTCGTTATGGTGTCGAGTCTTGTACCAAGGAAGGAATTTTTTTTGTACCGCTTACAAAAAAAGTTATTGTAAAAAAAACAAAAAACCGTTTTTTACATGTTCCATAATTTTACACTTTTGCCGTTTATTTACGATCCTAGAGACCGTTTATAATTTTGCATTGCTATCTGTCGCCTGCCGGTTGGTCTCTCCGTCTGTTCCTTTGTCTGTCTGTCCATCTATCTGTCCGTGTGAACGATAACTTAGTTTAGAAATGTTCGATCGCTTTTACATCTCCGTTAGTTATGAACTGAATTGCATGAAATTCAATATGGGCATAGCTTTAGCCATATAATACGCAATGCCAAAAATTGAATCGAATCGATTCAAAATTCACAGTGCCCTTTTCGCATCTCGACCATTTATAAACCGAATTGCAAACTTTTTTACTTATAAAAGTATTTGAATGAAATTTGATACATACATATGTATAGGCACTTGGGATAAAGGAAAATCAAACGCCAATTTCAAAATTTGGTTTTGCGCATGCGCAGTGCCAACTTTTTTATTTATGTAAGAATTTAAACGAAATTTGATACATAGGCACTTGGGATAAAGGAAAATCAAACGCCAATTTTAAGATTTGGTTTTGCGCATGCGCAGTGCAAACTTTTTTATTTATGGAAGAATTTAAACGAAATTTGATACATAGGCACATGGAATAAAGGAAAATCAAACGCCAGTTTCAAAATTTGGCTTTGCGCATGCGCAGTGCCAACTTTTTTATCTATGTAACCATTTAAGTGAAATTTGATACTTAGGCACTTGGAACAAAGGAAAATCTAACATTAGTTTTAAAATTTAGGTTTGCGCATGCGCAGTTCCAGCTTTCTTATTTAGAAAAGCATTGAAATGAAATTCTTCTCATAAACTGAAATTGAAGTAGCACGTCAACAATGGATTGCCCATGTGCAACGCTATTTTTCATATTTGTGGCCGGATTTTTACGATTTTAACAGAAGTTGCATCTTACAAATGGGAAATGAATGCAAGTGGAAATGCGCTTTATGTAAATCGTTTACGATTACTTTTTTACTTGTTATTATTCCCCCGTATCAATTAATATTTAAGAAATCGGTTCTTTTGATTGAACTAAAGTGATTGAGTCTAATTGAATTGCGAACCATATCTGACTGCTAACTGTTGGAGGAACGTTCATGGTTCATGGGTAATACCATCTCTTTATAATACGATCTTATGTGACGGTTACTTTTGTTGAAGTGTAGACCGAGTGTAGGAATTTTGGTCGCGTGTGATTTTTGCTCGTAGTATGATTATTGGTTTGCTTTGTCTTCGTGAGTTTTCGGATTTTTACGATTCGAGAAAGATCTGGAGCGACAAGATGGCGATTTTGAAATTTCGTTGGCAGTGGAAATTTGTTAAAATAAGGACATCCGTTTGGTTGGCTTGCAGAAAGCAGTTTGAGGATGTTTTAATATGGATTGATGGGAGGTTGATCTTTTTAGCGCATTTCCACAAAAATAAAATAAAAATGCGCTATCGTGGCCACTTTGTTCCTCTGTCCGTCCGTCCGCTCGTTCGTTGAGACGCTACTAGTTCTTTATCTTAAGAGCTATTGTTCTACTTTTTTCGCTATTTGGTTCGTTGTGGTGTCAAGGCTTGCACCAAGGAAAGAATTTTTTCTGTACCGCTTACAAAAAAAGTTATTGTATAAAAACCAAAATCCCGTTTTTTACAATATGTTCCATAATTTTACACTTTTATCGTTTATTGACGATCCTAGAGAATATAATTTTTGTTTATAATTTTGTATTGCTGTCTGTCTGTTGGTCTGTCCCTCTGTTCCTTTGTCTGTCTGTCCATGTATCTGTCCGTGTAAACGATCTTTGTTTAGAAATATCCGATTGTTTTGACATCTCCGTTAGTTATGAATTGAATTGCATGAAATTCAATATGGCATAGCTTCAGCCGAGGCTTCAACCATATAATACGCAATCCCAAAGGTTGAGTCAAATGGATTCAAAATTCACAGGTGCCCATTTCGCATCTTGACCATGTATAAGCCGAATTGCAAACTTTTTTTATTTAGCAAGTATTTAAACAAAATTTGATACATACGCACTTGGAATAAATAAAAATCTAACGCCAGTTTCAAAATTTGGTTTTGCGCATGCGCAGTGCCAACTTTTTTTAATTATGGAAGCATTTAAATGAAATTTGATACATAGGCACTTGGAATAAAGGAAAATCTAAGCCAGTTTCAAAATTTAGGTTTGCGCATGCGCAGTGCCAACTTTCTTATTTATGAAAGCATTGAAATGAAATTCTTCTTATAAACTGAAATTGAAGTAGCACGTCGAAAATGGATTACTCCTATGCAACGCTATCTTTCATATTTGTGACTGGATTTTTACGATTTTAACAGAAATGGGAAATGAATGCAAGTGGAAATGCCTTTTTTGTAAATCGTTTACGATTACTTTTTAACTTGTTTATTTATGAAGGTATTTACATGAAATTTGATACATAGCCATTTGGAATAGCAGCAAATTTAACGCCAGTTTCAAAATTTTGTTTTGCGCATGCGCAGTGCTAACTTTCTTATTTATAGAAGCAATTAAATGAAATTTCATTCATATACCCTTTAAATAAAAGCAAAACTAACATCAGGTTTAAAATTTGGTTTTGCACATGCTATAGCCAGGAGCTCGTTTTCTATATTTGTTTAGTTTACTTCGACTTTGTATCGATGTTATACGTAAGGTTTATTTGTAGCAGGTATTGTTCCGGGAAGGATTCTTCGGAAGGGGTTTTTGTTATACCGTACCGCATGAGGATTTAAAGAGTGGGATTTAGATTTCCATGTAACTGCATTCGGAAAGGGAAGCCGTGTAATTGATTGAGTGAAGAAGCTGGCCGCCAACTTTTAATAAAAGGTCGAGGACTGGAAGTCGTTCTAGTGATTTAATCATACCATCATCGGAGTCTTGGGGGTGTCTTGGATTCGGCGAAGGACTTATATGCAGCTGAGTTTTTTTGTTTGTTCCTGTATCTTGCTGGTGACGACTTTTTTTGCGAGATTTGGAAGCTTTACGTTAATTGATATTAACAGAGAACCTTGCGGGTTCTAGTTCATCTCTAATCCGTTGTTAATAATTAGTTGAAATTATCTCGTACCTAAGATTACGCTTTGAGAGATTACGCTATTGGAGAATTGTATGCCCTTTTTTTTGGTGATTGTTTAGAAACTTTTGTACAATTAGGAATGTAAAATTTTGTCACTTATGATTGCACAAGAGGTTTCTATTTTACCGAGTAAATTTGGGTTGTTAAGGTAATGAAAATCTGTTTGCTAAAAGGAAACAGATTTGAATTGCTACAACACAAATTTACTCGGTTTGTTTAAATACAATCCTCGAGTGTAATTCGGCAGGACAATTTAACGAACAAGAAATTCACCAAACTAATCAATTATTGACAGACGTCAAACTAATCATATGGGAAAGGATAATAATGCGATAATTGGTTCGAAAAGAAGTCCACTTTTGACGCTTGAAGGGTCAATTTCATATACGGTACTTTTTTATAAAGTGTCAATACTTACCGTAGAACCAAAAAACTTTATAAAAATGTATAGTAGTCCCAAAAGGTGTTTTATTAACAAATTAAAAATATGCAATCGTTATTAAATGCATTAGACCGAAACTACTTATTTAAACATGAAGTGGATTCGAGGACGTAAAATGGTTCCTCACGAATAAGCACACTGGGTGGGTGGTCAATGAGAGATGAAAAGAAAATCGTGGTACACCTTTATGCTTTCTATCTCTTCCATTGTATGGCAAGAAAAATATTGACAACGCTTTCAGAAGGCAATTTGATCATTATGTCCTTTGATGGTTGAATGGTCTATTTTATTCTTATTCATGTTTCGTAACTAACACCAATGCCGACATACAATACTATCAGAAACGGTGCATAAAATTACCATTGTTGCAGCTACTTAAGTTTAAGGACAGAGAAAATTTTAGTCTAGTACGTACTAACGGGTGAAATGATAATATTTAAACTTGATCTATGAATAAGCTTTCTAGTTATTTATCTAACGTAAAAATTACACAATTATTTTCTGACGATTACTAGGTCTTAACCTACGCATTTGTTAAATTGCAAAACTAGAAATTAGTGCATTAAAGGGAGTACAATACATTTGATTTGAAGATAGTTACCTTTTCGCAACAATTTTATGAGTTTATTTCTTTATGCTTATTTATATTGAGCAACCACGCTAAACGTTAATGTGTCGTTAAATATTTTTAAGCGGTAATTCTCTCCTATAATAAAATAATGTTACAGTATACGAGTTACAATAAATCCACTTTTACTTTTACAACCACTTGTATGACTGGTAAATATGTGGTGCAACCAGATTTCTTAAAGTCAAATTTATATAATGATTTAATTATATCTTCGAACTTTTGGTAGTCGACAATGATGGTACTATTACAGAATTAACGAAAATTGCAAATGATTACAAAACCATATTTCTATTCATTGCTACACGAATTCAGAACAATTTATGAATTATGGCCCACTCTTGGCGTCGCGTGGTATTGAAATTACCTATACACTGCTGTCTAAATAATGTGTTAGAGCAATTTTGTTGAGCCATACTTCTGAGCAAATTCTAATTGTATTTGCATTTATTCTTAAATATCCCGAGTTAAACCGAGACTGTTCTACAACCTAATCTACTATACACCAATGAATATCCAATGGATACACTTACAAGGATCCATGCTCGAACGAGAGACCGTAATTGTAGTTGACTGTTCAGCAGGTCAGCCGAACGTATGCTTAATTGCTTAATAGTTCTAACAATTTTAATATAAACGAATATCAAACACCGGATTCCGGTCACGGAAAGCATTTCTAATTTACACTTAAAAATTTTTCTGTGTAAATGAAATAAGAAAGTTGATATTGCGCAACCTGCGCATGCGCACATTAATCGTCAAGATTTTTCTTGGCTGAGGTGCGACAGCTACAAGCTACCGAATGCAAAGAGAACAACCTAAACATCATGAAAACTGTAGTTAAGGTCTCGAACAGACAGACGGACGGACGGAGAAAGGGGTCATAATAACATGCGTTATAAATGTAAACACATCGGCACGGTACTTAGTGACTTGGCGCATATCGATCGGTACGTGTAATATCGGAGTGCGACATCAACGAAAAAAGAAGTTAACCAAAATCCTATAATCTTCTTATTCTAAACCATCCGGGGACATACACTCGTAGAAAAACATAAAAAATGTTTGATCAAAATCCGTCCAGCCGTTTAGGAGCACAAAATAGTTATTGTATATGTTACGCACAAATATGGAAAACGCTCAATAAGCGAAAATAACGCATTATGGACGAAGCAAAATGACCAAACATCGAAATTAAATATTTTTCCGTGTTATGGTCATGAACATAATATGCATGCGTTGTGATCATTTTAGAAGCAACCACGATGCGAATTCGATAGTTTCAATCCACCGAACACCGGATTTTTTAGTTTTAACTTGTTTCCTGAATGAGACGTATCGCTAGTAATTCAGTTATTTGTTTGATTTCAAGTTATGCCACTTCAATCACTATTGTAATACCTACTATAAAATGCCATTATCGTTCTAAGCCAGTACTATGGAGCTCCTGAATAGCTCTTGTAAGAACAAAAAAATTTGTAAAATTTGGTTCAATTATTGTTTTAGTTAAAAATTACTTGTTTTAGTTATTTAAAATTATTATTTGCTTGTTGGTAACTTTATTTTCATGTTAAATATGGAATGCGGGCAACTACACCGCCCACAAAACACCTGCCCAGCTAGCTCCCAAATCAAAATTAGAACTTTTTTATTTTTATTTTCTCTCCTCGTACACTTCCGACATCTGCTATAAACTATAAACACCTGACACAATTATTGAACACGAGAAGGAAAATCGGACATGAAAACTTGATCCGGATCACACAAAGGATTCGAATAAACATAAAATCAATTGATTGACAACGGCAAAAATTTATTCCAAAACACATGAAATGAGAAATTAAAACAGAATTTCTGAAAGAACGAAACGCTTACAAAGCGTGTTTGGACGTATTACCCCGCACTCAGGCGGGATAGTTAAAAATATTAAAAATCTTAAATTACGTACAGTTTTTTCTATTACTAATCTGGTTGTACGTACAAAGATTTGCGATAACTAGGTGCACTTAACTTCAGACACAAACTCTGACAGGTTCTGAACTTTACTTTTCTTTAACACACAAAACTTAATAACAAACAACATTAACTTGATGAATAAAATGACGCGGTTGCCGGTGATTCCTCAAACGGTACAAACTTTTAACTTTTAATAACAAGAGAACCTTAATTAGAACGGTTGCACTAACTGCTTGATTTTTCAACTTGACAGACTTTTTCCACAAAACGGACAAACCGCTTTACACTTCTCACATCCCTTTGGTTAACTTCCCTACTTCTGCACATAATTGTTGTAATAATGACAAACTACGCATTCAAATAATCAAATCGGACAGAGTGGCCGAATAAAAATTGCGTAAAGAGACGTACACGCTTTTCGACCGTCGGGAACCAGCTACGTTTTTTTTGTTGATTCCAGTATTTAACGACCACTTCCACTATAAAACAAGTTAAACAATCATTATGCAAACATAAATGACAAGAGCATATTTTCCTCCTAATAATTTTAATGCTAGGACCGGAAAAAAATACCGGTAGGCATGAGATCCTTACTCCATTCTCTTTCAAATGAGCCGCCTATTGTCGAAGTCTATACAGTTTAATGAAAGATAATAGACCGTATACAAATTTTGAAATGGTCATTGGTTTTACTTTTATTCGGTTTACATATGAAACTTCTTTTAAATGCTTTCGTAAATAGCATTGCGCATTGTCCACATTAGAAATTTCATTGAATACCTTCATAAATAAAACATACAGCATACGTAAACAGTAATTTTGAAACAGGTATTAGTTTTATTCAAAGTGCCTACATATGATATTTCATTTAACTGCTTTCATAAATAAAAAAGTTAGCATTGCACATGCGTTAAACCAAGTTTTTGACACTGTGCATTCCCAAAAAATATCGGTATGCACGGAATCCTTGGACCAAACCCTTTCAAATGAGCCCTATATATTGCCCAAATCGGTTCAGTGGTGTAGAAGGAGTACGTGTGACGGACGGACGGACGACAGAGTACAGCCAATAGCGATTTTTCACTTTGAGGAAAATACGCTAAAAATCTCTTTCTACAAGACTTTCAAATAAACCCGCCCATCACAATTAGGGGCTAAACACAGTAGTCGATTTTCGACGACACGACAGCCTCCTGT
This sequence comes from Photinus pyralis, assembly GCF_008802855.1. NCBI lineage: Eukaryota > Metazoa > Arthropoda > Insecta > Coleoptera > Lampyridae > Photinus > Photinus pyralis. Next base: position 13,408,253 of record NW_022170403.1, on the reverse strand, counting down.
TATAACATACACGTAGCGATAAACCATTCGGCTCAGAAAATATAAACATTGCAATGTTGTCACTGATTTATTAGTATCAAAAATGGAGTCATGTGACTCAAAGAATGAATTAATGTTGTATAATTATTATTTTTGATATTCCATACACCAGGTCATTCTTGAATTGCACTTAGCAAGAATTCAATATCAATAATAAGATCAATTTTGAAGACACAAAGCAGTATTTAAGAAGTTTGACAACGACACACTTCCAAACCGCTTGAAAAATACGTTTACGTCTGAACAATCTACTCGGTTTTCATTAGAGCATCAGCCGCGCGAACCAATAAAAGCGACTAGACACATCAGTCGAACAAAGGTAAACAAACGTTCCTCTTGAGAAGTATCTTTACAAATGGATGTTGCCAACTCTTTGGAATTTTCTTTTGCTTCTCAAACTCACTTAATCAACCTAGTAATCAACTCGTTTCTCGCGAATTAAAAAAAAAACGGGCGACGTTTGTAAAAGTTACTGACATGAATTATAACAATTATTTTTTAAGCCAGAAAATAAAAGCACTTGAGAATTGGGTTGTTCGGAGTTTCCACGGAATTTTCCACGTCTTAGCTTACTTTAAAATACAGGTCCCGGTTTTTTGTAGCGTAGACAATGATTTAGATATAACAAAAACATCTGTAACATGACTTTAGTTTCGCTGAAATCGCTTTATTAAGACTTTTATAATAATTATAAATTAAAATCGAGTGTACTTTTCGATGACCCTTGTAACAAGTAGTCGCTTTAGGCTTAGAACATTTTGGTATCTATTCCATAAATTTGACAGAATAAGAAATTTTATATGTGTACCGCTTCATAACGAAAGAGAACAGAATATGCTCGAAAATAAAGCGCGGTAAGATAAGAAACGAGTGTGCAACAGGTAAGAGTCAAAACGCCACAGTATTGCCCGTTCTAAAAATCTTCCTAACGGAGCATGAGGGACGGTCTTTCTGCTATACCTTCACATGCATGAAAAACATATCCGAAGCCTGTTTTGCGTTGGGTCCGTTTCGAGTGTAGGATTCGGTGAGTACACAAGTAAAAATCGGGCGAAAGGACGCGCTGAACCTTCGAGGCAAAACATGAGCATTTCCAATGCTAAAACTTCAAATAATTTCCCACGTTTATTAGATGTCGCCTGTAACAGTAAAGTAAGGGATACTTAAATGCCCATACCGTACACATTCAACCCCCCTCTTCAATTATTAAATATAATGGATTAATATATTGCGTGGCTAAAATACAATAATTTATTCATACCTATCGATAATAGAAGAGCTATTTTAAAATGCACACTACAAACGGAATAGGTAGCGCAATTTCGTTTTAAGATCGATTACACAATTTACTGCAACTTTATCGCAAAGCAATGAAAACGTGAGTAACTGGTCTGTTAATCACACACTCCATATATTATTGTTCTGGTTCACTTGTGTTACTAAATCACCTTTTAGATTGCAAATCTATTATAAATCGCGATAAGTGTAGGTACTTATGCGGGCATTTAATGCATATAAGTATTTTTTATTCTTTCCCCAGGTTACAAAGATACATACGAAAAACCTTACATATAAGAGTACCTATTCCATAGATTATAATCTGCGCCTATTCATTCTAGATAATTCTTTTTGCACGGGTTACGTAATAAGAATGTAGGTACCTACGTAAAAGTAATTCCTTTGTACAGCATGTGAAGTTCAGGATGTCAATATCCAAATACAACGAATCGAGCTGGTTCAAACACAGGTCTAAAATGTATTTTAAACTCATTTCTACAAAGCTGATATTCTGCCATTTTATTGTTTTGATAGTACAAGTAAACAAAACGGTAATCTACCGCGTCGGCGGTGTTGCCTAAATTTGCAACAATGTTCTGACCATGTTAAAAAATAATATGTACATGCCTCATTTCTACAAGAATGAAAGTTTGTACTAATTAAGAATGCCTAAAAAATGAAGTATAGTAATAGTCTACCGAGCTGGAAGCGTTGCTATCACAAGTCTACCACCCACGCAAGATGCATAAAAAATTATTCGATTGAACTTATTTCTACAAAGATGAAATTTTTGTTGGAAAAAGTTGATGTCATACGAAACCAAAAAAAAATTGTCTACCGATCGCGTAATGTTGCTAAGGTCTCGGTAGACACGCTGGAAGGTACGATTTTCCGAGCGCAGCTGCTGCACTGCTCTGCTAAAAGTACCTCTAAATTATTTTATGTCTTACTAACCTATCATAGCACATTTTATATCTGCGGGCATAAAGTACCACTTTATGCCCTAGTATCACCATAGTAACTCATTTATACTTAATGACAAAACAAACAAATATTTTCATTGAAAATTACAAACGTCAATTATTAATTGTCAATACCTACTAAATCACAAGATAGGCCTTATTTCGTATAGTTTCTGGAACTTCTCGCTCATTCTCGATGAATTGAATTATTTAAAATTACGTTATTTGACGTTTTGATGGTTTCAATCACATTAACAAATTCGCATACTCGATCAAACATAATGAATTATTTAGCAAACGAATTTTGACTAAGAAAACTATTTGTAAAACATAAAATTGTGTATGTACCACGGGCATAAAATAAAAATATTTCAAAAACGAACATAGGCAATCAACATGGGAAAAAGGTTTTTTGCAGATCGTTGCACCCATGATAATTTAGGTCTTAGCGGGTTTATAATGACACCAATCGAAAGAAATTTTTTTTTCTTTATCTACTGATATACAAATTTGTTCATTTTCAGTTGCATTTCTCATTATTAACGATCCTCGAGATTGTTTATAAATATGTATTGCTGTCTGTCTGTCCGTCTGTCTGTTCGTCTGTCCGTGTACGCGATAACTCATAACTGAATAATATCATTGACATTCGCTATTTTGTGTCAAAATTTAATGCTACTATTCTTTGAAAATCGTGAACAAAAGTACCAGTTTCCATACGATTTTTTGACAAAAAAAAGCCCGGTAATTTGATAACTATGCAAAAAATTTAATTGACTAACCTGTTGAGAAGCGAAATGTTTTAGTTTTCAGTCTATGAATTTGAACGTTTTTCCTATTTAGGTTTTTGCTCAAAGTTTTCAACTTGTATGTAATATTATTTCTAGGTAATTTTTGTGGTGATGGCATTTTCTGTAGGTACATAAAGTCGAATTTGTGGTTGAATTGGAGTTTTCGCACAAAATGTTTGAATGGGGTGGAATACTTCTCGTTTCTTCGAACGTTTGATTGCAGTATGAGGTAGAAGGGCCATCTTCTTTGTAATTTAAATCTTGAAAAAATGGATCAGTCATTTTAACGACAAAACATAACATGGTTACCTTGTTTTGAGTAAGGCAAAGGAATAATTTTCGATTGCCGCTTTTGTAAATATCACATGAATTAAAGTGATTTTTGCAAACGATTTTATATTTTAATTCTTCATCGTCTAGCCCGGTAATAACAAAATTTCCACCATTTATTTTCCATGCCGTCATGCGAGGTTTGTATTTTATAGGAAATTTAAAATAACTAATGTTTTTAGTTTTCATTATTTTATCCAAAATTCGGCAATAACTTCAATTACCAGAATCATGTTAAGCCATGAAAATTTTCTAAAGAATTGACACAGACGGGGGGCGCTCATAAAAATGCATGGAAAACAAATATCGCGTACAGTAACTATTTCCGCCGTCGTTTATTATATATAAATTTTACAAAAAAAATTAAAGACAGTTGTCATAAACTGATATTCATTTCGAAATGAATAACGAATAACGAATTTTTGATAAAAAAAATCCGATACAACTGAATACCGAACGATCCTCGAGATCTTCACGCATCCATCATTTTTACAACGCGCCTTAAGGGGTTGATTGTGTCCCACCAGATCGGAATAGCTTGTAAAACAAATTGTTTGAAACGGAGTTAGTACTGCTTTTATTCGAGGTGCCTACATATTAAATTACAATTAAATATCTTAACAAATAAAGAAAATTGGGATTGTGCAAATTCAAAAGTTGGGTTGCGCGTTTATTCATCTACATAGTTACCTGTGGCTTAAGGGACATTTACTAACACAGAAAACCGGGCATTCACATGTTCTGTGTAACAAGAATTATAAAAGAAGCTCCTTTTGGGAGGTTTGAGCAGTTCTTGGGGTGTAATTTTTTGCCCCGTTAGTCTACGTAGCGACCTTTCTTATATCCTTAACAACAGCTGTTTCAATTTTCAAGACAGACAGACGGACAGACAGACAGCAATACAAAATTATTAACAATCTCGAGGATCGTTAATAATGAGACATACAACTGCAAATGAACTAATTCGTATATCATTAGATAAAGAAAAAAAATCTTTCGATTGGTGTCATTATAAACCCGCTAAGACCTAAATTATCATGGGGAACAACGATCTGCAAAAAACCTTTTTCCCATGTTAATTACCTATGTTCGTTTTTGAAATATTTCTATTTTATGCCCGTGTATATAATAATTTAGAGGTACTTTTAGCAGAGCAGTGCAGCAGCTGCGCTCGGAAAATCGTACCTTCCAGCGTGTCTACCGAGACCTTAGCAACATCACGCGATCGGTAGACCATTTTTTTTTGCCTTTTTATGACATCAACTTTTTCCAACAAAAATTTCATCTTTTAGAAATAAGTTCAATCGAATAATTTTTTATGCATCTTGCGTGAGTGGTAGACTTGTGATAGCAACGCTTTCAGCTCGGTAGACTATTACCATACTTGATTTCTAGTTATCCTTAATTACTGTACAAACTTTCATTTCTTGTAGAAATGAGGCATGTACATATTATTTATTAACATGTTCACAACATTGCTGCAAATTTAAGCAACACCGCCGACGCGGTAGACTACCGTTTTGTTTACTTGTATTGTACTATCAAAACAATAAAATGGCAGAATATCAGCTTTGTAGAAATGAGTGCACAAAAAATGTCGCTGCCTCCTGGACTAATGTGTTGTATCTGATAGCAAGCAAAGTATATTATTCAACGGAAGATGGATAATTTGTCAAATACATATTCAAATTTTGTGCTACCTCTACCTGGCACATTCGTCAGGGTTAGGCTTCCTGTATTATAAGTGTTATGTTACTGAGGTACCTACTACCATTGTTTAAATAAAGTATTTATTTATTTTGCATGTCATGGAGGAATATCTCGTGCCGGTTAAAAATCCAAGTTTTCGACCTCGTTGGTTTGTTGGTTTTTTAGTTTTTCAATCATATCGTATAGGTTCACTTTACAAAAAAATATTGTTATTGGAAATTGTAGACCATAAAATTTTACACAAATTTGTTATATACTTCTTTTTCGTGAATTTTTATTAAAAAAAATACAGAGCTTCAAAGTTGTCTTTATTTTGAAGATTCTGAAATTCCTATGTACCTACATGTTTTAACGAAATTTTATACGTTGTCTCTATAATCATGAGAGTCATATGAGAAAATACCTCGAATATAACGTTATGGTGCTATTAATTTCCGTACCCTGCACCCCTATCAAAGCGGATGATAGCAATTCAACCCCTTGGTGGTAGTAGGTGTTTGAATCACTGTGTGATTATGACGCTTTCGAATACAAGTATCAAATAAGAAAAGTGGTATTATTTCATTTTTAACTCCTTCCATCGTCCATTTTCACACCTTATAATTTAAATAAACAAAGTTACACGAATGATAAAATTTAAACAGGAAATTAAACAATTAAAAACAATTCACGTACGATTAGGGCGTGGTGCGCGGATGCCCCATCCTGCATTCCCAATAAAAAAATGCTACCCAATGCAGTATGCAGTTTTTTTACGGGCCATATAAAAAAATAAGTTGATTACTCCGAAACCAAACAGTGGCCCGTATGAATAAAAGTAAGAATGCTTATACTTGCAAAATTCAAAGTAAATACTCGTAACTGCCCCTTCATACTGTTCTGTTTAGCATGGTTTAGCAGCGCTGCACTGCATCCTGTCCTTCTGCTTAGAAGCGCTGCTAAGGCGCCCAGTGCGAAGGAGCACTTACGAGTATTTACTTTGAATTTTCCAACTATAAGCATTTGCTTACTTTTATTCATACGGACAATTGTATTAAAAATCTCTCAAGGCTGTCTTGTAGAGCTCAAAAAGTGGTACAGAAAGTATTTTTCATTTTTCTACCTATATCTATTCAAATAACAAATCGGCAAATTTCGGGTTTTCTGGCATATCTTCGAAAGTAATGGGAATTTTCTGGTTTTTTCTTTACAGTATGATAACTGTTTAATATTGCAACTTTTCCATAATTTAGCCATCGTCGTATCTTATAATGTGGTTTCCGAGATCCCCATCATGATAGACATACCTATCTTAGACACAGTATATAAATCTAACAAAAAATTTTGTAGGGTCGGTTTTTATCTTACCGTTAAATTTATCTGGAATCTAACACCTGGAAGCAAATGTAGTCACATCGAAGGTTGTCTATTTCTATTAGATAACATTTCCTGAAACATAAAAGACCGACCTATAGTCTTCTTGTGCTCCTCAGCTTCCCAGGTAGCACATAATCTTGGCATTATAAAGGGGATATGTAGGCCCAATATAAATATGTTGGCGCAATATTGCATATCGTTTTCTATATTGGACCTACATGTTAAAATCTGTAAAATTCATATGGAACATCATCAATGTTACATTGTACATATTGTGAATCCAACATTTTAAAAGTTTATGTTGGATCAATATAGAATATCTAATATAATTCTATATAGATAATTCTGGTATGGGCGCAATCTGGAATAACCAATATAATGTTATATGGATATTTCTAATAGGTAATGGTTCAATATTGGTTTAACATTATGTAACCAACATTTTTTATCGACGTTGTACATATTATATTGTTTAAATCAATGTACAAAAAAACTATATACGCGCAATGTTGGTCAGTCAATGTAGTCTCACACGTATATTTCCAATATTGGTTTAATATTGTATAGTCAATATGTTTATTATATCGATATTGTCGGTATTGGACCTATGTTCTTTTAATCGACATAGAACAAAACAATATTAGCGCAATGTTGGTCTAATGTTTGAATTCGATATCTTATTATATTGATATTATCGACATTGGGCCTATATTGTATTAATCAATATAGGAAAAAATATATGGGCACAATCTTATGTCCATGAACTTGGCAGGCCTACTACAGCAGACCGTGGTTCTGCTTACTCATATCGTTAGTGCTCCGTTAGTGCACGTTAGTGCCACTGAAGAAATCGTTAGTGCACAAAAGGAAACTTACTATTTTAAAAAAATATTTGTGGGCCTGCTAACTTCATGCCAGCAGACCCATTTGAGAAAATCGATTCAATGTTTACACTAGTTAAACTAGCAGCGTTAGTGCTTGTTAGTGCCGCCAATATAAACGTTAGTGCTCAAAGTGTAACAGCTCAAAACGTTGTAAAAAGGGGTCTGCTAACTTCATGTCAAATTGGCTCTGTCCTAATGCGAATTTGAAGCGGCTCGTTAGTGCTCGTTAGTGCTTTACATGCGAACGTTAGTGCTGCAAGGGATCCGCGTCAAATAGGTACCAAACCACCTCAAAATTAAACTTGACTTATTGGGACCTGTCAACTTTACGCCAGTAGACCAAGGAACGAAATCCGTTTGATTTTCTACGTTAATCGACTGATAAGTATTAGTGTTCGTTAGTGCCGCCAATATAAACGTTAGTGCTCAAAGTGTAACAGCTCAAAACGTTGAAAAAAGGGGCCTGCTAACTTCATGCAGCATACCCACGTTTGTCAAATTGGCTCTGTCCTAATGCGAATTTGAAGCGGCTCGTTAGTGCTTCATATTCGAACGTTAGTGCTGCAAGGGATCCGCATCAAAAAGGTACCAAACCACCTCAAAATTAAACGTGGCTTATTGGGACCTGCCAACTTAACGTCGGTAGACCAACAAACGAAATCCGTTTGATTTTCTATTTTAATCGATCTATCAGTATTAGTGATCGTTAGTGTCGCAAAAAAAAACGTTAGTGCTCAATGCGCAAGAGCTCAAGCGTGAAATTATGGGTTTGCTAAATTCATGCAGCAAGCCCACATTTATTAAAGTGGTCCTGCCTTAATGCGAATCTGAAGCTCCTCATTAGTGCTCGTTAAGACTTCACTTGTAAACGTCAGTGCTTTTATTTGATCCGTGTCGAAAAACTACCAAAGCATCTTAAAAATTAACTATAACTTATAGGTTCTGCTGACCACACAACAACAAGCAAAATTTGTTTCCAATACAAAAAAAAAGTTGAAAAGAATGACCGAAATGTATTTGACAATAATGTGCGTCTGCTGCATGAAATTAGAAGACCCTTTTTAAAACGTTTTGAGCTGGTACACTTTGAGTACTAACGTTTATATTGGCGGCACTAACGAGCACTAATACTTACCGGTCCATTAAAGTAGAAAATCAAACGAATTTCGTTCGTTGGTCTACTGACGTAAAGTTGGCAGGTCCCAATAAGTCCGGTTTAATTTTGAGGTGGTTTGGTACCTTTTTGACGCGGATCCCTTGCAGCACTAACAGCACTTTGCATGTGAAGCACTAACGAGCACTAACGAGCCGCTTCAAATTCGCATTAGGACAGAGCCAATTTGGCAAATGTGGGTCTGCTGCATGAAGTTAGCAGACCCCTTTTTACAACGTTTTGAGCTGTTACACTTTGAGCACTAACGTTTATATTGGCGGCACTAACGAGCACTAACGCTGCTAGTTTAACTAGTGTAAAGATTGAATCGATTTTCTCAAATGGGTCTGCTGGCATGAAGTTAACAGGCCCACAAATATTTTTTAAAAATAGTAAGTTTCCTTTTGTGCACTAACGATTTCTTCAGCGGCACTAACGTGCACTAACGGAACACTAACGATATGAGTAAGCAGAACTATGGTCTGCTGTAGTAGGCCTGCCAAGTTCACGGCCATCACAATCTTGGGCCTTTATGTAATTAAAAACATGAGACAGCACTTTTAAGTATAGCATCATTTCGGAGAGTTTGCGCAACGCTGCATAAGCACGCCATTAAGCATATCTACCTGCACCACGGTGACCTACACTTAATGTTTACGTGATCTGTGTGATTATGAATGCACTTCATTTCATTTTGTATTTGTAGATGTGCAAGTGTTAGTATTGTCAGCGAGTATTTGGTGACTTTCTTTATTAGTGCATCCTGTGAGAAACTGAGAATAAAGGGTAAGTACCTATTATACCTATAGGTATTAATCTTATAAGATTAAGTTTTTTGGTTTGGTAATGCTTGCATAAACATTAAGATGTAGGCACGAAGTAGATTTTGTGCTAATAACCAGATATATCAATTTTCATAAGTTTTTTTTTAATCTTTGATATTGTTTAGTTACAGTTAAGAATAAATTCCAAGCTGTTGGGTCTTGTGAGTGGGACTTTGGCATCATGCTGCAGAATAGGACGGGGGTCGCAAGGAAAGGGAAAAGTATAAATCATTAATTGTAACATCTTAGTTTTACATCATTTTCTTTCTTTACAGAATAAATTCGATATTCCGTTTTCCTACGCTTTTCAATTTACCTGTTATTTTATTATGTTGTACAGTTACATACGTAGAACCACTCTGGTTTAATATCCTCCAACAGTATTGATTCGGCCTTGTGTGAAAATATTGAATCAAGGTTTAATAGCTTTCAAATTCTATGTTGGTACAACAGAGATTACATTATTCGCCCAATATTTCCATTCTATATTGTGGTAATATAGTTCAACAATATTGGCCCATGTTTACAAAGCATTTACATCCTATATTGGTCCGATGTAGGCTGCAATATTTCCCCGATATTGTAACTATGAGATCGGGCCAATGTAGTATAACCGTATTGGTTTTATATTGTAAGTGACATTGAACCAATATTGTTAACTATATTGGCCCAATTTTTAAAAGCGTTCACATTCTATGTTGGCGCAATATAAAAATACAATATGAAGTCAATGTTGCGCCAGTTTATAGCCATTATTGCTTCCATATTGCGTGCTACTTGGGATTTCTATTCGATTTTAGGTGATACAAATTTCTTTGTAGGTACAATCAATAGCATATTTTATTAATCCACGTACAACTTCATTGAATTCTAATTGCACAAATTTATGCTCACTTTCCTATATATCGATAACGGAGGTCATTTGTAATACAATTTAGCAGCTATTCAGGCAAATGAGGTCTGTTGCACTAGAATAACGTCTTTTATTAAAATTCATGATATATTAACTAATAGCTGTAATTATCAGGTGAGGTAAGAGTAGTGAATTTAGTAATTGATATTATTTTTCTAATGTACCTATATGTAGTCTCATGTGGTCTCATTGGTCACGAAATCGAAGAATAAGTGCAAGTCTTGCAAAATATGTGTTATATACATATATTTAAATATAAAATATACATTGTATATTATTGACGCTCAATAAGTCAATATCATTAATATCATGCATTATATTTGTAAACACCACGTGCATATTGGCAAAGATGTGTCCTAACATTTAGCAACGATTTTGTTGGGATAGCATTGAAAAACTTTATTTTGATCTCATTATTTTATTTTATTGACAATATCGGGAAGATTGGGCAAGCACCTTTTATCGTTTGTATTTTCAAGTAAGCAAATATATTTTAAAGATGTATTTATTACTCGCCTAAATAATTAGTTTTCCAGTGATACTATCTAACAATCGGGCAGTTACGGGCAAGTATTTTTACGCAGAGATCATTAGTATATGATCCTGGTGTGGCACTGGCAGTTAGGTAGTTGCTTGACCTTTTGCAGGTCGCGTTCAACACGTTTTATTCATCCACCACATTCTGGGAGACAGTATAGTAATTTGTAAACGATACGAAAATTGAAGATTGTTAATTTGGGGAAAGGTCACGTACACGCAAACTGTTTTTTTCGTATGTAATAATTATAAAGGCAATAAATAATTAATTAAAAAACGAATGCGTGTCCAACTGATAGCATTACGTAACTATAAGTAGTTGTATTTGAGGGTATTATGATGGTTTCCCAACTGCCATAAACAGTAGCAGTAAAATTGTGATAATAGGCTGAAGTAGGTACGTATTCTTGACCGATTGCCTACATCATAATCTTAATCAAAGGTAAGTAATGCTCAATCAATAATCCCGCACCCACTGACCCAAAAAGTACTGTCACTCTTTTAAACACCTACAAACGTGCATTATTCAATTAGCTATTGCCGATATTTATTAGCAATCCTTTGATGGAGTTTACCGTTTAGGCACCGTTATCTATAATGATTTACTTATTTCTTTTTCGTATGGCACTACGAGAGTAGAATATATTTATTGATTTGGATTCCATTGTCTGAGTAGTGACAAAATTTTTGTTGTGAAGAGACACAAATAAGTTTTTTTACCTGAAACCGTCAAGAAAATCTAAATTTCAGGGCTGTTTGACATTAGAAAGTTGATCTTTACCTGACTAGTACTGTAATATTTTTGCCTGACTCCCATTGCAGTCCTAGTACATGCAAAATAACAATTAAATCGTTCATTGAATAAGTTATTCAATCAACGATTGGATAATTATAATGCAGACTATGTGGATATTTTTAAATATTAATACACCTACACAAACGATAATGTTTTTTTAATTACTAACATTAATGGAATATGTGTGGAAGTAATTATTCATTTAGTTTTGCGCCAGTCATTAAAAGGTTTCGTACCTCTTTCTTGACTTTGTGGGGAGCGAATATTGCACTACGGCGGCCGCAGCTTCGGTTGCATTATAACGACGTCTCGCGTAGGTACTCTTCTTCACTGATACCTGCTTTTGTACCTAGTTATAAAGACTGTATAGTGGAAAAGTACAAAGTATCAACTGCAAACTGCATTAAAAATGACACTGATTGTTTTAATTATTTTGAAATCTCTATGGAAACAATTAAATAAAGTGATGCTAAAGCATGCGTGATTAGGTATCAAAATTTCACACATGAATAATTTAATTTGGAAAAGTTATCTACATGTTGCGGTTTCAGGTAAAATTTTATACATAATACGTCATGAAAGTGAGTCCACCTGACTTGGAGGTATTAAAGAGATACTCGGACGCTGCGCGTCCTCGTACTTTTCAATAAGCCTCCGCGTCATGTAAACGACCACTTTCATGACTTATTATGTAAATAACTATTTAATTTCTATTGCATTAATTTACAGACGGAGACACAACAGTCAATCCTTTATAGACGCCCGTTTGCCGGCCCTAACTGGACGGTTTAGTGCGGAAGCGGCGTTTGAAAATGGCGAAAAAAACGTGTATACCTCATGATGGGTACAAAGTTATTTTTAACGCATTTTTTAAGAATTAAAAAAAATTTGCTATTGTTTGCGTTTTGTCCCTCCGTCCGCCCGGGCCCACTTCTACAGTTTTGAACTACTTCTGTCTTCTAGGGGAATGGTTGTAGAGTCCTGGAATTTTTTGCAGTAGGTAGCCTATTATACCTTAAAGGTGAGCCAGACGGCCACCAAATTTCGCTGTCAAAAAAGGGGCCCCCACGAATTATTTCCTGAGATGCTGTGTTTGAAAGTAAAACGTGCATAACTTTTACATACGACAATCAATTAGTCTCAGATTTTGCATACGCATGCCTTTAGTGGTGCCAAGTTAAACTTTAGAAAATGGGGGAGGAGGGGAGTAGACACATGTTCTACCCTTCATGGTATTCTATAATGGAAGGCCTCATCGAAATAAATTGATTTGTACAAACTGTAACTTTCCCGCGCGACTCTTTTTCGAGATCAGTTAGCGTCGGAGCCTGGGGGGGGGGGGGGTTAAAAATTAATTTTATCTCTCATTGTATTCTAATTAAAGGTCCCAACGAAAGGAACCGTTTTCTACCAACTACTGCCCTTCCTTCTGTTTTCTTAACAAAGTACGGAGTGGTCGGGAGGGAGAGTGGAACTAGTTTGATCCTTCTTGGTACTCTAATGAAAGGTCTCAACGAAAGGAATTAATTTCTACCAACCATAGCCCTCCTCCTCGACCTCTTATCGTGATCGGGTATATTCCCTTATACCTCAAGAATGGATTGTCGGAAGAGCGTACTCACAAAGGGCGATTGAGACGTCTGCAAGAAATATACCCATTGGTGCTGATGTCAAAACAAAAGCTATTTCGGTTTAAAAAAATGCGGTTTATCTTTACCTTTTATATTATATTGTAACGTAGTTACGTCGTTTATTTATTTACAAGTAAATTAACAATAAATTTACAAGTCCTAAACTGGATTAATTTATAACAGTAAAACACAATTTATAATATAACAAACACGCATAGATATTGGAAGGCACTTGTAATGAAATCCGATTTGCCTAAATAAGTCTAGTGTTCCCACGCGGTCGCGAACATTCTAGAATAAAATATGACATTCTCGGAAAGATTACGTTATGTCACATCCGCTTTTGTTCTCTATCACCGATGACTAATCTTTCATAGCGCCTCAAAGTCTATCGAGATTTCTGGAATGTTCGCTACAATAATGTTTTATAGATATTACAATGACATCCGCGCAAGTGAGATGTTTGTGCGACCTTTCACTTATATCACAAAATCTTTTGTAGCAGCAACAAAATTGAAATTTTGGAAATAGAATAATGTTTACAGGAAGTGCTCTACACCACTACGAACTGAAGTTGTAAATGAACTTCTTTCCTCCGCTGAGAATATAATAGAAAATGGACACTGAAAACTACGGTTTCATAAAGTGGGACTTCAAGTACAGTGGTCTGAAGTGAAATTAAGAACAAAAAGAAACAATTCAACACGTACTTTCTCTATGTTACGTACTCACTTGCTAAAAACATTCTTCCAAGTGAGATAGAATTTTTCAAAAAATTACCGCCTATTCTTCAGGGAGGGCGACTATTGCCAACTCATAGCTAACTAAGTATTTACTATGTTAAATTCTTGTTTCATTATATTGTAAAATAAATTCTTTGTATCTCGGTAACCTGTAAGTAGTAATCAGTGATCGCAAAAAATTTGCAAAATCAAGGTTAGTCTGTGGGAACAACTCTGTTTGTAGGTGTAAAAACCAAGCTTTTGCCTAATGAATCAATTTAGTTCCTTGACTTTTAAATCATAAATAATGGTTGCTACATATGTGTAATTTGGAAGGTTAACTTTAAGCCGATTTCCCGGCCGCGTTAGATAATCCGGCGATCTCCATTTCGACGTAACAAACAAGGAGCTGCAGTAGCATAAGCTTGCTGGTTATTTGCCGCATGGTTGCACCAAATGTCAGGGAAAATATCTCGTTTAGTATGTAGGTATAATTAGATGTGTAAAAGCTTAAGCTTATTATTTTATGTAATTATAGGTAAAAATATGTAATGCAGTGACTGTTAGTTTTAATTTCAAGGTTCTCTTGAAATCTAGATCAACAAAGCTTAAGAAACTCGTTAGACCATCGTATGTGTAGACATGCTACAGTATATAGAGCTGTTGAAGAATTTAAACGGTACTCAAACAATCCTTTATTATACATCCGGGTTGCAATTTACCTTTTCCTTTCTATCATATGAAGTTGTGTTTACTAGACTCATTGAAGTAGTACTGCACGCTGTTACGCAGTGTTGTAACCACCTTAAAAACGTCAGGAAGCAACATGTAAAGTTGCCACATTGATCTATAAACCGTGTAAAATTTTTACACCATACTCATAGGTATTATACGTGCTATTCATTCATTTTCAAAGAAATTAATAATTACATTCGAGGGGGAGTCAAGCAAGGTTTATATTCTAATTAACAAACTTAATTATATTTAAAAATAAGACCAATGCCGCTCCTTTCTCCAATTCTTCATAAAATTAATATACGTATTTGTATGTTACGTATATGGTGATATACATAACGTTATTAAACGTCAACCTAAATCTTAACATTTAATGAGTTTATATATAGTTATGCATACCTATTTCTAGTATAATGAAAAATTTTATTACTAGAAGACACTGCGAAATAGTTTAAAAGGTGAGATGGTACTAATACTTTACTTTACTGATACCTGCTAGCACAGAGAAAATTTTTATATTATCTACATATAAAATTGTGTCTTCTTAACCAAACGCAATATAAATAAAAATACGTTACATACCAACTAGTAGTGAAAGCATTCGTGCTGTACTAAATACATGAAAATTAATTACACGAAATATATGTATAAAAATCCGATACAAGTACAACTGAATACAGAACGATCCTCGAGATCTTTACACATACATCATTTTTACAACATAATATACCTTAAGGGGTCGATTCTATCCCCCCTATCAGCATAGCTTATAAAACAAATTTTTTGAATCGGCATTAATTTTACTTTTATTCGAGCTGCCTACATAGGTACAAAATTTCATTTAAATATCGGACATTCATATGTTTTTTGTAACAAGAGTTATAAAAGAAATCCTTGTGGGAGGTTTGGGCAGTTGGTGGGCTGTCACTTTTTGGCCCGTTGGTTTACGTAGCCCAAAAACAATATCGACCTTTCTTATATCCTGAAGAACATGTGATCGGACGTTTCTACACAAAGTTATCGTGCACACGGACAGACAGATGTTCAGACAGACAGCAATACAAAATTATAAACGATCTCGAGGATCGTTAATAAATATTAGTTATATATTGATTTGTACAAAATGAAATGGGTGACTCTTCAACGAATTAAAATACCTATACCACAGTAATATGACAGTCGGAGTTTGCAACTTTTCCAAATAATAGACATGTCTGATTTTCTATTAAACGTTGGAGTTTATTTATTGCCACTATAATAGCTATAATTTTATCTGGAAAACGCTAGTGCTCAAAGATAGTTATTTATATAAAAGTCAGGAAAATGATACATTCCTGGCGAGGAAATTTAATTTCCGAGTCGGGTAATGTCATTTTACTGATGAGTTTTGTATTAAATTTTACCCGAAATCGTATTTTATTATAATACATTTCAATTTATATACATATAAAACTTTTGATTAATGTCAATCTGTCAGTGATGACAGGAGTCATTATAAACATTAGAAATGTCACAAATGCGGCCGGTAAAGTGACGATGCGACCGGAAAGTGATAGCTGCGGCCAGTAAAGTGACAAGCGGCAGGAAACGTAGTCTGCTCTGTCTCTGTCATGGAAACTCAAATTTCCTGACAGAAAGTAGGCGTGAAAATGAAGGTTTCAGGACGATTTTGGGTAAAATAATAAACAATCAGCATGCTCACAAAACAAAATCGAGGGATGGTTTGATGGTTATCAAAACCTAAAACTTTCCGGGCTGTTTCTAGCGCATTTTCCACCTTATGTTGACAGGCGCTATTATGGCCACTTTCTGCGCCTTAACTACTCCTACTCTTTTCAAGATTTAGTTATTTCTTTTTGTATTCGGTAGCTATAGCTGTGGCACCACAACAAAAACAAAACTTGACGATTAACGTGCGCATGTACATACGGCACAATGTCAACTTGTAGATATATTTGTTTTTAAATTTTAACCAAAGATTCTTCTAGTAAAGGTAAACATATCGCATATTTTAAACACCGGGTGTGCGCACGCGCAGACTGCGCAAAGATAAGTTTCTTATTTATAAGAATATTTATGCGATAACTATTTTCCCATGTAGCTTTGATCGTCACTGCTTCCCCTGTATATGCTCTAGTTGTAGAGACTTCGCTACTTGTAGCGGTCACAGTGATCTCACCAATAAGCACACTATGATGATTATTATTTAATTAGTTTTGTAAACTGTAGTAGGTAACAGTGTAGAAAGATTGGAGAGAGGGTCAGAGGGAATATAAAGCGTAAGAAAAGCTAACCTTTTTATTTCGCTATTTGCGCACCGTCGGAACAAGTCGATCACTTTAGGTAACGTATGAAACAAGGAAGTAATTGCTAAAAGACATAGGTAACAAAGGAGCAGAAAGAAGACAAGGAGCTTAGTACATATGGAAAGAAATCTAAATAAACAGGACCGTAAAATAATTCTTTCAGACCATATTATAGACTCCAATTCAACAGTGAATTGTAGAAGACTAACTTAGAAGTTCAAGGTACGGACATCAGCTAAATGACCACTATGACAACGCCTACAGGACCATATCTTTTCATGAAATTTTCTATAACCAAATCGCAAAGTGGCTGCCCTATGTCCTCGATAGCTTCACGAATTCCATCTTTGAGGTATTAAATCGATGCTGGGCTGGGGTGTAGACCTTGTCTTTCACGTGGCCCCAAAGGAAGAAGTGGCAAGGTGTCATATCACAAGATCTCGGTGGCCAATTGTGATCACCTCTTCGAGAGATGACACGGCCCGGAAACTTTGCCCGTAAAAGATCAATGGTTTCGTTGTTTGTGTTGAAGCGTGTATCGTTCCATTTTTAGTAATGGCGTAGTTTCTGCTTGTCTAATGTCAAAAAATGACAGCTTCAAAACTAACATCTACCGGAATAGCGGGCTATTCAAAATAACACCTCTTATTGGAAAACCCGTTAGGTACATACTCAGCATTGTATCATCCACAGTCGAACTCTGTGGAGAGGCTTATTATGAGACATTAATTGCTGGGTCTTGTGGCGGCCATATTTTCGGAGCCAACGTTTGTTTACTTTTTATTTTATTTTCGTGTTCATGCGATCCTTAAGTCTCGAAGTGTGCGATTAATAGTATTTTACATTATTAGCCAGGTAAGTGAGTTTTTGAGCTTGTCATCTCCTAGAGCCAGTAATTAGTGTATTACGTACCGAGTGCGAAAGTAGGTTATTTTTCGAAGAATTTTAATCACCCGAGGCGCGCAGCGCCGAGGATGATTATATTCTAAGAAAAATAACCTTTCGTCGAGGTTCGTATACGATTTTATTCACGATCATCATTATAATCATTCCATTATCAAAAATAAAATAATTCACTAAATTTATACGTATTATATTCATCTTATGCGCCATCTGCAATATTATTGCCCTACATAAAATGTTGTCGGTAATACAGATTTGGAAATTTACCTAATTAATATTCATATTAATTTAACATGTATGTTAAAAAATGGCCCATACTAAAGAATTTCAATGTACATCCCCTCAAATAAGGGAAATTGAGTGTAGTAAAAAATTTACTCCCCGAATGAATTTTTGAAGTGAATGAACAATGGTGGGCAGGAAAGGGTATAGGTAAAACTTCATGTTTTACTTGCTTATTTTAATGAGGTAAAGGTAAAGAAATCATCCACATTATGGACGACCAAATAATGTTGTGATCCACATTCAAACCTAATGCGGTAATGCCTAATGACCATGTCAGTTTTATTATTCTAAAATGTACCTACAGTGATCTTTTGTGATTACAGATTTAGACTGGGTTACAATATTAGTATTATAATCTGTGCAGATGTCAATAACGAAAGATTTATTCTCCAGATCCAATCAGGTAGTCACTAAACACCTGTTGTGACATTGTTTTTGGCATATGATCGCTACAATATTAGCAAGTGCCAATAGCGTTGCCAACCGTCCCACATTTTGCGGGATTTCCCGCATTTTAGGTATTTTGTCCCGCGTCCCGCAGGATACTAAAGCGGGACGCCGTTTGTCCCGCATTTTCTGATTTTCAATTAATTGAAGTAAAAACACGCAGATCTGGCGCACTTGTTGTACTTTATAGAGCCTTTAGTTGTACTCATGCGTGATCTTCTTATATAGTAGGCGGCCCGCGGCGGGTAGGTGGGGTGAGCGTGAGAGTCTGCTCTATGACTATGTTGTTGTGACTTGTGCTCAGTCAGTTTCTAAAGTAAAAGATACGTTGTGTTGTGCGCATTGCGTTAAATTTTGTGCGAGTCCATTTTTGTCAAAATTATGGTAAGTTGTTTGGTTTATAACTTCGTTATAGTAATTCACTTATACATTTAATTATGTATTGAATTGAGTATTGTGGTTATTATAGATGGATACTTCAGACGCTTACTCCTCTGACGAAGATCAACGTAGTGCGTGTACGACGACCCCCCCTAAACGCAAATTAAAATTAATTTTAAGCAAAGTTGCAAGGATTTCTATACATTTGCGTTAGAAGAATGTTAAAATCTGCAAAGTCACAAGTGAAGTACAGTTTTAAAGGTAATAATTAAGGTATATATTTATTATCTATGTTTGTTTTATTTCAGTATTTGTAAATTTTTAGTTTTATGTTTGTTCTTAGGATCTTACTTGTAGTTTGTTTATTTTTTCTGGAATAATAAAATTGATTTAATATGTCTGTGGAGGTGCGTTTCTAAATTTTCCAAACAAATTTGCAGGAGCCCCCCCCACCCGTCGGCGAATTGTCCCGCGAATTTTTTTCGTGTCCCGCAATTTAAACTCCACAATCCCGCGAAACCATGATTAACAGTTGGCAACCCTAAGTGCCAATAGAGTTCTTCAACTTAAAACAGTTCGGTGGCTGTAGATTGGCTGCACTAGCAGGAGGTTTCGTCGCCAATTCAGTGGCCCATTCGCTTTACGGGCACGCGAAAATAACAAAGTATGGCAGTATCCTCTTCAGGTAGTGCTACGACGTCTCCGATATGCAACATTATGATGCCATAAATTGCCATCCCTTGCTCTTCTCATGGGTCGCAAGCGCAACCCAATGTTTCCATGTCTTATAGACCAGAATTGAACTTTTCCACCCAGAAATTTAAACAGTAATGGGCTTTCTAAAGTAACAATCAATTTTATTAAACTCAAGTTCGAGTTTAATATACTTACCGATCCTTTAATAATTAACGGTTTCTTTTTGCTTTTGTTTTTACTTAACCATTTAGCATCGCGCTCGTTTAGTTTTAGGTTACGTAAAACAAACCATCATTTCCCGTAATCTGGCTAAAGTTAATCACAACTCCTACTTGTGTTTACTTTGGTACGCATTTACTTATTTCACTTTTTCGCGTTTGGTGGTTCATTTGCAATTTACAAAAAAAAGCACAGAACTTAAAATAATCCATATTACTCATAATAAGAATAAGAATTGTTTTTAAAATGCGGTTTTGAACAATTTGCATCTAAATCAGCTGTCATCGGTGTCAGACAGTTACGATGAGAGCGCCATCCATTAGGATATTAGCAACTGAATCGAGGTAGGTAATGAAATATTACTAACCTCGAATCGAACATTACTAACCTCGAGAATCTACTTTCCTCCCTCCTGGAAAAATAAGTGTTGTAAAACACAACTTCCTTATCCTTCAAAATGACAATTATGAGACTGATTACAATATGATCGTGAATAAAAACTATTACCTGGCGTATAATGTACAATATTTTATTTGTTACTCATTTGTAAACAATAGTAAACGTAAATAATTAGTTCTTAAATTAATCTTGAAGAAATGTCTAAAATATCATGTTATCCATGTAACGGAGACTTCTCATTAATTCTGGCCAATGAAATTACCTACTAGATTACTAACTTGTAAAATTTTTACAGGTCTGCTGTCAGTTTTACAAGTCAGTAGCGTTTAAACATGACGTTTACCCGTTTGCGTTTTGTCTTATTAATCAACGTTTACAACTGAGTAACAAATAAAAACATTATTGGACAATGATACATTGTAGTGCACGGAAGTAACAGCCAAAAAACACACGAAGGCATGTAATTTCACAGGTTACTTTTGAGTGAAATAACAAACTAATTTGGGCTTCACTTTACGATCACTATTGTCACTCCTCACTCTTTCCTTCTCTAAGGTTGGGTCGAACCATATAGTAGGAGAGCTGGTAGACATTTTTGGGTAGGGTATTTGAGGCACGCTGAAAACTTGTCCAATACTTCTCCAGTAATACCCAAACACAGAAATGCAGACCTGGCTGGGGAGAAGCGGGGCTAAATCATCTGTTTATATTTTTAAAGATACGATTTTTTTTTATGTTCTTGAGGCACTTTGAAATTTTTATTACTTATAAATTTATAATTTCACGAGCAGAACAATAAGTATGCCAGACCATTTAGTGGGGCCTTACACTTTGCCAGGCGCCTTCAAAGTTTGAAAGAATATATACTGGCTGTCATACATCCAGTGACCACTTTGATTGCCGCCTTCTTCGAAGCAAATCATCGCCTTTTGATGTCGTCTAATCAAACAGTCTAGGCTATCTCTACCGCATCGCCATCGTTGGTTATTGCGCCTTTGTATAGGAGACCTATACTTCGAAACGACACGAAAGTCCTTTCTCCCATATTTCTTTTCGCGTTTGTTCCTATTTTATAACGAGCGATCAAAAATGAGCGGCGGTCGAGTCACCTTTGGAAGTTCAAGTTAAGTACGATTTCTCATGCAAACAAAAATTGCAAAGGTGGCTTACAGCAACTCATTTTTGATCGCATAGTAGTACATGTGCCGTATCGATTCACCAAATTAAGATGAGAATCAATTTACTTTATTTGTATTTTTAATCAATAAACACGTTAATCATTAGTGTCGATATTCTTTCAACATCCCTCTTACACGAAAAGTATGGCACGCATTCCATATACAGTCCACACATAATAAATATCGAAGATTCATTTTTACATGCAACACAATTTGTTTTTTTGTGTTTTTGGGCCCAGCGGCGTGCTATTCGCTAGAATATTTTTGTAATGTGCAGATTTGCTTCAAATTGTCTTTCGCCTTTTCCTCCGGCAAATTTTTTTATTTGCTTCGTTTACTTACATTGCTTTGCGGTTCCTGAGGACATTAATTCATTTTAGATCCATCGAACGCGAATGCAACCGTATTTTGAGCATCTGAGTGAATATCAAAAACACGCCGATTAGTGAAAATTCAAAACAATCTTTCAGTGTACAGTGCACTTTTTCTGTTCGTTTATCATTTTATTCCTAATACCAATTGTGGGTACCACATTGGCTTCGACCACATATTGGTTCACTACAGTTCAAGGCTTTCGCCATCTTGTAAATACGGTTTATGTACCTACTATTTGTGTGCTTATGTTTGGTTCCACTTTTAGGGTTTTTTTGTGTGTATTTTAGAAACATCGATCTTTATTCAATATTTGGACAAGGAGTACTCACAGCGAGATCCGTGGATAAGAAGAAAAAGGATTGTCTACGTCTATACCTCTAAATGTACCTCTAAATATCCTCGTGTTACAGCGCGTTTACATAAGGACATCGATGTGATCATTGCAGCATACGATATAGTCACAATATAATTTAACGGCCCAACTTTCAACATCCGGTTTTACGATTGCAAACAGGTACGCTCGCAGATTCCGTATTTTACCGAATGCCGCAAAAAACCAGTGCCAGTTCGGGTGGTGGTCAAGCACGTGGAGGGGTGGCGGGACCGCGGGTAGGGAGGGAGGACCAGGGCCAGGGAGATTCCCTGTGACACCCAAAGAAAGTATGCAAGTTGAGTGCAGCATTTTTAGAGCGCATATAAAATTTATGTTCAATTGAAAGTCAAGGCTGGTTCGTATATCGAAGAATAGGGAAGAACTGTTAGCTGTGCTATCATACGTGATAGATTAGTGCAAAAGTTGATTAGTTCATTATCGCAATACACAAAAAAAAACTGTGCCGCCATTTCGACGAAATGATTGCCGGGGGTGCTTTTTAAATTCGTAACGAGTTGCCATTACACGTAAGCTAATAATTAGTGGCTTCTGGTTTATGCAAAACGGGGAACTTGCGTGGCAGAGTCCGCCGACCGGCTGATATCATTTTTAACCGTGAATGGTGAGAACTGTTACCATTGAATTTATAACTATCATAAATTCAATGGTGTTACCTTTTAAAGCGTAAGCGAACAAACTCGTTTTATTGTATTAACGGAGTAGCGTATTCGCGTAAAAATAAATTGTCACTACCATGGCGTAATTTCATTGCGCTATTATTGAAGTTGCTAATTACGTTAAAAAACCCATTTATCAATCACATTTATGAACCCATTTTGTTTATGCGAGATGCTAATAAGATTTCCAATAAAGTGGCAACCGGTAAAAAGGTTAAAAGCAATTAATTTGTGCTTTTGTTGGCAGTTAAAACCCGTTATAAGGATAATGTTGGACATTTCCATACTGCAGAACATTGGAAAATTATTCCAGTGAATAAACCAAATTTCAACTAATAAATTGTGAAAAACCTGAGTCAGTCTTTCGAAATTCATTTTTAACGAGTAAGCAAATTTTACCTGCCGATACAATAGGTCCGAGTGTATTATTTTATTTTTATTTTTTTTATTTTATTATCCCTCTCTTATTTATTATATACAAGACGTTCCACCATCCAATTTTCTTAATTGCTGTGACCCTTCTAAAGGAGAAAATCAACTTGTCAATTGGAGAAACTTTGGACTCATCGATAAATGTAAGTTACTTTGAATTGTTTGCGTTGTGTAACTATTGTAGGAGTCGATCGTTTTAGGGATTTTGTATAAAAGATTTACGCCCAAAGTCATTTTAACATTCCTGAAGAAATCGACCTACGGGAGTTTATCCCGTGAACAAATTTGTGTATTTTTTTATGAATGGTAAGTGAACCCAAACCAAAGATATTGGTAATTTGTTCTCATTAATTGTGAAGTAGAATTTCAAGTTCAGTTCTTTTTTTTTAGATTAAGTTTTATTTAGCATTCAGAGATGTGGAATTTTATTTTGATATTTTTAATAGAATTTTGTACCAGGTGTCCGATTAATTACAAATATTAAAAAATCTCTATAATTAGTTAGATTGGAAACGTGATCACGAATTGAAACTTTATTTTGTATTAATTACATGAAGTACATCCATTTTTTAAATCACAAAAAATGTAAAGAAAATTGGAGTTGGACCGAAATTATTTTCAGTAATATATTCAAACAAGTCAATTTATGTGAGCAATTATTTCAGAGTGATCAAACCAGAGCATCAGGTTTTAATTTTCAGATTATAGGTGAGATAAAGACATAACGATCCAACCTTCAGCAAGGTAAGAGCCATTGAAAGTTTATTCATTACTGACCTAGCCGTGGTAATAATTATATCATTACAAGAAATTAACTGTTACAGTACAAATTTTACCAGTGCCGTAGAGATTGAAATTCATTTTCTACGAGTGGAGTGTTCAACCCCTGTAAGTGTAACTAAGCCGTTACATTTTCAAAGTGGCGAGACCTAGCTACCACTCTCGACATTTTGAATTGCAATACTGGTTTTTATTGCATTTATGGAATTCATGAAAAGTTACTACTCACAAATAGTTGTTTCTATGGCAACGCAAATGCACAACGTAATTCTATTTTAGAAAAGGAAATCAAGAAAATACCCGAAAGTGAGCGACCTTTCCTTTACAAAAATGAACAACTGGGCGGATCGAATATCGATCACCTTGAATTTACCTTTTTGCATAAATATATTGAATAGTCGTCGCAAAATCAGTCAATAGACAGACAGATTATTGTTATGCTGTTAATAATAAACTCAAGTAGAGCACGTGAGGGGAAATGGCACGTCACCTTCATAACAATATGTACATTAAGCCATTGACTATTCAAGACTTAATTGAAGAAAAAACTTTCACAAACTAATGTTGAATAATGCAACAAATAAAAAGTAGCCAATGACATAACGTCTCAAGTTCAAATCCTATAACTACATGATTGCAGTTAATGAGATTTGTGAATGTTTATAATAATCAATAATCATTTAACTTCGAAATAATATTTGTTATGTTACTAAGTAAAATCATGTAAAATGTAATCACAATCGAATATACCCTGAAGGTGGACATAAATTATATTACAACGGCAAACTGGCACTAGGTAGGTAGGTAATAAGTTCAGATTCATCAACTTTCGAATGAAAAGTAAAAGTCGTTTAAAATTTTTATATCAAAATGGGTGCAATGATTGCAACGGTGTAGAAGCACATTCATTTTATTTTACCGTTACTCCTCAAACTATTATCGTATTTTTCAACCATAGACAGCCGTGGTTGCTTGGACTTTGATAGGTAGGTACTCGTTATTACTCATTTTAATGTTTAGGGAGAACGAAAGAAACAATGCTTGTTACTGTGTCGGAATGAAATTTTAAATATAGAAGCCGTCATCTGAAAAAGACGCATGCTCAGACTCACACATACTTGGGCCAAACACACAAATAAACAAACTGATTCCCATATTCATAAATGTGAAACGTAACATGTGACAAGTATGCCTATTTAGACATTCGCACCCATGCTTTGTTTTGCACTAGAGCCCTCTATGCAGTTAAAAAAATTTCGATTTAATTTGGGCTGTACATCCACGTAAAATTTCACATGTACCGTTTCGTGCGAATAGAAATCGGTGACATACAGACGAGTTGGATTGGCTGCAATAGAAACAGACGCAATTCGTTAATTTTGTGTTGGTTCCGTTTCGAGTTTAAGCCCAACATGGATCTTATTTAATCATATCCTGAAAATACTGCGATTTTCTTTTCATTTGATTTACATGAGGCAATTTATTTTGTAAATATATATACTTACCAAAAAATTCGAAAAGATTTGAACAATTAATAAGTCGTTCCGCAGTATGGTTACTTGCATTATATTTCGTCGAAAAAAAATTATCATCTCATTTAAAATAACGGAATGTGCCTCAAATCCTGTAAAATTGAAAATAAAAGATTTTAATTTTCCAAGGTTTTTTGTAGCAGAAAAGACAGCTTACTAAAGATGTTTAATACATTTAATTTCCTTAATGTTCTTTTGTGTTATTTCAAATTCAGTTTGGAGTAACTCAAGGATGAATTATTCAGTTACGTGACTTGTAAAATGCAGTATCCTAAGCTATTGGGAACGTAACAACTTCAAATCAATTTCTGTCATATTGAAAACAATAAATATAGGTAAGTCAAACAGTCTTGGAGGGTGGCTGATTTCTCAAAACTGTGAAATTAAATGAGTCGTTTGACGATATGTAATGCGTCTCTCAAAACACGTTGATTTAGTTCACGGAGTACAAAAAAAACTTTAATGAAATATTCGACCACTCTCTCGTGCCCATGCTGAATTTGAGACAGTACAGCACAATTTCAACATTGCTAGCGTCTGTATCTAACACGAAGTCCCCCCCCCCCTCTCTTCTAGGATAGCTGAGCATCGGAGCCGTAACTAAAGCTTGTTTAAGATCTTTAATATCCTGCTTATTCAATCCATCATCCCATTTTAAATCTCGGTGTTCCGCTGTTAACTTGTTCAACGGCTTTGCAATATCGGCAAATTCACGAACAGATCGTTAGTATTACGTGAAAAGGCTCAAGAATCTACGTATTTCGTGTTTATCTTTTGGCTAGGCTTGTACTGCACGAACTTTGTCGGGATCCATTGTCACTCCATTCTCCGAAAGCAAATGACCAAGATATGTCACATCTTTTTGGAAAAGGTTGCACTTCTTTATATTAAGTTGAAGGTTAGCACCGCGGCGGCCTCAAACTGTATCAAGTAGGTGGACCACGGTGATTTTCCATCGAATGTGGGTGGCTTAACTCTCTCTCTCTTTAGCTTCTAGGTACCTTTACCCCTTTCCCCATCGCTCCAAGGGACGCCATAGAGCGTAGAAGATAGCAAAGGACATTATAAGCTTTCGTTTGACAATGTGAACTATGTAGTAGTTAGGTGCCGGTTTAGTATGCGGTCTACCTTAGAGATAGCGGTCTACACCCTATCAATCTGAATGTAGTATGCGGTCTACCCTTTTACATTGGAATATTCGTCAGGTATTTCAAAAAAATAAAGCACATTTCAACCACTTTCTTTTTAGTGATCCATGATGATCATTAGACAATCACCCATAATTGCATTTTTGCAATTGCGGGCTGCTATCCCATTAATGGCCCATTATTGCTAATTACAATTACTTAATGGATAAGTATTAAGTAGCCCCATGTATATAAGCTGGTCAAAATCTCCCCATATTTTAGTTCATAACTATCCGTTGCTGCTCGTTTTGCTGGCACTCAACATGTTACTTCGCGAATCTTATTTGAACGTGGGGTCTTCGGAAGAGATGGCAACTAATTTTTTGAGACAACATAATCTGTTGGACGCCGTAGAAGATGCTGCAAATTGTCATTGATGTGGCTCGGCGATGCAAGAAAAACGAAGAAGAGATCGTGGAGAATTCAGGCCAATATTGCGCTGTCCAAGGAAAGGCTGTCAAACCACACGGTCGGTGCGGAATGGAAATACATTTTTCCATTACAACGATTTAAATGGGAGGATTAACAGCAAGTTGTTGCTGGTCCAAATATTAGAATTGATCTTTCTTTTCTTATTGGACATTCCAATCGATTCCGTCGTTAGTCTTACCGGTCGTTCCAACGCTACCGTGATCGATTGGTTCAACATGTGTAGAGAGGTATGCAGTTCGATGGTATCAGACACTAGAAATGGTCGATTAACTGGAACACATGAAGACCCGGTGCAAATAGATGAAGCCCGTTTTGCCGGTGGCAGAAAATACGGTAGAGGAAGAATGTTGCAGGGCGATGCACCTGCAGAATCAGAAGAGTCTGATGATGACATCCACAATAATCGTAACCATGGACGACGTATCGATGGACCATGGGTGTTTGGTTTGAGGAATATTAACGAAACTCGTTATTTTTATGTGGCAAGACGAGATGCAGAAACATTGCTCCCAATAATTCAAAGAGAAGTTGAAATGGGATCGCTTATCCACTCTGACGAATGGCCTGCATATCGCAGGTAAATCATCAAGAGAACTACGTTAATCCAGAGACTGGAGCTCATACACAGGGAATTGAGCGGAGTTGGCTAGACGCCAAAATAAAAAAAATGAAAAAGATGAGAGGAGTGCCCATCCAACATTCCCAGTCCCACTTGGATTAAGTTTGTTGGCGGATTTTGAATAAAAACGTAGATGATCTGTTTATAAAATTTTTAGACGACATTAGGCAAGTTTATCGCGAATGAATAAGTATATGTAATAATAAAAGTTGACAATGAATATAATGTGTATAGAATGTAATTGTTGATATTGAATACAATTTTCGTAATTCTGATGAGTACTTTTATTTACCTGTAACACCTTTAATATAGTCTAGGGACATACTAGATCGCACACTACATTCAATTAGTTGAGGTAGACTGTCAGCAAGATGGTAGACCGCATACTAAATTCAATTTGGATTGGTAGACCGCATACTAAACCGGCACCAACTCATGCGCATTGGTTTTCAAATCTGATTGAAATGCGGCCAAAAAAAGGACATTTTCGTGAGTGGGTCGAAACGGGGAATGAAATTTGTATGTCAAAACAAAATTTTTTTTATATTCCTTTCGCCGGGTAGCATTATGGGAGAGGAGATTTTAGCATTTGAAATGATTATGTTTTGTTACGGGTATGAAGTTACCAGATTTCGTGCAAGCAGAAAAGACACGGTGTCGCATCAAGTGATTATTGTACCGTAATCGGTCGCAATCGGTAGAATCCGGAAAAGTCGCGGATACTGTCAATACGGTACTTACTTAACAGTGCGCAAGGGTTTTGTTAATTCGAATTTAAAATTCTCGCACATCGCCCGTGATGACATTACAAGCCTGTTACGACGCTTAGTATTCAGAAAGTGTATGTTTGCGACACGAGCGAGCTTGCGCGCGCGAGTGGAGCAAGTGATTCCGGGCGAATAAGGGTTATTTGTGTTTTACATATGGATTTATAGGATATAGGTTATACGGTTATCATTTCCAATGTCTCCGATGGTTGCGAAATCTATCTATCTATCGTTTCCGTGATTAGGGGAAGATTTAGATAACCTCCTCTTTCCACGGGGAGTAGCTCTACGACAATAGAACACGGAGGTTCACAAATTCCTCACCAATCGGATTTTTGGTCACCGAAAGCTATCGGGCGGATACATCCGTGTAGCGCAAGGACGTTATTATATAGATGCTTTTATTAGAGCGAAGAAATAAAAGTATTTGGGTTTGTCTTCAATTTAAACCTTAATATACCTTCAGTTATCTTGTATTGTAGGCTTTTAATATCCCCTTAATAATTAGACAAACTACGCTGACTATTGTCAAATACTTACCTATAATAGAAATAAGTGTAATATGTGACGGAATATGTCTTCCCAGCCCCCTCTACTATACTCAAATACTTTATTAGACTGGGAAGGATCGTAGCCTACCGACAGAACTAGCCGTGACACTCATCCCCACTATTGCGTTGACGTCACAACTGACGGCGGCCGTCATATCGACTTTTAATGTAATTAATTCCAAGTAAGCTTGATGTTAACTTATTTTTTAATGTTGTACACTTAAATTAACTGTATTCTAACAGAATAAGTAAGAAAATGCCAAATACGTGCTGCGTCTCTGGTTGCAAAAGCAATTATAGTTCAAGAGACAAGGTTACGGTTTGTCGTTTTCCGAAAAATGAAGACGATTAAAAAAAGTGGTTAATATGTATTCACCGGGACAATTTCGAAATTACTAGTTACTCCAGGGTTTGTATAAAGCATTTCTCCGACATTTTCATTATTCGGGTAGACAAGATGATGACTAGACAAGAGGGTACAGTATTAACAGTTCCACGA
This sequence comes from Photinus pyralis, assembly GCF_008802855.1. Lineage (NCBI taxonomy): Eukaryota > Metazoa > Arthropoda > Insecta > Coleoptera > Lampyridae > Photinus > Photinus pyralis. The sequence continues at coordinate 13,378,554 of NW_022170403.1, read as the reverse complement.
GACCAGATTAAACTTGCCGAAGACGCGTATCCCACCATTTTTGAAAATCAGGCATCATATATGAAAAGGATGTAAATGATGAGTAACGGGAAAATATAGACTTTGGCAACTACAAATGACCGAAAACCCGTAGTCTCTAGGTGGTCCAGGAGCCGAGATCTCGATGGAACAGACAGATAGGCAGACGGAAAATCGAGCACATATACGGGTTGCCTCAACTTCGTTTTGTTACGCTAAAAAAGGCAGATGTGTGTATTAGAATGTTTAAATTTAATTTGTTTTCAGTGAGTATTTGTTGTTTATGTACGTATTTAATAAAAGTTTTTGCATAATTACACGTGTCTATAATTACCCAACAAACAATGTTAAACGGGCCAATGAAGGAAAGTCATACACCACTGGTATTGGCCCAATGACTTGCCAGGGATTATATGTTTGCTGGGTAGGAAAAAACATATAACAATCCTGCGGCTCAAAATAAGTAATTACTAAATGTTTTCGCGTTAAATGAGTACGCGCGCAAATCAAATTGCATTTAAACACATAGTATCGCGTTATAGTGGCCCATCTCCAGTTGTGACGTCACTAAAGTAAATGTCACGGCTAGATCTATCGGTAGGCTACGGAAGGATGCGCTCTGTGAAATTCTTTGTACTATGCGATCAAAAATGAGTTGCTGTCGAGTCACCTTTGGAATTTTTGTTTACATGGGAAATCGTACTTAACTTGAACATCCAAAGGCGACTAGACAGCAACTCATTTTTGAACGCCCCTTTCCCATAACCATTGAATAAATCTGTATAATCAAGTCTTTAAAGCACGCGCAACGAGTTTAATGGCACAATGCGAAGCGGAGTGCCTTTCAGGTTGCAAATGCTTTAAAGACCAATTATACACGTGTATCTTATAGTATTTTTTATTATACCTGCAACAAATTTAACTAAATTTAAAAATAGGCAATACAATGAAATCATATTGACGCTATACTCGAATACATGTCTAAGTGGGCTGGGTGTTCGTAATTTCATGATTGCCATGGAAATGTCACTTGACGTTTGCTTATAAAAATCATCGTCTTTGTGAATAAAACGATTTCCGTTGAAAAAGATAATACACCGTCCATTAAATCGATTGTTGTAAAATCTAAACAAACGTTTCCATGGATGAATAGGAAGTTACTTACGAATAAAGTCTTAAATGCATCGATAATGCTGACATATATGAAGGAAATGCCAAAGGTATTTAAATCTTCTATCTTTTGGTGCATTCATTCAAAACTTCAAACAATGCTGCGATTAAAAAGTGGAACAGATTTGGAAGCATACCCTAAATTACGCGCGTTTGTGAAAGCTTCAACCAAAAGATAGGTACAAGCCAAAGAAATGTTCTGCATTTACAGAAAGCTTTTTATTTCCGCACCAGATGACAGTTTCAAAAGTTTCAAAGTTTCAAAAGTATCATCACTTAGCAACTTTAAAGCACGTGTGTTTTAAAGGCCTTTTTTTCGGACGTATTTGAGTGTTTAAAACGGAGATTGTGATTCAGGTATAATAAAAAAATTTTTTCTAATCCTATACTTGTTCATTGTAAAGTGAGGTATTTTGTAAATAAAGGTACTCGTATGTTGGATTTAAAAACCCATAGTCGTAGATGGAAAGCCTTGAATACACTGTAAAGATCATCAAACAACCGCAAAAAATGATGAAGAAAAGGGCCGATAGTAAAAAATTAATAATTCTTGTATGTTGCAATAAAATTAATATTGCACGTACAAACTGGACTTTAAATAGTTAAAAAGCCATACCTTAATTTTTAAGGTAAGTAACTGAACCCATTCACGCTGGTCTTGTTCGTATAAGGTGTACACGATTGCGTAATTTATCGAAAACTTAATTATGTATGTATGTAGATCGTGCTAAGCTCATAATTTAGAAATGTTGCGTATATTTTGCGATAACGTAATTTTTCTGCAGTCATATTAGATCCCTTGAATTAAAATGATCTACTTTCTATCGTTGACGTTTTTTATGCAATTTATTATATTGTTATTATCTACACCGGTTCATTCTTAAAATGGCAAAGCACGAGAATTTATTGTTTATTACTAAATAAGGAATGTGTTAAGTTTACTTATTTGACACTATTAGCTAATTTAAGTTTAACGGATCGTGCACGTAAATTAGTAAGAACAATGATAATGGATGGTTATTTGTTAGCCAATCTTCACTTTCATCTCTTTTAATAAAAGAAATTAGCACTATTCAATTTGTGCAACCCAAAATTTCGCACAGAAGAATAGACGAGAAAATGCATAAATCAAATATAAATACATTCACGTAATTTTGCCATTGTAAACACCTATTCGTGCTGATATCCTTTACAAGTTCTCAAAATTAATTACATTTGCAAAAAGAGAAAGTGTGCAACTGTCTCTGTGTGTAACCTATTATTTGACAGCAATATGAAATTAATTTATGAATTAATTTCTCCTTCGGATATTATTTGCAATAAATTATTAGTAATAAATTCCTCGGATGTAATTATTATTTATTCTCTTTAGTTGTTTACTTAATCAAGAAGACATCCTCACCTAATAGCGGTCATAGTGATAGCAAGTCCTATGGCACTGCAAATTAGAAAAACCTACACCTCACTCACGCACGCAATAAATAAATACGCACTCGATTGCAAGTTAAGTGCAATGAAACTATGATCATGGAACGTAAAAGACTGTTACTTTAACATTCGCTTTAATCCCCAAGACCGAATTCTTAAGTTTTCCCTCCTAACGTGAGTGGTCATTACTTCTTTAGTATCTATGTAGATCACACGCAATGACAGAATTAGGCGAAAATTTGTGTCTACTTAATATAAATAAGTAAATGTCTAAATTTACAAACAAATTAGAATAATCTAGAAGGTAAGTAACTAAAAAAATATGTAAACTTGACCCACCCAGTAATTACTTCGATCAGCTATATGAGAAAACTTGATAGTTGCTACACATTAGCTAGGTAATAGTAAATAAAATAGCTTTTTTATTGATTTTTTTTTGGTTTTTATATTTATTTCTACAAGATTTATGTAAGAAGTGCAGTGCAGACAATGCTGAAAGCGAATCTGGAACACACATTTTGCGGAGAGAAATTGATGGTTTCCTCAATTATATAAGATACCTGCTTTATAGTCCTTTTACTCTCAGATCATTTCGTTTACTTAGATTAATACAGATAATTTACTTACAATTAAGAATTAAGTAACTTTAATTCTCAGTATAAGTATGACGTGGATGATCTAGAAGGATCGTGAAAGGTATAGGTAGGTAATCTTGTGATAGGGGCAAAGAGAAGGTACATTATGCAAGTGATGTAACAGCCAGATTTTTACTTTACAATCCATGTTTCAGATACTCTAAGCGGTTATTACTTCTAATAAAGACGATGATTCTTAACGGTGAGGTATCGCGTACAAGGTTTGATGAAGCTTGCCATTGAGAATTTTCTAAGTTGTAATTAAACGTACCAGGAGCGGCCTAATTATCATGTCAAACGAAAATACCACTCCAACCCAAAAATTGTAAAAAAATCTCTTTAGAAGGAGTTAATTTAGATTTAATTTGTTTTTGGGGGACTAGAAAATCGCGCACATTCGCGTTGTAAGGGGTGATGGTTTACTAGTTCAAAGAAATATTTCCTAATCGAAGGCAAAAATTTAGGTCACCTTCTGAAGGTAAAGCATACGAAACATACTACGTCATTAAACGCATTATTTAACATGCAACACAAATAAATGGTTTCCATGGTAATGATTTACTGTTACTTTAATCGTTCGGAATCGCGCAACAACAATAATTAAATAATAACGGATACCATTATTTATCGGTTTTAAGCATTACGCATTCATTGAATACGAAACATACCTATGCTCCAATAGGTAAATTCGCGTTACAAGTAAAAGTAATGCCGATAGTCTCGTGCAAGTATAGAGAAAACTTTACCTTGAGCACTGTCTGGCGGTCCAATTGTCCAAATGAATGAGCACATGGACCGATTTTGATCAAGTTTTGTATAACGTGTTTGGTGCATTCTAACGTGCTTAAGTATTCAACATAAAACGTTACAAATAACTCTTCAGGGCAGATCTTACAGCAGAATGATTTGGTACATTATTAACGAGCTCGTTAGTCCAGGCAACGAAGCCCAGAAAAGGCTGAATAGAGGAAAAAAATCGTGTAGAAGCCAATTTTGGCAAAGATGTAGGGGAAGGTATCCTGAACAACATACTAAAAGTACTGAGGAGTGAGGTGTGAGCTAAAGGAGGGGGGAGGGGTTAAAGGTCCCTTTTTTTAGTTTGTCCTGAATAATTTGAAAACGGTTGCTCCTAGTTAAAAATGTTGCTCTAGAGAATTAAACAGCGTAAAATTATCTACAAAATGATATAGCACAGTATATAATAATAATAATAATAGTTAATGAGATCCAGAGGGAAGAAAAATCAAAATTTGTCAAATTTTAACCGGTACGCACACGGGGAGCCCGAATGCGATTATGATACGTAGGCGGGAGGATGGAGGTCCACGGGGAGATCAGTGCATGCTGGTGGACAGCAAGGACGTCATTAGTTCACTCTAATCACGCTATGAGGCTCCTATTGTTCAATTGTTTCATCCATTCAAATGCAACATGTTGTCCCATGACAACGACACGAACGAACTCATTCAGTTCCACTGTCTTTAGTGAGTCTTTACGATAAGTTACGCATCTTTAAGCTAGTGCGTTTAATTGACTTGTGTTTTACTTTACTTGATGCCACATGATTAACTATGGCTGATAAGTGTTTAATTTGCGAGCATGATGTTGGCAGTGATTTATGTTATGTACCTATAAGTGGGGAAAATGGAATAACTGGATTAGTAAGACTAAGATCTAGTATTCTAAGAAAAGATGGACAAGTAGCCAGTTTTAGGAGCAAAGAAAGCGGCCTGTGTTTTTTTACAGATACAACAGTGGCTCAATAACCCCTTACCCAATGGGGTTGGGCCAGACGGGGTACTATTCTCAGTAACAACAAATGATCCAATGGCACTCGAGGCGATAGTTAACACAACATTTTGCCGATGTACAACTGGGTGCAGAGGGAGGTGTGGCTGCCGCAAAGCAGGAATTGCTTGCTCCGTCGCTTGCGGCAGTTGCCTTGGCATGTGCACGGATGGAGCCCCGAACGATGCCATCGATGACGACGACGATGACGATTTTGACTCCTGCCCACAGAATCTCGCCTACGTAACATAATCGGAATCAGACTTGCCGTGTATTACGACTATTTTAAAATTTTTGATTTTTCTTCCCTCTGTATTTCATTAAGGATCATCATGACTTATATACTGTGCTATATCCTTTTGTAGGTAATTTTATGGTGTTTAATTTTCTAGAGCAAAATTATTAATTAGGAGCAACCGTTTTCAAATTATTCACGAAAAACTAAAAAAGGGATCTTTAACCCCTCCCCCACCCTTAGCTCACACCCCACCCCACAGTACTTTTAGTATGTTGTTCAAAGATACCTTCCCCTACATCTGTGCCAAAATTGGCTTCTACACGATTTTTTTCCGCTATTTTTCCTTCGTTGCCTGGACTACGTAGCGAGTTTATAATTTTGCGGTGTCTGTCCGTCCGATTTTTTGATAACGAATGGCCCGATTACGATATAATTTAGTAGATGGATTCTTTCTCAAATTTGTAGATCGGAGTGAATTGGCAATGTAGCCCAAAAAATAAGGAAAGCCCTTGTCAGAGGGAGTTATGAACCGAAATGGATGGAATTCAATATGCGTATAGCTTTAGCCATATAAAACGCAATTCCAAAAATTGAGCCTAATCGATCAACATTCACAGTGCATCTCGACCATTTATAAACCGAATTGCAAACTTTTTTATTTATGAAGGTATTTAAATGGAATTTGATAGACAGCCACTTGGAATAAAAGCAAATGTAGCGCCATTTTCCAAATTTGGTTTTGTGTAGGATGTGTAGTGCCAACTTTCTTATTTATGGAAGCAATTAAATGAATTTCATACATATTAAGTATACACTTTAAATAAAAGCAAAACACACATCAGATTTATAATCTGCTTTTGCACATGCTATAGCCATACCGAGGAGCTCGTTTTCTATATTTGTTTAGTTTACTATCGTCTACAATTGTTAATAATAATCTTTTAAATATACAGAAAAAGCCTGGTAGCCTACCACTCTCATTAGTCATTAGCATTACAGACTTTTATTGCAGCTTGAGAATCGAAGATTCACTTTGTTAGCATCTAGTTGTTAGCGAAGGGCTGCTCCTTGGCGGGACTTGTTCTTGCATAAAGACATCCTTTGAATATGATAACACTAGAACCTGAACGAGTTAAGCCACCCTAAACATACATGTTTAAAAGTGCCAAAGCGGTGGCATTAAATACTGGATATGACCAGTTTAAACGAGAACTTTTGGCATTGAGTTTAACTAAACTAAAACTATGCCCAGTTTGAATTTCATGCAATTCGGTTCATAACTAACGGAGATGTTAAAAGAGCCTTCTTTATTTTGTGGCCTACATTGCCAATTCACGAACTCCGATCTACAAATTTGATAAAGAATCCACCTGCAAAATTTCATCGTAATCGGTCCATTCGTTTATGAAATATCGTGCTTGTAATGTATTTCGGTTGCGTTATGTTAGCCGAGGGTAGAGGCGTTAATAATAAATAGTAATTCGTGGACGTTGGTTACGATAGCTCTTTTATTGTTGATCGTCAAGTACGTACTGCCATCGTACCGCTCGTTGACATCGGACATGCGTAGTCCGATGATATATGACATGCTCTACCTTTTAAAATTGAAACAAAACAAAACATGCAAACATATTACATTGCACAAGTCAACACTTAAATGAAATAAATAATTACAAATTGCAAGTCAAGTCTAATAGGTGGTTTAATAACACGCCCGAATCGCGTAGCTACGGTTCGCACGTCACTGTTAGGGTTTGGCACATACAAGTCTTCTTCTAATTGATGTCTGGTCGATGATTGGCAGTTACCGGTCGAGGGTCGATAGTCGCTGATGGTCGATGGTTGACAGTCGCTGGTCGAGGGTTGATAGTTGCTGGTCGATGGTTGACAGTCACTGGTCGATGGTTGACAGTCACTGGTCGATGGCTGCTCTTCTAATCGATCGCTTGGCGGTGGTTTTCTATTCGGCTGACTTTGTTCTCGGGTGTTGGATCTCGAATGTTTTTGACAAATTAGGCAAGCTAATACGATATTTTCGATGTCAACGGTGAGGCCTGGCCAGTATACTGAATCTTGAGCGAGTAGTTTTGTGGAGACCACTCCTTGATGAAATTTGTGCAGCAATTTTAAAAATTCGTTCCTAAGGTTTTTTGGAACTATTATTTTGTTTTTATAAAAAAGAATGTTTGCATGAAGATATATGTCTCCTTTTAAAGGCCAATATGTTTTGAGAGATGAAGGTAGGTTGCACTTATGAGTAGGCCAACCGTTTAGTGCATAATGTTTGAGTTTGTGGAGGTCAGGATCTTGGTCAATTTCTGTCTGTAGTCGTCTTTCGTTTTCGGGTGTTGTGGTGATAACTGAGTACACCCTTAGGTTTTTCTCAAGGTAGTCTGTGTCGATGTGTTCTCTTAAGGGATCTCTGCTTAAGGTATCGGCAACTTGTTGGTTTTTTCCAGGAACGTATTGTATACCTCAGAAGTCTATGGGCCAATCGTTGTATTCTCGGTGACATTTCGTCAAGAGGTTTTTTGAGTAAACCTATTAAAGGTCGGTGGTCAGTCTCTAGTTGAAATTTTCGGCCAAAAAGGTAATAATGGAAGTGCTCGCAACCAAATACGAGGGCTAGAAGTTCCTTATCGATGTGATTGTATCTTTGTTGGGTGGGAGTCAACGATACTGAGGCATATTCTATTGGATGTCCTTTTTGCATGATGACTGCGCCAATGCCGAAAGGACTAGCGTCCACAGAGAGAACGATGTCAATATTAGGATCAAAGTATCTTAATATTGGCGATGACGTCACTAACTGCTTGAGTCTATCGAAAGATAGTTGTTCGTTGGAGGACCATTGCCATTCTACTTTGTTTGATAGCAGTTTACGTAAAAGTGCAGTTTCTGTAGATAGGTTAGGTATATATTTTGATAAGTACACAATCATGCCAAGAAAGCGTTGCAGGTCTTTTTGGTTAGTGGGTGGTTTCATTTCACTGATGGCTTTTATTTTGCTGTCGTCGATTTCGATACCTCTCGCGCTTATATTATGTCCTAGGAATTTAACTTTGGTGACTCCTACTTTGGATTTTTCTAAATTTAACGTTAATCCCGATTTTGTAATTCTCTGTAGAGTTCTTTCCAGATTAAGATTGTGTTCTTCTATGGTTTTTCCAAAAACCAAAATGTCGTCGAAATAGGCAATTACGCCAGTAAGATCATTCAACGTGTCGAACATGAATTTTTGAAAAATTTCCGAGGCGGAGCTTAAACCGTATGGAAGCCGTAAGTATCTGTAACGACCAAAAGGAGTAGATATCGTGCATAAAAGTGAGCTTTTATGATCTAGCGGAATTTGAAGGAATGCGTTTGAAGCATCTAGTAATGAGAAATATTGCGCCCCCGATAGTTCCGAAAATAGCGTATCTTGGGTTGGAATTTGGAAAATTTCTCGTTTGATGTATGTGTTGAGAGATCTGGGATCCATGCATACCCTAATATCGCCGTTTGATTTGGGAGCAATAACATGGGGTGCACCCAATCAGTAGGTTCGGTGACTGGAACGATAATATTCTCAGCCACCATTTCGTCGAGTTTTTGTTTGACTTTATTTTTCAGGGCTGATGGTATTTTTCGCGTAGGGGATACCTATGTGTGGAATAGCGTCCTCGCTAAGCGTAATATTATATGTTTTTGACACCTTACCGATTCCCGTAAACATTTGTTTATACCTATTTGGAAATCACATTATTTTTGTCACTCAGTTGAGTGGAACATACAGTTAATTGTGGGGATGAAGTAGAACTTTTGTTTAAAATGTTCAAGTCAATACAAGAATTTAAGTCCCAAAATCGAAGAGTTTTCCCGCGCACTTAAAACATAAAACGATAGATTATGCATAACATTTTTATACGTACAATCTACGTTTATTAACCCGATTGTCTCTATATTATGACCCGAATACGAAGAAAGTTTTGAGCCTGTTTTATTTATCATATTGTGAGAAACACCTAGTCTTTTAAAGTCCGTGTAATTTAGAATATTTACATGACTTCCAGTGTCAATTTTAAATTTCACGTCACAAGATTTAACGAAAACTGTCTCATACCATTCCACTAAATGGCTTGTTTTATTAACGCTTGTCGGTTCAATTGTTGAAATTGTCCAAACAATCTCCGAATTTTCATCACATTCAGAATTGTAGTCAGATAATGGGTCAAAATCGCTATCCGACTGCGACAAATCACATCCATATTCGTTTATTTCATGAATGTGTTTACTTTTACAAAATTTGCGGTAGTGACCTTTCCTATTACAGCGACGACAGATACGAAATAAAGCAGGGCACTTACCTTGTGGATGAATCATGCCACAATTTTGGCACTTGTTACCTGCGTTTTGCCGATAATTTCGATAGTTGTCATTACTACCCTCCGAATGGCTCGTTCTCGGATAGTTTCCATTATAAAAATTTACACTTTTATTTTTATAGTGGTATCTGTCTTTATTTTTATTAAAAACTTCGCTGTTTTTTGGTTTATGACCGTAACTATTGACACTATCCACTAATAGTTCGTTTTTTGAAGCGCCCGCGATTTCTTTTTGTTGTATCGAGCTGCTTTCGATAGCGCGACATATAGATAACGCTTTGTCCAGCGTTAGCCCATCTGTTTGTAACAATTTTGCTTGTGTACGCGTATCACGAATTCCAAGCACAATTCTATCCAAAATCATTACATCTCGTTCTTTGAACTCACACGATAACGAAAGTTGTTTAAGGGCTGTGACGAACTGATCAACCGTCTCCCCCGTTAGTTGTTCGCGCTTAAAAAATTTAAAATGTTCATAAACTAGATTTTTTAACGGTTCACAGTATTCACTGTATTTTTGTAGCACTACCGATAATGTTTTCCGATCACTTTCTCCATCGAATTCGAAGGTATTAAAAATTTGAAGTCCTTCGTCGCCCAGAAAATTAAGTAAAATTGCAACTTTAACTTCATCGTTCTTTTTTGATTTATCGCTGGCAAGCATGTATAAATCAAATTTCTGCCTCCATAATCTCCAATTTGCGGCAAGATTGCCTTTAAAGTGCATTATTCCCGGTGTTATTGCCGAATCCGCCATTTAGTAACGAAATTATTTGACGATTTTATAATATTTTGAAAGAAGTAAACCCTACTTTCCAGTAAGTACGTACGGCGCGTCGAGTAAAGCCTCGCGCACACTTGTTTGCTACCGTTTTTCTTATCGCACGTAAACCGCGATTCGCGAATGCCGAATTCGCTTATCTTCGTCCGTACGACGTTATCACTTTATAGACACGCGTCGTCGGTTTTACCGTATGCCACCATGTAATGTATTTCGGTTGCGTTATGTTAGCCGAGGGTAGAGGCGTTAATAATAAATAGTAATTCGTGGACGTTGGTTACGATAGCTCTTTTATTGTTGATCGTCAAGTACGTACTGCCATCGTACCGCTCGTTGACATCGGACATGCGTAGTCCGATGATATATGACAGTGCTAACGAACGGTCGGACGGACGGACAGGCGGACAGACACCACAAAATTATAAACTCGTTAGGAGCTCGTTAATAATGAGCAACAGTTGCGAATTACAATAAATGTTCGAAGTGGTCACCTTCGTTAAGGAGACAAAAATCCACTCTCTTCTTCATGTTTTCGAAAACTGCATAAAGTTGCTGTTGTATTATGTTATGAACAGTCGCTTCTATAGCTGCACGTAATTCTTGAATGGCGCGTCAACGATTTATATAAATAACATTTTTTAGATGACAAAATCTAAAGTAACCCAAGGGCGTTAGATCAGGTGATCTTGGTGGCCAACGGATTCTTCCAACAATTCGGTCATCAAAATACTGTTGTAAAATGTTATTGTTTCACCAGCTGTATGTGCGGTTGCATTAGCATATTGAAAGAAACCCTCCTGCAAATCGTCGTCGTGAAGTTAATCAATAAACACTTGTATTATTGCCCAGTATTGTGAAAGAATATCGGCCCCACAATTGAATTCAATTTAATGGTTATGGTGTAGGAACCATTATTATAACCAATAAAAGCAATTATTATTATTAAGAAAAAATAAATTACGCGGGAACAATTTAAAACTACTACGAAACGCTACAAAATTCGCTAATTTTGGGAATTAACGTATCCACTAAGGTGAAACCAAGCCTCATCCGAGAAATAACGTTTGTCTAATAAAGTTGTCGTCTCATCGAGTTTTATTAAAGCAATTGCAATAATTTACACGTTTTTCAAAGTGGCGACGATGAAGTCTTGGTAGTACGGTTACTTTGTACGGGTAGAAATGCAGCTTTTTCCTCGTTATTTTCTGACCGGTGGCTTTTGCGGGTTTTGTTCAAGACGAGCATGCACATCTTCTACTACCGCCTCGTTAGCAAATGTTAGGCGACCAGGGGATTTTCCACAAGCAACACTTCCGGTATCGTCAAATCGCTTAACTTCACGAAGAATGTGGCGGCGTACGTTGACTGCAAAAGCAGTCCATTTTCTTCCAAAGTAAAAGGCATATCGCAGTTGCAGAATATTACAATCTAAAACGATAAAATATGAATTTCATTTATTTGTTGCAAATTGGTAGCTTTGACAAAGATTGTTTTGTAAAACCAGAAAATAATGTAGACAACTGATTGTGGAAGTAAATGGATCAAACGAGAGGTAACAGGAAGATTAGATTTAGAGGTTATGTTTATTTATTTATTTTATTTATATATACGGACCGGTGGTATAAATGACGCCACGAGACATGATCTATCATAATTGTATATCTTGTGTATGTGCCATTTATATAGTATATACCCTTGCTAAAAATATTTGAAGCTGTATGAAAAATAAATAAATGACCCGTGCACGACAGTCGACAAGTAATGGAAATGAAATATTTATGTTTAAGTACACATGTTTCCTGTTAGTTCTAAATTATTCGTGATTAATAATAGTGTTTTTGGTAGTTAATATTTTGAAAGCTAGTAATTTTTTTTACTAATCGATCAACTTCATTGAAATATCCAACATTTTTTGATATGTATAAAATAAATAGTGTAGAATTCTGTCGGGATTGTTCATGTTCGATTAGATGACGGGTTCCAATATGCAAATTAAGATGTAAAGTAGTAATCTCACTTAGTTTGGTAATTAATGACATTTGTTTCGGAATGTGTATTCTAATTAGGTGATCGATAACAACTTTTAGTGGAATATACTTGGTAATACTATGGGAACTGAATCAATCAATTTGAGATCCTTTTTCTCCTTCAACTGAATCTATCTTATGGGTAACCACCTTAATTTATTACGACATATTCATACCATTTTTACCCAATATTCGCTGTATATATTTTACATTAGAAAGTTACGATTTCGGAGATCATTAATTAAAATGTTCTAACTTATTAAAAGAAAACGATGAACATGCGATGCTACACTTCCTCATCATCCTCATTTAAAGTGCCATAATTATTTATTTATTTAACGACATTACCTTTAGTACCCAAATACTATCCTATCTATTTTGAATTAAAAATAAAATGGACATTAAGATCCTGCTCAATCCTATTCTCCTTGTGATTAAAGTAAAAGTATTCAACATTTTAATATATTGAACACATAGACAAAAAATAGTCCACAAAACCACCCTTTGACAAAACAAAATAAGTCAATGTTGTGTTTTTTTTAAATGACTTCTGTTGAAAGTGTTCTGCGATGCCTCAAAGATATTAAACCGCGCCTCTTTTTTTAATTTGGTGTAAATAGTCCTCTGCTGATCGAATCATTTTCAACGATATTTGACGAAAATGTGGAGATGTGAAGTTTAATTTAATCAGCAAATGTGTAAAATACAGGAATATATCGAGAGATTGCAATAAATTGCAACAATCAATATTATTAGTGGATTATTGAAGCATAATTAAAATGAGTGTTTATTCCTATTCAGCAAGTACACAGGTACTCGTACTAATTACGTAATACGTAACTAATTAATTTAATAAGTACTTATAGGTTTTTAAATATTCATTTGCGGTTAATTAAAGTTTTATAAATTTATTAAGTTAGTCCAATCGTATTATTACCAAATTTACTTCTACCACATTAATGTTTGGGATAGTTTTTATAACATTTCAATACCATTTATTCATTTTTCATGTTCACATCTTTGTTTATTTATTTATTTATTTATTTATTTATTTATCTATTTATTTATTTATTTACTTATATATTTATTCACATGTTCGTCCGTCCGTTCTTGTCCGTCTGGTGTGTACCATGAAAGTTTAGTAACGATAGCGCTATATAATTTATAAGCGACGACCTTGACGTTGCGCTACGGACAAATATTTTAGAAATACTCCTGCTATTTGTGAAGCATATTTAAGAAAGGGACCTGCGTTATTTTATATGATAAACATAACCTCTAATATTCTTGTCTGAATTGTATTCCTTTTTTCTATCTTTTACTACAACGGTTTTAAGACTAACAATACCTATCGAATAAATTGTACAATAACAATATCTTCTAACGCGTAGTTGCAAGACTGATTATATTTTCCCTTAAAACTTTTATGCCAACGACGTAGCTCAGGGTTAGGTACTAAATTGATTGCAATTACCTTTTTTATGAAGCTGGTTTATGATACCTGAATGTATACTTTTGAATTATATGAAATAAAAATTGCAATATCAAACGTTACAGTCAATGGTAATATTTCATTTGTAATGTAAATTTAAACGAAGCAGCGCGCGCTTTTCGGTGATTCGTCGAGAGAACCAGTGCGCGAATTCAACCATTACCACCTGGTGGTAATGATTCAACGCAGGGACAACTCAGATAGGTACGCAAGAAGAACTTGTAAGTGGTGTTAACTATTAATATTTAGTGGAAAAGGTGCTAAATATTGTTCCACGAGTGCCTTTCCGTACACAATCAACAATGGATAAATCTGTAGAAAAAGTTTAAACACCAATTGAGCAGTTGAGAAGAAGTAAAATGCTTTGACCTACTTCCCACTTCACGTGCTTAAAGAAGAAAGCAGCCCTTCGCTCTCCTGCCAAACCACTTAATTGCAGATGATAATAAAAACACAAATTTCAAAATAGTTGTCTGTATTAAATACAATGGGAAAAAGACAAATCTACTTTCTTTACATCTATACTAACTTGACTTTTATGACTCAAGATCCCGTTATAGAGTCGCGCGTAATCATACTTAAGTTGCCATTGCTTTTTCTTTCATAACCCCTTTTTAAACAATAACATTATTGTTAAAATACAAATGGTAATACTAATATTATAACTAAAACATTCCGAACCAAACTATGGCTTTCACTATAAAAAATTAATATTCACTACAGAATTTTCGAAAATTGTTTCAACCCTTCTAGGTGAGGTGTACATAAAATACATAAATACAATGAAAACAATATAAATGGTGCCGATTCTTTAAGATTTTTTTTTACTATTTAAAATGGCACCAAAAAGATAATTGACTAACACTCTTAAAGGGGTCTGTAATGACTTGAACATACATATAGGTACAAGAAAAATGTGTTATTTTATAGTATTAATGACAACGAAATTCTTGGGTCGTCGCAAAGGAAAGAGAAATCAATGGTGGAAAAACTTCCATAATGTGCGTTTTACTTCTTTCTGTGTAACTGTTTAAATTAAACAGTAAACCACGGGTATTTTTTACATTGAATCAATCGTTAGCGGAGTTTTAAATGTTTACCCAAAATCGTCATGCTTCATTTTCATGCCTACTTTATGTCAGGAAAATATTAGTTTCCACGACGGAGACAGGGCCGTCTACTTTTTCTGCCACCTGTCACTTTACCGATCGCACCTGTCACTTTATAGGCCGCACTGACAGATTGAGATTAATCAAAAGTCTAAATAAAAATTATATTATATTAATATATTAAGATTTCGCTTAAAAGTTATACAAAACTCCACTTAATCAGAAATCGAGCATGCTTAGTAGTGATTTTCTTCTTTAAGTTTGATATTAAATTTTATTTTTAATGCGGAAGACCGTAGAAGAAGGTAGATATTTCAATTTATCAATTTTAATAAATATATGTAAATATTTCGAAATTCGTAATTGCGATCAGATGATTCGAATGATAGAATCGGATAATTTTATTTTTAATTCACTCTCAATTTTGTTGTCCTCTCGAAAAAACTCTTGAACAAAGGCAAAGTGTTTTTCTCGTTGCAATAAAACTGTCGTGTCGTGTACAAAAAAAATCCGATTCAAAATCAAGCTCTTGTATATTTACCCCCGATAAACGTGCGCATTTATAACGCAGGGGATTTTACCAAGAAAGCTGGAAACTTGCCAGCTTCGGCGGTTCCGTTCAGACGAAGCCGAAAATGCGGGTCTACTATTGGCTTAGAAGGGACATTGGTCGCGGAAATTGAGTTGGTTCCGTTTTGCCTTAACATAAATAGCGAAGTAAAAAGAGAAAGGGGATAGATAGCGGCCGGTAGCAGTCGCAATGGGATGTCGATCGTCCCCTAAGTTTTGCGCTTACGAAAACTTAGATTGCACGATTAGAGTGATAAATATAAGTAAAAGTGTCAAGTGTCGAGTATTATTACTCGCATTAGAGCACCGACCTTGTATGATAATTTGAATTGCGGAAGAACTTAGCCGTCCTTAGGGTGGAGCGAGTGGAGCGGCCGCTCCAGGCCTCGCGCTAAGGAAGACCTCACGGGAAACCTTTACTCGCGCCAAAAAATAAGTAAAAGTTTTGGTTGAATGAAAATAATGTAATAATGTACAGATATACGTGCCTAAAATATACAGGGTGTTCATTTGAAAATTTCCCACCACGTATATTTATCGAAAACCACTGCCGAAACACGTCAAAAGATTTGTCTTGTCAAGGGGGATAACTTTTTAACCAAAAACTACTTCACCCCCTTTCACCCTCTGCCCCCCAGCGTTATTAAAATTAGAATAATTTCCACTCTTTCGGCTAGTCTGTCAACCATTTTGGCACTAAAATCTGAATCAATAAATTAATTTTCTCTATCCCAAGATTGTCACAAAGGTAACTGACAGCAAATTAAATTCTTTCTTTCCCATAGCAACCTGTAAGTGATATTTACGTTTGTTTTTGTTTTCTATCTGAACAAATTAACATCCGCCTCGATCCCTCTGGTAATCGTTGAAAAAAAGGCCCCGAAAAAATATTTCGCTCCAGGCCTCGCATTTGCTAAGGACGGCTCTTTATTCGAGCCCTTTAGAAGTGTAATTAATGCGATAGATATAATGATGAAAACGTTTTAAGAAAGGTAAAAGTGACCGCGCAGTTCTGGCTTTAAATTTCCAAGCTGTCCGGTATAACATTTTTTAGGAATGAACAAAACTTGAATGAACAGGAGTTGAAATCAAACATTTGATTGAACAATAATGAAGCGAAATTATATTTCATTTCATTTACTTAAGCATTTTGGTTAATACGCATTCGGAAAATACGTGACATCGTAATCACGTTATTGCATTTTCGGGAGAGCGGAATACGTGTGAATTTTCTATAAAAAAAAATTGAGCGACATTCAATTAATTACATGTTACGATCGCGCAAACAAAAACTAGTTGTAATTGTATTCACATGAAATAAAACATTCTACGTGTGTGTTAAGAGCTCCAAGCCAGGGATTAATTTATTTATCACGCAGCTTGGCTTTAAGAAAGGCTGACGATAATCTTAATCAATCCAGAGAGATCTGGACGGACCGTAAGTCAAATCTATTTACCTACATTTTTGTGGAGCATTGCTTTCATTCCTACTCCACTACTTGTACTTTGACCTAATAAGACACTGTCTTAGGAGAATTTCTATGGGCGCAACTCCATGAGAAAAATATTTAGAGGTATCGTAAAATTTCAACAAATATACTTAGAAAGTTGATATTGCGCAGCCTGCGCATGCGTACATTAATCGTCATGATTTTTCTTGACTCAGCTGCGAGAGCTATAAGCATTGTTATTACAGTGCTATAAGCTACCGAATTAAAAAAGAACGAACTAAACATAATACATATTGAAAACTGTTAGCAGGAGTAACGGGCGATCAAAAATGAGTTACTGTCGAGTCACCTTTGGAAGTTGGAAGTTAAATACGAATTCCCATATAAACAAAAATTCCAAAGGTGACTAGACAGCAACTCATTTTTGATCGCATTGTAGTTGAGGTCTCAGACGGTAGGACGGACCGACAGAGGAAGTGGCTGCAATAGCGCACCAACTAGCTTCGTTGGAAAATGCGCTAAAAAGAGTTTCAGGGGCGTCAATTTAACACACAGTTAACGAGACGTAAATCTTGTATATATGCGCACTGCATGTGTGTGGCAATTAGAAAGTGAAGAAACATTTAAATCTCTTAATAATTACACGTCAATTAATTATGAAGCTATGTATTTGACATACGAGTATACGTATACCAAACACAGACTCTTTGCTCTGATTACTCCTTCTATTAGTATTACAATTAGGTACAACTCGTAATATTTACATCGCTTATAAGAGTAAAGAACTTACACAATATCTTTATGGTAATTTAACTTAATCAATTTGATTTCCTAATCAAATAATCTGAGGGCATAAAGACAATGCCATAAATTTTCATGTAACAAAATTGAAAAGGTTAAGTAAACTGGATCGGTTTAGTTTACCCTTGAAGTAATCACGGATTTAATTCGCGGGTATTAAATGAACGATTCCACAATTTCGTGGTTATCTATCAAAGACCTAAAGGGGTGTGGTCTTAACTACTTACCTTTCAAGGGCCTATTTTCATTCTTTTACCGTTAAAGCGACGATTGTGAAACTACCGGATGTTCGTGAACGTGATAGAATAAAATTAATTTAAATGAGTACACTGCAGGCATTGCTTGGAAGGGATGGAAATTGTTTTACTGTAACATTCCAATACGATTAGTCCCGAGATTAGTCCTGTTTGCCTCAGAATGATCTCAGAGTTGGTATTGCTAAATTATTGGCTTATGAAATTTTTTAACTGGTACAGTAACTTTTCGGTAAAAGCAAAAGTAATCTAAATTGTAATGGTATCAAAAAAGTAAATGAAAATGTGAATCGCCTTGGAGTTGCTCTTCGGTACTTATAGAAAGTAGCATACAAGATTTGAATACAACTCATGTGATTGTGAGTAGTCTTGAATGTAAATTATGTCTTTATACTTCCCTACTTATTATATAAAAAATTACACGAATAAAAAATTTCACATTCTTAAGAAAATTCACTAACTAATTTCCGGCATAGTAGGTTGGTATCTATAAATCAACATACATTTGTAGAGGTCTTATAAATTAATTAAATAGATGGTTGAACTGACCGTATTACCATAGCTTACACTATGCTATTACTTTATTACCTTTTTATTAATCTAAAGCTTAAATTACATGTGTCGTTTTTTGCTTTAATTTTAAGTGGTTCATTTGAAACAATAATTGAAGGTCGTCAAGTTCTATGTGGCTCTGTTTAGATTTGTGAATTTATATAAAGTTTTTTCCATCTTTGCATAACATAATTCCTGTTCAATAGCCACTTGATGGCAATCATCAGTAAGTTGATGACACAGAAACGTTACCAAAAATTGATGAAAAGTTCATCTTCCCTCAATTTTATTTTCTTGAAATCGATTTTAAAACGGACACGTGTAATGGTGTAATTTGTAACATTTTTTCACACCAAAATGAGTATGGTTTTATCTGATCGTACTTGCATTGAACTACTGGAAAGGTGAATAGGTGCTCGTCTCTTTAGCTTCCACGCAGGAACAAGAAATTTTTCCGTTATCAATTAAAGTCCTTCCGTCCTTCGGTTTTATTTCCACCATCTTGAACTTCTTCGTTTCTACCCAGAGAAGGAAAGTTCTACCGTTCCGATTGCGCAATTAAATCTGCACTACCAAGATGTTTACACGTAATTACGTAATCGGCTAAGATAAAAATCTGTTAATTTAAAATAAGAAATTTTGGGACTCTTCTACTACCGTCTTGATGTGCTATACTTCTCCCGTGAACTGTGTTTTGTGGCGTATAATATTGTAATAGCCCTACTATTACCGTCTCACGTTTCTGCTTGATAAAAATAAACCCACATAAATAAACCGACTACCTATATTGAAAAAAAAAATAAAATAAATGCAAAGTACACTGCACTCACAATTGATTTTTTTTATATTAAATATGAATTACTCAATTAGGTACTTACACCTATCCTGAATATGAATACTATTTAAATTTACTTAATATAATACTTAATTAAATACCTACAGCAATGAATAATGAATGTAATGGCTACTAACTTATAACTAGCCTACCTATATAAAACCATTCGCCGAAAACAGTTATAAAATGACAAAATAAAAATTTAATATAAATCAGTTCCTAGGTAAATAACTTTTGATAAAAATAACTTATTTAGACATTTGTACCTATTCTTCTCCTTTTGAGATGGTGTGTTTTGTAGTGGAGGATGATTTAGATTATTCTCCATCTTCGTCTATTAATTCCAATCGCGTAATCCAAATTGAACAACAATTTCCTAGCGCGCATTTCGTACTTCATATAATTTCTGAACGGAACTGAACTGCAGTTGCTCTTTTGCAAGATACTCAATGATTAATACTTTCCGAACAATTCACTATTCCAGAACGACCAACTTGTTCCTGGTTAAAAGACACGATTTTAAATTAAACCGCGCAAAACATTTTATTTGGTTTGGACCTTTTTACTTCGGTGGCCCGTAGCCGCGTTTTCCGCAGTGACACTCGCCCGTGCGAATATATGCGAAAAAATTTCACGATATTTGAAACTTAATTACATCGAAAAAAAATGGTGTATGCACCAAAAAAATAAGTTCACACCACAACGAAGTAGGTTATTCATTGCAGATTCTATTTGGAATTTGGAGGAAAACTAACGACTGCGCCCTCTACTGTAAACCGGTGGAACCACTCTTCTATATTTTCACCGCAGTGAACGAAATAGTTATTTATATAACAAGAGCGCGAAGTTCAATTTCGCGCATTGAGACTGAAGGTATTTTGACGAGGCGAAGCCGAGTTAAAATATCAGTCAAATGCGCGAAATAACTTCGCGCTAGCGTTATATACAATATTTTTTCTACAACTGAACCGATTGTTAATTAAATTGCTGTTTATGTTCAACTTTGTCCCGTGCGCGAAATACTTTTTTTCACTGTTGACGATTTCGCGCACGTTGTCAAGAGCAACCTTACTTATTAATTAACCGATTAAAAATCTAGTACTTCGCGTTTCGAAATCCGTCAGAAAATGACAGGTTTTTTTGACAGTTGTAGAAAAAATTATATAAAGTTTTCATATTACAAAATATTCACTTTTTATGTAATACGAGTATACTTACATATTTTATTTAGGAAAACATGTATTATTCTGAGTAAAAGTTTATATATTTGTTATTTTCTCTAATATAATTGTTAATTTGCCTACATTATTTCCGGTTTTAATTATGACACAAACGGCGCCTCATAGAGATGGGCGAGAATTTTAGATTGGCATTTAAAAAACAATTGCGCACTATTAAGTAAGTACCGTATCGACAGTATCCGCGACTTTTCTTTAATCTACCGATTGCGGCCGAGTACGGTACACCGTACAATCAACACTTGACGCGACACCATTCTTCTTTTCTGCTTGTAACTTCATACCCATACACAAAACATAAACATTTCGAATGCTAGAATCGAGGGGGTAACCACTCTAGTGAAAACGTACACGTATTTCTAGAAATCTGGAAATCACTTGCGATTTTTAAGCGATTTCGTTGATTTCTCGAAAACCACTTGGGATTTCTGGTTGATTTCCTGGAAATCACTTGCGATTTCTCATTGATTTCCCGGAAATCATTTGCGATTTCCCTATATTATGCAATGATTTCTATAATTTCTTTAAAGTTACCTCGAAAGTTACATAGGATTTGTGGCGTGTGGTGGTGTTGTAAGGTAAAAAATGCAAGGCAAATACGAACCTATAGTGGTATCATATTTGTAGATACGTATTGCGTCGTCACTATGTACCTTTTTGGTCTGCAAATGAAATCACATCTAGATTGCGTTGCATTTTAAAGTTCAGTTTGCAGATAATGAATAGCTAATAACTAATAATAAAAGTATTTAGTTAACCAGCCTTTTCTTAAGTGCTCACAAAATAATAAGAATAATATTAATAGATATTATATTTAGTAAATTTGCACAATAATACCATTTGCTCAAATCTTTGAAAGCATAGTATAAATATCTACCATCATCTGTTTTGGAATCGAATGTTAATGTATCGCAATATTAGATCTGATAAGCACTCTATCGTGATCTTGACTTCACATCGACAAAACAAGTAAAGAAGCCCTTTCTAATGATGTTGGTTGTTCTCTATCCAATAATATTATTAAAACACAACAAGAGAAGATACAAAGATATAAAGATTCCGCTATAGAAATTAAACGAGTATCTTAACCAAGTTTTGATAATACCAATAGTAATATTAGCAACTGGTATAATATTTCTAAAAACCTCTATGGCTACCTGAAAATCTCAATTTACCTGACGGACTAATTGCAAAAAGCAGTTTACTTGAAACTTAATCTAGCCAGGAAATTCCTATCCTTGGGATAGAATGAAGTTTGATTTCATGAATAGAAATATCGCTAAAAATGCACGATAAATAAAATAAAAGTAAAATAATCATATCTTGTTAGGGTAAATGGACCACTACCCTTTAAGTCCACAGGTCCATAGAATATGTAGGATCTTTCTACATTTTGGATGTCCTCAACTTTGGGCCATATGTATGAGTCAAGATCGTGTTTTAGAAATTTCATCTTGTAGACCTGTTCACATGCGGTGTTTAATTTCCTGATTTCGATTACTCGACCTATGTACCATGTATCATGTATCAAGGACAATTTCTCAGTTTCAGTTTTGGTGTGGTAAGAACATGATACTAAGCAGACTGATTTGATAATTTTTTTGAATTTGTGAGGAATATTTTTGTTTATGGAAACATCACCTTTTTTAAATGTCTATTCAACTTGTTGAATCCAGATCTGCACATAATTCTACATAAGATTTTTTAGTTTTGATAACACTTTTTGGTTTTGAGGAGACATTCGCTCGGCTCCGGCGGGTTTGCCGCCTCGCCTCACTCTGTTTCGTAACAGTTCGTAGCTCGGCTTCGCCTCGCACTGTTCACTGTTCAGCAAATATAATTTCTCAGTTTCAGTTTTGGTGTGGTAAGAAAATGCTATTAAGCAGACTGAAATGATATTTTTTTGAATTTGTGTAGAATATTGTTTACGAAAACATCACCTATACAAAGTGATTTTTTTTTTAATGTCTATTCAATTTGTTGAATCCAGATCTGCACATAATTGCACATAAGATTTAAATTTCGTTATCACTTTTTGGTTTTGATGAGACATACGCTCGGCTGTCATGATAATAAATTTATAACTGTCTTAAAGCGAATTAATTTATAACGATAATTATTATTTATCACTTACAATTTATAACAATAACTCAAAAATATCGAAGTTGGAAATGTCGTATAATGCAATCCAATTTGCTTATATAATAAAGTCGAGTATTCGCGAGCGGTTACGAACATTCCAGAACAAAATACGTCATATTTCCGGGATTGCGTCACATCCTCCGTTCTGTATCGCCGATTACTAATCTTTCATGGCGCTTCGATATCTATAGAAATTTTTGGAATGTTCGCTGCAATATGAATACATTTATTTCCATGGAAATTATCTGTCAAATAAGTTTAACTGAAATCTGAAAGAAAGTTCCTAACTAATATTTGACCGCCAATTAACCAACCTCTAGACCTAGAGGAATGTGAAAAAGTCTTCATTCTTCTGCACTACCTCTAACTTGAGAGTAACACATAGAAAAACCACAGGATCAAATCGCATCAAACATGTTGTCAAATAACTATTTCATGGAACGCATTCGGAATTTTGTTTCCATAATGTCACTTCTGTTGCCGCTAAGGCCGATAGGAAGCTTCAATCGAGATCAAAGTAACTGGAGAGTCTTGAATTTGCGCGCGTTTTTCTCAGCTAACACAGATCTAAAAAATGGATCAACACCAAATGAATTACGATTTACGACTGACGATTCCAGTAACTCTCGCAGTAACTCCATGAGTAATTCGAGCCACGACGAAAGTTGGCGAAGATTTCCGGCAGAGAATTTTTGAACTGATTTCCGATGATTTCCACGAGATTTCTTAGCTGATTTCTGCGATTTCTTAACTGATTTCCACGATTTCTTAACTGATTTCCACGATTTCGAAGTGATTTCTGCGATTTCTTAAGCGATTTCCGCGATTTCGAAGTGATTTCCGCGATTTCAGAAGTGATTTCTGCGATTTCCACAGTAAAACGTACATGTATTTCCAGAGTGGTTACCCCCTCGGCTAGAATATTTGCATTCTACTTCGGGGGTGGTGCGGAAACCAGTGTATAATCGTAATGTAGTCGCATTCTCAGCGTTCTACTCCAAAAATGGTTGATCTTACAGAAAAATGCAACAAACATTTTTTATAGATAATTGCACGATGAACAATTTTTGTAATAACTTCTATTGCTCTTAGAGCAATAGGTCGCGAGATATTCGCGAAAACTGATTTTTGCGACCTCTTACTCTTTTAGCCGGCATGATATATCGGGTGATCAAAGAGAACAGACAGACGCAGTTTAAATTGGGCGTTTTAAGTTTTTAATATTTTTTACTTAAGGAATTGGCAAACATGTTTAGAAGGAAATAGAAAAAAATTATTACGATAATGCTGTTTTTTTCTGTCAGTTCAAGTGGTTTGCAAAGTCGATTCTTTGAATCACCATGGGCTTCTCCGATAGTAATGGTCCAAAAGCGAGACGGTTCATATCCGACTTTGCAGGAACTAATCTCTATAACAGTACTAGACAGCTATCCACTACCACGGATTGATGACCTCCTCCATGCTGGCAGAGCCCCCTTCATATCCACAATAGACCCTCAAGCAGGTTACTGGCAGGTCGCCGTAGAACCAAATGACCGGAACAAGACCGATTTTATCCCTCCATTGGAACTATACTTATATAAGCACGTCATTCGGACTGTACAACGCCTCAACCACCTTTCAACGACTGATCGACCGAATGAAGACGCAACTTGTAAGGATCACATGTCCTGGTCTATTTGGACCACATTATTAGTCCTCTTTCAGTATACACCTGCAACATCTAACCGTCGTGCTCGACCGGTCATGCCATTGCAAGCTAAGAGCGCGAAGACGGAAGTGCCATTTCGCCAGGGCCCAGATCAAGTACCTAGTTCACATCCTGACCCCGAACGGCATTGGAACGGACCGAGAAAAGACAGCCGCCATAACCGCCGCCATTAGATGTCCTTTATTGAGACCTGTTCCTGGTACCGTTGTTTTGTTCCGTGCAGCTTGGCTCAACCAAGAAGCGGCCCTAGACAAAGGTAAACAAGTTGCTGACATCCAAAGACGGACAGCTCCACCATATAGTTCTGAAGGGGGAGATTGTACGCCTCCGGGCGATCAAAAAAGGTTTGACGTTCAGTCGCCTTTGGAAGTTCAAGTTAAATATGATTTCTCATTTAAACAAAAATTCCATATCTCGACAGCACCCCTTTTTTCATCGCATAGCATGAAGGCACCATGGAAAATGAGATTTACTGTTATAGTTCTTAGTATTCTTCGTGCTACTGGAGTTGTACCAAACACCACACATTATATAATAATAGGCTTGGACAAAAACGCATACAAAATCTACAAAAAGCAATCATTAACACATGCCACATATAATCCTTGCCAGGAGAGAATGGCGGTCAGAGAACACCCTGATCCCGGTCTACGATCATATGGCATCAAGTGTTCTCTGACCGTCATTCTCTCCTGGCGAGCTTAATAGTTAGAACATACGCCATGATCAATTTGAAGATTGAAGTGTTAGCCATTTTATGAAAGCATTGATTAACATATGCGAAGACCTTTGAGTATATGGGTAATCAACGCTACAATCAAAGGTGAAGATTGAAGTCAGTAGAATCATTGAATAACGAAATTTTCACTCAACGGTATAATACTAGAAACCCCTTACGCACTGCAACCGTTACAGCTTCTTATTATTGATTTGTGAATAAATCTTTCAAATTGGAGGAAAATAAACTACAATGGAGCCAAATACGTACGACAGTAATAAAACGCCAGCTATTTCATCCTTGAGGCTTGGATACACAACCCAACGTATTTTGTTCTTTCTGATTTGCACAGCTAAGAACAGAAGGAATTGTTCTGCATCCGAGCTCATAATCAATATAAAAAATATAAGAAGGCACTACTGAGAACAAGTGGACCGCTCGCACAACGATATCGCGTTCTATGTAACGTCCCCATATCGCAGAGCGCCGCGACAACCTTGATATAATATATTTGTTTCCAAATTTCGTCGATGATCTGCAGGCGTAGGGTACGCATTAATTATACACTTGCACAGTGGCGTTTCGGGCCTTACATAATTTGGGGGGGGGGGGGGCACCAGGTGAAAACAATGCCGACTATATGTCAAATATTCAACGACTTGTTTTTTCTTTATCAATTAATAGCGATGTTGCTTTAGGATAACGTATAAATGAACAAGATCATGAAAACTATAAAGGCTGATTCAAATTCGACCATGGTCACCATGGGGATCTCGGGAACTGTAAGAGATAGGTAGGTAGTTTGACTTTGGCAAAGTTGCATATTTTAATGGACTACTTTCGGATATCCGGAAAAAAACGAAATTTTTCAAAATCGTTTTTATCTTTTTCCGAAGTTATTTAAAAAAACAGATTATTATGACCACTTTATTCACTCTACAAGATGCTAGTTTTAAATTTTAAATCCGACGTTTCGTCACCGGTTAACCATCATCAACTTTAATTTTTCTTATGGAAGTTATTTTTACTTTTTGTGTCATTTGATAGATTTTTTTTCAAAAATGTAAACATCACAATTTTTTTAATATTGTTAAAATATCTTCTTTTTTGCCTAGAAAATTTTATCTTGGGTAGTGTTACGTACATAGTTTCTTTCGTTTTTAGAATTAATAGCGCTATTTCTAATTAAAAGATGTGTTGTTTACATTTTTGAAATCAGAAAAAAATTCTCTATCGACTAGTTACTTATTACTACCACTAGGCACTAGTCACTAACTCATTATACTGTACAGTTTGGGAATTTTGGGTTCTAACAAATGCTACTTATATCTTAGAGGCTGCGGAAATTCGCGGACGGCTTTTACAAACAGGAATAAGGTGCCGCCGCGTCTTCTATTGCAGCTTGCTGGCTGCCGTAATCAGAGCTCATATTACGCGATAAGTAGGTAATGCCGTTTATAAACATTACAATGGTGATACTGATACTGTATCTAAGATTTATCTCTTAACTATTTTATCTTACCAAAAAAAAATGCTTATTATTAAAGAAGTTAGCCGCCTTCCTTCCGACTCCTGAAATATTTCTATGAAAAAACATTTTCTTGTCCTTTTAAATGCAGTTTCATTTAGCATCTCCAAGACTCCAACCCAATTAGCCGACTTGGCCGCCGTAAATGTCCCCCCCCCCTCCTTCAGAACGCCCTTGTACCTGCATTCATGTATTACGAATTTTGACGCCGCAACGGCAAGAAATATTGCCGTGATGTACAGGGCCTCGATTTTGTGCTCTTCTATTCTTGATCATCTTCTTTGTAGATGCAGCTTTGGTTCCCGCTACCTCAAGTTGTTGATAGTATCTACATGTGTATACGAGAGGGTTAAGGGTGTATGTGCGTGACATGGCACAGTACGTAATTTCGCAATAAAGTGGGGTGGCAATTCGATTTCCAAATAGTAACATTGGCTCTTGAATAATGAGCATAGTTCCCAATAGCTTTGCTAAAGGAAGCAACTGACAAGGCAGAATACAATACCAGTGGTAATAATATTGCATTTATTTTCTTAATATACGAAAACTGATTTATAAAATCAATCTAAATTACAATAACTAAACCACAATAAATAAGGAATTCAATCTGAGGTTAAAAGGCCATACGCAAGAATATCAAAATTTTTTCCTATGGAATTACAAAACCGTCACTTTGACCGTTAATTCAAAGATACCTACAGTCCTTTTGTTGTGTGTTTGTGTAACGGTTTATTAGTGCCCATATGTATTTTCATTCTTTTGAATGTTTTTATATCTAAACCTACGGCACAGATCTAAAACTTACAGTGTACAAGTGGACTGATGAAGTTGAATTGAGGTTAAATTTAGTCAATTTTGATTTAAATCAAATATGAGGGGAGGGTTTCGTGATTTGTTTCAATTAAACTGTTCCATAACTAAAGTATGTTCACTGTTCACTACGTTGCTTTCATGGTGTGCTAGTATGATCAGCATACTATTATAGCTGCAGTCTTTAAAATGCTTAACAAGGTTTTTAGTTTATTAAATAGATATTTACCTACTTACCTACAATTTAGTGTTTCTGAATCGGGTTTGAGGTATATCACAATATTTTAATTACATTGACGAAACCTTCACAACACAACACAAAGTGATAATCAGTGGTCACCATAACACAAATTTTAGTTTGCCGTATTCTCAAAATAAAAATGAGGTTGGTTTACTTTACACTATGTTTAAACTTTGAATATAAATTATTTTATATTCAAAGGTTTAAGGGCCGGGTGAATTGACATATTGTAACCACCATATATCTCTTTTGATGTTTGTTGTAAATTTACACTGCCAAGAACAAAATAAATAACTGCGATTTTTGCACTTACTATAGGGTACTTAACAATTAATTTAAAGTATAATTTCCATTATACCAAAAAGTATCACACTTTCTAGGATATCATTATCCAATACACTAATCAAAATTTGTGTACTTCGCTTTCAAAAGCGACATTATCAACCCCCAATGATGTTCCGTTGGTCGTGGCTTTACACTGGCCTTTTGTTATTGCTAAGCCAGGGTGGGTATCCTTATAAACGGATGATTTTCTAGAAGAATTCCTGCGGGCTTCTTTTCTATGCTGCAAATACATCCACCTGTAACAAAATAACATTAATATATACATTATTGATTTTATTAGCTTCACCCAAATATAATGCACGCCGGAAACGTTAGACAACCTCCTAGCAGGAAGAAAGCACCAGGCATTGTACGCATCGTAGCCGCATATGTAGCACTATACAATGGTCCATAGACTAAAGGCATAAGAGCTTCGGAGACACCGATTAGCGAATTAATTTTACCTGCAAAAAAGCACAGATAAAATATCCAATACTCCAATACCAATTCATTTCGGTGAGACCTTTTATTAGAATACCATGAAAGGTAGAACGTGTGTTCACGCCCTCCCCTGCCCCCCCCCATTTACAAAAATTTTACTTGGCACTACTAAAGGCATGCGTATGCAGTATGAACATTCTGAGATCAATTGGTTGTCGCATGTAAAAGTTATGCACGTTTTACATTCAAAAACAGCATCACGGGAAATAAGTCATGGGGGACCCCTCCTTGAGACAGCAATGATAGCCGTCTGGCACACCTTCAAGGTATAGGTTACCTACTGCAAAAAATTCCAGGACTCTAGGACCATTCCCCTAAAAGTACTAGTTCAAAACCGCATAAGTGGATTCGGACGGACGGACAACACTCAATCAATAGCCCATTTTTTTATTCTTAAAAAATGCATAGGATAGTAGTAGTACCACACTCACCATCTTCTTCAAATTTGGCACCTTGTTCCGGACTCTGCAAAATTTTGTGGACGGGAAAACCTTAATTTGAAATCAGGACGTCAAATATCACTTGGACCGATTTTTTTTGCCAGGAAAGAGATTCGAAGTTTTATGAGCGTGAAATCCTAGGTGAAATCAATCTATTTGTCCGTGTCCGAAAGATGGTAAAATGTTGTTATGTAAACCAGAGCGGGTTGCTATAGACTGCTATAGATTCGTTCAAGTTACGGAAATGGCAAGCAGCACACCCTGTATTTAACTTTGTTCAAAGTAATCAGGAATTCTGGTAGAAATTTGTAACAAATAGGCACATAATTATAGAATTTTATTTAATTTTTGTTGTAGGTGCACTTATGCTGTTGTTCAATAATTTAGTAGATTGTTCTCTTTTGTAAGTTAAGACGTATAAGTTGAGCAACATTAAAGAATGTATGTGTTGTCTATGTTGCGTCTATACGAACATTATTTAACAGATGTTTGCTAAGGGGACTTTATCAAAGTATATACAATTTAATTGATAGAAATAACTGATGACAAATGCGCAAAGTTTGGAGATCAGGAAATGCGTTGTAAGCAGTGCTCCCATTTCGTCGGCATTTACCGAAGATAAAAAACGCGATGGAGATTGTCAGGATTTAAAAAGCTTTGCGCGTCGATGGCCAAGGCAGTCTCGGGTCATTTGATTTGGCGTAGGTACGTAACGTTCGGTTGCGTGTAAATTTTTCCGGTGGTCAGCGGATGTTTTGAAGTTTACAAGATATAGAAAAGGAGTTGTTTCGTCAGTTTGTATCCGAGTTGCCATTCCAACACTGGCAATCGTCATAGAACCAGTGCTGGTGGTTTAAGAAAAAAAGAAGAAAGTTTGTGTATACGGTTGTGCTTTTATGTTAAAATAATTATGTGAAAAGTGTGTTGTTTTCGTCGTTTGTCGCATCTGTACATATGCGGTTTCAGACCAAAAATCTTGGATTACTATAACAAAGTAATGAGAGCGTTTGAGACTTTTTTTTCTGTATTCGACCGTTCGCAACGGAGTGAAATGTTTCAATAAGGTGCTGTTAGCTTTTAGATTATTTGTTTGTTTTGTAGAAACATTTAAAACATGACGTTTACCCGTTTGTGTTCTGTCTTGTTAATCAACGTTTACAACTGAGTAACAAATAAATTTGTTACTCAGTTGTAAACGTTGATTAACAAGACAAAACGCAAACGGGTAAACGTCATCTTTAAACGCTACTGACTTGTAAAACTGACAGCTGACGTGTAAAAATTTTACAAGTTAGTAATCTAGTAATTTCATTGGCCAGAATTAAT
The DNA here is from genome assembly GCF_008802855.1 of Photinus pyralis. Lineage (NCBI taxonomy): Eukaryota > Metazoa > Arthropoda > Insecta > Coleoptera > Lampyridae > Photinus > Photinus pyralis. Next base: position 13,348,062 of record NW_022170403.1, on the reverse strand, counting down.
GCGAAGTCTCTGGTACATGGATAACATGATATTTTAGACATTTCTTCAAGATCAATTTAAGAACTAATTATTTACGTTTACTATTTGCAAATGAGTAACAAATAAAATATTGTACATTATACGCCAGGTAACTCACTTACCTGGTTAATAATTTAAAATACTATTACATTTGAGCTAGCTAGGTAAGGGTTATTGGAGGGGTGTAATGAATTTCTGCCGTTACACACGGCAGTTATTTTTGGCGCCCAACGTGGGGAGTAGCATTTATCTTTAGGTGTCCGAAATGAAGGGGCACAGCAACGTATTGGACCAAAAGAAGCATATATATAATTTAATAAGCTGTTTATACACTATAAAAAATCGGGTTTCATTTTTACAATACAACACGAAATGACTTTCCGAACAACCCCATATATCGACTCTTATATTATTTAAACAATTAATTTTTTCCATTTCCGATTCAAGTCCCATAACTTCTTCCTGTTGACCTAGCTACTTGAAAATCAATAGCGTCCTTGCGTAAACTATGCCTGCACAAATTTCAGTACCATCAGACGCTTATCGTGCACACCGATGAACCAACGCACGAACGGAGATTAACAACAATACAAAACTATAAAGGTTCCTTAGTAAGGTTTATAGCAAAGAGTAACCATAATTACTCTTTGCTTATAGTTTGAGAAAGCAGACCATTGCTAGATTTTTCGCCGTTTTCCAAGATGGCGGCAGTCTACTACAACTTTCGAAAGTTATTTTCACTTTCATCATATACAAATTCCCCCAAGTGTACATTAATCATTCATACCCTATGAATGTAGGTGTAGATATTGTGCGGAGAATTTCGTTCAAGATTTTACGATAACCTAAAAAATTGAACCATTTTTTCCTTGCAGCTTACCTAATTCATCTGATGGAACTAATTTTGATGCCATCGACCTCATGGCAATAAATGATGTTCCATTTAATATTTCTGCAATCGGTCCTAAAAATTGATTAAGTTATTAGATATAATCATAATATAATGGGTACTACCATTGAATAAGTAATCAATTCAATGGTACTATACATTGTATATTGATGTAGACTGAGTGTATAAATAAAATTAGACTCATGAGAAAAGGCAGACTGAAGTATGATCTGTTTGAAGCAGAAATAAGTGTATTAATGTAGGATGGAGATTCCGATGAACAATAAAATTTGTTTTTGGTTATCAGTTTAAAGAAAATGCAACAGATATAACATAAAAGATTGGCATTTCCGAACCTAAGTTACTTTTATAAAGATCAACATAGGTACACCACTGAAATCTACCTTTTATAGTTATTTATATAACAAGAGCGCGAAGTTCAATTTCGCGCATTGAGACTGAAGGTATTTTGACGAGGCGAAGCCGAGTTAAAATATCAGTCAAATGCGCGAAATAACTTCGCGCTAGCGTTATATACAATATTTTTTCTACAACTGAACTGATTGTTAATTAAATTGCTGTTTAAGTTCAACTTTGTCCCGTGCGCGAAATACTTTTTTATTATACCTGAATCACAATCTCCGTTTTAAACACTCAAATGCGTGCGAAAAAGGGCCTTTAAAACACACGTGCTTTAAAGTTGCTAAGTAACGATACTTCAAGTATGACTTTTGAAACTGTCATCTGGATGAAATAAAAACTCCTCTTAGGTCGCTTTCTGTAAATGCAGAACATTTCTTTGGCTTTTGTATCTATCCTTTGGTTGAAGCTTGCGTCGTGCCCTTAAACTCGTTGCGCGTGCTTTAAAGACTTGATTATACACTTGACTTTTGTTGACGGTTTCGCGCACGTTGTCAAGAGCAACCTTACTTATTAATTAACCGATTAAAAATCTAGTACTTCGCGTTTCGAAATCCGTCAGAAAATGACAGGTTTTTTTGACAGTTGTAGAAAAAATAATTTTTTTCTACAACTGTCAAAAAAACCTGTCATTTTCTGACGGATTTCGAAACGCGAAGTACTAGATTTTTAATCGGTTAATTAATAAGTAAGGTTGCTCTTGACAACGTGCGCGAAATCGTCAACAGTGAAAAAAAGTATTTCGCGCACGGGACAAAGTTGAACTTAAACAGCAATTTAATTAATAATCGGTTCAGTTGTAGAAAAAATATTGTATATAACGCTAGCGCGAAGTTATTTCGCGCGTTTGACTGATATTTTAACTCGGCTTCGCCTCGTCAAAATACCTTCAGTCTCAATGCGCGAAATTGAACTTCGCGCTCTTGTTATATAAATAACTATTGTTGGCAAATTTTTAAAATCAAAATAGCTATTTATGTAACAAGTTGCAAATTGACTGTCTTTGGCGCACTAGACGTGTATTTGTCCAATGAGCGCAGCGAAATGTGTTGCATACAAGGTTTTTTTGTAATTTCGTCAAGAAATTGATAATATGTGAATTATTATAACGGGAAAAGAACTTTATTTTAAGATTGAATACCCATGTATTATTGCGATGCCTAATGGTTTGCTATGGACACAGATTGAGTATTTAAATCTGTGTTATTAACTAGCTTATTTTGGTTAATCTGTTTTGTATAATCGATTGCGTTGAATTGTAAGTTAAAGAAACAAGTAAAAAGGTTTTCGCCCTAAGGCGAGTAACTTCGGCGCATTTTCCATAAATTCATCAATACTTCCCCAAAGGCCATCATACCTATGTGCGCTATGTTTTTCATTACTATAGAGGCATACCTATATGGTTAAAATTTCAAAGGAATATCTCCATACATAAGAAAATTGGTATTGCGCAGTCTGCGCATCCGCACATCTGATTTTTACTCTATGCGATATATTTGCCTTTACTACAAGTATCTGTGGTTAAAATTTCAACAAAATATATTAATAAATAAAAAAGTTAACATTGCGCAGCCTGCGCAGTTCAATCGTCAAGATTTTCCTTGACTCAGGAGTTAGGTGCCAGAGCGATACGCTACCGACTGCAAAATGAACGAACTAAATATCTTGAAAACTGTAGGAGTAGTTAAGGCCTCGGACAGACGGACAGAGAAAGTGGCTGCAATAGCGCACCCAACTTCGTTGGAAAATGCGCTAAAAATAAAATTTGAGTAGTTAAGGCAATTATTGAGTCGTCTATAATAGGTAGTGTGGGACTAATGTACCAGTGCGCCAATTGTTCGCCAACATGTCAAAATGTGACACTTGTGGCTTGTGTGTGGATTTATGGCTCAGTGGTAAGAGCATGGGGTTATAAATCCGGAGGTCGGGTGTTCGAACCTGGGTTGAGGTGAAATTTTCATCTGTGGCGGAGATGGAAATTACCTTAGACCAGTTCCGAGTATTCTACCGGCTACTCCGAATTAGGTTTTCCTGCAGTTTTCCTAATTCGTAAGTAAATACCGGAGTAGTATAGACTATCTTAAGACCTTCTGCAGAGGCACCTCTAAATAGCATTAGGTATGCGGGCCACTCTGTAATGGGACGCATGCCTGTTGAGGGCCCAAAACAAGAGAGGGATAATAAAATAAAAAATAAATGACGGCTTTTTTAAAACTGAAAACGCCAACTAAATTTAAGTATTTGATAACGAAATTACAAAAATGTAAATGAAAAGTTTGATTGTGGCGTAGTAGCTACCTACGTTTTAAAAATTAGTAGGAAGGTCCGCGACAACCAAAAGTTTCTATCTTTGATAATAATAGAGAACCTTCGATTTCCCATCGAAATTTGGACATTTGTGCTATTAAAAATATTAAAATACAGTGCGTTGTGTTAAGAACATCATCTGCTTGTTGTATTTGCGAAACAAACATTCTGTCAGTAGCTGGGGTGTAAGAGGTGGTGGTTTAAAAAGTTATGGGTGCTCGAATCATTTTATATGCTTACCTAAATAAAACACCCAGGCAACAGTTGCAAATGTGTAAACAAAACTAGATAATATTTTACTAGCACTCGACATCAAACCGATTATGGCATCATCGATTTTTAGTAGATGGCTGAAGAGACCAACGGATAGTGCAGTGCCTGAAACATACACAAAGAATAAGCATTTAAGAAAATAGTATATTAAGATACAAGTGTATAATCAAGTCTTTAAAGCACGCGCAACGAGTTTAAAGGCACGACGCAAAGCGGAGTGCCTTTAACGTTGCAAGTGCTTTAAAGACCAATTATACACGTGTATCTTATAGTATTTTTTATTATACCTGCAGTATAATTTAAAAATAGGAAATACAATGAAATCATATTGACGTTATACTCGAATACATGTCTAATTAAGTGGGCTGGGTGTTCGTAATTTCACGATTGTCATGGAAATGTCACTTGACGTTTGCTTAAAAAATCATCGTCAATGTGAATTAAACGATTTCCGTTGAAAAAGATAATACACCGTCCATTAAATCGATTGTTGTAAAATCTAAACAAACGTTGGTAGGTGTAAAATCCAACTCCAGTAAAGCCTATTATAAAGAATATGAAAAGTTGTTTCCATGGATGAATAGGAAGTTACTTACGAATACAGTCTTAAATGCATCCATAATGCTGGCATATATGAAGGAAATGTCAAAGGTATTTAAATCTTCTATATTTTGGTGCATTCATTCAAAACTTTAAAGCAATGCTGCGATTAAAAAGTGGAACAGATTTGGAAGCATACCCTAAATTACGCGCGTTTGTGAAAGCTTCAACCAAAGGATAGGTACAAAAGCCAAAGAAATGTTCTGCATTTACAGAAAGCGACCTAAGAGGATTTTTTATTTCATCCAGATGACAGTTTTAAAAGTCATACTTGAAGTATCGTTACTTAGCAACTTTAAAGCACGTGTGTTTTAAAGGCCCTTTTTCGCACGCATTTGAGTGTTTAAAACGGAGATTGTAGTTCAGGTATAATAAAAAAATTAGTAATTTTATAAGAAAATAGCCATGACTTTTGTTATTTATGAATTGTTATACTAATAAGAGAAATGTTAAAATTTATTTTTAAATTTTCGGGTATACCAAAAGCTTAATAAAACATGTACAAACAGTTTTGTATGCACCTTACAATTCTGAACAACTTTAAACTCGACAGTTTTATTTTGTAAAATGTACAGGAGGGCAGGATATTGCATAAAACTAATTTCCCATGTTCCTACTTACCGTGCACCACCAGGTATATTAATCTACGACGGTGTCCTTATGAGAGATTTAGCATAGCCAATTGGATGTCATTACGGCTTTCATAAATTCAGAATGAATTCAGAGAAGCACGCGAATGATAATTACTATTATTTTCTATAGCAAACGTCAAAATTGACAAACGCGATTACCATGACATCCACTAGTATGGGCACTTGATAATTTTGAATCATAATTTAAGAAAACGTTTAGATAACTCAAAAATCTGAATAATAGTTATTTATGCATCAAGGGCATTAAGGCGATATTTATACCGAGAGCGACAGAGCCCGAGCTAGCCTACGGCCCGAGGGATTGTAAGTCGCCCGAGGGTTAAATATCGAGTAATGCCTAAGGTGCATACAAAATTTTATTTTTCATTGTTCCAAATAATGCGTTTCCAATATATGTACAGGGTGTATCACCTAAGATCCCTCGGATCATAATTCCTTTACCATAAAAGATACCGAAAAAAGTCTTATAGTAAAATTGTACACAATTACCGTCGCCATATTTCTAAAATATGTTTGATCACCAGGGGCGTGCTGTATTATTCCAGTGGCGTATCAAACTTGCATTTTTTTTTAAATCGAATACCCCATATTTTATTACTGATTTGGAATGTACTTGAAAAATACTTATTTTTTTCTCTAACTTTAACGATTTCGATGTTATAACCTTTTTTCGTCAAAATTTGACAGTTCTTCGAATTTTACTTAGAAAAACTAAACCGTGCAGGCGGCTAATTATTGAATTGAAGCACAGGTTAAGACCTCTTCCACAGTCACATAATTTTTTTAGGTACTTTATAAAAAAATTGTCATATTTTTCAAAATTTTCAAATGGCACCCCCCTAAATGAATTATGCCTCTGGATAGCCAAAACTACAAATTTTCTACTGATTCAAAGAAATCCACACATTCCATAAGAAAATTTCAGAAAAAAACCAAGTCGAAACGCTAATTTGTAAAAAAACCTTATTTTCCAAATCTTAGTGTGTCATAATGAAACAAAAAAGGTTCAATTCTCACAATTAACAGTAAAGTATCGGCAGTGTATGATTGATTTTTAATCAGCGTTGTCAAAATGTTCCAAACTGGTTGATATGGTTGATTGTTTGTTGGCGTCATAATAGTACGCCGAGAGATATCCTGGCAGAATACAGATCTACACATGTTTAAAAAGGTGTTGGATAAATTTATACTACTGGGAGTACTAATTTCACGCACACTAATATGACAATTGTTAACAGCTGCCCCGAGAACTTGCAATTCATTATCTTCCGCCAAAACCGGCGTCCGTTTACCTCTCCTTGCTCGTTTATTTACACTCCCAGTAGTTGTAAATCTATCCAACACCTTTTTAAACACGCGTGGATCTGAATGTGTTTTGTCAGGATATTCACCCAGTCAGCACACAATTGCGGTAACGGTCTCTAAGAATAACTCTACTATGGCTATACCAACCTTTTCTGCTTGAGTTTGAGACATTTTTGCAACGATGATTAAAACCCACAGACCACCTCTTTTGTTTCATCATGGCACACTTAGATTCGGAAAATGAGGTTTTTTTTACAAATTGACGTTTCGACTGGTTTTTCTCTGAAATTTTCTCATGGAATGTGTGGTTTTCTTTGTATCAGTAGAAAATTTGTAGTTTTGGCTACCCAGAGGTAAAATTTGTTTAGGGGGTGCCATTTGAAATTTTTGAAAAATACGACTTTTGGCGAAGGTCAATCAAAAATTCAATTTTTTTTATAAAATACCTAAAAGTATTATGTGACTGTGGAAGAGGTCTTAACCTGTGCATCAGTTGAAAAATTAGCCGCCTGCGCGATTTAGTTTCTCTAAAAAAAATTTCAAAGAACTGTCAAATTTTGACGAAAAAAGGTTATAACAGCGAAATGACTATAGTTAGGGGTTTAATATGTTATATAAAAAAAAAGTATTTTTCAAGTACATTCCATATCAGTAATAAAATATGGGATGTTCGATTTAAAAAAATGCAAGTTTGATACGCCACTAGAGTACAGCACGCCCCTGGTCATCAACAATATTTTAGAAATATTGCCACAGTAATTGTTTACAATTTTACCATAAAACTTTTTTCGGTATCTTTTATGGTAAAGGAATTATGATCCGAGGGATCTTAGGTGCTACACTCTGTACACATGCAATGATTATTGTTTGACCAACATCATAAACGTTGCCATCGAAAAGACTTGCACTAAAAACTGAATGAATTATTTTTTCATGAATGCCGACCGATGCAGCCGTTAACATTTGCCGCGCGCCAACTGTCAAGGGCGCGAATAGTGAACGCTCGAAGTTTCAATCCTCATTAAGTTTTCTGCAATGTTCTGCGCAATTTCCTTAGATTTTCTTTTCGTAAGTTCTTTCTAAAGTTATTTCGTGAGTGAGAAATAAGAGTTCATTTTTATACAGTGATATTCATGTAGAAGTAGACATAGGGATTTCCTATAGGAACTTCCTACGTCTACTTTTACATGATAAAAAGCCTAATTTTATGTAACCAAAGTAACTACCTACAACAAAATGAGGACCTGTCTGTCATATTAAGTAATTGAATATTATCGCTTTGACTTCCCTATTATAATTTCGGTTCGTGTGCGATGTATTCAACTAAAGAAAAAGTTGATATTTTCAATTAGTATAGTGCCGATAACAGTTAAAGGAGCTTTTTTTGTGAAGCTAAAGCAACAATATTCAAATTAATAATTAATATGACAGTCAGATCTTTATATTAGCACAGTTTAAACAGTGTTTAAATCTGTGATATTAGCACAGATTTAATAATATTTAAATCTGTGATATTAGCACACATTTAATCAGTGATATTAGTTTCAAGAAGTTATTTTGGTTGCATAAAATTAGGCGTCTTTCAGGAGACTGTATCATGTAAAGGTAAAAATAGGAAATTCCTATAGGAAATCCCTATGTCTACTTCTACATGAATAGCACTGTATATTAAAATACAGAGGAGAAATATAGAGACTACAATAATCCGATGCCAATGGTTTTTTTGATGGACAATTGTAGTCCTGAGGAAAATGCTTCATTTCATATTTAATAAATTACCGACTCCAATACCCACTCACCTATCATTCCTATTATCATGTTGTAGGTAGAAAAAATGCTAAAATTCACTTCGTCCCAGTTGAATCGATACCTTGTGAACAAGTAGACGACAACCATTTCACCTGAAACAATAAACCCATTGAGCATTTTTTCTAGATAGGTATATCACATCTCGTGATATAAATTTATACTAAAACAATTCGAAAGTGGTAGGTACTTGGCGAGTGCCGACAGAAGTGTCTACTTCAATCTCTCTCACACTCCTTTGCTCCATTCCTTTTGCTGCGATCTAGCACAGATAGAATCCGCCACATTGACATTTTCATGAGTTGTCGGCTTTTCGACAATACATCAAAGGGAAGATTGTGGCGCTTGTCTTGTACTGTAGCGTGTTCGTGACGTTTGGTTCAACGAAATTAAAAAGTGCGGTACGGTTCGAAACGCTGGTTCGCGACAAGGTTCGTCCCGGAATAATGTTGCAAATGTGAAATAAACGCTAATCTAAGTAGTATTATAACGAAGCATTCGTTTTCCGCCCCGGAGTTCATACCCGAAGTTATGACCGCACCGTACATCTGTGAAGTCGACCAGCTTTGCTGAACACCCGGTATCGAGTTTGTCGCTTTATCACTGAAGAGTTCCGGAATTAATTGCTCGAGAGTGAGTTCTAGGTGTTTACATTTTGTGTAATTGCTTATCTTACCGCCGCTAAGTACGCAAGTTTTATAATTAATTTATCAAAATTTTTCCAACCTTTCCGGTAGGAATAATTAAATTATTCTTACAGCCGCCAAATGCTCTCTTGTCAGAGATAAGAAGGGACTCTAATTGATATTTTGATATTTCAGCACGGTTAGATTCCCATAATAAGCGAAAACCAGGATAGAAACGAATTTCAAATCGAGTTGTTTACACGTTATCAGTCTTGCAGACACGCCAGGGTGTACAGTACATAACAGCGCAGGGATATCGCCGATTGAAATAAAAATGTAAATTAGGCTAGGTGTTTAATTGGATTGATGAGTATTGAAAATTGAACGCGCTTAATTGGATAAGCATGCTTATAATGAATGACGTCGTAATGCGTTGTAGAAAAACGCGGCAGACGGCGTTCAAAGTTATTTTAAAATGACCGCGCTTAAAAGGCGAGTAGTTCGATGTCCATCTTAAATTTTTCCGAATATTTCTCTCATATGTAATAAATCCCATATGAGGTGTGCAATTATCGCTCAATAGGGGATATGCATGTATCTTTTTTAAATTTTTTAATCGCTTTTTTACATCGTTCTAACATAGTAAAGAGTGTAAACACTGTTAGAACAATTTAATTTAACTTGTAAAATAATATTTAAAACGTTGACTTTATTCGATGTGTTTGAACGCCGCCACATTTTCAGCGGGCCTCTGATGACGTCACAAGCCACGACCAGTGTTTGTTTACTTTTAGTGTTGAGTTATTTAAACAAATTTTCAGTTGTAACAGCTATTCAGACCGTGGAAAAACCTAAAAAACCATTTTATAGGTGTTGTCTTGTACAAAAGTACAAAAACACCATTAGAAATATTCCCGATAAACTGTATTTTGCAGTTCCAAGAGGACGACTCCCAGAGCGTTCTCAATTTTTTTACGGTTAGTGAACCCTAAAACAACCTTTTTGAACAATTGTGCCGTTGATTTCCAAAATACAAGACATGTAAATCTATAATAGGGGAATGGAAAGCTCTCGCGGAAAGACCTACATTAAAAAAAATACGTCCAAATCCGAGTACACGAGAAATCAGCTTTTGACTTTCGGACACAACCAAAAATGATTTTTCAAATCGGGTCGCATCGAACGATAAAGCGTGAACTTTTTAAAGCTCCTATTTGACCAAAATGTATGATTTTTATTACCTAATATAATCAGTAATCATAGCCTAGGGCCTATTATGGAGTTACCTTCCTTGTAATATTTCGGGCCATTTGTTAGTTAATTAAAAAAATTCCACAGTCCATCAATTTGCAAGAATCATCGGGACAATTTTTGGAAATGGTGGTCTTAGGATTCCACCATCTGTAAAAAAAATTTTGAACGCTCTGGGAGTCAGCCAGTTTGAAAGACCAAGCATTGTTTTGTAAATTTGTTTATTTAATTATGCAATAACTATAAAATCTACGGTGATCGGCTGTCATATTGTTTTGTTATCAAAAGAAGTGACCAAATACAGATTTTCAAAAAGATCAGATGAATTCACTTATAATCTTCGGGATTGCTTTTTTATATTTTTCCATAGAAAAAAATTACATTTGAAAATGAACGTTTACTACAAACTGTATCTTATAGGAAATTCAATTCTAAACAAATTCATTTCTCTTCATTTTTAGCGCATTTCCACAAAAATAAAAAAAAAATGCGCTATTGTGGCCACTTTGTCCGTCCGTCCGTTCGTCCGTCCGTCCGTCCGCTAACTTTGCGACGCTACTGGTTTTTTATCTTAAGAGCTTATTGTTCTACTTTTTTCGCTATTTGGTTCGTTATGGTGTCGAGTCTTGTACCAAGGAAGGAATTTTTTCTGTACCGCTTACAAAAAAAGTTATTGTAAAAAAAACAAAAAACCGTTTTTTACATGTTCCATAATTTTACACTTTTGCCGTTTATTAACGATCCTAGAGATCGTTTATAATTTTGCATTGCTATCTGTCGTCTGCCTGTTGGTCTGTCCGTCTGTTCCTTTGTCTGTCTGTCCATCTATCTGTCCGTGTGAACGATAACTTTGTTTAGAAATGTTCGATCGCTTTTACATCTCCGTTAGTTATGAACTGAATTGCATGAAATTCAATATGGGCATAGCTTTAGCCATATAATACGCAATGCCAAAAGTTGAATCGAATCGATTCAAAATTCACAGTGCCCTTTTCGCATCTCGACCATTTATAAACCGAATTGCAAACTTTTTTACTTATAAAAGTATTTGAATGAAATTTGATACATAGGCACTTGGAATAAAGGAAAATCAAACGCAAATTTCAAAATTTGGTTTTGCGCATGCGCAGTGCCAACTTTTTTATTTATGGAAGAATTTAAACGAAATTTGATACATAGGCACTTGGGATAAAGGAAAATCAAACGCCAATTTCAAAATTTGGTTTTGCGCATGCGCAGTGCCAACTTTTTTATTTATGGAAGAATTTAAACGAAATTTGATACATAGGCACTTGGGATAAAGGAAAATCAAACGCCAATTTCTAAATTTGGTTTTGCGCATGCGCAGTGCCAACTTTTTTATTTATGGAAGAATTTAAACGAAATTTGATACATAAGCACTTCGAATAAAGGAAAATCAAACGCCAATTTCAAAATTTGGTTTTGCGCATGCGCAGTGCCAACTTTTTTATTTATGGAAGAATTTAAATGAAATGTGATACATAGGCACTTGGAATAAAGGAAAATCTAGCGCCAGTTTCAAAATTTTATTTTGCGCATGCGCCGTGCCAACTTTTTTATCTATGGAACTATTTAAGTGAAATTTGATACTTAGGCGCTTGGAACAAAGGAAAATCTAACATTAGTTTCAAAATTTAGGTTTGCGCATGCGCAGTTCCAACTTTCTTATTTAGAAAAGCATTGAAATGAAATTCTTCTCATAAACTGAAATTGAAGTAGCACGTCAACAATGGATTGCCCATGTGCAACGCTATCTTTCATATTTGTGGGCGGATTTTTACGATTTTAACAGAAGTTGCATCTTACAAATGGGAAATGAATGCAAGTGGAAATGCGCTTTATGTAAATCGTTTACGATTACTTTTTAACTTGTTTCGCTTAGAGCAATAGTAAACGATATAATTGAAGTCAAATGCGAAAAGAAACGACATTTTGCCATTTTTTCTTCGTTTTTTTGTCTATACATAACAATATATTCCGGGAGTTTTCGGGTAGGGGGACTATGATTTTCGGATTCAGGGGATCTTTTTACATAAAATACACTTGATTTCGTTGAGTGAAATGACAACACCCAGCCCAATCTGCCCAAACCGTAATTTGACTAGACTAAGTACTATGAATAACGGGCGATCAAAAATGAGTTGTTGTCGAGTCGCCTTTGGAAGTTCAAGTTAAATACGATTTCCCATGTAAACAAAAGTTCCAAAGGTGACTCGACAGCAACTCATTTTTGATCGCACAGTATTGACACATTAAATGCGATCGCGTGGCATTTGATGTCACTTTCATTCGTCCAATAGTGACGCGTTTCGCAAATTTGAATTTCGTTTGCTTATTTTGCACTTTTGAATTAACGTTTTTTGCAATTAAAAACAAACTAAATAAGAAAGTAATGGTTTAAGTATGATGTCAGAACAAGTAATGGTTTAAGTATGATGTCAGAACAATAAATATTCACGGGAGAAAGAATCAAGTAAATTTATACCACATGCATACAGTGGCGTATCTAAGGTGGGGCAGACAGGGCACGTGCCCTGGGCGCCAACGCAGAGGGGCGCCAAACTCGAGAGGGCGGAAAAGACGAGAGAGCCTGCGGTTGAGTGTTGGCACTCCTGTAAAAAAATTCCGAAAAATTCAAAAACAACTAAAAATTACGGCCGATGGTTCGAAATAATCGTATTCTCTGATAACCAACCTGATGCAAAATTTATGCAAATTTTATAAAAAATTTTGCTAAAATTTGCCTAAAACTGCGTAAATCTAAGACTATTTATAATATAAACTTTGCATAAACTTGAATGCAAAGTTTACATCAAATTTGTATGAAAAATTGTTAACTGTTAAATAAACTATTAGTAAAATAAAAATTAGACAAATTAGAAAATTGTCGCGACCAAGAGGGCCGATTACAAGTACGTTGAATTATTTTTGTTTATTTTCATTAGTCGATTTTTACAAGGAATGATCTCAATTTATGTTCTTTGGTTTCTTTAAATGAATTTCTACTTTAAAATCATGTATTTTACAGTAGAAACTAAGTATATTTCGCTTGTTAAAAATGATCTAAAATCTGGATGATAGATGGTGAATGAGGGAGGGGGGGGGGCAATTTCGGCACTTGCCCTGGGCGCCATTTAGCTCCGGTACGCCACTGCATGCATATTCCCTGCCCTGCGATAATTGCACAGTTCATCTCCATGGCAACTCCATTGGACCCTTTGATAATACAGTATGTACACCAACAATTTATAAGTAGGTAACGTCAATTTGATAAGTAATGTTTGTTCGGGAAATATTCGTAGGTAATTGCACAAGTGCATCAAAATTACCGATAATTTTTTTAAAGCATGTTGTCTAAAAACTGCATGAATTCGATGGCTTTTAACAAAATATGAAAAAGACCGAATGCAGTTTTTTACTGACAACATGCTTGAATAAAAAATTATCAAGTTTATTTTGATGCACGAGTGTAATTTGGAGGAATATTTCCCGAACAACATTACTTGTCAAATTGACATTACCTATTTATAAAGATTAAGTTTAGCTGTTCAGCAGGGAAATGCGGCTTGTATTTTAGGCACTTTACCGCAACAGACAGCATTTAATGAAATTTTTTATATTTTAAGTATACGATAAATTTTTTTTTTAACAATTTTATTTGTAATATTTTAATGTTGTAACCTTTTCTTAAATTGTCGGTGTATTATGAAAGTGTCCAAAGGAGTTGCCAGTTGCCATGGATATGGACAGTTCAATTATCGCAGGGCTCTTTCGCTTTGTACAATGCAATTACCGCTGTAATTGAGTGATAATTGCACACCTCATATGGGATTTATTACAATATGAGGGAAATATTCCCCTAAATTACGCTGAATAATTAATTAACACCCGAATTAATTTGCATCGCCTTCGGGGCGAATACAGTGACGAGCTGGAATTTTCCTGTTCCACTTCCTCCAAAATGGGGTTTCTTTATAAGGTAAACGCTCAATTTTGGAAAAAGCTTTTGTCATTTTTGCGTGCCATAAGAAAGGCCGATTCAGAGTTCCGTATATCGCTATGAGGTACGAAATAAGAAATAAGCGGTAACGTAGCTCCGTAAGTGCTTGTTTACAATGCACGTGCCTAGACGTAAGAAATACATAAAACTTAAAAATTTCGCAAAGTTGAACCACAGATATACGTAAAGAATTTGCTAATCATAATTAATACTTTTTAATTTTTTGGGTTGCAAATTTTCATATGTTTCGTTTCATGCGAACCTCGAGTAGGTTTATTAGCGATAGGCAGGCGGGTTTGGATAGCGTAGGTTAGAATAAGTGGTTCTCGACCTTTTAGACATCGCGACCCCCTTTTTAGGGGGAGTATTTTCCCGACCCGTTGAGAACCACTGGCTTAGATAGATAGATGCTGCGGTAAGAGTCCGTTTCGGTTTTTCTGGCCGGGGGTCAGGCAAGGGTACCGCGATTGGTCATATAAATCTGGAATCAGAAGACCAAATGTCGTCATCGTACTCCTCAGGAGGCAAACGTACGAGTATATTCGTGCCACTCATGTAAAAGTATGTGTTTTGTATTTAGATATATATGTTACGGTCAAAGTAATTAATTGGGGATTATTCATAATGACCGGTCAATGTGAATATACACAAACACAACATAGAGGGAAGGAAAACTCTTCAAACAACCCCCGCAATTTTTTTTATTAATAAGAGTTATAATTCATATATCGAATTTAAAACAATCATTCCGGGAGTTGTTTGAAGAGTTTTCCTTCCCTCTATGTTGTGTTTGTGTATATTCACATTGACCGGTCATTATGAATAATCCCCAATTAATTACTTTGACCGTAACATATACACATATAACGGAAAGATACTGAAATACATTTATTGTAAACATTACATTATTATTATTATTATATTATTAACAAACGCGTGAGCTCTTTGACTTGCGTTGCGCGACCACAGATTACGCGACTGGTGCAAGTCTGCTAGATAACAATTTCCCAAATACATATCGGTATGATTTTTATATATTAAGTTATAATGAAGTTTGTTAATAACCGTAATTCCTTATTAGCAGACACTTCCGCCTCAACCACTGCCAGACGCTTTGCTCGAAGAAGTGAGTCAAGCCTAAATTTGATGTGATGGTTTGTATTTTAAACACGATACGAACAAACTAAGGCCCGTTCCCACTTACAAGATCTGCCTGTTATATATTATGGGTCTGTTTAAAGAGACGGATATGCCAGATTCCGTACAATTTATAAGACACTGGTCACATTTAGACGGATCAGAGAAAAATAACGGATTCGAGCATTCTGCCGGCTACTCCGAATTAGGTTTTCCTGCAGTTTTCCTAATTCGTAAGGTAAATACCGGAGTAGTATAGAACACCTTAAGACCTTCTGCAGGGGCACCTCTAAAAAGCATTATGCGGGTCACTCTGTAATTGGGCGTATTCCTGTTGAGGGCCTAGAACAAGAGGGACAATAAATAAATAAATAAAAATAAAGCCTCTCTTGCACCGCGGATATCTACGCAAACCTCATTTCGGCCATGTCTATTGAAATTTGTCCATAGACATAATCAAAAGAAGAAATAGACATTCGGAATGTTTCAAACGTCCATATTGTCCCTGCTGTCTTCGGTTTAAACAGACGATACGTCTAAGTCTCTAAGTTGGGGAACGGGCCGATACGTAATTATGAGCGGACTTGGGTACAACCGTGATGTAATAGTCCAGAGCCGTAGTACATAATATAATATAGTAATATAGTAGGTAATAGTAATATAGGTGAAGGGACTAAGTTAAATTTCGGTCAATACTCGTCAACCAGAAGTGACCTTGTCGTTTGTTGTCTATATTGGTGCAGTTTATTATTATATTCTAGAATGTAATGGGTACAATCAATAAGTAAAGGCTGTTACATAATTTGTCAATAAAGATGGCATTGCATTTATCCACCACTGTTATTAAATAAGAAACAATGGTGTGTTACCGACATTGCATCTGTTACGGCAAAGTGAATAGACATCAATCATTTATGATCATCCTGTATATTTAACTTGTTTAAATAAAATTAAACTAAATTTGATATAGAATTGAAAACATTTTATGTAACAGTAAACTAAAACACATTTCCTTTAATTATAAAATCGTTTATTATCAACATGTGCAATCAGTTCCATCATTGTTGTGATTTTAATTAAGTTTAACAAGGTCAAATGTATGTTATAATCGAATTCCTGCAAGCAATTTTCTAAGTAATATAAAGTGAAATTGAATTTGAACTTCGATGTACCATGATTATTAATGATTGGTGCGATCAGAGAATAATACTTTTGGGTAATTACATGGTATATCAATATTCTTCATTGAGACGTTTTCAAACAAATATTGCATGAAATGTGTCCGCCGGTATGATAGATCTCAAACACTCCTAGTAAACTGCGTTTTCTTCAATACGTATAGGGTGGACGAAAACAAAAAATGTTGTCGAAAAAGTACATAACACGCGCACTATACCCATAAATATATGTAAGAGAAGGCTATACCTCAACAGCCATTTGAGAAGACGTACAGATGAAGGAACAGACGAAAAAGCGTTGCCACTTTCCTACCAGAGAAAAAATTGTTCCTATCTTTGATTAAAACATTTCCCTGTGCCTTACCTAGACATGTTTGGGACGATGTATACAATAAGTATAGGGGTGCAGTTACTAGTTAGTTCCCAAGTGGTAGGTGGTGCTCAATTTTCAATGCAAATTACGGCTGTTAATAAGGTTGAAGAACAGCGTTTTACCAGTACGTAATTGATTTTGCATGCATGCTATGGTCAAACAATTTCAAACGTTTTTCAACCAAAGAGCTATAAAAGTAAGTAAATAAAAACATAATGCGAAACCGAACACGCTATTAAATGACTTCAAGGTTCATTGCAATTGAAAGTGCAAAAAATAAAAAAATTAATGTATAATGTTAAATATCATTTTAGGAATAAAACTAATTACAGTATCTATAAACTGATGCAAGGAACATTGAAGGATTTTACTATCGCTTTGGTGAGTATTGCAATTATCGTATTGACCTCTTCTACGGACCGGTATAAAGATTTACACGATTAAAAGTTTCCAAAATGAGTTAACGTGTCACATAGACAGATGATTGCACTGCAGCTGTCACTTTAAAGAATACAAAGAAAAACACAAGCCATAGTCATCCCCTACGCACTATTTCTAGGCAACAGTATCGGCATATTTTTTAGTAATGCAACGGAAGTGTTATAACGGAAGCAGAAGCGGGAACTGAAGATAAAATATTTTCTTGCGAAAGCGGAAACAGAAGCGGAAATGTAAATAATATTATAATTTAATAAACAAATTTTTTAAATTTTATTTTGCCTTTATTTTGAGTGGGCGGGGTTTTAGCCAGGGCTGCTCTACCAACCCAACCCACTATACATTAATTTACAAATATCCATACCCGAACCCGGATTCGAACCAGGGACCATTAGCACAACAGTTCAGCTTAACTGAACTGCACCACACAGGCCGACTTAGGATTATCAAAAACTAAATAAAAAATAATCTATTTGTGTGTCTAGCTGGTGACCAAGCTAGCCTAACTAGCTCAAAACGGTTTAGATGAATTGGTAGATGAACAAGCAATTGGTCAATTGATCACAAAATCATTGTGTGTAATTAGGGGGGTCAATGAATAAGACTTAGGTACATTTTATTGGCTATCGACCTCTGGCCTAAATCCGACAAGGATGAAGATTAACTGGAAGTAATTTTTACATCACAATTTTTTTAAATTATGAAAATATTTTCTATTTTGCCTCGAAAACTTTGTCTTAGATAGTGTACGTACGTAGTTTCTTGCGTTTTTACGAATCAATAGCGCTATTTATGATTAAAAGATAGTGATGTTGTACCCACGCCAGCGTGCTCATTAAAATAAATTCTCGATGAGAAATGGTCGTGCGTTCACAAATCAAAAAAAAACCTTGAGGGAGTTTACCTTTAATAAATCCAAAGTATCATAAATGACAATAATTAATTTTCAAATGATTAATAGGGGCCAAAAGCATGCTTCCAGACTATGCATTAAAGTACAAAGTTTGATTAAAAAATTGGATATTGACCCATAAATGACTTGCAGAAGTGGAAGTAGGTAGATGTTCTTGGTTATGTACGCAGTAATCAATTGCCCGACTCACCCATGACAAGTTTAAAGCTGGTTCTTTTAGGGTGATTACTTTTCCAACAGTTGTGGTACCCAAAACAGGTAGCTATAAAACTATATCGTGAGTGTATATTTGGTGTAGCGGTAAATAAGTTTTTTTGTACTCATTGAATGGAAAGATAATGTTTCCAAGCATCCTCGATGCACGGGAAAACGACTTTCCCGCATCGCGGTGTTTTTTAGTTTCCGCTGGAGAGAAGGCGTTATGCGCGTTCTTCGGTTGGTAGTACTTATTGAAGTCAACGAACGTCATGTCAATGGTTAACTGTCATCTGCTGTAAAATCAATTAAACCGTTGGTTGAGGTTATTTAGTGCGATTAATCGGAAACAGACGTACACTAAGTTTTACGTAAATATATAAACAAGAACTTATAACGCAATCAAATTATTTTTCAGAATTGGAACTCAAGAAAAAGTAAAATTTATTGTTAAAACGTCTTAAAATGTGACCAGTGATATTCTGCAACTATTCGCATATGCAGTTTAAGAAAGCACATATTAACACACAAAGCTTCCAAGGATTTTAAATGTAACGAGTGTATTTACGCAACTCAAGATATTCAGTGCAAACGATGCAATGCCGTGACCAGTAGCACTCATTGCAAAGGCAAAATATGTATTAACCAAAAATGTGGAAGTTTTAAATGTGACCAGTGCATTATTAAAAGTGGGTAGTTACAAAATTATGTTACCAACCAAACATATGATTGTGTTACCAACTCATGATTAAAAAAAAGCTAATTTACAAAACTTTATTAATTTTGACCTTTTTTTACGTAATTCGTTACAAAAAATATTGTACCTAACTCTTTCGGAAAGAAATTTCCCGCATTCGCACTAAATGCAGCACTCCCTACGGTCGTGCTGCAAACAAAGTGCTCATGCGGGAAAATTAACTTACCGAACTTGTTTGGTAAATAACTATTTCACTACTAGCGTGTGATGTCATGATTATTAACTTTTTTTCCATTTGTAAAGTAGGCTTTCTCGGCATTTGTTCAAAGTGGTTAATAATGTGGACATTATTAACTAGTAGTCAATAATGAGAACTGTCACGCTGTCACTTTTAGAAAACAACCCGAAATTTCGCTCAATAAACGTTTAGACAAGTTCTCTAAAATGAATAATTGCCACCATCCGCCATTTCCAGAGTAATTACATACCTAAAATTATCACATTTTGAAAAAATTCGAACGAAATTACTCTATGAAAATATTTCATTGACAGAACAAAATACGGCCTGTTTGACTTGTACTTCTACGCACTTGATTGACATGTTAAATTAATAAACAAAAAATTCTGTCCAACCGTTCACTTTCTTATCAATATAATATGTTAATTTAGAGGACTTCAAGTGCTAGTACTGAAAAAAATAGCTCGAAAAAAATAGTATATATACCACGGTAGAGAAGTCTATTATTTTCTTCGCACCTTACACCCCTCGGCGCAAGCGCCTCGAGATGTAATTTTGGTGCTCAGGCAATAATACTGTACTTCTCTACCTTGATATATAATGTACTATTAAAACCCAGTCGCTTTCTAAATGCCCTAATAACAAAATCCAAAATTACCTAATGAATTATTTATTTAATTGGACTTACCCTTCAGAAGAAGAGGCTTTGCACTACATTCGCCGGCTAACGGCGAATCAAATTTTCTTATTCTTAACAAAAATTAATTTAATTGCAAATCTGCGCTGGGCACTGGTCTTGTCAATACGGCATTTAGCAGGCAAGTCCCTTATCTTTCAATGACATTCTATTTCGTATAAATTGGGACAACCGTAAAACGTAAACAAAGATAAGAATACATTCTGATTTGTATGCAACAAAATATACGTTTTTTTGCATATAAATGTCGCTGTTTCGAAAACTAACTTAAATTAAGTAGCAATACACTGAAATGCTACAATGTTTAAATTTTTGAAATAAAAAAAAAGTAGTCGGAATTTTTTCAGTTTCAAAACGCATTTTGTTAAGCCTCAAAATATTCAAATTTGCCAAATTTAAACTACCTACCTATCTCTTACAGTTCCCGAAATGCCCATGGTGGCCCTCGAATTTGAATCACCCTGTATACATAAGGGCAATTTTTAGACGAAACAAAGCATCTGTCTAGAAATACGCTGTAGAAGTTCGGCTCGATTCGTTACAGCTCTTCACTGGTCGACGCAGTTTCAATGTAATTATATGGGAGGCGAATTTTTGCTATTCTATTCGACTCGGCTCGGCAGGCCTAGTCGACGAAAGCCTTAACCCATCGAGCCGAACTTCTCGCGCGTATTGTTCGTTGAGCGAATTTTTGCGCGCACGCGTGTGTCAAACTCTCATTTCCGGCTAAACGGCTGAATTGAAACCAAATTTGAGACAAAAAGGGCAGAATCGCGCATGCGCAAGTGGGAGGAGGGGTGGTATCTCTGCTAGCCACAGCAAATTTTATTATAATCATTTGGCATTGATATTAGTAAGTTTATACAGCGTGGCAAGTTGACGGCGCGACATAGGGGAAATGGAAAAATACATTTTCGGCAATTTTTGCTCTCCATTTGAACCAAAAGAAAAAATAAAACCACCCTCAGATAGATAATTAAAATCGGCATTGCATGTCACCAAAAAAGCATGTCTAGCCCTTTTTTAAAAGTATAAAAGTGAAATTAATAAATCCAGAAAGTTGGTTAAAAATTGGTTACCCATGATTTACCTCGTGATTTACCTACCGCATTTGTTACCTAATTCTTTGATTTAACTGTCATCTCTAATAAACACATTAACATGCATATAATTACACTACAGAAGAAAGAGTCTTTATTGTAAAATCGTTTTGTAATGGGAATAGTACACGGCGAAGTTCGTGATTTATTTTCAGTGAAGTGTGATGACAGGCCAATCTTTT
Organism: Photinus pyralis; assembly: GCF_008802855.1. NCBI lineage: Eukaryota > Metazoa > Arthropoda > Insecta > Coleoptera > Lampyridae > Photinus > Photinus pyralis. Next base: position 13,326,745 of record NW_022170403.1, on the reverse strand, counting down.
ATAGCGGAATTATTTCACCCTTTCGTGGTTGAAGTGAGCGATGATAGTGAAAGGAACGATTTTTTGTAGTAGGTCCCTCTACCTCTTTTAATTTAATTTTTACGCTTGCATGAGATCTCACAGTTTCGTATTTCCAAAGAGTAATTATTAAGTATTCTTTGGTATTTCTATGTCATCCGATGGATATTTTAATTATCGATCCGAGGATGTTTTTATTTTTCCTGTAGGATGAAATGGGGAGCAGGAATTGCCGAAAATGTATTTTTCTGAAACTACATTAGAAACAACTACTTTCGTCTTTAAAAATGGCGAAGAAAATGTGATTTTCCTCTCTAGTGAGGAAAGTAAAAAACAATTGCCTGCTTTAATCTTAATCATGACATTTAAAATTGAAACATACCCGTATCGTATCTAGATTGCTATGTGTCAAACTTCACATTATTGCATACGATAATTTTTCAATTTTGATTGTAGTTTCAGAAAAAATTGTGTAAAACTTGAAAAGAAAGTGTTTTTCAACTCTCGTTCAATTCACACATGAGCGTAACTCTAGTTGAAAAACTCCACTTTCTTCTCTAGTTGTACAAATAACTATTTCCCATGTTATTTCCCTATGTCCCGCCGTCAACTTCCCATACGCTGCAAATCACCGAACAAGTTAAGATTAGATTAACCCGTAACCCCTGCTGTACAAAATTCTCTTTCGAACACGAAACTAATAGTACGCTAATCGGTATTGTTCAAATTTCTGTCGCATAATATACACAAATAAGAATTAGTTTAATGCTCGTTGTCTAACTAACTGTCCGTGTACTGTACTGTGCAAAATAAATTCCTTTTACAAAAAAATTGATTTATCTCTACTTGTGCGGATTGAACACAAATAACAAACTGTCACTAAATTTTTAAACTGCAAAATTGCCATTTGTAGGTAACCATGTAGACAAAAAATCCAACTATTTATAATAGAGGAACTGCCTTGGTTTATGCGAGAAGGAAAGTATAAGAAGATTACATCTTCAATAAAAAAAAAATAAATTGCTAATGAATACCTAATTTTGTCTATAAATAGATGTTGATTTCCATTAAAAATGAAAGTTATAAATTATCCTTCAAGGTTTTTGTTTGATGTAATTTGCATACTCTTTTTCTTCATCTTTAATTAATATATAATAGTTATAATTACCTCCATGCATTAAAAGAACTGTAAACTCGTTGCAGATTCTACGTCGCTCAAGAAATTTGATGGTGCGTTTATCTATTGATAAGGTAGCTAACTTTTACGTAATTATATGATGTAATTTACCCGCAGTAGTGGTTTTATGTGTCCCTGAAGGTAGTCACAGAAATTTCATAGATCAGGAGCATGACAAAGATTAATTGCTCTAAATAGGAACCCTTCTTAAGGTGTTACTGTACATAAAATTGCCCGCGCATGGGGCATGAACGCATGAGTATGAGTTGAGTGCAACTGTTAAAGATTGTTCCAGTGCAGCATGGAAACGAATTGAGGTTACCTTGACTCTATGCCTTGAATCATTAAAATTAAATCATTCTCGTATCGGATTGCGCATTTCCTCAAGTAGTCATTACTCTTTACAATGGCTTTCACTTTTCATAAGATTAAACACATCACGCAAGACAATGTAGGTACTTAGCCTGACACAAAGCTTCCGGCCATTTACAATTATACATGATGTTTTGGTTACAACGTGGTCTACACAAGTGCAAATTTCAAATGCTCATTTTCGTTGATTAATTGTCAGTACTAGTAAAAAATGACGTTTTTTTTGTAAAAGTTGCCGAACAGGCGGAACGGACATTCAATAACTGTTCTGATAGCGGTTGGCTGTATTTGCTTTTTCTGGCATGAATGTGGGGCTGTTCATAAGTTCGTATGGTTTCATCATTCAATGGTTTGACTATCAAAGTCATAAAAAATAATTTAAACAAATTGTGGCATACCACACAGGATCACAGGTAACCGCTGAGTTTGAATGCACCCGACAATATTCTTCATAGCAATCCCCCCCCTTCCAACCCATTCTCTAACTTAAAGTACTCTTTGCTTAAAGAGCCCTACCAACCGTTGTGTGTTTATGAGCCTAATGCATTTTTGAGTTTTGTTAATTTGGGCAAGCCCACTGGCTACTTTTAAAAGAAAGGTTTTAAAAAATGATTGTGGAAGCAATCACTTAAGTTTTATTTTAAAATTATCGCCTTTTGAAGTCATTTTGAGTGACGAATAATAGGGTGACAGTCTCATCTAGTTTGATAAGTAGTAGCCCCGAAATTCTGCGTAACATTTCAACACTTTTGTACTATTGCGTGGGTCGTACTGGGCCGCCAGGTCAGTTACACAGCATTGTAGCGTTGAGTGAAGGTAAATAAATAAAATTAACTGGAAATTTAAACTGCTAACCGGTATCCTCAATAAGAACAAACCCATGCAGTCCCACTCGATGAGACACTCTTTGTCCGGTGCACCCTGTGTACCGTTCTGAACAGTCGATAGGGCGTAACTCTTATTTGAGCAAACGGAAATAATGAATGAATGTCTTGGGGGTCCGTGAAGTTAGCAGAACATTGACGGCACAAATGTCGAGACTAGGTGGATTGGTTAGTGCTACGTTTGTGCCGGTTTGTGTGGTAAAAGTTTGCCAGCAAAGCATTGCCTTTGAAGGTTATCTCAATTTTTAGATGTTCTGGAAACCTTGTACACTTTTGTCGCTATACTGTTGAAACTAAGTATAATGTTAATGTAGCGAATGGGTTAATGCTATTTTTGTGCCGGAGTAAAAAGTTTGACCAAAAAAGGGACTGTGTGAAAACTCGCAGCACGTTTTTAATAAGTATTATAGCTTTCACACAAGTGTAGGTAGTGTGCCTTTGATGACACTTTATTGTCGAATTTGTTGGCAATTGTATGCCATACATTTGCAGATCATCCTTATGTTGGAAGAAGAACGTGTGTGTCAACTTCGTTTTTTCAATGACAGCCTTCCTCGGCGTGTTGTACCTAATTCAAAATAATTGAAGTTACAATTAGCATCTGTCTGTGGTGTACTTAGTCATTCGTGAGATTGGGTCTCCAAATGGTAAAGAACTCAGGGGATAACCGTCCAAATCTGCTAAATCCGATTGCACTACATGAAATAGATAAGAATCCCTAAGTTCCTCCGTTGTATATACAAGATAAGTGTACAGAGTCAAGAAAAAATATATCGGACCTAATCTCATGTGTTTAGTGGAACACCTTGTATATTTTATTCTAAAAAGGTAGCATATTAAACATTTTATTTTATTTTTGCTTTAATTTTTGAGTGGGCGGGGGTTCATCCAAGGTCGCTCTACCAACCCAACCCACTATACATTTACAAATATCTATGCCCGAACGCCTATTCGGACCAGGGACCCATAGTACCGCACTCCAGCCTAAACTGAATTGCGCCACACGGTCTGGTCAAAATATAACACACCATGAATGATATTGGTTTTCTATGCGATTTTTTAAATTTTATTACCTACTTTAAGTCACAGTAGGCTATCAAAAACAATGTTTTACTTCTTTCTCAAGTTTCTATAATTTTTAGCGCATTTCCACAAAAATAAAAAAAAGCGCTATTGTGGCCACTTTGTTCGTCCGTCCGTCCGTTCGTTCGTCCGGCCGTCCGTCCGGCTGTCCGTCCGCTACTTTTGCGACGCTACTAGTTCTTTATCTTAAGAGCTATTGTTCTACTTTTTTCGCTATTTGGTTCGTGATGGTGTCGAGGCTTGCACCAAGGAAGGAATTTTTTCTGAGTTTATTGCTAAAAAAGTTATTGTAAAAAAACCAACAAACCGTTTTTTACATGTTCCATAATTTTACACTTTTGCCGTTTATTAACCATCCTAAAGATCATTTATAATTTTGTATTGTTGTCTGTTGTCTGTCTGTTGGTCTATCCGTCTGTTCCTGTGCCTGTCTGTCCCTCTATCTGTCCGTGTGAACGATAATTTTGTTTAGAAATGTCCGATCGCTTTTACATCCCCGTTATGAACTGAATTGCATGAAATTCAATATGGGCATAGCCTTAGCCATATAATACGCAATGCCAAAAGTTGAGTCGAATGATTCCAAATTCACAGTGCCCTTTTCGCATCTCGACCATTTATAAACCGAATTGCAAACTTTTTTTCTTATAAAAGTATTTGAATGAAATTTGATACATAGGCACTTGGAATAAAGGAAAATCTAACGCCAGTTTAAAAATTTGTTTTTGCGCATGCACAGTGCCAACTTTTTTATTTATGGAAGAATTTAAATGAAATGTGATACATAGGCACTTGGAATAAAGGAAAATCTAACGCCAGTTTTAAAATTTGGTTTTGCGCATGCGCAGTGGCAACTCTTTTATTTATGGCAGAATTTAAACGAAATTTGATACATAGGCACTTGGAATAAAGGAAAATCTAACGCCAGTTTCAAAATTTGGTTTTGCGCATGCGCAGTGCTAACTTTTTTATTTATGGAAGAATTGAAATGAAATTTGATACATAGGCGCTTGGAATAAAGGAAAATCAAATGCCAGTTTCAAAATTTGTTTTTGCGCATGCTCAGTGCCAACTTTTTTTATTTATGGAAGAATTTAAATGAAATGTGATACATAGGCATTTGGAATAAAGGGAAATCTAACGCCAGTTTCAATATTTGGTGCGCAGTGTCAACTCTTTTATTTATGGAAGAATTTAAACGAAATTTGATACATAGGCACTTGGAATAAAGGAAAATCTAGCGCCAGTTTAAAAATTTTATTTTGCCCATGCGCAGTGCCAACTTTTTTTATCTATGGAAGCATTTAAGTGAAATTTGATACTTTGGCGCTTGGAACAAAAGAAAATCTAACATTAGTTTCAAAATTTAGGTTTGCGCATGCGCAGTTCCAACTTTCTTATTTAGAAAAGCATTGAAATGAAATTCTTCTTATAAACAGAAATTGAAGTAGCACGTCAAACATGTATTGCACATGTGCCACGCTATCTTTCATATTTGTGGCCGGATTTTTACGATTTTAACAGAAGTTGCATCTTACAAATGGGAAATGAATGCAAGTGGAAATGCGCTTTATGTAAATCGTTTACGATTACTTTTTAAATTGTTTTATTTACTTTCTTGTGCCAGACTCTTTGTCTGTTAAAATGTTTCCAGCTACAATGCCAACACAGTTTAGTTTCTAGATCAGCTTTTGTTTGATATCGCCTACTGTGGTTAGTTGTATATAAAGTGTATATAATTATCATCTATGATATTACTTTTCCGAACCCATTAAAGTAAAGTAGTGTTTTCATCACAGAAAAAAGTATGTTGTCGCTGTCCGGGTTGTTTTTAGCACGATAACTCAAAATTGAATGGGACAAATTGCGTACATTTTTTCAGTCCTAGCCGCGTGGAGAAGGCACCCATTAATTTTCAAACTGGTAGGCCGTATTCTTCTGCGCATGCGCAAAAGTTGTTACTTATGAACCGATCTTACTGAAATTTTAACATTAGCATCCTTCACTAAAGGCAAATCGATCGATTATCTCAAACAAAAGGTTTCTTTCGTGCATATGCAAAAGTAAATTTCTTATTTGTTGACAAATTTTTGTGAAATTTTAACGGTAAATCAAATTGAACATCCGTGTAGTTAATTGCCACATCGATTAGACACTTACGCTCAATAAAAGCCGAAGCGATGCATGAGAAGTAAATACAATAAAAGGAAAGTGCTACCGTGCGGAAAAGCTAAGTTTTGCAAAAACACATTTTTTGATATTGATATTGAAAATGATTAAAGAACAACTTCAAATTCTCATTTAAAAGCTTGAAACTGGAATCCAAACCGTTTGGTTTATTTGACGGTGGATTACAGCATTGCACATCAAAATAGCCGTAGGTACTTAAGAGGACTTTACACCGAAGGCGAGATGGCGGCCCCGGCGGCAAGTTTCGAATTGTGCATTTTATGAATTTTAGTTTTACGTACTCAAGCATACAAAATATCAGTACTTCCCGAGTTATTTCCAGGTAAAACTTCTCAATGACTGGCCTATTAGCAGAAATTCTAAAAATCAAAATAATTTCCAAACGGTATGTTTTGCGGGTAAACTTTTTACGGCACAAACCGGCACAAACGAAGCACTAACCAATCCACCTAGTCCCGATATTTGTGCCGTAAATGTTCTGCTAACTTCACGGACCCGAGTACTATATTTAGAACAGCGAATTTAACATAAAGAAAGACCAAATTACTAAAAACGGTTTCCTAATAAAACAATTCACAATAAATGTTCGAATAAGTCACCATTACGTGCAAGACAGTCACGAAGTCGATCATAAACCCATTTCGAACTGCTGCTAATTGATAACTGGATATCTTTTTGTTTAAGAAAATTCCATGGCATCGCAAACTATTGAAAAAGATGGGGGTTTTATTTTTCCAATTTTCCGTCTTTATATGAAAAAAATTGAAAACTAATACGGTTGATTGGCGTAAAAAATTTTTTCTACAAAAAACTGATACCTTTTTGGTCTAAAATAATTTGGGGAGCCAATAATCGCCTGTTATGAATTTTACATTGAAATCCCTATGATGCGTTGCGCAAGTCACCACCCTGTATAGAGATTGGAAAAAAAATAATTAATCTTTTATTATGTTAAGAGAGAGGGGTGTAGAAAACTGAATTTTTGTCCAAGGTGATTATATAAAATATAAAACAAGAGGTTTTGATAATTACGAGTTTCCTAATCTAATGACCGGCCACCTGCGAGCGTGCGGGTCAGGCAGCCGACTACGGCCTACGGGACGCGGGAAAAAGAACTCTTGACCTAACTTGGAAGGAACCATCCTTAAAGACATTTCAACTGTTAAAATTGTTCCTACACCCGTTTGTCCTACTTAAAATTCAGAAAAATCAAATATAAATAAAATGCACTAGCGGGCTCCCGTTACATAACATGGTATGTTTCATTCTATTTCTCTATCTTGTTCTGTATACTGTTATTAATGTCCTCAACTTAGCTATTAAAGACATTTATCGATACTATTCAACGCGTGCAACTCCATGATGTACTGCGGTTTTGATTATGAGAAATCGAAGGAGGCGTAACGGTAACCACCAGCTGGTCTCGGGAAGTAATAAATGTAAAGTTTTCCGATAGTTTTTGTATTGAGTGAAAGGGCAAACTCACATTTGTTCAAAGCTCAACTGTCTGAATTCCTGAAATGCGTAGAATGCCATTCTTATTTGACCACCCAGAATATTATCAAAGCAAATAGCTGCCAAGGTGTTCAGCACTATGCTAAAAATCAATCTTCTGTTGGATTACAATAAGTCAACATAACATGTTTTGTCATAACATGTTTTTCAACCTTGTCATCAGTACCTTGATAAGTACCGTCAACGCAACCCCTATGGCACTATTTCATAAATAAATGGGAAAATATTTGGACGACTGACTGGTCAACGATGCGCGAATGTGCGCATATGAGCATAAATAAAAATGTATTTATCCAGATGCAGAGGGCAAGGGTTTGAAGATACCGTGTTCAGGCAGTTAAGTTGCGTACGCGTCCTGGGCGTGGAGACCCCCGGTCAATTAGTATCTATTTAAATGGCAATGATTGCGATAAGTAGTTGCAATGTTAGTTTACGTAATAATAGACAATCAGCTGTACTGAATGCTGCCATGCCACCCCCGTACGTGTAGATTGCAGAGGAATGTTTTTAATGAAAGATCGATTTGTAACATCTTAATAATTGAGATCTGACCAACAATTAACCCATTCCCCCATCTCTTACAAAAGATCACGCAAAAAGTTAATGTACTTTGATACTACCGACTATCAAGGTAAACATTCAATTGTTTACATTCAATTCATAACGAAAAACATGACCCGATCGAATTACTTAATCGCTCTATTATTTACCTTATAGACGGGTTTTAATTAAATACCTCCACTATCGACAGTAATGTTATATAAATAGTGTGATTACCTTTTTATTCGGTGATTCAATTTAGAGCGCTAATCATATATATTCACACAACTAGAACTTTTTTCATTGCGAAACGAATGATTGTACGAATACCTAATAATAGCCCAGCCTATATTATTATACCTTTATAGTTAGAATGACATTCTAAATCTAAATTATTCTTTTATTTCGTAATAAGTTTGTAAACATGTTGTAAAGAAAATCGTCTCATCTTTTAATTGATGTACTAATTATTTTCTAGAAGGAAGTCACTTACCGTGCATAGGTCCAATTACAACCATGACAACGAGCATGAGCATCATGATCTTCATTCTTCTATTATTCTCTCCTTTTTTAAATGCAACGGTGAAAGTGTTTGCAATATGTTTATAATCGAAAAAGTCGGTCACAAACGAGCACATTGTTTTAGATGCAGTTTTTTCACTCACTCTTTTTGCTTCGTGTATTTTAAAAAATCCATACAAAAATGCGATCAAGTATAAAACGGCGGAAATAGAGAACACGCCGTAAAATCCTATTTTTCTGTACAATATTCCACTTAAAGCCATCCCTATTGGAATTCCGATCGAACAAAATATATTGACAAATCCAATTCGTAACGTTCTCATCTCAACCGTTGTAACATCGGCGATATAGCTGAAGACGCCCATAAACATTGTGAACCATCCCCCGGTAAGTGCCGGAAACAGGGACTCTACAATCCCGCATACCTCCATGGGCAGTTCGTAAAAAAAATAAGTGCACACCATTAAACCAACCACTGTGCACAATTCTCCTATAATTGGAAATAACATGCAAGGCTTACGCATACCATGCCGATCGCTCCAAGCTCCAATAAACAATATTAGAAACGCAGGTAGGGCACTTTGCACTATAGTTTTCCAAATAGTCATCGACGCAACGAGCTGTTGAACCTCTGCCTCCTCTTTGGTGTAATTAACTGTGTTTCTTGCGGTAAGAGCGTCGCACACCTCGTTGGAATACCCCAAATTTACCCTACATGCCTTTTCCAAGTTGAGATTCTGTGTTGCAAGCGTCGCCAATACGCAGGGCATAATATAACACGCCACCATCGGCTCTACCGTGATATGTGACGAAATGTATGCGCATTTCTCTTTGATATTTAATTTGCTCCAGAAGGTTTTGTCTTCGATGTCTGTAACGCCTTTATCCGCCTCTTTAGACTTCTCTGTCATTTTGATCTTACCACAATCTGCAAAGAAGTAGATGTGTAAATAAATTCAATAGTAAGAGATAGGTATACCTAAATGAGTGGGAAATGCGACTTTTACTTAATCGTGCCCTTGCACTGTCAAGATGTTTCATGGACATCCATGTTACCATCACAATGGCATCGATAATAAGTGGTATAAATAGAAGATTATGTTATAATGTAATTGTGAATAAATTATTCACGGTCGTAGGGGAATTTAGTTGGATGTTTATAGCACCGATTTGACCAAGATTGCATTAATAATTCACATACCTAAGTAACTTTTAGGTAAGTAGATAATAAATGCCAAATTGTTTAGTACATATATTATAAGTACAATGTATAACGCATTCGCAATAAAATATTTAAAACAAAGAAAAAACAATACTTTGAAATCTAACAACGTTCATTTCTAGAGTTTTACCATCACGACAAAATGTACAAGGAACGTCAAAAAAACATAACGTCATTACCTTAGAAGTTTTCGAGAACCGATATAAACGGAGTTAATAAAGTTAATAACAATTTTCCTTAATTGTTTTTAAACAGTTTACAAATACAAATAAGTAGTTATTTACGTTATAAGTCCGGTAGGTTACTTGTAACAGTAAGAGTTAGACATTATGGACGAGGCGACGTCAGGAGCCGAGTCAAGAATGTCTTAAACGAGTACTGTTACAAGTACTACCGGACGTATATCGTAACGTATTTTATTTCATACTGTAAATCTGTGTATCATTTCAAAAGATTACAAAATTTCATTATATTGTAAAAATTGCATTACCTTGTTTCTGTGGCAACGGCCGTTGCTATAGTTTGTAGTTTGTTTACATTGAATTTTTTTCACTTATAAATGCACAAGAGGTTTGTATTCTACCGAGTAAATTTGGGTTGTTTAGGTAATGAAAATCTGTTGCCTAGCAATTAGACTAGAAAAACTGTCAACTAATAAAAATGCGACCGCCATTTTTGGGCAAAATTTGCTGTCAAATAAAAAAATTGACAACTAAAATCTGAACAGCTGTTATTTTTTTTTAGCTCGAAATCCACTGAACGAGAATGATCAAAATTCCATTTTGCCCTATCCGAGTATGCTAAAATCATAATACTTAAGGCGCTGCGGGTACTTCTTGCGGTACCAATTCTAAAAGGTTGTTTTTCGAAAAAATAAGTTATACACCAAATGAAAACGTTGATAATAGCTCTTAAAAAATATTTAAAAAAATCGCGAACATTCCGTAAAAATACAATTCTTAGTCGGATTTTGACGAACTTTCTACGGATATAACTAGGTTACGGTTGGATGAATGAAGCTGATTTTTTTTATAGGCTAATGATAGGTACAGCCAATGACTTAACGGTCTTTCTTTTTAAAATTTTTTTCTAATTATAAGATTATCTTATTATCTTATCATCATAAGATATCTTATAATTAGAGAAAAAAATTAAAAAAGAAACACTGTCATAGTCATTGGCTGTACCTACCATTAGGCTGTAAAAAAAGCAGCTTCATTTATCCAACCGTAACCTAGTTATGTGTATCCGTAGAAAGTTCGTGAAAAACCGACTAAGAGTTGTTTTTTACGGAGTTCCAAAATGTTCGCGATTTCTTTAAATATTTTTTAAGAGCTATATTATCAACGTTTTCATGTTGTGTATATCTAACTTATTTTTTTTAAAAACCCGCAAGAAGTACCACAGCGCTTTAAGTAATATGACCTGAGGCGGCAGACGGTCGATTTTAGCATACTCGGATAGGGCAAAATGGAACTCCATTGGTTAAAATTTTGATCACTCTCGTTCAGTGGATTTCAAGCTAGCTCCCCTGCTATGCGAACTACATTCAATCTTCACGCTAGAGTGGAAATTGATAAATGCTCCAAACCAAACTAAGTGCCGTTCTGAAACGCAAATCAGATGGACATATTAAGAAGAAGTCTTAGTACAGAGGAAACAAATGCATTCTTGAATACCTAATGCTATACCTCACGAAGTATACTTTGCAACATTCTGAAAGTTTTACTACAGTCCTTAATTTTATCTACTTATCTCATATTTAAGTTGCATTGATAATGGGTTTAATGGTTGCATGGTGGGACTGTGGGTTAATAACTGGCATGCCGCATGTCGCAGCGTTATAATATGCTTATATAGTAATACATTATTACTTACTATATGGTTTTACTGCGCAGAGCAACTCGAAGAAAAGTTGCAAAAAATACTAATAGGTAGGTACCGTTGTGTGTATAACCACATTTCACACCCGTTAATCTTATCGAAATGATTTGTTATGGCTGTAACATCTGCAGTGGATGTCACACGTGACACGTGTAGCTCAGATTGTAGAGATAAATGTATCTTGTGCAAGACATACGAAATAAGATAAGCAAGTGTAAATAGTTTAAAAAGTAAAACACCAATAAACTATTATAATAATCTATTAAAATATCGAACGCGTTTCAACAGCAAAGCGGTCATTATCAGCGAACTGGAAGCAGTTGATACAGCTTTGCTATTGAAAAGCTTTCGATATTTTAATATTCTATTCTATTCTATTCTATTCGCAGGGGAGCCCGACCGGGCAGCACTTAGGCACACCAGAGGCCCATTGTGCCTACCCCCTTTCTTCGCAACTGAGTTCAGAGCCCGTTCCTCTCAATGAAGGATAGGACCCTATTTAGCCTAAGTTGCTTCACCCTCCTCGGTTCCAGGTATCTGTCTCCAAGGAGTTGATATCTGTCCCTGATCAAAGCGTCACAGTGACAGATCACATGCTCGGTAGTTTCATCTGCCTCGCCACAGAACCTGCACGTTGACACCTCCGCGAGCCCAATGTTATGCAGGTGATAGTTGACCATCCAGTGTCCCGTAAGCACACCGGTGATCTTCCTAAGCTGGCTTCTATTCAGTTTTAGAAGCTTAGAAGACCCCGATTTGCCAACGGGCCCTGTTAGAAAGGCCTTGGACTGTCGGAGTCCGGTTACTTGTTGCCACTGAGCCTGGAATTGACTGGTCAACCAATCTTTAATCCTGGCCCTAACAACGGAGGGAGCAATCCCTAGGGTAGGCTCGGGCCCGACGAAGACCCCACCACTGCCTTCGCGAGCCAACTCGTCCGCCCTTTCGTTGCCCCCTATTCCGCAGTGCGCTGGCACCCAAATCAAGCTTACCCTATTAGACTCACCTAATCTATCTAGGGTTCGCCTGCAATCAAGCGCCGTAGCTGATCGGAACCTGTCTACCGACAGGGCCCTCAACGCCGCCTGACTATCACTGTATATGTATATATGCTTGTTACGGTAACCTCTACGGAGGTTTTCCTGTGCACAGGTCATGATGGCTAACATCTCTGCCTGAAACACGGTGCTATGCTGACCAAGGGAGACGCTGACGCTGGCTCTCGGTCGATCACCATATATACCCATGCCCGTTCCCCTTTCTGTTTGGGACCCGTCTGTAAACCACACGAGCCCCTCAGGTTTGAGGAACGGGCAATCCGAGTTCAGCCACTGCTCCCTATCCGGGAGAATGACTTTATAACGCTTTGGTCTTAGCAAGATAGTCCGGATCACGTTCCTCCTTGCAAGGAGGGGATCGGTTCTGAGGGTTTCCTCCCAGATCCGCCCGTGCCCAAGGCTGCCTCGATCCTTCCATTCATCCCAATCGTTTAGCCGTATGGAAGCTTTCCGAGCCTCTGCCTCCACAGCTAAGTGTAAAGGCTCTAGTCCCAGAAGTGCCAAGGTTGGCGTGGTTTTTAGGGCTCCAGTGACTCCCAGACAGGCGAGTCGCTGGACCTTTCCTAGCTGCTTTCTATAGGATACCCTGCGCATGGCAGGCCACCATACGAGTGCACCATACAGTGTCATTGGCCTTATCACTGCAGTGTAAAGCCAGTATACTAGTCGAGGGTTCAAGCCCCATGTACATCCAAAAGCCCTTCTGCATGCCCATAGACATGCAGTGGATATTTTAATATTACTGTGGTTTATTTGTATTTTTGTTTTACTTTTTATTTTTTTACATTCAACGGCCAGAGCAGTAGGTACTTTGGTAAACAGTACAAACGACCAACACAATGGTAGAGCGTTGAGTTATAAACCCGGAGGTCGGGTGTTCGAACCTGGGTTGAGGTGAATTGTGGCAGAGATGGAAATTACCTTAGACCAGTTTCGAGCATTTTGCCGGCTACTCTGAATTAAGTTTTCCTGCAGTTTTCCTAATTCGTAAGGGAAATACCGGAGTAGTACAGACTAACTTAAGACCTTCTGCCAGAGGCACCTCTAAAAAGCATTATGCGGGTCACTCTGTAATTGGGCGCAAGCCTGTTGAGGGCCCAGAACAAGAGAGGAATAATAAATAAATAAATAAACACACATGACAATCCGTTTTTGTAAGATTCGCTTTAAAATTTAGATCCCATTAATAAACACATCTCATTCAGATTTGTGGTGCCCTTTCTTGTACTCCTTTCTCAAGATGTTCGCAATTGAAGTTCGTTCGTTCGTTCAACCCTTCCATTTCTTCTTTTATAAAAAAGATACAACAGCAGTCATGACAGCAGTTTTTATCAGGCCCATAGCTAGGATAAACTGGGTGGTGGCGCACATTTTGGAGGGATTGAGAAAAAACACAAAAGCTGATATTATCATACAGGGATTTTTTTCTTAAATGGGTTATGTATACTTATAAAAACGATCAAATACATGTAATCTGGTTATCCAGGTATGGAATAGAGGGCTGTAAGCAACCAAAATTACATGCGCCAAACTGGAGCTGTTTTCGCCGTTCTTAAACCATTACCACCCTGATACCATGTTGATATCACAACCTTATCGTCTTAGCTATACATCTTCGTGTTAAAAAGACACAAATTGATGTTGATGTTAATAATACAAATCAAGACTGATAGCTAACCCTAAGTTGACATTAAAAATATACATAGCCCATATGTATACATTTAAAAACAAGTATAAATTGTGCACAACTCTTGTGCAGATGAAGTGTATTTTTTAAACCGAAATAGCTTTGTTTTATCACCAATGGATATATTTCTTGCTGACGTCTCAATCGCCCTTTGTGAGTACCCTCTTCCGACAATCCGTTCTTGAGGTATAAGGGAATATACCCGATCACGATAAGAGGTCGAGAAGGAGGGCAATGGTTGGTAGAAATTAATTCATTTCGTTGAGACTTTTCATTCGCGTACCAGGAAGGATAAAACAAGTTGCACTTCCCCCTTCCCCTTCACTGCCACCTACTGCAAAAAATTCCAGCATTCTAGGACCATTCCCCTACAAGTAGTTCGAAACGACAGAAGTGGGTCCGGACGTACGGACGGACAAAACACAAACAATAGCACATTTTTTGTAATTTTAAAAAAATGCGCTAACAATTCAAATTGTTAAACACTCCCTCCATAGTCCATATAACCTTTTGTAACCGTTTTGTATGCTTTGGCATGCATTTGAGCAAGTGGTTCGCCCACGTTATATTATCGTCTTATGGTGCCTATGTGCAATTCGTAATAAAACTCTAAACCTCCCCCATAAATATTATATGGGGAAGGTTTAGAGTTTCATTACTTAGTTAAAAAAATATGTACAATTTTCCAATTATATCAAGATGAAGAGAATCTTATTTGTTGTAATATAGGACCATATTAACCATATTATTGTCATTTTGGCTACCGATCCCTAAAACAATTGCCCGCGGAACATATAGCCAGGTAGGGAAGCACGCTCGTGTCTACGCTTTCGTGGACCGCGTGTAATGTTAACAGCAAAGTCGTAAAAAAATAGAAACGAATACCAGTGTCGTCCAAATCCAGATTCAAGTGAAGTCAAAGAAGCGAGTTTCCGAAATATCATCGTTTCGTGTTGTGTGTTTGTGCGTCGACTATACATAAGCGCAATTTATGCCCTGATGTTAAGGATTATTTAACCTAAGGTAATAAAACTTTGTTTAAATTTAATTTGTTCAATCGACCGTTTGTGCATGGTACTTCGTTTACAAGCCCTGTGTGCTTCTATTTCTTTCAGCTTACTGATTGATTTTGTCTAATAAATTTGTTTCATCTGTAAATGTCGTGTAAGTATGTTATGTTTTATCGAGCCCAAATTACGACCTACATAAGAGCATAATATAACACAATAGTAAAACAACGCGTTTGAATTTTGGTTAGTTCATATTTGTGATTGCTAGATGTCTCACGAGTTGGTATATTTGTAAAATGGTGTGCGTCCATAATACAACATTCGGTGCTACCAATTGTAATTGAATCTTCCCTTCAGTAGATGTCGCTGAACCCAGTACAGTTAGCCATATGAAATGTGTTTAACCTCAACAGAGTAATATCTATATTACACTGGCTTACTGTAACACCACGCCAGATACATGCTAGAGTTATCATTTATTTTTATAGATAGAATATCAATTCCATTTAAATCTTCGTTCCACTCATTTTAGTACACGTTTACCTTCCATTAAAGGTCATTATGGCAATAAAATATATAGGGAGTTCTTCATTATTAAAAGAGCTCCTAAGCGAATTCATGATTTCTGTCCGTCTGTCAGTCCGTCTGTGTACCTACATGATAACTCCCGAACGATTTCGAATTTTCCAATTCTGTTTTCAGTAATAAGTAGGTAGACAGTGGTCAAGCGACTAAGTGATTAAATTTTGGTCAATACTCGTTAACCGGAAGAGACCTTGTCGCTCGTTGTCTATATTGGTTTAGTTATTTCCTTTTCTTCATCATAAAATTATATTGGGTTGCGATTAATACATTCAACGGGTAATCATAAATAAAAGGTGCTTTTATCTATGATCTATGACGAATAATAAATTATACCACAGTATAATACATATGATTATAGAGATGTGCGGTTAATTGATAAAATGAGTGTTGCTGAAAGAGGAATAAGTACCTACCAATAACAATTTTGTTAAAACCCAATGAACCAAATGGCCATGAAGTTTCGGATCAAACCGATTCGGTCCCGGCGCTCATTTCGGTCCCCGTCGTTTTGGGTCAACAATTTAATTGTGCTGAAACGCGAACTATTTTTTCTCCTAAAACGCAGCGTGAAAATTGCATATGTCCCGTCGAGAACTGATTACTTCACCAAACTAACAGCTATGGTCAGTAAATTATTTTACAAAATTGAGCGTTTGCTTTAATGCGAACCTATTTGATTGATATTGACTTTACCAAAGCTTTGAATATAAATTTTATATTCAAGTTTCAAGTTTCAAAGACCAAAGTCAATGTTATTGATAATGAATTTTTTATACAATCGCCTTGACACCAAATAAATAAAATAAACAACACCAAAAGTTTTAAATTTTTAGTTATTTGTACAACTAGACAACTAATTTTAACATTGGAAATGTTTATGATTTCGTATAGGTATGTGGTGGTATATGTGCACAAAGTTACGATATTCGTTCACGCTCAAAAAACAATCGTTGCCATGAATTTTAAGCTACACTCCACTTAAATTTGTCGGTGCAAACGTCTATAAGGTCCGGTTGTACAACGTCAGTTTAAACTTCGGTATAGTTTAATTGACAGATTTCAGAAACACGATTGGTCAACATGCGAAATATTCGTTCTTAACGTTTTGACCTCAGCAATAGATTATTATATTTCTACCATGTACCATGAAGGACCAGCCCCTCCTTCCCCCAAGTCTCCATTTTGATAAGGCGCGAGGAAGAAAGGCGGTTTGTAGAAAATAGAGTTCCTTCGTCGGTAATTTTAATTAGATCGAGTGTCTTGAAAAATAAAACGAAAGCAGTCTCGAAGGAAACCTGTAATTTATAGAAACTAATTGCTTTCCATTGGACCTTTCATAAGAATACCAGGAAGGGAAAATCGTAAAAATCCGGCCACAAATATGAAAGATAGCGTTGCACATGTGCAATCCATTTTTGACGTGCTACTTCAATTTCAGTTTATAAGAAGAATTTCAATGCTTTTCTAAATAAGAAAGTTGGAACTGCGCATGCGCAAATCTAAATTTTGAAACTAACGTTAGATTTTCCTTTATTCCAAGCACCTATGTACCAAATTTCACTTAAATGCTTCCATAGATAAAAAAGTTAGCACTGCGCATCCGCAAAATAAAATTTTGAAACTGGCGTTAGATTTTCCTTTATTCCTATGTATCAAATTTCATTCAGGTAACTACTTTTATAATTAAAAAAGTTTGCAATTCGGTTTATAAATGGTCGAGATGCGAAAAGAGCACTGTGAATTTTGAATCGTTTCGACTCAACTTGTGGCATTGCGTATTATATGGCTAAAGCTATGCCCATATTGAATTTCATGCAATTCAGTTCATAACTCACGGAGATGTCAAAGCGATCGGACATTTCTAAACAAAGTTATCGTTCACACGGATAGATAGAGGGACAGACAGACAAAGGAACAGACGGACAGACCAACAGGCAGACAAAGTGGCCACAATAGCGCATTTTTATTATTTTTGTGGAAATGCGCTAAAAAGTAAGTCGAGTAACTTCAACGCATTTTCCAGGCATTGATCAGTACTTTCCAAAAGGCCATAGCTATGTACGCTATGTTTTTCTTTTTCTAGAGGTATCTGTGGTTAATATTTCAAAGATATATCTTTATTATCTACGCATGCGCACATCTAATGTTTACAATATGAGATACGTTTGCTTTTACAGAAGCACCTGTGATAAAAATTTACAAAAATATATCGATAAATAAAACAGTTGATATTGCACATGCGCACATTAATCTGATGTTTACAATATGCGATACGTTTGGTTTCACTAAAGGATTTTTGGTTAAAATTTCAAAGAAATATCTCCATAAATAAGTTAAGTAATAAGTTCATTGCGTAGTCCGCGCATGTGCTTATCTGATTTTTCCTATATGCGATATGTTTGCCTTTACTAGAAGTGTCTGTGGTTAAAATTTCAACAAAATATATTAATAAATAAGAAAGTTGATACTGCGCCTGCGCATGCGCACATTACTCGTCAAGATTGTTCTTGATTGAGGTGACAGAGCTATAAGCTACCGATTGCAAAAAGAACGAACTAAATATTTTGAAAACTGTGGGAATAGAGGCCTCGGTCGGACAGACGGACGACGGACAGAGAGAGTGGCTGCAATAGCGCACCCACCTTCCTTGGAAAATGCGCTAAAAATATAAGCGGATTATACAAAGAGGAACAGGAACGTTATACAATTTTCTTGCTTCGGCATTAGTTTTATTTCTATTCGAGGTGCTTACATACAAAATTTCATTTTCCCATCTTAACAAATAAAAAAATTGGATTGCGCAGATACAAAAGTTGGGGCAAATTTTTTATGCATCTGCGCAGTTTCTTGAGGTTTAAGGAATATTACTAACACAGAAAACCGGACATTCATATGTACAAACAACAAAAATTATTTAAAAAAACCTTCTTTTCAAGTGTGGGCAGTTTTTGGGCTGTAACTTTTTATTCCGTTAGTTTACTCAGCTGAAAAACAATGGCGACCTTTCTTATATCCTTAAGAATATGTGTACCCATTTTCAAAATTATCGGACGTTTCTACACAAAGTTATCGTGCATACGGGCGACAAACGGACAGACAGACAGACAGTAATACAAAATTATGAACGGTCTCGAGGATCTTTAATAAGTAATAACAAAGAATCAACGAACTCGTTAACGATAAATAAAGTATGGATACGTGCGCCGCATGCAAGATGCATGTTTAAAAATGTAGTTAATGTATTTACGATGCTAAACTAAATCGATTACAATTGTAATCAGTAATTAAACACAAATTTTGTAAAGTAGGTACCTAATCAATTACTGTAAATACTTTTATGATAAAGTAATTTGTAATCAGTATTCGAATACTTTTTTGAGTAATCATTCCAGCTCTGCTTGTAAGTAGGTATAGTGCTTGATTATGACGATATGAAATAGGAATACGATATGGGAAGAATATTTAAACTCGATTACCGAACATGTTTTGTATTTTCCCGCTTCGATCGTTCCGTGACAATAATTAAGGTAGTTTCTAAGACGGGCATTTTCAGCTACTCTCAACTAGGTGGCAGCATATTCCGGTACATCTTTTTACAATCATCAAGAATTGGCGCGAACCGGTTGGCTTACTATTTGTATTATACTATGATAAGAGTTTCCAATGTTAAATTTTTCTGTTGGTGCCCATGGTTATGCCAGATGTTCAAATAAAATTTGAAATATTACAATAATTAGGAATAGAGTCCTATTAAGATTTTTAATTATGGCGGATGGTGAACGTGCCCTGGAAAAATAATAATCATTTCGTATAAAAGATTTTGTTAGTATCTGTGTTTAATGGCGCTAGCTGGACAGGTGCTTGTGGGTGGTTTAGTGACCATTTGCCATTGCACATAGCAATATGTCAAAATCACTTAGTCACATAACTTGTTCCTGTTAACGTACCCAACTGACAATAAAGGCGGAAACACATTATTTTTTGTAAAGTACACGTACCAAATTTCAATTGTGCCCTTTTAGGTCTAAGAATATCTGTACTAAATTTGGTTCCAATCGGTTCAGTTGTTTAGCCGGGAAGAGTTTGACACACTTGCCCATGCGCTATTCTGCCTAAAAGCTTTTCAGTTCTTCCTTTTATGTGTATATGTGTACTAAATTACTAACGTGCGAGTGGTAAAAAGTCATCATGATGCGCACGGACGGACAGACGGACGGACAAAAATTCAAAACGATAAAGGCATTAATTCTACGCGACTGAATAATGTTTATCATTAGTCCTCTGCCTATCACGATTTGTGTTTATGTTGGTTCCGAATCATATCCAAGTCCCGGTGGCGAAACCAAACCGATTCCACATCGAAGTAGCGACGAAAAAGCATCTAAAACTCCTGGCGCGCGCACACACACAGGAGGAGTATAACCACCTACTTGCGATTTGCATTGAGTTGGTGTTTTTGAAAATGCCATTTGTTTGGACTCGCGCCTGTGGAGTAGAAGAATTCATTTGTAACATCCGTTACAAAAGCAAAACCATAGTACGTATTACCATTGACTAATAATTAGTCAATGGTATTACGAAAATAATAAGAGGCGTGTGAAGTTTCTATCTTTCGTATATGTCACGAGAAGCAACAGACGCAACCTACCACACTTCCACTAATAGGGCCTTTCAGAACGTAGGGCAACCCGAAATAGTTCATCCTTTTTTTTTAATAAAAAACATTTAAATATTGTATGAGTGTGTATTTCGGCAATGCTTCTAAATGCACGTATCAACACGTGCTTCTTGTCCATTCACAAAGCATGATTAACTTCAGTTTTATATGTAGCTTCTTTCGCCTCTTTAACTTCGTCGGAATTAATGCATATTCAGTCCACGTAAGTTGGAGCTACCTCGGCAAGTGTTTTCCCTGTACTTGATCTTCGTGCTCCAATTATACCCGTACTAAGTAGGTACATCAAAGTTCGGATCGGCAAAGATCTCTCGGCCCTTCAATTTTTCAATTTAAAAAATTTGGTTTGACGGCGATGACATTTTGAGATTCAACAATGAATTAAATAAATAACATTTGGTGTGTTACCAATTTTAAACATTTTTAGTTTTGCGGGAAATTCCCGCGTTTGAATTGTGGATCGCCCGGTATAACACATCTTTGACTTGTTCACGTGGGGAGCCTAGTCCATTTAAGCCCCTACCGTTTCTACGGGTCTGAGAGTACTTTGAAAGTTTAGGAAGAGAGGATGGGCCTTAGACCATATAGTACATGGACTGCTATTAGCCCTATGCTTTCCATATAAAATGGGTGGTCACGGATAGAGGGCACTGTAGTCGTGGGTATGTGAATCTCAGGGTAAACTAAAGGTCGATTAAACACCACTCGGATCGCGTAAAGAGTAGCTTTTATAGTAACTGCGTAATACGGGAATCTTTAAATACTTTTGATTATCTTCTATATCCGTCCACAAATAAGAATAGGTTTGCTTTTTTGCCATATCTAGACGATTAATTAAGTGACGTTTGTTAATTTATAGGTTGACAGTCTCAAATCGTGTCTAAGCGGACAACTTCGGACAGACTCGTTTACCCTGAAACTCACATACCCAGGCGATGTCCTTGACCATATTTTAGTTACAATTAGCAGTCCATGTACTATATGGTCTAAGGGATGGGCCACGAAATTAGGGACCTATATTTCAAAAACTCCCTTGATTGGCCTAGTACGTTGTGGAACACAGACTCGTAATTATGTTACTAAGGTGCTGGTTGACTGTCCTTAGTTCTACAGGTTTGTTTGCATACAGGGTGGTGCCTAGTGGTATACTTTTGTCCGTACCCGATCCACATAATATACTGACTTGAAATAAATAGATGGTCTTATCCGCTCGAAAACATCACTGATCTGATTAGTATAATTTTGGTGGATTTTTCCTATTTGATCTTCGACCATATTTGATCATAGGCACATTTCTGGGCACTTGATCAGAGTTCTGTGCGTTGAAACATTTGGATATAAATTATACAGTTAAAAAAGTACCGAGTGGTGCACTATTTTGACACTTGGCAGGTAAGATTTAATTTGTTGTAATTGTCCGTGTTTTTCTCGGTATAAGTTTCATTTTGTTACAGTTTTTTGTCAACTATTGTTATTTTTTTCAATTGGATGTTGAGCTGCTCAATAAACACTGAAACGGCGAAGTCGGGCGTTTATTTTTCCGTTACAGCTTTGGCGCTCAACGTGGGGCGAACTCAAGAAATAAGATGATGGCGGTACTAAATTGCACACCAAAAGGAGTTACGGGAAGGCAAAATCTATCATGGCGCTTTCGGTCATTTCGGTGCATTGCAGAAGGAGATTTCTTGGAAAAACATGTACCGCACAGTCAACACCGTCATTAAAATATGTAGTGAGACTTGTCAGTTCTCCAAGTCCGGTATAATACCTGCTCCGGAGTAGCAACGCATTCTTCAAGATGTCCTGACGAACAATAAAATTTAGATGGGCCCTTACCAATGTCCCATGGAGGTGTTTGATACGTTTTAGTTGTAGTTGACGTACCTAGTATTGTACCTACGCACTGAAAAACCTTTCACCCAGTTGACCTTGTGTCAAAATCGGCAACGCTTATTCTTGATCCATAAAGAACTAATTTATGCCAAAATATCAATATACAGGGTGATTCCTATAGTACCTGCCACCGTTTGGGAGCGTATAGGGGGTGCCTAGGGGAGTATTTTGATATAGGACACTTGGGGTCGGAAATCTAAAATAAGGGCGCCAGAACCAAATTTATCTTCTGGAATTTCACGCCTGTATGTAGGCAACCCAACCGACCGACGTTTCGCGCGGAGCGATGCAGAGCGAGTTAGCGCGAGGAAGCGACATGGGAGGGAAGGAGGGAAAACGACAGTCAAAAGCAATAACGTTTACAAGTGTTCAACGTGGCCACCGTTGTTCTCAATGCACTTCCTACATCTAGCCAACTATTATTATACTATTGCCATAGTGTTTATTCACTTGATACGCGTCGTTGCAGACGGGATTTCGTGGGTTTAAACAAAATTCTGATCAAGTGTCAGCCACACATCGCCGCCTGAGATCGCTCCGTGTGCACCGCCGGCCGGTTGGGTTGCCTACCTACAGGCGCGAAATTCCAGAAGGTAAATTTGGCTCTGGCACCCTTATTTTAGATTTCCGACCCCAAGTGTCCTATATCAAAATACTCCCCTACGCACCACCTACACGCTCCCAAACGGTGGCAGGTACTATAGGAATCACCCTGTAGACACGAAATCCTTAAAAATACGCCAAAGAGTGTAGAAGTTCAATCATAAGCTTACAAAATAATCTCGTTATAATGAAGACAAAAATCAAGACGGGCAAATGTACGATCGCCGACTAAAGTAATGATAATCGGAAGCTTACTGCCACTCAGGCAACCAACCATACACTATCTAAGAGGACATCGTTGAAGTATAACTTTTTTTTACCAGTTCTTGTAATTATACCTGCTGTAGCATATATCAAGACAGCGACGAAGAAACACCAAAGCAAATCCCCCAACGTGCGATGCCATGCGGCCCATCTCACACGAATCCCCGCCGGAAAACTTACACTTCAACTTTGCCAGTTTAGATAGTGTATGTTTGGTTGCCTAAGTGGCGATTATCATTAGTTTTGTCGGTAATCTTACCTAAAGGACAACTTCCCTTTGAGCACACGTCGAAACTTTAAGGGAATTAAATTGAGTAGAGATCGTTCCACGACTAAAAGATGGTAAAACCGGAATTAATTAATTAAATTATAAATAAAAACGTCCACCCGACACATGATGCAAGGAACGGTTATGAACACTTCAAACACAAAATAACATATGCCCACATTTTGAAATTAGATAGTACAGTATAACCTCGAGAATCCGAATACACGCTAATCCGAAATCGCGATAGTCCGAAATAATTTCGCTCCTCGTAACAACGATGACACCCCTGAAGACGTTGAAAAGAATAAAGTTTATTTCTTAATGCTTGTGTCCAAATTTATTATTTTCACTAGTTTCGCGATAATCCGAAAATTTGATAATCCGAAAGGTCGGTGGTCCGAATCTATTCGGATTAACGAGGTTGTACTGTACCTATATTTGCTTTCGTTTCAAAGCTGGTTTTTGCGCCCATTATCTATTGGTTTTGGAATGATCTCCACGTCTTCGATTCATTAACAGTTTCTAAATGAAGTACAATTGAATTCTTACGATTATTGCCGGGGTTTCATCTCAACGACTAATTGAGCAAGCCAGTACCGATCCTTAGACTATACCATTGGCATTTTTAACAGCGCGTGCATGCATTTCATGAGAAGAAATACCCCCTCCTGCTTCATATTATTTTAATGACTATAATTTATTGAAGTAGGTACATGAGGTGATACCATTGAATTTAAGTTTATAAATTCAATGATGTTACATTAGGCTGTTTCTACTTTCAACTGACCAGTGACCATTCTCTAAGGTCGTAGCAAAGAGCAATGCGATAATGGATGCTGGATTTACAACAAATAAACCGGATTTCTTGATAAACGGTTTTAGAATAAATTAAATAATCCATTCAGGATATATGAAGAAAACCTACAAAAAAGTGGAAGATCTGCACTAACAACAACGAGGTCATGAAAATACCTTGTAACAGATTTTAACTTCAATTATTTCGTGGGTTTATTTAATAATAACTTTAGAAAATAAGAGGTTGGTGCATTTTCTCAGGCTAAGAGAATTAATATCGTTAATTTTGCTATAACCTCAATTACATCTGAATTTGCAACAAAATCTGTATACGAGACGCTGTATTCCAGTACCTAACCACTACCAAATTGACAAAAAATGTAGAGCTGTATTACCTTACGAAAAACTACGATCCTAGTTAATTCGATTCATATTACTATGCATGCAAATCCCTTTCGCGCAATTAACACATTTTTTGTTGCGATTCTTAAGTTGCACGTGTGTACACACTTGCACCCCTAACTGCATTTAACAAATAAGTTTTCCAAAAATTAGCAATACTGAGTTGATGCTACATGAGAACTTTTTTCAACATTAATTGTAAGTGCAACAAAATCAATAAATCATGTTTTATTGGAAAAAATTAGGTTTTTAAGATTTGAAGATTAAAATTGACCACTAATTTTAAAACACCCTGTAGAAGTGCGATCAAAATTGAAATCATTCTTTCGGAAGACTTTTTGAAATTCGACGCCGTATGTCGGTGCATAAATTTTATTCATCGCATAATGCGTTATCCAATGACGCCGCTCAACTTTGAGAAACTTGCTTTTAAGCAGCCGTTACTGTTAGCCATCCAAAAAAATCTTTTTTGTTTATCACAATGAGTTTTAATGTCAATTTATTCAATTGCGTTTTTTTATTTGAAAAGCGGTTCTCCAACTCGAAAATGTTTCTTCGCGTATATTTTACCACTCGTAAATAAAAACGCCTTGCTACGAATCAGTGAGCTAAAAAATTTTTTCTCGTTCCGTAATTTACTATTCGCACACATATACCATTGCAGGTAACTCACAATTTGTCACAATTCCGAATTTTTCTTAATTACTCTTCTACGACGTACTAGAAATTTAGGAGTTCTCGTTACCTAATATGTTTTTTGCCCGAAGCTAAAGTGCTAGTTTTTTAGCGCATTTCCACAAAAATAAAAAAAAAATGCGCTATTGTGGCCACTTTGTCCGTCCGTCCGTCCGTCCGTCCGTCCGTCCGCTCGTTTTGCGACGCTACTAGTTCTCTATCTTAAGAGCTATTGTTCTACTTTTTTCGCTATTTGGTTCGTTATGGTGTCAAGTCTTGTACCAAGGAAGGATTTTTTTCTGTACCGCTTGCAAAAAAAGTTATTGTAAAAAAAACAAAAAGCCGTTTTTTACATGTTCCATAATTTTACACTTTTGCCGTTTATTAACGATCCTAGAGATCGTTTATAATTTTGCATTGCTATCTGTCGCCTGCCGGTTGGTCTGTCCGTCTGTTCTTTGTCTGTCTGTCCATCTATCTGTCCGTGTGAACGATAACTTTGTTTAGAAATGTTCCATCGCTTTGACATCTCCGTTAGTTATGAACTGAATTGCATGAAATTCAATATGGGCATAGCTTTAGCCATATAATACGCTATGCCAAAAGTTGAATCGAATCGATTCAAAATTCACAGTGCCCTTTTCGCATCTCGACCATTTATAAACCGAATTGCAAACTTTTTTACTTATAAAAGTATTTGTATGAAATTTGATACATAGGCACTTGGAATAAATGAAAATCTAACGCCAATTTCAAAATTAGGTTTTGCGCATGCGCAGTGCCAACTTTTTTATTTATGGAAGAATTTAAACGAAATTTGATACATAGGCACTTTGGGATAAAGGAAAATCAAACGCCAATTTCAAAATTTGGTTTTGCGCATGCGCAGTGCCAACTTTTTTATTTATGGAAGAATTTAAATGAAATTTGATACATAGACACATGGAATAAAGGAAAATCAAACGCCAGTTTCAAAATTTGGTTTTGCGCATGCGCAGTGCGAACTTTTTTATTTATGGAAGAATTTAAACGAAATTTGATACATAGGCACTTCGAATAAAGGAAAAAGAAACGCCAGTTTCAAAATGCGGTTTTGCGCATGCGCAGTGCCAATTTTTTATTTATGGAACGCTATCTTTCATATTTGTGACCGGATTTTTACGATTTTAACAGAAGTTGCATCTTACAAATGGGAAATGAATGCAAGTGGAAATGCGCTTTATGTAAATCGTTTACGATTACTTTTTAACTTGTTTTCTACTGCTATTCAGATAGATTTCGCTCAATAAATGTACATTTTGGTTCTTGAATTTCGACCGCAAATCTTCACACATACGCGAAGATATTTCTCGCATCGTAGCTAAAAATGTCGTACAAATTGGATTAATAACAATTTTTAAAACGGTTATGCGACCACAATCAGGATATTGCGACAAGTATTGATTCTCTTAAATATATGCTGCCATATAAATGTTTCCCCCATGAGATAATCAGCCTAATCGCCTCGTCGCATTTTCCAGATTCATATTCATAGTATATTGTTGCGAATTATCTAGAACGTTATCGAGGTTTAATAAAGTCCATATAGAATGTGACTGATTTTTTTCTATGATATATAATATGCAGACATTCGAGAGTGTTCCGTAATTTTCGAGAAGTGAAGATTTTTGTTTGATATAACAAGCAAGTAAATTTAATTGTGTTTAGTTTCAGTTTGTAACACAGATGTCGAAGTGATAAATTTGTGAATGAAATCCGCGCTCCTGTTAAATGTGTTAGTATTTTGACTGTGTGGGTACTCTTTCCTATAACACTTAGTTCTCGAGACATTTGCATTTGAGAAGGGGTTCACGCCACCAACTTACGGGTGCTCTAGAGTACACTGTTTTCCCTTTTAACCTTGACACTTGACTTGACTTGACCTCGACATCAACTGATCAACCATATTAATTATCGTAGCTTCTTATCGGCGTGCCTCACTGATTCTCGATATAACTAAACAATTTATTAACATTTTTTCGCATTGTCCTACCGTACCATATATGTAGCGATTCCCGTTGAGACTATCCTTTATCTTTTGACTATACTGCATTTCCGAGATATGATACCTATAGTCGTTTGAAATTTTGGCGTTTCAAACATTTTCATCAAAGGGGATACTGAAGAAGATTGTTTTCGCCCAGCAAAATAGTGAGTTTTGCCATTTCTTCAATGAATTTGGTGAATGTTGGTTTTGATCAAACTGTTATGCCAACTTTATCTTCGTTGCCCACTGCACTCCCTGAATAAGGAATCGACTCATGACGAACGAGCGGTTCGGTTGCCCTTGTAGAGAGAACTCCCTCCAAAAGGATGATGACTGAACCGCCATAACTTCAGATACGCAACTTTTAAACGGATTTCACAGTTCCATGAGCTCACATAAATCCGGGCGTATAAAAATAAGACAGACATGTTAAAACTGAAGGTTTCACTACACAGTATATGTTTTTGCCCCCTTCACACCCAATCGAAAGTACAGTAATGAAATTCTATCACTTAATTATGTGAAATGGTTTCTTATACCTACGCTAACATTATTTCCCCTTTTCCTCAACCCCTTCCGCGCAGAGTTTTCCAGATCCCCGCTCATATTTTTTTATAGCCACAAACCGCGCAATTACTGTAGTAGTACCTTTTTCCTACTATGGAAGTTTTTCAGTGAATGAACTTTTGTTGCAATCACTATACTCTATGACACAAAAGGGATTTGATAGAAAATAAGAATCGTCCTTCTCCATGCCCTATTATATTTAGATCCAATTTTGTTTCAAAATCAATTTCCTACAGGTTTCAAGAAAACGTTTCCGGTATACGAATAATTTAATTGAGACATTTTTTTGCACATCAGTATACATACCTCCAAAAGAAGGAGCACAATGTTTTATTAGTGACATAAAATGAAAGGACCTAAGTTAG
The DNA here is from genome assembly GCF_008802855.1 of Photinus pyralis. Taxonomy (NCBI): domain Eukaryota; kingdom Metazoa; phylum Arthropoda; class Insecta; order Coleoptera; family Lampyridae; genus Photinus; species Photinus pyralis. Next base: position 13,298,465 of record NW_022170403.1, on the reverse strand, counting down.
AACCTTGCGGAACACCGTAATAAAGCGCACAGTACTACTTAAAAGTGTAGGAAGCAATGTTTTGATAGAGCTTAGGTATATGAATAGAATTTAGGAACGTTTACCATTAATCCAGACGTATCGAGTGTGTCCAACAGTGCACCGTGACCAACTAAGTCAAATGTCTTTGTGAAATCTGTATAAATTATACTGACTTGAGTACCGGAGGCGAACAAGTTATTTAAGAAAAGTTGAGCAAGTTCGATGCAGTGGATCGTTGTCAATAAAGATGGTGAACTATTGAAACTATTTCGCGTACTAATTACTGACGAAAATGCTAGATCTATCGGATTATGGGCATACCTACTTATTAGGTTAAGCAAAGTAGCGAATTTCTAAGAGTGCAAATTCAAATCCATTGAATTGCAAATTAATATTTGTCACTTTTAAATGACATTCACTTAATTGAAACTACTCCGAAAGCATTGCTTTATTCATGACAATCTGTTTGCGCCAGTTTCTCGGCCATAAAACGTCTTCGTCTGCCTCCACTGTACCTGCTCGATCTCCAAATTAATTATTATACAAACAACAAATTTATAAAACGCATAAGCATTACCTAGTTGGGGTGGACCATATCCACGAAATGGGGGTCAATCAACTATTAACTTATTTACAATACAACTTCGCACGAATTTCATTCATGTCATCTGGTAAATACCGGTTCAGTATGTTAATTTTTTCCTAAGGAAATTAAACAATATGTATGTGCTATAATGTTTGTGAAATGTCATTAATTTAAAAAAAGCATGCAGTCAAAGAAGGAGACAAAGAAGTTCACCCATTAGGAACCTACTAGAATAAGATGAATGATAAAATCTAAAAGACCAGGCCAATGGACCAGGGAAGATATACCCACTTATAAATTTTTGCTTGTCACATAACTAATGATGACGAATTGTTATTAAAGAGAAAGATTTTGTCATCTCTGTTGTTCGATATATAGTGTTACTAGGGGCGATCAGCAGGAAATCCTTCCTCTTTTCGTGGAATATTTAAACAAGTGAAAGTACCTATTGAGGTGGTCAAGGAAATGCTAAACTGCATGATTTGGTCCTATGTGAAACCTACAAAAATAAGTAAACACTGCATGACTGAACATCCTCATTTATCTAAATGACACTTTCTCATCTTAATCATTGGAAGGTTTCATAGTGGTCACCTGTCCCCATTGGGCGACGACCGCCAAAGTATGGACACACACCTTGTCTCTCCTAAACACATTTGACATAAGCTTCCTGATGGGGTCCCATTCTTCCTTTGGCTTTGTTAATTAGCAAATTAACGTACTATAAACATGCGTGTAGCAGCCCATTTTTAAATTCTTGCCATATTATCAACTTTCGAGTTTCTTCAACATCCAATCCAATTTTTTTTTTTAATTCAGATACAGTTCCGTTTAACAAACAATTTCATCGATGAAGTAGTCGAGATGCAACATAATAATATTAATAATAATTGATTTTAATCCGTGCGATTAGTTAGCCAGGCTAGACCTGAGTTCTCACAAGAAACACCGACCGACCACAATAATAATAATAATTATTATTATTATTATTGTCCAAACAAGTAAATACTCCATAACAGGACAATATCTAAAAAAGAAATATTAAAGTTATTGCGCGCCGTTAACTATTCAAGAAAAAAACAAACAAACAAAAATATAACAAGTTAAAAAGTAATCGTAAACGATTTACATAAAGCGCATTTCCACTTGCATTCATTTCCCATTTGTAAGATGCAACTTTTGTTAAAATCGTAAAAATCCGGCCACAAATATGAAAGATAGCGTTGCACATGGGCAATCCATTTTTGACGTGTTACTTCAATTTCAGTTTATGAGAAGAATTTCATTTCAATGCTTTTCTAAATAAGAAAGTTGGAACTGCTCATGCGCAAAACCAAATTTTGAAATTGGCGTTTGATTTTCCTTTATTCGAAGTGCTTATGTATCAAATTTCGTTTAAATTCTTCTATAAATAAAAAAGTTGGCACTGCGCATGCGCAAAACCAAATTTTGAAATTGGCGTTTGATTTTCCTTTATCCTAAGTGCCTATGTATCAAATTTCGTTTAAATTCTTCCATAAATAAAAAAGTTGGCACTGCGCATGCGCAAAACCAAATTTTGAAAATGGCGTTTGATTTTCCTTTATTCCAAGTGCCTATGTATCAAATTTCATTCAAATACTTTTATAAGTAAAAAAGTTTGCAATTCGGGTTATAAATGGTCGAGATGCGAAAAGGGCACTGTGAATTTTGAATCGATTCGATTCAACTTTTGGCATTGCGTATTATATGGCTAAATCTATGCCCATATTGAATTTCATGCAATTCAGTTCATAACTAACGGAGATGTTAAAGCGATCGGACATTTCTAAACAAAGTTATCGTTCACACGGACAGATAGATGGACAGACAGACAAAGGAACAGACGGAGAGACCAACCGGCAGGCGACAGATAGCAATGCAAAATTATAAACGATCCTAAACGATCTCTAGGATCGTTAATAAACGGCAAAAGTGTAAAATTATGGAACATGTAAAAAACGGTTTTTTGTTTTTTTTACAATAACTTTTTTTGTAAGCAGTACAGAAAAAATTCCTTCTTTGGTACAAGACTCGACACCATAACGAACCAAATAGCGAAAAAAGTAGAACAATCGCTCTTAAGATAAAGAACTAGTAGCGTCGCAAAGTTAGCGGACGGACGGACAAAGTGGCCACAATAGCGCATTTTTATTTTTATTTTTGTGGAAATGCGCTAAAAACCAACTCGGATACAACCAAATTTCATTCTACGAATTGTACGAGTGCGTTTAAAGTAATATTAAATATATCGGTCGTGGAAGGTCATTTGTTCACTATTAGTGAGCACACTAAATGAACTGGTGATCTCTGTAACGCAGCAGTTCTGCATCTAAACAGGTTGAATGTTGCTGCGCATCTTGACGACAATCTTGGAACGCGGAACCCGATTTTGTTTAGTAGAAAAGGGCAATCGATAGCATTGCACAAAAGTTCGTAAAGAAAGGTAACACATAGCCGCTTTCTTCTGGTACTAAGAGGTAAAAGTTCAAACCGCGCACACATAATCGACTGAGAGACACCTCTTGGGGGATAACACCCATCTTCTCGGTAGCATAGGTATTTTAAAAGCCTACGTCGGACGTGTTCAATTTCGTGGACGTAGTTTCGGTGTAGTGGGAACCAAATTAATGCACAGTACCTACTCCAGCTTGCTGCTCACCAACGAAGTATACAGAGCTATTATAGTAAAAGTATTCCTAAAGGCGGTACTTGCTCATATAATAAATCCCAAAGTCTAGAGTGCACGTTTTATCTTGTTTCTTATGTGGTAGGACAAATTTAAAGCGGGATCAAAGTGAATACCCAGATCCTTAATTACATTGTCTTTTTCCAGGATGGTCTTATCTATGGTATAATTATATTGAAGTGGACTATATGAACGAGTAAAAGACATAGCTTCCTTTGCATTTTGAATCATTTAAGTGCAGGTTGTTGCATCGGCACCATTCGTGTAGGGAATCTAGATCGTGTTGCAGTCTACGACACTTTGCAAGGTAGGTAATTTTTGTAAAAATGTTGAGATCGTCGGCAAACATCAGCTCGTTGGATGAGATTCGGGGAAGGTTTTTGATAAATACTAAAAAAAGTAGGGGACCAAAATTAGACCCTTGAGGTACGCCTGAGGTTACAACATATGATCGAGATCGGTAGCCATTCTACCATACGAACTGAGTTCGTGTTGACAAATATGATTCGAAGAGGTCTACTCTACTAGGTCAACATTAAATCCGTAATCAGATAACTTCTTCCGCATGATACGATGGTCAATCTGATCAAATGCTTTCTTGAAATCTGTATAGATAACGTACATTTGACCTCGTTCGTCGATGGTTTCGGCACAACTTTGAGTAAACACGGCAAGATTTGATATGGTAGATCGTTTCCTGACAAATCCGTGTTGGTATTTCGACAGCTGTGGTTGAATTTGATGAAATAGCTTGTTATATAATACCATCTCAAATAATTTCGAGAAGTTGCAATGGATAGATATCGGGCGATAATTTTTAATCTTCAAGGGGGAATCCGATTTTAATTTCGGGCAGACTTTAGCAGTTTTCCATACCTCAGGGAAAGTGCGCTGTTTCAGAACTAAATTAAAAGTTACTAGCAGAGGTCGACTTAGTATGCTGGGACAGTCCTTAACAAAGAATGCTGGAATTTGGTCCGGTCCGGCTGTATATTTATTTTTAATCGCTTTAATATGGCACGAATAATGTCCTCTTCAGTAAACTGGTCCACGGCTATTTGACCACTAAGGTGGCAATAGAGAGGTTATAGAGAGGATCAAAGGTCGCATTTTTGCACTTTTTTGGTGATTATTCATGAATTTATGGATTTTTTTTGTTAATTTTGAGTATAAATGGAAGAAGTCTGCGTGATTGAACCTCCCCCTTGTCAACCTGAACAACAAAAGCTTGCTCGACATTAAAACTTTGCGATCGATGAACGACGATAAATGGAAAAAATATCGTAAAAATCCGGCCACAAATATGAAAGATAGTGTTGCACATTTAAATGCTTTTATAAATAAAAAACTTGGCACTGCGCATGCGCAAAATCAAATGTTGAACCTGGCGCTAAATTTTCCTTTATTCTAAGTGCCTAGATATGTACCAAATTTCATTTAAATGCTTCCATAACTAAAAAAGTTGGCACTGCGCATGCGCAAAACCAAATTTTGAAACTGGCGTTAGATTTTCAAGTGCCTATGTATCAAAGTTCATTCAAACACTTTTATAGATAAAAAAGTTTGCAATTCGATTTATAAATGGTCGAGATGCGAAAAGGACACTGTGAATTTTGAATCGATTCGACTCAACTTTTGGCCATATTGAATTTCTTGCAATTGAGTTCATAACTAACAGAGATGTAAAAGCGATCGTACATTTCTAAACAAAGTTATCGTTCACACGGCCAGACCAACAGACAGACGACAGACAGCAATACAAAATAATTATAAACGATCTCTAAGACATGTAAAAAACGGTTTTTTGGGTTTTTTTACAATAACTTTTTTAGCAATAAACGCAGAAAAAATTCCTTTCTTGGTGCAAGGCCTCGACACCATAACAAACCAAATAGCGAAAAAAGTAGAACAAATAGAGCTATAGAGATATAAGATAAAGAACTAGTAGCGTCTCAACGAACGAGCGGACGGACGGACGGGCAGAAGGACAAAGTGGCCACAATAGCGCATTTTTTTTAATTTTTGTGGAAATACGCTAAAAAAAGTTACAGTAAGTTACTTCCAAACATCCGAAAGGGTCGAGTACATGCTTCCCCTCAGTCAGTTCAGTCCAGGCCTGAATATGTAGGAATTCTTGCACGCCAAGCTTGGACTGAATTGAGGCGCGGCTCCCCAACAAGATATGGATAATAGGGTGCGGCAGTTTAAACTGGCAATTGTTATTTGAATGAAAAAATAATTATTTTTATCTTGTTGATAATTTTAATTCCATTCCGCCAATTTTCTGAGATAAAATGAAATGGCGCCGTGCGCTGTTTTTCTCTCTTTTTCCCTTTAAAACAGCGTATTTCTATCTTGCTATGACTTGCAAAGGGGGCCATTTAAAATTATCTAAGATAATCGTAAATGGTGGAAAAATTAAATTTATCTTGGTGATAATTTAAATTTTACTATTTAAAATTATCAACAAGATAAAAAAATGATTTAAAATTATCATTAAGATAAAATTAATTATTTAATTTTATCATTAAGATAATAGAAATTCGGGCAAAACTTTACTTTAAGATTATAGTATTGGTGCAGAGCATTATTTTACTTTCTTACCCTTGTGGAACGCATTACTTGCATACAATAAAATTGAACGTCCACGGCAAACATTTTAATATGACAATTACTTTTAATTTATCCAGGGCTAGCTCAGTGCTAAATACCCTTTACCGTGCGGAAGTTTGATCTCTTATCAGTCCAAGAGCCAGCGCCAAAAAAAGTCTTTTTTTGGCGCTGACTCTCCGTCTATATTTCCTCTTAAAATCTGAAATTCAACATCTAATGCTTTGATCGAACTCGAATAAATTCGTATATGATCATTTGATTAAATACATTGTAACATACATTTAATTACGTCGTTTATTTATTTACAAATAATTAACAATAAATTTATAGAGACTTATTCAATTGGGTTAATTTAAAACAGCAATACAGTATTATTATTTATCACTCACTATATTTATAACATAACTCAAGCGAGTCGATGTTCGAACTGGAACCACAATTCGATTTGCTTATACAGCAAACCCCATTCTTTCTAGAATGTCCTCGAGTGTCAAGGTCGCTTCAGAATGTTATCAAACAAACACGTCATATTTCTAGAAAAGATTACGTCACATCCCCCTTCGTTCTTTATAGCTGATAACTAATCTTTCATGGCGCCTCGACGTCTATCGGAATTTCTAGACTATTCGCTACAATATTAATAAAAACAAAGGCGACCAAGTTCCATTTTCCTTTACACGTTCTGGGGTTTGATTCATAAAATGAAAACTAGTATAGACATGCTTGCTCGCGACCGACGAAAGCTACAGACTCCTGATTCCAAGTGTACATTATTTTTTCAAACTTTGAAGGTGCTTGGTATGTCAAATTGTTTATTGTATGCTTACAATTGTTTATGACCACTTTTGTTTTCTAGAAATGTAAAAATCAAAAGATATTTCGCGAATTCTAAACCACTACGGTGAAGCTGAAGACGAACAATAGCGGAAATAAATCCGAATGATAATTCAAAGGTGAATGAATCTAAATAAAGTTCATAGAATAATTCGTCGCCCATATGAAGCGAACGATTGTGCGCAAATATTTTTTAATGCCATTGACGCCTACCGTGGGATTATTACTATTTTTGAGTGAGCGTATTTCAAATCAAAGTCAAAACAGCCATTCATTTACGATATTCTAGGATTTTTGTATCGACCATCCTTTCAGCCACTTTGGTCCAAGTATACAGCCAATAATACTTCGAGCTGGACGTTCCAGGAGTAGGCCTTAAGTTTGCTGTATAAATAAAATAACCATATACTTATATTCAAAATAAACCCATAAAGAGCGTTTAAAAAAGCGGCAGAGCACCTCGGTGTGACTCCACGGGGTCATTGGATTTGACCCATTTTCAATAGGCTTATTACATGTGGCATATAGATCAACTGTGCAAAGTTTGAACTAAATAGGTTCAAGCGTTTTGCAGAGACAGAAAGCCGTGACCCCAAGGGGTCATTGGATTTGACCCATTTTCAATAGACTTGTTACTTGTGACATATAGGTCAACTGCAATACAAAGTTTGATCCAAATCGGTCCAAGCGTTCGACAGTTATCGTGTTCACGAACAGACGGACAGACGGGCACCATCGACTCCCCTATAAAGCTTACATCGCTTTGCTCTGCCGCTTAATAAACCGAATGCCGACTCCTTTTAATGGTGTTGGAGATGTAGATGTTATAGTGTAAATAGTGAGGAAAACCTCTTACAGAATGTAATAAAATAAAATACGCCAGGTAATAGTTTTATTGACTCTAGGAGATGACATGCTCGTTAGGGTGGAGTGAAAAAATGAGTTTTTTATGATTACATTCTAATAGCGGCAGAAACTTGCGTACTTGTATGCTTTGTAATTTAAAAAAAAGAAATTGTATTTTCGACAATGTCAAGAGGGTCCCCGGCGCCCATAAATGTTTCGTAATATTGAGTCGAGGGATAATGACTAATGAGTGCTTCTATTTTAACGTTTTCCATCCTAATCTTCATTTTCTTATTGTATGTGGTTATAAATAGTCTACAATAGTTCTCTTTCAGGCAGCAATCACGTGACAACCATGTGACAATCACGGAACTGCCCACAAATCCGATGTATTAGTGTAGTTCAATACAAGACGTCGTGTAATGTTGTTGCATTTTGAATAATTTCGTGAAACGTGCTTGTTGCTTGTGACTGTTTTTTTTTGTGTAGAGATATTAAAAATGTTGCCAAATAATCCACCTAAAACGAGACAACAGGTGAAGTGTCCTATATTCGGAGCACCACAAACTTTAAACGAACTTGTTTTACCGACTTACGAAGATGTAGCAAAATTTTATTTGTTTACAAGATCAGTTTTAAAGCCTTCTAAAGGATCTAAAGATCCGACTGTATCTGAGATAAGTGAATCAGTTGCAGCAAAGCTGGAAGAAATATGGAAAAAGGCATCAATTCCAACAGTGTCTCATACGCGAGTTTTACAGCTGATACGAGCACACAATGACAAATATCTTAAACTTTTGAAACCATTTAAGGGACGTCAAAACGAGAAAAATTATCAGGAGAAATTATCGAATTTTCTGATAGAATGTAGAAAAAAACTGTTTGATATAGCATCCTGCAAGTGCGCTAGTGACAACTGTATGTGTGTGAAATCTAAAAAAATTCCTGCTAAAGAACGCGAGTTCCTCGACGATCAACGTTGCCACCGGAAAATGTGCATAGGAAACGTGGTTCAACGAGAAACTGCAAAACTACAGAAACGATGCGAAAGAAACGTACTGGAAGAGAATAGGATAGTTCGCGCTGGTTCCTCCTCATCCGCCATTGCTAGCACATCAAAGTTACTAGAAGATCCTGTAGGATCCATTACAGTGGAAAATACATCCAGTGAAGATGAATACTGTGGGACTCCCGATAAAGTTTCAGCTTCAACTTCTAAAGCTAAACTGTCTCAAGATCGTGTCGCTCCAAAACAAATGCGTCTTCGCCTTCCGAACTTGGCAAAAGTTTCTGATCGGTATGGTTTATCTGACAGAGCAGCTGCCGCTGTAGCAACGGCTGTGCTTCATGATGCTGGCCTCATATCAAAAAGAGATTCACATAGTGTTATCGATAGGAGCAAACTTCGAAGGGAAAGAGTACAACAAAGGCAGTTTGCTTTACGAGACCGTGAGAAGGGACTAATTGGGTTATTTTTTGACGGACGAAAAGATAGGACCATTGTCAATGAAAAGAAAGGGAACAAGTACTATAAAAGAACTATCGTGGAAGAACATATATCTCTAGTAAGTGAGCCTGATTCTACTTTTATTGGACACTGTACTCCTACAAGCGGTTCATCTCAAAGTATCCACAGAAGTATCGTAGATTTCCTTAGAAATAAAAACATTTCCACAGAGCATCTTTCTGTAATAGGATGCGATGGAACTGTTGTAAATACAGGAAGAAAGGGAGGAATTATGCATTTGTTAGAAATGCACTGTGGTAGATCACTTCAGTGGCTTGTGTGCCTTTTGCATATTAATGAATTACCATTACGACATTTACTGCAGCGTTTAGATGGCGTTACAAGTGGACCTAGTGCATTTTCTGGGCCAATTGGGAAGGCTCTCAGTAATTGTGAACAAAAAGGTGTCGTTCGGTTTGAAGCAATCTCAGTTGATATACCATCTGATATTCCATCTGATCTTAGTGCAGACCAAAGGTACTTACTGGAAATATGGAAAGCGGTATCGACGGGCATATGCCCATCGGACTTTATAAATAGGCAACCAGGGAAGTTATCTCATTCAAGGTGGTTAACTACAGCCAACAGAGTTCTACGGCTTTATATAGCAACCTATAATCCAACATTCGAGCTAAAAACCATTGCAACATTTGTAGTAAAAGTGTATGCCCCGATGTGGTTTCTCATAAAACGGTATCCATCGTGTAAAGATGGATCTCGGCACCTATGTCAGTTAATTCAACTTTCAAGATATCTGTCTGATGAATTGAAGGAAATTATTGACCCAGTTATACAGAGAAACGCTTACGCAAGCCATCCTGAGAATGTACTGCTATCAATGATTACAGACAATCGTCCCCATATTAGGGAACTGGGATTGCGTCGGGTTTTGAAGGCAAGAAAGGAAGCAAGAGTCGGTGTCCGTGAATATATTATACCACCTCTAAATTTCCAAGCAAATGACTATGTTGAAATGATTTATTGGCAAAATGTTAAAGTGACAGAACCTCCCGTACTACGGTGTTACTCAGATGAAGAAATAATAGAATCGATCAAATCTAATTTTGAAGAAATGACTTTCCCAAAATTCCCATGTCATTCACAGGCTGTAGAGAGGTGTGTGAAGATGGTTACAGAGGCATCGGAAAAAGTGTGCGGATCAGACTCAAGAGATGGATTCATAGCAGCTTCGTTGGAATCAAGAAAAATTATGCCATGTTTTAACACGAAAGCTGATTATAATGTGCAGTAGAACAGTCATGAAAAGCAAATATTGTTATTTGTACTATGAAATACGAACACTTATTGGTAAAAATAAAAGATTTACTAATAAAAAGAATACATAGTACTTAAACATTACATTTCATTACGGTTTGATATGCTTACTTCCATTAAAATATTTAAGGCGCCTGGGGACCCTGAAGATAACATCCCAAAATCCTATAATTTTTACAGTAAATTAAAGTCACATATACACAACTTTTCCCCACTATTAGAAATTTGGCATTAAAATAAAATATTTTTTTTAGAATTTCACTCCACCCTAACTGCTCCCGTGTCGACTAGATATCGAATTCCGGACTTTTTATCTGTTATGAAGAGGCGATGATGTTTTTCGCTACCCCCGAACACTGCCTCATGTGTCGGTGGGTTGTTTAGTTTTCCTTCGGCTTGAAATTACAGGGAGGTTTGCATTTTCTTGCCTTTTCACCGAAACTGGCATGGTAGTAACAAACTTCCTCTGCTGGGCGATGTCTAGAGTTACCGGAGTGTCTCCGTGAACGAGATTTAGATCGACCATAACGCTGTTGTGAACGTCCTCTATCGGTGGTGAGGGTTTTAACCATGTCAGTGAGCATCTCAATTTGTTTTTGCATTACTAATAATGCAGATGCAGATTCTGACATGTCCGTGCGTCTGGGAGACGCAGCACGGTTGACTGCGGAAATCGACCCAGAAGCGTATATTTCCACAAGTTTGTCTGCGACGTCGGCCATCTTATCCAACGTGACACCTTCGCTGGCAGAAAGAATGAGCTGGATATTTTGAGGCAAGCGCTGCACCCACAGGGTCTTCAGTACGTCTTCGTTAATGCGTTATCTGCTAAGCTTCTCATCTGTCGCAGTAATTGGGAAGGTTTGTGATCACCTAATTCAATTTCATTAAGCAGCTTGCGCAACTGACGATCCTGCGAGTCAGAATACGCCGCAATGAGTTTCTTCTTTATGGTCTCGTATTTGTCTGTCGAGGGTGGATTAGCCACGACGTCGGAGACTTGTTGTAATACATTACAATCTAGTGCAGCTACCACTGTGAAAAATCTTGTGATGTCTGACCTGATTTTATACGTATGTAATTGGGCATCTACTTGTGCAAACCATAGGACGGGGTCCTTTTGCCAAAAAATTGGTAATTTAACCTTTCTAATCTCCTCTATCGTATCTGTTGTAGGTTGCGGTTGTTGTCGACTTTCCGCTAATTGCTCCTGCAGCCGCGCGATGAGCGTTTGTTGTTCCTGTAGTTGTTGTTCCATTTTTCAGATGTGTCCGCACGTAATCACTCACGTCTCAAGTCGGGGTTACCAAATTGTAGCGTTTTATTACAAAATACAGGAAAAGGAACTATTTTTTATTTTGAAATATAAACAGAATGCCAATTATTAATTATTAAATTTTTTTCACCTAGACAACCACCTATATTGTTTTTCTAGGATCTATCGATTGGCGTTAATGATCGCCACAATACTATTAATGTCATTGTTTATTTATAATTAATTAGTGTTACCCGATCGATGAATAACCTGATGAATAATCAATTTTTGACCGCGTTAGCAATTGCTGCTGTACTTGGCATAATTGGAGGTAAGACATTGGCTAAACTAGCAAATATGAAACATCTTTGAAATGAAACATCCCGTATATTCTAAATCTAAATTACCTGATAGAGATCTATAAAACATTAAATATTAAAATTTGAATTAATCGAAATGAAAAATGACTTCTGAAAACTATAACTAAAACTACGATTAATAAGAATTACAATCGAAATTCTGTAACCAATCTCTACAATTCACAACAAAAATCACGCAGCCGATATCACTGCACCTGTATATGACTTGTGTGAATCTTATTAAAGGAGGAAGTTTGTCGCAATTGTCGAGACCGGCTTCTACACCTTTATCAAAGTTTGAGTTATTTAGTTAATGAAAAATTTCAAAATTTGCTTTTTACCCGCTCGCCTAACGTGTATTTTAAATTCCCCAATTCATTATATCACTTCTATTAATCTAATTTTAACTCAAACCACCTAATGGCATTGGTATTTTCAGATTCTGTTCAAAATGAAATCGCTGAGATCACTTGAGGTGAAAAATTAAAGCATATTACCGTTTTTGTGTGCGATATAGAATCGACAAAACGAATTGGAAAAAGTAAAAATTTAAGCTTTCAACGGCGCGGCGTCCAACCAAATAAGCGACCTTAAACTTATTTGATGTCTACACCATCGCAGAACAACTCAATTAAATTAGAATGTCGAGCCACTGAGCCATATTGATTTCGGCCTTCTCATGAAGGGCTTTATTTTTCTACTCGTTTTTATATTTAATGGTTCCAAGTACACAGCATGAAACTGTTTTACTCTTCACTGCATTACTTATTACCGGCGCTAGATCGCTTTGTGAGTTTTGATATTAGGTTGCCATTCATTCCGCATCTGTTCAGGGGGTCAATTTTTGAGATGCGATCGTTTTTTTGCGAATACGCAAAGTTACGTGTACGTAGTTACGAATGTCAAGAAAACAATCAATTTTTGAGTGACAGTTTCTATTATTCGCAACTTTACTTACGATCATCGTAAAGATGCGATTGATAGATTTGACAACACCTGAATTAAAATTGACATTTCGCAAAATTAAATCTAATTTCGTATTTATTCTCATTCCATCTGTTCTATGGTTAAAGAGGTGTATATAATGGTACCTCGTTATTATAATGGACAGTTTAAAAAAGAGAGGTGCAAATGATTCCGAAAAGCAAAAAACTATGCTGGTGGAATATGTGAAAAATAAAGGGTACCGCTCACTAGAGCGAAGCGGCGCGTCGACTGGAGTACAGGTATAATGAAGAAATCGATGCTTTAATAAAAAACGAAATTGCTTCTTTAACAAACCATTACATCTCTATTGTTGCCTTTGTTGTTTTGTGGAGATTATTGTAACGGCTTTCTGGAATGTTTGGTTCCACATTATTAAAATGTGTTAACAACCAAGAGCGAAGGGGATATCCCGAATCTCCTGTAAAGAATAAGTATTAGTGTAAGGAACTACATTTATTAATAAATGTGTCACACACCCAATACTAATCGATGTAATTGCTGCATGAGACCATGGACATTTGATTGATTCCATAAATAGGAAAACTCAATTCCTCAAAACCTTCCCCTTTGAGGAATTGAGTCGTCTATTTCCTATATGGTTCATCACCCCATTTAGAGAATGGATCAACAACGAGTTTTTTCTGATATAGGTATATCTATATGCATCGTTAGTACCTACTTCCCGGATACCTTGCGTTCACATTTAGAATGTTGAGGCTGCTGTCACATATCTAACAACATTTTTGTAACGTTATCCACTCATCTTCCATTCTTTAAACTTACCGACTGCACATTAATAGAGTGGTAACCATTTCGGTTTATATATAAATATTCAGGATACTCCGGATCCTCAATTTTCGGAGGAAAAATGGGCACATGCGTGCAGTCTATGCACCCTATAGTTCCCGGAAAACCAAATTACGTAAAAAATCTAAAATCTTGAATGGCCAAAACGTTTATCAATTCTTCTATTTTCGATAAAATTTTTAAAATTGACGATCAACTGGTCACTATACTTTATATTCAAAGCAAAACGCATTCGAGTATCAAATTACGCCAGCTATCTACCGCTCGCAAAAAAAGCGAAGGATATTTTAAGAGCACGCAAAGAAACGTGCTGTCAAAATTTGAAACAAACTACCTACTATTCGTATTGTTCCGTATACGTTTCCCATTTGCGAGCGCTCAAAAATTGACCCCCAGGGTGCTTGAGTTAAGCGATCGATCGTTCTGCTTGTTAATAGCTCGTGCCGCTGAGGTATTCTTAAAAAAATATAAAGGGAAAGATAATTACCTACAATATCAAAGAGAGAAGCGGCAAAATTCAAATAAAAGTACGTTAATCTTTCGACTCGCTTATTCAAATATAAATATTTAAATAAGAACCTTCAACTTTAAAATAAATTTCGTTCGTGGCAACATAATATATACAACAAGAAAGTATTGCAGATTTTGCAATTTAAAGGATTCCAAAGATATTTCGGACCAATTGAATGTCACCTTCTTTGAAATTGCTTCTTGGCTTGAAAAACCGAATTGCCTCGCAATATGGAAGCCATTTCGCCGAAACAGAATTTTATTTGAACATATGTTTCAATGGTATTTATATTGATATGATAGGACTTTAAATTTTGGCAGCTTTTACTGTTACACAAAGAGCACCCTAACGTAGGAATGGAGAAAGGAGAAGTGGGGAAAGAGATGCTGCCTCGCATGAATTTTTATTCCGCATTAATTCCACTTCTTGTCACAAAACATTTTCATGTTCGTAATTCACCAAATGGATTAAAATCGGTATGTCTCGCGAATTCAGAGATCTCTGCAAACCTATACAGATATTAGTTTCGTATTCTCAAACGCAACTGACAAAATTATTATACAACACACGATGGTGAGGGAAAAACTAATTGACATTTTCAAGAAGCAGTCTATTTTGATTTTAATAATACAATGTATTTCTGGAACAATGCTCGACTACATTTTTTCATCAATGTCAACAAACGTTTTTTCAAATATTTTAATGCTAACTATAAGGTCCCCTGGTGAAGTTGTGCAGAAAATTATTGCCTCTAACTTCTGATTGACATTTGGTATTGGTGGACACATTTATAAAATAATTTCTGATCAGGTTTCTTACTTCTATTAAACTATTCACCACAGCACCTGTTGCACGTGTTGTTTGTACTATTTTGAGTTTAGAAAAACCCTTCGCAAAGCCAGGGCCCCAATATCTCTACAGGGATATTCACATAGCCGGTTCGTTAATAGTATATTGAAAGACAAGTGTTACAATGCGACCTATTGTAATACGCGTTTTTCATACTATTTTTTCTATTTCGGTGCTTTAATTTAATTAAAAAATCATTATCAGAAACTATAGGGAACATTAGAACTAACATGTTTTATGTTGGGAACACTTTTTATGCCGTTAACTTTTAGGTTGGCAGCGTAGTAAGACTGACATTTTGAAGTTCAAACATGGAAGTACCCAACGAAGTACCTACTTGTACTAACTAGTAACTGCCAACTTAAGAGATGAGTTACCAAAAAAAAAACGACTATAATCACTGCCTTTGTACAACTGTTTTCGGCCGAAAACAGTTGTACAAAATCATCATTGTGACACCGAAATAGAAAAAAGTGTTTGAACTTGTAATTGAAATAGAGGCTTGAAATTTGGCGCGCACACCATTGCGAATTGAAAGAAAATAATGTCAAGATGGCGTCGCTTCCGTAAACACCGCAAATTGACCCCATCTTTTTTTTTTTAATAGAAACATGATTTTCTATTTTTTCATAAATGCACTATTTCATTCTGAATTCAGCGCATTTAAGATTTGCGTACCTATTGCGCTTCTAGTATAAAAGACAGTCACGTTAATCATCACAGGTAGCCGCAGAAGATGCAAGGATCCATTTAAAAATTCATATCTCTTAAACCGTTCAAGTTAAGTGAATGCTCTTTTTTATAATCAAATCATTTAAGTGTAAGGAATTTTTTGAGTGACCGCTGAAATTCTTGAAAAAGTTCTCAGGACTGTTACAATTTTTCAAAATTACGAATCAAAAAATGTCAAAAACTTGATGGAAAATGTAATGTTAAGTAAAATTGTCGAAATAACGAAAATTTCTAAAATAATTTCCATATTCGCTTACTGTACCCCAGATATGTCACATTGAACAGCGTTCATTAAGAGTAATAGTTATCACTTGCAACTTCATTCAAAATAAATATGAAAGAAAAGTATTTATGGTCTTAAGGGGTGGCATGTATCTCGAAAACTGTATCATATGGAGAAAATATACCGCACGGTCCTACCTCAGGGTCAAAATATGCTAGTACCCTACCTTATTGTATCTCCCTTTTTATAAAATTGAAAGGTTTCTGTCAGGCCTTTAAATAATGGATTATGTTTTAACAATATTCATGTAAGGGATGTTATATTTCACTTAAATTTCTTTCGAAAAACCATGCATAATAATTTACTAAACCAACAAAAGACATCACCTCAGTTACACTTTCAGGAATTCTAGCCTTTTGTATTGCACTTACTTTTGATTTTGTTTTATGTACGCCATTCTTATCTATGGGTTGTACAGTACAGTCGTGCGTCAATCCAATTCGTGGTTATAAAATGAAGGTCGGCGTACATCGATTTCTTTTGTAATTAAGAAGTGCACTAAAGATCAGCAGAACCAGCAAGTAAGAAGAGAGCATCTGAAATTAACAAAAAGAAGTGCGCATTTAAAATTCCACAAGATCAAGTCATACAACATTAAATTTCTTTCAGATAGATTTGATTTACGTAGGCAAATGCTTTTAAATTGTTTTAACGTGCGTTTTCGAACCCAGTAAGTTTACAGTATTTTGTAATTTGGGTGAGCCAAGTGTGTGGTTTAAAAATTGTTTGTGAAAGTAAATGCAATTCAATTTTGTTTGTAAATTAATCTAGCTGTTGTGGCATTTTCAGTGGAATTGTAACCACACCGACCCATTTAGTGGAAAGCCCTTTTACTTTAGACGATACTGTATATTGAACCAAAAATTTTCTTATTTATTTATTTATTTATTCTTATTCTTATTTATTCTATAAATTATGTTTTCAGAATGGTTTTAAACGTAAATGCCTATTATTTGTTATTTTAGTTGGTGCAATTAACAAAAATGGAGTACTCCCAGCACTGTTTCCGTGTTCTTTTATCATTCCTAAGGTACAAAGCATTTCTAATTACCTGAGAAACGCATTTCACGGCGGAACGTGTGCAAGTGAAGTTACGGCATTCCGCATTCTACTTATCAATAATGTGTACTGTTCGGAGGTTGCGTTTTTTCTGCTTTGTTTGCTAAATAATGCGATATTATGGTTTCGAAAGCTACGTGATCTTTCAAAATTGAATAATAACGTTTTAGTTTGTTTAATCGTCCTGTTAATTACTTGAATAGGATGCGAACAAACTTTCCTTTACAGTAGATTAAGCTTTACACGCAATCATTCATCATTTGAAACCATCGTAAACACCCGAGAGTGAGAAAATGTTTGCAGGAAAAATATAAAGTTTTCCTATTAATTAACCCTTCGTTCATACACTGTCGATCTAGATAAATGAACCATGAAACAAGGATTTAACGTGTATTACGTTGTCCTCCCACATTCAAGAATCGAAAAGCTCTTAATACATTGAGTTCTGTTTGTTTTGTGTTGATTTGGGCGCCTGGGGTTACAACTTAATGCACGTACCAACATTTTTAATCGAGTGGTATTTTACGTTGTGAATTGTACTCATTTTTGAGACACTTTCCACCTTTTGTACCTCAAAATTAGCAGCAATAATAATAACTTTTTGCGCCATTAACAGACGTACAGAATGTTTAATTTATATTTGCACAGGGAATATTAATGAGCACAGTTGACCATGTAAGAATGAAGTTGTAGGTAGCCCCTGCATTTGGGGGTTTAATAATGCCCCACATCCAATCAAAAGGTATCCGTACACAGTTCACCAAAAATTACAATATTCAGTTAACACAAATGACACTTTACACTAACGACATCGGGTAATCGCAGCATCTCTTCAGGTAGAACAGGACGTTCATAAACTCAACTTCAAACTGAGTCACGTTGAAATCCAACTTAGGAAACGCCGACAAACACCTCTCCTTGCAGCACCTTAGATCAGTGGTTCTCAAAGTGGGTGCCGCGGCACGGGCGCCGCAAGCACTTCATAAGGATGCCTCGAAATTTTTAAATATTTAATTAATAAGCTTAAAATTACATAAATTAAAAAAAGGAATTAAAATAATTATAAAAAATGAATATTCGTTATTTTATTACAATTCTGTTTTTTAGTTTCTATTTTATTTATTTCTATGGTTCATAATTCATTAATCAATCATATACTGGTATTACATCAGACTTTCTCAATCTTATAACTTACATTTGGGGTGCATATAGGGTGGTATGTGGAATCGAAAACGTCCTATTTTGGTTTTGATCCGTAACCATCTTCAAGGTTGTTGAGGGTGTCAAAATTTTAAGTCATAACGGCATGAAAATTTAAAAAAAAATTTTTTTCGCATACACTGGCTAAAATGGCTTAAAAGCCCTACAAAAAAGTTCCTTTGTTTTTGATAAGTTTTGAATTGAAAAGTTAAACTATTTACTTTATATTTCTAAATTTCATTTTTCTCTAAAAGTAAGCATCAGAGTGAAAAATGTCAATTACAAAAGAGATGTGTTAGATGAGATCTACAAAAAAGGCTTCTACACTTTTTGCGTCCGGTTCAAAATAAAAGCGCTAGAGGGCAATTTGCTTTCAAAACCACGCGTTTTTCTTATAATTCGTATCGTTCAAAAACCACTCGACAGATTGGCGAGCATTTTTTTTATTTTGTAGGTATTTTTATCAGGTTTTATTTAAATAAAACAACGTGTATATTTAGTAGTTATTTTCATTAGAACGAATAAATTAATTACAAAATTTAACAATTTTCTTTATATTCAGCCGCCATCTTTAATTTCTTAAACGTTATTTTTATATTTTGATTACAAGTGTCAATACGAATTTATTGACAACCTAATCATTAAAATCGATGCAACCGTTTTGGCTTTATGAATGTTTTAAGTTACACAACCTCCATTTTAGAAAAGGTTCGCCATTTTGAATTCCAGTGGACAAAATTTTCATTTCCTCGGATGAAATCATTCATATTGGTCTCCAGTATCACTGGATAAAGCGGCTTACTTTCTGCATAAAGTGCAGTTTCATTTTGCTAAGCCCTATGACTATTAATAGATGCTAACTGTTACTTTTACCGCTAACTAATTTATTATTTAGTCATTCTCTATTAAAAAATATACCTAGCAGTACCTACATGATATCAAACTGAAATTAAAAGATATATTACGGAAATATTAAATGCCAGATACAATCGACGTGTTTTTCTCAAAACCAAACGCAAAGTTTCGGCATCAATACTCCCCTCTCCTTCAATTTAAATAATGAAAAAAAGTAATCTTTATGAAAGTCATTACACGAAAAACTCGAGAAATGAAGTAATAAACTAATGGCCGTTTATCTAATCATTGAAATACATTTTATTACCTTATTAAAGCTTCTACACATTTGCGTGTAAGTGCACAAGGTGCACCATTTATATCGTTATCTTATATCTCCTCATTTAGTAACTCTTACAATTGCGCGTCTGATGGGCCAACAGTTATATTTCGGGAGACGTATTCGATTTAATCATCGCATGATATGGCACGAAAATTTCCGCCTTCCAACTTTATCGTGGTCGTTTGGAATATGAAAATGTGTCTTAAAGTTTTATATTATCCCATAAATGACTGACATTTACTTTTAATCTGCCATATTTACTTTCAACGGAAAATTACAGCTGTATGCGCCATAACCCCACAAATGAATGCAGATATTTTTTTCTTTCGCCACCTTAATTAGCTGCTTCTTGTTTTTTTCCTACTTGCACTTTGTTTCAGATTCATGTATTCACGTTTTGTTTAAAATTCTTGTATTAATGGAAATTTGAATTTTTCCTATTTAAATAATTAAGTAAGTGGGTATATAAATTTCCTGGTCTGGATCTCCTAAAATATGGAAATCTGAAGATGTTTTTTTTTAAATTTCTGACTTATCTATAGCCACTAATTTACAAAATTGATATAACGGCAAATCGGGCGTCACCAATGTAACAGTATTTCTGTTCAGCATATTTAAAGTTCATTTATTTCGTAATTAAAATGTTAAGTCTAAATGTAAGCATTACTCCCAAGCACGAATGATGTGACTGAGTGAGAATGCATTAAAAGGGATTTATTCCAGTTCATTGTATCCTAATGTGGATTTTAAATATGGGCGCCATGAATCAGAAAAGAAATTAAATATAAGTAATAATCGCGGCAGAAATAGAATTGCGTTCACCATATGTAAATAATGTAAATTAGGGAAGAAACTGCATATAAATATCGAGTATTAACGCTAAGGTCCAAGTCTGAGTCAGTGTAAATGATTCATTTAGAGCTAGTAGAACGACTTAAATCCGTCTGTTCGCTACGGCTGTCAAATTGGCAAAAGCTTTATTCACGGGCGATCAGTCTATATAACCGTAAGTGGATTGTGCGCGTAAAGCATAAATGAGGCTACGGGATAAGCACTACGAGAGTATAAATACGGAAATTTCCAGCACCAAGGGAGTAGTTGCCCGGCTTCTTTTTACGGAGTAACATCTGTGCCAGTCGCGCCCGCAAATTATAAGGGCGTTTTCTTGCAATAGTGAATTGAGGCGATTTTTTTAAGAAAATCAAGAGAAAGAACCGAGTGAAAATATCTACTCTCCATCCAGCCACTATATCGAAGGCGAAGACGATCCTTCACGGCACTCCGGAGAAAATTAGGAGGATTGCGAGATTGCCGAGGAACAGTTCCATCTTTTGTTCTACGCGCGGTCCGTGCACAGTCTACTTGGAGGGTACTGAAAAAGTCTCGTTGAAACCTGCCTTACACACAGCTTATGACCGTTTTGATGAAATAAATGACACAACCAAGAGATGATTATTAAAGGGAACTGAGAAAAAGTAGGTATGAGAAATTTAGGAGAATTAGGAATTATAGGGAAATGCAAGGGATCGAGCAAGAAATTCATTGAAAAGGGAATTTTTGTTCGGGAGGTTTTTTATTAGAGAAGCATTGAAAATGGAAGGGGACAACCGAGGGGACAACTGTCATGTGTAAATCACAAATAAAAGACTAATTCAATTTTTATTTTCACATGGTCTAACTTGCAAACTATCAAAGGATTGCAAATTTGTTAATGTCAAATGCCGTTATCTAGTACAGTGTTTAAGTTGCTTTAATTTTTAATTTAATAAAACACATTCCTTATTAATTGCATTAGACAAACATAAAATGAATAGGTATATATTATAGCGGGTTCCTTACAAAAACTAAATGAAAATCAACACATTGAAAGTCAACCACCTGAAATTTGGCACCGTAAATCTCGTCGCCTAAAAACGCTTCAATGGCATACACACTTTATTGACACTGGGTTCAGGTCACAGTTTCCTTTTAACAATTTTCTCCTATTTACTTTTAAACGAATTACTTACCATAAATAAATTTCTAGAGCTTGAACACACGGCTACTACGTGAGCAGAACGTTTGTAGAGATATTTACTTTATAAGGCACAAAGAGCAGTATCCGAATTCGGCGATTGAAAGACTCCCTGAAGAGATCTCCAGCAGTTTAGTTTAGGATGTGCAACAATCAGCTAATGCTGCCAATGCGTCAGCTTGAAGCTGCTCATTTTTTTTATGAAGACTTATTCGAAATGTATTATTTTACGTAACTTCAGCAAGCTAACATTTTTAAAGCATTGTTTACTACCTACATTAAATTATGGTCGATTGTAATTTATCATATGTTAACAATTCGCAATTTCCCAAACTGGAATTAAATATAATTCCAGAATCTACCGAAGGACTCCCTCGCCACTATTCAGGCAACCGTGATTCTTTTCGTCTAAAGATTGACCAGTAAACTTCCGTCCCTTGTATTGGGATGTTTGAAGTCCTTAGGGTATATTAAGCTCTACGCCCTACGAAGCATCATTCATCATATAGCAGAATTCGCAAAGTGGTTTCCGATTCATCCTACTCCTACCTAACATTCCTAGAAGCCTCTAATAATACACCTACAATGTTTCAAACAGATTCTAATTTTCTCACGCGCCTGAAAGGAAACTGAAAGGAAAGACCGCGATTACAGTAGTATTGTTTACGAAAGTATCACATAATGCAAGTACTTATTTCAGTTCAGTACAGGCATCCCAATTCATCATTGACAGTCAGAACTTAAACAATCATTATTGAAATGAGAAATTGTCGCAAACAGGAACAAAAATCTAAATCTGGTACATGATTGCCATCTGTAGTTGAAAAGCTATAGTTTGGTGTTTTTGAAACGGCGCCTGCTGAAAGTACGTTTTCAGGACAACTTTGGAGGATACAATACAATAGATGGCACCACCACCCCTATTTTTATCGTTTTACAGCTTTTCTTTTTCATACACACAACGTCTTATATTTGTGTATAAGGCATTCCGTATTCAATGATTTTACGATAAATGCAAGTTTGACAAAGGAATATGACATTTTAACCTCCAGGAGTGCAACATTACATGAATTTGGGTTGATATATATTTTCATTTCCTATAAGTACCTAAGTAAGATCTAACTAACTAACTAACGTTATACTGTAAAGAAGAGAACATTATTGAACATACCACTTACGTCTATGATAAGCTCATTTTTAAGAGGCGACAAATCGACCGTAAACTCGCCTTTTATTAGAAACGTCCATCTTTAATCGACGCGTACGGTCCTAAAGGGTGGCATACCCAGCATTCAGCATTGGTATTAGTCGTTTTTGCACTTGAGCGTCATGTAAACAAAGATCGCGAATGCTTATCCGATATCATGGCCAATTAATTAAATAACTTCCAACAGTTTTCAAATTTCAAAGGGTCATCACATCACTGATTATAAAGGTGACCAGCCATGCTGTTCTATGTGCTTGATTTGGCAAGAGCTTGACATTACACTTGCAAATCATCTAAAAATCAATTTCTTAAATTATTAAAAGAATAGCCAAATAATGAGAATTAAAATACTATCTTTACAAGTACGTGAGTAGTTTCATGTACCTAATGATGCCTCCATTTAATTTCAATTATTTGAGATTTATGATGAGCGCCTTACGGCTACCTAAAACAAATTTAATCCTTACCTGTATATTCCAAGCCCAGCTCATGCTGGGAATATCTTTATGGTTGTAGCTGATCCGAATTAATCCTCCTACTTTATTGTTTTATTATGCCTTGTATATTACTTATTTCAATTTTTAATTTGGACACCAAAGTCAGACCTTTAAAAGTCGAAGTCTATACAGTTTAATGAAAAATAATGGAGCGTATACAAATACATACAAATTTTGAAATGGGCATTAGTTTTACTTTTATTCAGTGTTTATATACTCGTACTTTTTATAAATGCTTTCGTATAGCATTGCACATTGTCTACATTAGAAATTTCAGCGAATACCTTCATAAATAAAATATACAGCATGAGTAAACAGTAATTTCGAAACCAGTATTAGTTTTAATTTTATTTAACTGCTTTCATAAATAAGAAAGTTGCCATTGCGCATGCGCAAAATGAAATTTTAAAACTAGTATTAGATTTGCTTGTATACCAAGTGCCTAATTTCATTTAAATGCTTCCGTAAATAAGGAAGTTGGTATTGCGAATGCGCAAAACGATATTTTGAAAACGTCGTTAATTTTACTTATATTCGTAGTGTTTCATAATTAAAAACGTTAGCATTGCACATGCGTTAATAGCGCATTGAGACTGAAGGTATTAATATTATAAATATCAGTCAAATGCGCGAAATAACTTTGCGCTAGCGTTATATATAATATTTTTTCTACAATTGAACCGATTGTTAATTAAATTTGCTATCTAAGTTCAACTTTGTCACGTGCACGAAATACACTGTTGACGATTTCGCGCACGTTGTGAAGAGCAACCTTACTTATTAATTAACCGTTGAAAAATCTAGTAATTCGCATTTCGAAATGCGTCAGAAAATGACAGGTTTTTTTTGACAGTTGTAGAAAAGCTAAATTTTTGACACTGCGCATGCGCAAAACTAAAAAATATCGGTATGCACGGCATCCTTGGACCAAGCCCTTTCATGTGCGCCCCATGTCGCCCATCGGTTCAGTGGTCTAGAAGAAGTACGTGTGACGGACGGACGACAAAGTGCAGCCAATAACGATTTTTCACTTTGAGGAAAATACGCTAACAACTGTAATCCTTTACCCGGCAGCACATTTTGGCACCCAACGTGAAGCCATACACAAAACACCTTATTATTATATTATTCCACATAATGAAAAATTCCAAAATCGGCTTGAACAAATTTTGAAAACATCTGAAGTTGACTTTGGTTACGGATCAACAAAATTAAACACAATTATGCATGAACCAATATTTGGATCGTTAAAAGGGTTCGAATAAACACACGATTTAACAAGTCAATTAAATCTTAAGTTACTTACAGTTTTCTGTTAAAATAAAAAAATCCACTATAACTACCAGAGAACAACGCACTTACAAAACATAATATCTCATTACACTTGTTTTTTAAGAGATCTATTCTCGGGAACTAAAGAACGTGATTTTACTTCATTGAATTACAACTGACTGATCAAATACACGACAGATGAAACGATAACTGTAGAAAACAGTAGAAAAATTATATTCCATTAGCCAGACATATTGTAAGGTAATATTTTCCATATAACTATATCGATAATTATCCATTATCGGTTATTATAGATTCTTGATTGATAAGCTTTGATCATCCAGATATCTATTATGGGTAATTAGCGACTATATAATTATCGATTATCGATAATTTTATTAGCAATATTTATCCATATTTCAATATTATTCCAATTTTTTTCGCAACTCTAATCAATAATAATTACCCATGACTTATTAAAGGTGAAAAGTAAAAAAAGATTAGTACCGCTAGCTATAGAAGGTAGGTCAAGGGGGAAGATAAGTGTAGGGCGCCAGAACAGGTAAACCAAATATTTAGGGACGGACGCAGGACAGTTATGTAGAAATGAAAAGACTAGAGCAGGATAGGCAAGGGCGGAGTACTGCGTCTAACCAATCCTAGGAGGCGGTAAGTCTTTTGCTCTAAACTAGAACATATACAGAGTGTTACATATAAGCTAGCATATAAGTATGTAAAAAAAATTCGGTGATAGAGGGAATCAAGGTAAGCATTTTTTCCAAAAAAAAACCGAGGGCCCAACATGTTTCGTTTGGGAGCCACTCCCAAAGAAGTTGGGAAATTTTCATTTCTCCTTTAATTTTTTTCTCAGCAACAATTAAGAGTTGGAAAGACTGGCGGCACGTCATCTTGTGCGAAAAAAATTCTGATTTCGTCGAAATTTGGTATCTGGGGGTTTTTGAACATGAAAATTATGGATGTGAAAGTAGTTTTCGAAAATTTGAAAATTCCACTGCAATTCTTGGTCGGGCAACGAAAATGGAGAGAATTCCACGAAATTCGTCGTGTACATATTTGGTGAGTGAAGGAATAAAATTGTCAAACAGTTTTTTAAAATCGCTTTTCAAACAAAAGTTATACTCATTTGAAGATTGGTCCTACTAATGAGTGATCTAATTTCCCATGTAGCTAATTGAAAATGTCGCAAATAACAAAAAGTAACGATTTAAATCGATATTATGATACTTGGGATAATGCTAGGAATAATGTTTATTGAATGTAATGGAACTCTACTTAAACAGCATTTTCCCACCACCCGCAGTCTACATCTTTTTGGAATCGAATGTGCAGACGTCGATACCATGATCGTCATCATTTTATGAACATTTAATTATAATATCGACTCAAATCGTTATTTTTTTGTTGTTTGCGACATTTTCATATAACTACATGTAGAATTTTTTCGACATTTGGAGGTGTAAACAATAAGCATTAAGTCAGTATTGCTTATTTTGGGAGACTTTCAGAAATTCAAGCCAACATAGTCATTGGCACTCAAAAGAAAAGCAGTCCAATGTCAAAAACTTTGAAATAACTTGAAAACATTTGATGCTGGGTATAGGAAAATGTGGTACCCTTGGAGGTACCAAACGACATAGATTTTCATGTAGATTTCAAAAATGCAATGACATACAGGGTGTTCTATTTAAAACAGGAAAGTAGCGCTCCATATCAGTAAAAGCAGAAGTGGAACGCTCATGATCAATATTTCGCGTTGGTATGCACATTTTCAGATTTAAATTATCAATGAGAGCTTGAATACTTTTAGAGCACGGAGACGTAAACTGCCTGTATAATACAGACTTTTGCACGAGGTAAAGATGATTTTTTTTATAGTTCCGAATTCTCATCACACAAATCTGTATACGCTTTTTGAGAAAGTGCGCATTTTTCAAATCAAGATTTCGACACAATGTTGAAATTGCAATGCATTACACCTTTCATGAACCTTTCACCATTGTCTTTGCTATAGAACCTGAAACTAGGTACATTCTAAAAACCGATAAGTACGTGCTTCTTAGTTCGAGCTCAGCTTCCGTTATTTTTGTCCGTTAAATTGGTTCGAGCAGGTTGGTAAATCAAAAAAATATCTCCAGAAAAATAATTATCTTCGGGCACTACTTCGGGTACCTAGTGATCTTCGAAAAGCGAAAAGATTGTAACTTTTAATAGTTTATTTTATCGACAGCTAACAATTAAAACAAATAAGATCATCGACTGGCACTTAAACTTTTTTTGTGTGTATTTGTGTTACGACAAAAATACATCGACGTATCATGGAAATTAATTAATAAAATCTAAATATATTAAAATAACGTGCCTGTGCCCAAGAAAATTTAAACATTTTTTCGTGTTTGTCCGATAAATATTTATAGCACAGCCTTTGTGACTACCTTATTTAATACAACAATAGCATCTGAAAGCCTGTCAGTCAATAAGTGTCGTTGAATTGAATATTATATTGTACACATTTATCACTTAAATTAGCATTCCGGATTGCGATACTACTTTTGTTGAGTACATAAGATTGACAGAACAGGGAAGGGCCCATGACTGATATCCTATTGTGGCAGCTATCAGAGACCTTTACAGAATACGTTATGTGCGGCATTTCTTAACATGTAAATTAATGTATTGGAATACGAGAGTCTAAATTCAATTTTGGTTTGGTGGTATTTTAGTTCAACAATATACTATTCGTTGCTTGAATAATCATACAATTAAGGTAAGCTCGTGTATAATTATACATTCAATAATATGCTCGTTAGAGTAAGATAGCAAGATGGTCACGGTGCTCTGTTTAGTGCTATAAAATTGAAGACAGCAAACCTGCGTACTGTAATTTTTAATCAAACTTATAATCATTGCATTAAATTATCAAATTGTAAGTGAACTTCTCTGGGTTCTTTTACTATGGTGATTTTTGTTCTGCTGATGATGGTGTTGCTCTGGCAACTGCAGTACCACAGTCCAGACAGAAATATTGGCGCACATCGATCTTAAACTAGAAAGTATAGCTATTTTATACCTGTAATGAAGTGATGCAGCTGCATTAGTATCCATTCAGTATCAGAAACTATAACTTTGTGTAAACAAATTATTCCCGAGATCAAACAGACAAAACGTATGCTTGTTCAGATCGTTCAATATCCACATTGTAGATACTAACTGAATGTTCAGTATTGGCATGAAATTAATAATATAGTATTGAGAAATGAAAACCTATATAGATAATTTTTGATTGGGCACGTCTAATGTTACCTAAAAGAAAAAAGAAAAGACAAGACAAAAGGGAAAGGGAATATGGTAGCCCGCGACAAGTTCTTACTAATGGTGGAGTCAAACAAATCAAACGCGAATTGCGGGTAAACGGGACGTCGGAGGTGGGTACCTACAAAGGGAAATTGGTAGCCCCCGATAAAACTGGCTAATAGAATACTGGCGCTTGGGAACTACCACACAAAAATGCGCTGAAATCCCTTCGCTGTCACACGACAACTTTGATAATTTTTGTTATCTTGGCCGTTTATGAACCGAATTGCATGACATTCGAACTGGAGATATCCCGTACCGTACCAGTGTCAAATGTTATGTCGCCGCTTTGGCACTTTTGATTATGTATCGTCAGGGTTTAACTCGTGCATGTTCTAGTGTTAGCATATACAAATGATGTCTTTATCCAAGAACAATGCGGCTTCCATTGAACCTACTGTGACATTAAGATTTCAAGATCCATGTAATGAGAAAGGTCGGCTTCCAGGCTTTTTAACAATATGCTCGCGCAAATTATAAAATAATTACTCACGCTAGAAAATACAGTTGGCTGGAATTGGTGCACTTCATCTCCAATACGACGACTTTATATGCGTAGTTTGCTACGGGGGTTCCTTCTGGACTTGAAAATTACCATCGGTTCCGCCCGGCAAGGCAAACCGTCTTCTTCTCAGGCTGCGTAACAAATAAAAATAAATGCTCCGGCTAACTCAAATCGGTGGGCTTTTAACTCTTTCCTACTGCGTATAACAACCTTAACCTGCCGCCTACCAGTCTCCTGCCTCAACTCCTACTCCTCTCTTTCCTTCCCCTCGTTATTCGTTAAAGACATAGGCACATTGGAACCAAGTATATAATATATTTAAATGATATTATAGATACAAACAAATTACAGGGATCTAGCAGTTCTTTTCTCCTCCTTGTAAAAAAATGTAGCTTAACAATGACAACTAAACTAAATAAAAAATCCTACCAAGTGAGACTAATTTACTCAAGGGGTGGCCATCCTCTACAGTTTGAAAATTTTAACAACAGGTAATCGTTTTTACTCCAGCGTGAGCTGGGACTTATTTAAATAAACACAAAATTTATCCTACTCTTTGGTAATCGTTCATTGGACTTTAATAAACAAGAAAATCAAAAGTTTTACTATAGCTTGATTACCAAAAAGTGGGATTTTACAGAACGTTACAAATTTAATTAGACTAACCTTTACAATATTTGTACAGCCGATCTTGTGAACTGCTCTTTCCTCTGGTACCGGGTGGGTGTGGTGAAACCTGACACTTAGGTCTACGTGACTCCCTAGGGGGTTGCTTGAAGTTAACACACGGAAACAAAATCCACGGTGCCTATCCTTCCTCGGAACGAAAACAAAGTGTAGTGTTTAAAAGGAATCTTAGTCCAGGAAATCCTTCGCGTGGCGAGTGGGAGACGGCTAGTTGCCAAAGTTTCTACACAGCAACAATAACCCCTACTATTTCTTTCCACCGGCTCTTAGAGTTTATTGACTTTAAGTCGCCTGCTGGAGACGGATTTTTTGAGTTAGCGGCACGGCAGAACACAAATTTTTTATGGTCACGATCCGACGGTAAACCGCGATTTATTCTTGGGTGGTTCGACTACTTATTTTACCAGCTCTTCTTGGGGCAAATATCTCTCCAAAGCGCAGCGCTCCTTCGACAAATGACCGTACGGCACTAGTAGGAAATTCCACCTGGGGCGGATCCCGAAATTCTGCGCCTTGAGGAATAGGGCAGCACTTTGAATTATATATCCTCGAGAAATCACAACGTATCCTAACGCGATTCACTGCATCCAACAGGTTCGCCTAAACATCGCTTGATCGGAACCGGGGTTTTTAACGCCGAAAATTCAACGCGAAAAGAAAATAACACTTCTAAACGGGGTGCACAAAGCACGCAACTGGGAGCAACCGAAATAAACCGGTGGCTCAAAACGCTAAGTGTTCCAAAACGATCGCTCAAGGTACGTGTTTACCCCTTGACGTACTAAACGCGAGTCTTCTCAAAACGATCCCCTTCTTCAAAATTCATATGAGAAAACCACACCCAAATTACCATAACACAAAAATGGCTCCCGCTAGAAATTCTCCCATTGGTTTAGATAACGAAGACTTAACCCACTCTAGCTTCGTCGTCAACCTCTACGAACTGCTGAGTAAGCGAATCTCACGGTTTTCTGCTGACGAAATGAAGACCCCTGATCCCTTGATGGCTGGGTGCTATATCCGCTCCTATTCTCGGTCTAGACGGCGCCTCGGGTGATTAACGAACGACAAAACTCGCATTACTCATGATTACGTCAATCAACTTTGCAATCTTCCCACGACGAAATTAAATTTGAGCGAAATTAAATCTACCGTACCATAGTCTTGAGCGAACCGAAATGCCCAAACATAAATGATCACAAAATTTCTAACCGGAACAAATAATGAAATATACAGGGTGACCTGCACTACCATGACAAGAAATTTCGAATTTTTTAAATTAACTTCGGCGCGAAATAAAACCACTCGTTACAAGTTGTATAAAAAAGTAATGCTCATGTATATGTATAATCAATATTATATACTCCGCCAAAACATGATTTGAATATTTGTTTATAAATTTAATTCATGAATTCATTAAAGGTTACTATTTTCAGCATCTTTCTCTTGTTTAACGTATTTGGAAATTTTAGAAATAAAACTTCCACTACTTTGTAATTAGGCTCTTCGAGTAATCTTTAATTGACCAAATCGATTTACTTAATGTAAATCAAGTCCTTTAATATTAGTCTATTAAAATTTACGCAACAGTGGCGTTGCACCGAAAAATGTACTTGAATAAAAACATGACGAAACGTAATGCAAACATATGCACGTTGTAGAGATTATTATGCAAATATGAGATGTAATATATTTCGCACCGGGTATTTGAATGCTAGATCCCTAACAAAAACGCATTATTAAAATATACGACCTGATTAGAATGTATGAGCATGTTAGGTGTGAGAATATATGGCAGGAAGTCAGTCGTAAATCAAAAATAAACTGTATATCGTACGATAACGTGTATGTAGGTTTATTACTTGCAGTGCTATTACAAGAGAAAGGTATTAATTAAAACATAACAAGCCCACGGCTAATTACAATGGCTGTATACATATCCATAACATTAATATTCCAGTCAGACTAATTAACAGATTTAATTATCGTAAATTATATACGCTACCAGTGATTTCTATAACACCGTAAACGACGATGCATAAATATCAATATCAGTCATACCGACGTGAAGGTTGGGGCAAATAATACATATTAAACTGCACCAGTTCATAACATCATTACAAGAGGTATGCTTATATGGTTGCGCTCACTTATTTTCCATAAATCGCAATTATTTGAATATTCTGAATTTGGAGTCCGAAAATGGATATACGGTCTTTCTGTCCGTTTATTTTTTTTTAATTATTTCCACACGTACCTATTATATTTTACTGAAGTGCCACTTTTCTACAGGGCTCTACTAAATGATTAAAGTTTGACGTTATGATTTTCACATTGACAATCAGTGACTACTTCAAGGATTTGCTATGTAAAAAGAGCTTTGAGGTTTTAGCGGTTCATTCAAATGTCAAGTTAGGTGTAACTTACGACCTGGTATAAGGTGCTGTGTAAGGTTTCAGTTGCTTTTGCTTCTAACACTAATAGTCTGCCAACTGCGACGAATTTTGGTAGTAAGTCCGTGCACAAATGGCACGAAAAATTAAATAAGCATTAGCGGAATAATAATTAAAATTTAATTAAAAAGAAAAATAAATAAATTTACAAGTTATAGTAAGTAAATCATGTTAGCGGACGAAAGTAGCGGCAGTCTGAGGACCTGTCAGCGAAACGAACGGATGGGCGGACGGTCAAGGTCGGTGGCAGCAATGGTTTGGCGGATCGATCTCGGAAGCATCGGTAAGCTCAATCACAGTAAACGGTAGCTCCAGGAATCGGACGAGTTCAGCAAATGGCGGCGGTCACTTCGGAAAAACTAAAACAAAATTACGACAAAAAATGAAAGCACAAATTAAATTAATTAAACTACAAAAATTAATTAGCGATGTCTACGGAAAAGCAAATACAGGAAACTAAAACAATATCCCCCGTAACAACTGAGTTGTTTTGAATCAGTGGTACTACATCGAAGGCTCAAAAACCTTCTACGCTAATGTACCTCACCAATAAATAAAAAAAGTTGATGCAAACATTAAGGATGCATCAAGAGCTGACAAATCAAATGTCAACTAAACTGAAATATGCAGCTATTATTTGATCACATATAAACTAAAAGGGCAGTAGTTTACATAGAAACCCCAATAAAACTGTCAAACGTAAAACGGACTTAGGGTAAGTTGTACCAACATTTAAAC
The DNA here is from genome assembly GCF_008802855.1 of Photinus pyralis. Classification (NCBI taxonomy): domain Eukaryota; kingdom Metazoa; phylum Arthropoda; class Insecta; order Coleoptera; family Lampyridae; genus Photinus; species Photinus pyralis. The sequence continues at coordinate 13,266,112 of NW_022170403.1, read as the reverse complement.
TTAAAGCACGACGATTGAAGGCGCCGATATTAATTAAGAGTGCGACAACGATTGCCTAAAGGGGAATATTGGACATATGCGTGTGACTTTTGTTAAGTGCAGTTATTTACTATACTGATCTACATACTTAATTTGAGTGCCTCTGCTTGCATTTATATTGTGTACATGCAATTAGACTCACCGTTCGTAACAAAAGGGTACTGGCGGACGTTTCCTTAGAGATGTTATGCATATGAATACGAGCGTTATCTGTACTAATTATTGAAGGTACCTTCTTGTCTTAACTGTTAGAGTATGTTGATTATTAAGTAGACTTAGGGGTCTTGAATGCTACACATGTTTGAATGTAGATATCTGTGTGCAGTTATATACTGCTAACCCTATCGTCATTAATTGAGACAGGCTGGTGACTCGGCCAACGTTGGAAGGTTTCCTATATCGCAGATGGTACGCCGCGCACACCCTGGTCTGGTGTTATGTTAAGTTTTCTCTCACAGAGTTACGTTTTCGGCGTAAGTACTCCGGGGTAATTTAAGAGTGCGTGCGTGCCCTCTGATTGGTGTAAGTGTACGTATCCAGGATTATTGGGAGCAGGACGATCAGTAGACGATTCTCGGGGGTGGGTTATCGCACGGGAAGATGCGTGGTCTTGCACCTTCATATACATACGGTGTGTCTGTATGGATGCTTTGGGATCTGCATGAGGGTTACGTATTCCGGGTCCCCGGAGGCCCGCTCACCATAATGGGAGTTACGTTTTTAGCGTGAGTGCTTCCAGGGCAAAATGGGCCGACTGGTGAAATAAAGACTCCTGCAGAACATCGTTTAGTTCAACGCATGGGGGTAGTAATTGCACAGGGTGCCATAGGGGGAACTGGACGTGAGAACATCCTCCGTTCTTCTTAACCCAGCTACTAAGTGTAGCACATTTGACTGTTGCTGAGTCGCTATGTAGCTGAATCGAAGATATGTGCTCTTTGTGTTTCTTGTAATTACAGAGATCCAGACCGAGAGTAGCTATAGAGACCAGGTAGGTACTGTTAGAGAGTTTTGTGATCCTGATGTTTGGGGTGAGTGATATTAATGGTTATTATTGCTTGATTGATTGATTATATCGCTGTGCCCGTCATGTATGAAGGAATTGACCGATGTTAAGTAGAAATATTGGCGTAGATGTATATAAAAGATGTCACCTTTCTGTAAGCAGTCTCTGCCTTCGAAAATATAGGCTGGTGTCTCACACAAATTAAGGTAGGTACCTTTCGTTCGTTTTAGTAAATTTCTTTCTTATTTTGCAACTAGTTTACGAGAGCACTCAAAGGGATGGTTTGATTGACATGTTAACGACAAAAGTACAAAAAAATATTGACAGAAAGCAACCTCACCACTCTATGCAGTTTAAACATTAACTCTTTCAAATGCAAAAATGAGCTTTTAAAGCTTTAACGTCAAACGCACACACTTGTGAAACTCCCTTTAGTGAACCCAAAGACAAAGAATTTTCCAAGCAACTTAAAGTAGCGAGTATGTTTAACTGAACGAAAATAATTAGACATAAACGTATGATTACGGCATCAACTGCAAGTGGCAAGGATCAAAGGCAGATAATACATAACTAAAGCAAAATGTCTTAAACAGAACTATTGCAATTCCTTTTTAGTGAATTTTCCATGCGTGAACAAATTGTTTGATGATGTTTCCTTTTAATCAAAATAAAATTAGTTTATAAACCTGTAAAGATGAATCAAACGAATACGTGGTTTTCCGTTTCGTAGCGTGATAGGATTTTCTGTAATACTTTAACCTGTAATGCCGTTTTTCGCTGTATATGTGCATACAACCAGCGATAGATGGCGCATATGTCATAAAACCTACAAGGAACAAAGGATTCCCCGTTCCGTTAAATAAAATCCATGACGGAGATTTATGTATGAGTGTATAAACATATGAAAGGTGTAAATTAGGGAAAGAGTTTATGGACAAACGCAGTAGCACACGTTGTATGTACTTAGAGGATGTAAGTGTGATCACGTCATTTAAAATTAATAAACGAAGATTGAAGGGGAAAGGTTCAATACATTAATCTTCATGAAACATTGTCATAATTTCCCTTGGAATAATAAAGACATTCATTTATCAAGTATAATTGTATAAATTATTAATAACACGTCAAAAGCTGCAAATTATTTCCGTACTATCAGTTATAAATCATTTTACATTTACAAACCATGTCGAAATCGCTTAATTGATAATTTCCTTTGTTTAATGTCTGCTCTTGTATAGAGATCCATTAGTTCTTTTCATAAACGAATAAAAATTTCCTCCTGTTGTAGTAAATAAATAACGCGACAAAAGCAGATTTTTCACATAATTTTGTCAGCCGGCAATTTTACTCAAACGTTTATAAATAAACCCGTGCGCTTCCATGTGTTGAGAGACAAGCTATTAGCATTCCTCTCGTAAAACCGACAAGAATTTTACAGTTTGTAAAAAGCACATTTATTTTCTTGTACATTCAATAAATTTTGTTGAACAAACTAAATAACTACCCACATATTTTAACAGGAATTCTTTGGAGATGGTAAATGGTTACAATTTATTATGGGTAATTTTTTCAAAATATCTTTAAATTTGCATTTTTAAGTGAAATATTTTTATACAATATAAAAATTCGCTACTTAATAAAGAAATCTATCGCATTAAATTTGTGTAATATCATGTGACACTAGCTAGGTTTCTACTTGTAGGTAAATTTTTATAATTACAATATGTATAAAATAGTGCTTCCATTGCATCCCGTCAATTTTTCCCAAAGCTCCTAAAACACTAGCAGCGTTTCCTCGCTGTATAGCAATGCTGATATCTTATGGCAGGTATTTTGTAGGCGGAGGAACACCAGATTTCTTTTTAGCGTATTTCCTCAAAGTGAAAAATCGCTTTTGGCTGCACTTTGTCGTCCGTCCGTCCGTCACACGTACTCCTATAACACCACTGAACCGATTTGGGCGATACAGGGCTTGTTTAAAGGGTTTGTCTAAAAGGGTTCCTAAATTTGCAGAAGGTAAATCATCTAACCATGCACCAGATTCATGTTCAGATGTAGCAAGTAAATAAATAAGTTTTCGTTTATTTTCGCACTGCCTTAATTTTTACTTTATATAATTTTTACTTTTTAGCGCATTTTTTAAGAATTAAAAAAAATGTGCTGAATTTTTTGCAGTAGGTAGCCTATACCTTGAAGGTCTGCCGGACGGCCATCAAATTTCGCTGTCTAAAAGCCCCCCCCCCCCACCAATTATTTTCTGAGATGCTGTTTTTGAAAGTAAAACGTGCATAACTTTTACATACAACCAATTGGTCTCAGATTTTGCATACGCATGCCTTTAGTGGTGCCAAGTTAAACTTTGGAATATGTTCTACCCTTCATGGTATTTTAATGAAAGGTCCCATGGAAATAAATTGGTTTGTACAAACTATAACTTTCCCGTGCGACTCTTTTTCGAGATCAGTGAGCGACGGGGCCTAAAATGGGGAGGGGGTCAAAATTAATTTTATCTCTCATTTTATTCTAATTAAAGATCTCGACGAAAGGAACCGTTTTCTACCAACTACTGCCCTTCATTCTGTCCTCTTATCAAAGTACGGGGTGGTGAGGGAAGAGAGAGTGGAACTAGTTTTATCCTTCATTGGCACTCTAATGAAAGGTCTCAACGAAAGTAATTACTTTCTACCCCTCCTCCTCGACCTCTTATCGTGATCAGGTATATTCCCTTATACCTCAAGAACGGATTGTCGGAAGAGAGTACTCACAACGGATGATTGAGACGTCTGCAAGAAATATATCCATTGGTGATGTCAAAACGAAAGCTATTTCTGTTAAAAAAATGCACTTTATCTGCACAAGAGTTGTGCACAATTTATACTTGTTTGTTGTGTTTGCAGTATTGTTTCTAGGTTGGAATAAATATTATTATTATTAGTTATTCACTTTACAGTTTACTGGAAAATAAAAGGAATGGAGGAATGAATAGATTTATTTCAACCAACAATAGAAAATATCCACTTATAAAATTGCTTGGAATATATGACCAATTTATTTAGAAGCCCATCTCCAACAATGCAATTTCTGACTGCTGGAAAACTAAATGGGCAGAATCACGAGTGTGCAGATGTGTGGGTGGTATCTGTGCTAGCCACAGTAATTTTTTTTGTGGTACTTCGGGCGAAAACGTTCCTCCAACACACATCAGAAAAAAATATAAATCAAATCGCTAAATTTCGGTTTTTCTGGCATATCTTCGGAAGTAATCGGAAATTTCTGGTTTTCTTTAAAGCATGATAATAAATGTTTAATTGAGCAACTTTTCCCTAATTTGACCATTGTCGTATCTTCTATGGTTTCGGAGACATCTTGGATACAGTGTATATTTACTTTTTGTGATGTTCATAATATTATGGATTATCAATCTGTTGAACAATAAACATTACTGATTTCTAATTACTGATGAGAGAAATTCAAGTAAAATTAATTTCCACTCTGTGGTACCACCATCTTATTGAACTTAAACAATATTGCACGAAGACAGCTATTACCTACCTTTGATTTTTCACAAGAGCAAACATTCTTTAAATGTTACAAGGATTTCATCATTTAGGCAGACTTCAAATTTGCATTCCCCACTTTTCATATTCCGTATAGATAATGGAGATCCAAAACACAAATTTATTTACCTATTTATTTATTATTCCTCTCTTGTTCTGGGCCCTCAACAGGCTTGCGTCCAATTACAGAGTGACCCGCATAATGCTTTTTAGAGGTGCCTTTGCAGAAGGTCTTAGGTTGTTCTATACTAATACGAATTAGGAAAACTGCAGGAAAACCTAACTCGGAGTAGCCGACAGAATGCTCGAAACTGATCTAAGGTAATTCCGATCTCTGCTTTGGTTTCCAGTGCATCTAACTTGGTACATTGGTACGATTCTAGTTTTAAGTTTCCGACCAGTTTGGCCGATGTAAAAAAGCATCGCAAGTAGTTTAATTTGTAAACACCGGATTTATCTAGTTATTGTCTATTTTATCTTTTGTCTGAACGAGGCTGTTTTGGAAATTCTCTTTGCACGAAAAGGAGATGTTGAAACGTTTGATGAAGTTTTCCATTGTGTATATGTTACCGGAAAACTGCGAAATCCGGCATTTTGCAAAATCCCTAGGCATTTTGCGAAATGACCAATGCAGCAGGCAAAGTGATAAATGGAACTCGAGTTCGCACTCCTCCTGCCTCTCTTTAGGGATTTCGCAAAATGCTTAAACGTTCAGGCAAAGGTAGAATGCTCGGATATTTTCCACAGATTTCGCGTACAGCGGTGCCAAACGTAAAACAGTCGCGTTAGTACCTTCTCCCATCTGATATATTCTCCACAGTAAATCCAAAGCTTGACTCAACAGAAAACCCATAGATGAAATGCAGTCTAAACGTGAGCGCAATATTTGGCGAGTACTCAAATAACATCGCAATCGTCGCGTCGTTTACCATCCAATGGCAACGCTGTATGCGCAATCTGTGGGAAATGACGAAGCCTTCGCACTTTGCCTGCATGTTTAGGCATTTTCCGAAATCCCTAAAGAGAGGCAGGCAAAGTGCGAACTGCAGCTCCGTTTCTCACTTTGACTGTTGCATTCGTCATTTCGCGAAATGCCTAGGCATTTTGCATAATGCCGGATTTCGCAGTTTGCCGGTAACATATATATTAGATTTAATTCAAACGAGTTACCTTACGGTGTTTGCTAATATATAAAAAATGCTTCTGAGAATAAAGCAATTACATTTTGTATTAAAGTCGCACCAGGTAACCGAATCAAACAATATCTCGCTTATGTCGTTCTGTCTGTCGATCTGTCTGTGCTCTCATTCCCAGCTAAACGGCTGAACCGAATACAAGCAAATTTGGTACACATATTCTTAGACCTAGAAGGGGGAGCTAAAAAGCGCTTGGGCAGACTCGCGAATGCGCAGGTGTATCTGTGTTAGCCACAGCAATTTTTTTACCCAAATTATGAAATTTCGGCGCATCTTAGAAAGTTATATTATAAAATCGGAAGCACTGTTTGGGTTGATAACATTAATTTTTGTTGCTTTAAATAAATTATTATAGTTTTGGTTCAGACCATAAAATAAATAAATTCATTAAATTGTACGTGATGTTTTATTTCTCCAAAATTAAACAAGTTAAAAAGTAATCGTCAACGATTTACAAAAAGCGCATTTCCACTTGCATTCATTTCCCATTTGTAAGATGCAACTTCTGTTAAAATCGTAAAAATCCGGTCACAAATTGACAAATATGAAAGATAGCGTTGCCAATGTGCAATCCATTTTTAGCGCATTTTTGCAAATTTATTTGTAAAAAGTAGCTTTTAATCTCACTTTGGCTGGCTGGCTGGCTGGCTGGTCGGCTGGCTGGCAGCAAATGTGGGTGCGTAGAAGAACTCTTGTAGAAAGGCAACGGGTGTACGTGTATTTACAAGACCGTGTAATTTGTAAACCTTGGGGACAGGGCTACATGATGTGGGGTTGGCGACATCTGGGCGTCGTCCTCGAGCGTAGTATACTAACGTGAAGGTTTTTCAGTTTTTTCCTATCTTCTACTACAGTTTTAGTCCGATTCTTTTCAAATTGGTGTCGTCGGAAAGATGTTGTAAACGCGCACAACTCTTGCGTGGCGAAATTTTGTTTTTTGGCCTAGGGGCGAAATTAACGACCTTTTGCAAGGCGCGCGCGCGTCTTCGAGAGGTAGTCAACTTCGGGCACCTTTTACCTTCCGTTGCGAATTCTGTCACGCGTTTTAACGTTTCGCAAATCTCGAATGGCTGTCTCTCTTTCTCGTGTCGCCAATAGAAGCTCGAGCAATGAGAAGTGCCCCCCAAAAATTAAGTACTATCTTGTGGAAGGTTTTTATCGAGATCCACCAAAATGTGGGTGTAATATAAGTATGCACCGAAAAAGGAAATGTGGTAGCCTCCGACAAGATCTAACTGATGGTAGAGAAAAATCTTCAAACGCGAATTGAGGGTGAACGGGACGTCGGAAGTGGGTACCGTCAAAGGGAATGTGGTAGCCCCCGACATGATCTTACTGATGGTGGAGTCAAATCTTCAAACGCGAATTGCGGGTGAACGGGACGTCGGAAGTGGGTACCGTCAAAGGGAATGTGGTATCCTTCGACAAGATCTTTTATTCACGGTTGAGTCAAAAGTGGCTAATAGAATACTAATCTGCCACACAAAAATGCGCTGAAGTCCCTTCGATCTCACACGAGGACTTTGATAATATTTTTTACGTGCTACTTCAATTTCAGTTTATAAGAAGAATTTCATTTCAATGCTTTTCTAAATAAGAAAGTTGGAACACTGCGCATGGGCAAAATAAAATTTTGAAACTGGCGTTAGATTTTCATTTATTCCAAGTGCCTATGTAGGTATCAAATTTCATTCAAATACTTTTATAAATAAAAAAGTTTGCAATTCGGTTTATAAAAGGTCGAGATGCGAAAAGGGCACTGTGTTGCGTATTATATGGCTAAAGCTATGCCCATATTGAATTACATGCAATTCAGTTCATAACTAACGGAGATGTCAAAGCGATCGGAATTTCTAAAATAAGTTATCGTTCACACGGATAGATAGAGGGACAGACATACAAAGGAACAGTCGGACAGACCAACAAACAGACGACAGACAGCAATACAAAATTATAAACGATCTCTGGGATCGTTAATAAACGGCAAAAGTGTAAAATTATGGAACATGTAAAAAACGGTTTTTTGGTTTTTTTACATTAACTTTTTTAGTAATCGCAGAAAAAATTCCTTCCTTGGTGCAAGCCTCGACACCATAACGAACCAAATAGTGAAAAAAGTACACAATAGCTCTTAAGATAAATAAATAGTAGCGTCTCAACGAACGAGCGGATGGACGGACGGACGGACAAAGTGGCCACAATAGCGCATTTTTTTTTATTTCTGTGGAAATACGCTAAAAAAAACTGTGATACTGCCTGTAAGACTATGTCAATGCATTAAATATTTGGGTCATGGAGCCCGTGTAAAGAACAAACAATACAAACCCGTTTGTTCCAATAGATACATAAATGATAATTACAAAGTTTTATAATTGTATTTTTCATTGTAAGTAGCTTATTCACGCAATTAGTACAGCGCTACGTACGTTTATTCGTCGTCTTTTCACGCGAATTCAAACTAATGATTGGTTTGTTTGGTAGCATTGTGTAGATCTTAATTATACTGTCAAGCTGTCAGACACTTTATGCTATCTAGAGAACCAATGCATTGTGGTGGGTGACGTGTGTAATGATGTGGCTATATGCGCTATGACGGTTACTGAAAAAGACCGATAATAAATGTGCATTGTGTGATTCTTTTCCGTTTCAGTATTACGGCACACAATGGTCAATTACCTGTCCGTGTCGTGGGACTCTATTCAAACTAGGCACTTTGATCGTGCAACTTGAAAGAAAGCCGCTCATGTTCCATGTACCTACTTTAAAAACTAATTTCGTCTCACCATTTTCAGTGTTTTATTATACCCCGCAATTCGTTTTCTTTGCAAATTATCGATCGCATTGCATTACGTAATTTAAAACTGTGAAATGAGGTGTTTTATTTCGACAGGTGGAATGTCTACAAATTTTTATTGACTTCGAAACCTTACATACTGACAAATGGCCTTTGTGATTAACCCCCTTAACCTACGAATGCGAGATTTAGGACCCGTCTGTTATGTTTCTGTTAAACTTATCTGATACATAACCTCCGATGAGATTACATTTTTTGGCACGGATAACGGAGATAGACATTAACTGTGACAGATAGGTTTCTTGTGTTACCGTTAACTATATCTGAGAGTTAATTTCCTATAGGAAATTATCTATCAGATACATTTAAGGGATACATGAAAAACCGATCCTGCAATTAATTGGAGCAGTTTCTGTGATTGAAATATGGAACCAACATTTCCGTTTAGTGAAATGGAGAAATCAAAAATAAAATTATAGATAACGATATCACAGTAAATTAATTAATGGAAGAATATACAGGGTGGCTTTCTTGCCGTGTAGGTAGGTATAGCATAGAGATCTAACAATTGTTAAACAAGTTAAATGAGAAGAAATGTGCTTATTTCAAAACGGAATTGAATCATGCAACAATGGCAATATGGAATACTGTTTCAGTAACAAATTATATTTTGTGTTATTTCGCAAAAAAACTACCTAAAATAAAGCATACAAACGTTTTCCCTTAGCCTGTAATAGTTTATTTTCGTAAGTGCTTATTAATTATTTTTGGTTGACCATCACTATAGAAAAATGTTTGAGATTCGCTGGCATACCTGCCGGCATACCTGTTGGCGGGTTTTTCCACGCAAGCCTCAAGGTGCATTCTTCGCTTCTCAATTTCCTCTTCCGGAAATCTAGTACAGGCAAGTAAAAACATATTAAGTATAGGGAACTCGTGACAAATTGGTAGTTAACCGTAATGTTATACTTGTACAGATAGACGAATTGCAGTAGATGTAGGGTGAAGATAAACATTTTAGCGGCCTGATTCGTACTAAGTCCATTTAAACTTATATTCATATTAATGTACTTAAGCAAAAGTAGAAAATCAATTTATTCGGAGGTGAAGGTTTTACATCTTGGGAACTAGAAATAAACCATGCGTTTAACGGTAAAATGTTAAAGATAATTAATTTGCGCACCTTGCTTGCTGCAAAATAAATTGGGTCAATACAGTGGAAAAGTGGCATTTCATCTCTGCGACTAAATAAACCACAATCTCGAGTATTACTTTCTCGAAATTTGAGGATGATTTTTTTGTATTCGCGAGAGACAAGATCAATTCTTAACAGAAGAGAATTTTATCCACGTCAATAACTAAGTTATTTTAATTTTTTAAGTGGTCGGTTATTTTTAGAAATTTGCAGATTAATGTTGTTTGAAGTAATTTTAATTTTTCCTGAAGGAATCGGCCTACGAGAATTATTTGCATGAACAGATTTGTATTTTATTTATTAATAAGGATCAGATCCAAGCAAGGGATTTGGGTTATTTTGTTTTATTGATTGAGATTTGGATTTAATTTGAGTAATACCGTTCCTTTGGTTGACTTAAAATTTTGTTTCTTATTCGAGATGTATGTCTGTATTTTGAACAGGAGAATGTACCAGTAATTTATTACATGATCACGAAATATGCATTACATTTTCTTGTATTTCTTTTTATGAATCACATCAATATTTTGTATCCAGGAACCCGTAAAGACAATGGGAATTTGATCGCCTTTGTTTTACTTAATATATTAATCAGCTAAATTCATATGCCTATTTATTAAAGTTTTATTAGATTTTGAATTTCAGATCTTACTGTAAAAACTACCGTTATAATTATATTCTTTATCAATTGTGTTACCTGTGTACTAATATTAGTTCATTACTACCACTTAATAATTTTCAGATAACGATCATACAATTCCCCCTTTGACTCGTATTATAACAATTTGACACTATTAATAATGTTGTTCAAAAAGGCACGCCTTTACTTATAAATGAACGGTTCATTACTGATAGTTCACTTATTCTGGAATATATTTTCAGACGTTTTTCTGTTAATAATGAACCCCTCATTTTTAAACTTACAGATCCGGCACAGCTGTAGATGATTTTGAATACGAAATTTAATTCTTTTCCTGCACGTTTATAAATAAATTATAAATCATTACTTAATTGCGTTTATTAATGCCGCCTGACTCATGTACACGTTTCAAGCTTTAAGGATAATTGACACAATTTGAGTATCTCATTAAATTTATTATTAATTGTTAAAGATAATTTATAGCCAGGATATTGCTTTTATTATCTTTGAAGGTTATAAACGTTGACAGGATAATTATAGGATTCTCTGTAATTAATTATACGGCAGTCACGCTAGAAATTTTATTGGAAGCTAAATGCAACACGGTATCGTAGCTTTCATCTCGTTAAGAATGAAGATAATGTTTTAAAAAGGTCTTAATTTCTCTGCAGTTATTGTGGTGTGATGAAATTTGAAAAAAACGTTAGGTTGTCCGTTTAAATCTAATACACTTTGATTTTTTTACATGTCGGTAGGAACGTCGTATAGTAATTTTATGTGACTCAATAAAACTGTTACATCGCAATCGTCTAATTTAGAAAGTAGACCTCGTCCGTTCTAGGCAAGTTCGTTCGCTAAATATAAGAAACGTCAATAAAATTTTCTGTTTTATGACATGATCAACATGAGCTAATAATATTCAATGTGGCGGGACAGCAAGTTGTTACTGTCAGCTGTCTCTAGTGCGCCGTCGAGCTGTCAGTTAACTGTCTAGTTTACATGTCTGTTCGGTGAGAGCTTGCCATCCTGATTTAGGTTGATAGCCAGTAAAAATTGGATCTACATTTTATCAACTTTCTGATTTGCATACATAATGGAATGTACAATCCTGTAAAATTACCGGGTGCGGCGTTCACTTTAATATCCATCTGGTAATACATTGTCAGTATAATAACCGCCGACATATTCCGTACAACTAATTAAGATCATTTGAATAGTATGAGTGACAGCCGCTGCCGCTTATGCAAATTACAGTCAGAGTTTAAAGCCAGCCATTATGAAATACCAGTTTATATGCTTTTTATTGAATTAAGTTATGATTAATCGTTGACGAATGTCATTTATCAGTTTATCAACGTGCCTTCCACTTGCAAAATTCCCAACAGAAATTTATTCAGCGCCAACATCCACAGTCACTTTTAAATGTGTCAGTAAAATTTGAAAATTTGCCAAAGTTGAGCACATCGATAATGAAACTTATCCTTATGCGTAAGTAGCGTTTCCCTATTATGTAATAAGGAAACCTAATTAATCTTAGCAAATGCGATACGCACAAATAAAGAAAAAATGCGAATGATTATTGATTATATCAAAACGTTTTCAGGAAAACGTGGAGTTCACAAGAGGATAAAAAATATGCACTGACGAGTTACACAACCTAGTCCTATACTATGATAAAAAAATTAACCAAGTGTCAATTAGTACCTAAGTAGTGGGAAAACACAAACTTCCAGAAATCGAATTAAATTTAATCATTTAAATGAGTGCAATAACCTTCCTATACTCGCATCTCATCTCTTCTTCTTCCTTGAATAATGAATTTATCTCCAAATCCTGCAAGGTAATAATATGGTCTAACGGCACGGACCGACTACAGAATCCTAGTAGGCGTGGCTTCGTGGAAATTTTTAATTATCTTGTCTTTCTCGAAAATGCTGCGAAAATCTGACCCCACTATACTTGTATTATTCCTTAAGAAAACTTGCCCTGAGACTAGCCCCTGGAATATTTGCCCTGGAAAATTCGTCCTGAACATTCGCACCCGAAAGATTCGACCTTAAAAATTCACACCCACGCGCTACGGATAGCATACTATTCGACTATCCAACGAAACTCCAATTTCTGTACCACAGAAGGAATTGACTACTTGAATCCAACGTCATCGAGGAGTGAGATTTCCCCTATGCCGCACCTGTGGTACTGGTCTCGAAGAAAGAGACAAAGTGGGCATGCGTATTGAATATCGCCTGATAGGTATGTACCTACCCTTTGCCACGGATTGATGATCTGCTGCACAGCGCAAAACAGACTTTATTCATGTCAACTATTGACTTGCAATATGGTTTTCATCAAGGCTCCGTGAAACCAGAGGACCGGGATAACACAGGGTTTATGACTCCTTTCGGTATTTTCCAGAGACTTGCTATAACTAGACTGCGCTTAACGTATCTAAGGTGTTGTCGACACAGTATGCCACACACAATGCACTGCGGGGCAAAATCGCTGAGATGATTTATGCAATATAATGAAATAAGCTGTTATTTTAGATGTTCCGTTCATTAATCATTCTCGTGATTAGCTCGAATTAGTGAACAGATAAATTTCTGTTGAGAATAAACCAATAAACTTAGGTTAACTTGTGCGTATCAACATTTACTCTGTCGATAAATTTTTAAATAATATGCTGATTTTCCACGAATAAAAGTTTAAAGGGAGGATTGTTGTACGGATCAAACGATGCATTAAAAATTTGCCAAATTGCTGAAAATGTGTTCAGGTTATTCATTCAATCCACACCACACCGCGTTGTAAACAAAATGGTTATCAGCAGTCTAAGAAAAATAAATAACAGTTACAGCCCATTTGGGTTTTTGCCTTTTGGATAGGCATTATATTGAATCAAAATCCGCTAAATAATCATATCTTACTACTTACATCTTTAGTTTTAAGAGTATATTTTCCCATACGTGTTCACCACCAAAATACACATATAAATCAAATTAGGACTGGAGTAAGGCAGTTATATACCAATTTAGTTCAAATAAAATACCAACAAATTCGATTAAAATAGTTAACAGCTATATGTTATCTTTTTTTGCTACTAAAATTTAGAATAAACATGGCTAAAGCAAGCTGCAGGACGTACGTCTGCCCCGCGATGAACAGTTGGTTGCCTATCGTATCTTGACAACAGGCGTTTATAGTAAAATCTACGTTACGCGGGTCTAGTTATAACAAGTCTCTGGTATTTTCCCTTTCCGATGTATGCCTTTTGGATTGCCTAATGCGCCTGTAACATTTCAAAGACTCCTAGATCGATTCCGAGTGGGATTATCGCGCGTAACAGAGCTTGCTTATATTGATGACCTCATTATTACTTAAGGATCCTCAGATCCTATTATAGTTTTGTATTGTGTCCATTCGTCAGTCCGTTCGTGTGCGCTATAACACTTAAATGCTTTCCAACACATTATCTTGATTTTGATCAAAACATGTCAAAATCGTTATTCACGCACCAAGATCGTTGGAAAAAAGACTAAGATCAGTATCACAATACCCAAGTTGCACTGAGATAGTTGGAAAAAGACCAAGAGCATTATTTCGATGCTCAAGGAATCATTTAATGCATTTTTTTGGCCATATGGATTTTGATCAGAACATGTCAAAATCGTTATTCATGCACCAAGATCGTTGGGAAGAAGATTAAGAGCAATATCCCAATGCCAAAGACATGAATTTGATGAATCGTTTTGACGATAATAACGGGCGATCAAAAATGAGTTGCTGCCGAGTCGCCTTTGGAAGTTCAAGTTAAATCTTAGACCATATAGTACAGGTCTAAGAGTTAAATACGATTTTCCATGTAAACAAAAATTTCAAAGG
>NW_022170403.1:13207103-13251703 GCF_008802855.1 Photinus pyralis | reverse complement strand
CGACCTTGTTGAGTAAACTTTTCCTCACGCGGATAAATAAATTTTTCTGAGAGTACTTTAGAAACAATTACTTTCATCTCTAAAAATGGTGAAGAAAATGTGATTTTCCTCTCTAGTGAGGAATGGAAAAAACAATTGCCGATTTAATCATAATGACATTAAAATTGAAACATACCCGTATCTAGATTGTTATGTGTCAAACTTCATTATTGCATACGATCATTTTTCCATTTTTTTTCAAAAAGAATTTGTGTAAAACTTGAGTAGAAAGTGTTTTTCAACTCCCTGATGGGCACTAACAGCTCAGGGGTGCATCTCTACTACTTTTGTTGCCATCGCGCTGAGCTGCGACATATGCTACGCAATGTTGTGGATTTTGTGGATTGGGGAGGTTGTGAGGGGAGGTCTAATTGGGTTTTATCCGACCCGAAAGGGTACGGCCACCGCTTCGCCACTGGATTATATGCCTTATCCCCATCTTTTGCTCTCGTTTCTTTCCCTCCTTGTTCCTCCCCGTCTTATTGTTGTCTTCTCCCTGCGCTGCTTTTTGTTCCCTCTTCCTCCTCCTCTTGGGCACTTTGTGCTTATGTCTGATTCCTCCTCCACCAGTATTCGTCTAATAATGATCTCTCTATTCGTTGTTTATTTGTAGGCCTGCCATTTCCAGGTATGCCTCACTGGTTTGAACGAAGTCTTCGATGTCTTCTATCCTGTCCTCGATTGTCGATTGATGATAGGTTGTCCGCCTACGCCAACAGTGTTTGGGCCATTTGTGCTGAAGTTCCTCACCGCCCTCCTTGTTTGTTCTATAGCGTTATCCAGTGCAATCGCGAAGAAATATATTGAACAAATAACTAATTCTTCATAAACTAAGAAAAGAACAAACCAGAAATGCCTAAATGGAAAAGTCGAGCTTTCTTTTTGTCGGCGCAAATCGATTTTTTCCACTTTCCACGAAATTTGTCCAATAGGTCTTCTTGCACAATTATGGCATTATGCGCGGATACACCATCTTGTTGAAACCTACAGTTTCCGACTTGTGTTTTCTTTTGTGTGTCGTAAATCGTTTTATTCATAGGAAAAAATGCTACTCAATATAGTATCTACTTTTTTTACGGACCATATAAGAAAATAAAGTTGATAATGATTTCTCCGAAATGATGAATTAAGGAGTGTATGTCAAAAATCTACGTCCAATGGGCAATTCAACTACATCTGCGTCATTTATTGTTTCTATTTCAATTTCAAGTTCCTCCGTTTCAATGCTGCAAGCAATGAAATAAATAAACTAAACAAATATAGAAAACGAGCTCCTGGGTATGGCTATAGCATGGGCAAAACCAAATTTTAAACCTGATGTTAGTTTTGCTTTTATTTAAAGTGTATATGTATGAAATTTCATTTAATTGCTTCCATAAATAAGAAAGTTGGCACTGCCCATGCGCAAAACCAAATTTTGAAATTGGTGTTATATTTGCTTTTATCCCAAGTGGTTATGTATCAAATTTTATTTAAATGCCTCCATAAATAAGAAAGTTGGCACTGCGCATGCGCAAAACGAAATCTTAAAACTGGTGTTAAATTTGCTTTTATTCCAAGTGGCTATTTATCAAATTTCATTTAAATACCTTCATAAATAAAAAGATTTGCAATTCGGTTTATTAATGCTCGAGATGCGAAAAGGGCACTGTGAAAGTTGAAAGTGGCTCAATTTTTGGAATTACGTTTTATATGGCTAAAGCTATACGCATATTGAATTTCATGCAATTCGGTTTATAACTCACAGAGATGTCAAAAGGGCCTTCCTTATTTATAAGACATCAAATTCATTTCTTGATCATTGAGAAAATGCTCTTAGTCTTTTTCCCAACAATCTTGGTCTTGGTGCATGAATAACGATTTTGACATGCTTTGATCAAAACACATATGGTCGCGAAAAATGCATCAAATTCATGTCTTTGGCATTGAAATAATGCTCTTGCTCTATTTCCCAACGATTTTGATACATGAATAATGCTTTTGACATGTTTTGATCAGAACGCATCCAATCCATGTTTTGGGCGTTGAGATAAGGGCCCGTATGAATAAAAGTAAGCAAATCCTTGCAAAATTCAAAGTAAATACTCGTAAGTGCCTTCATATTGGTCTCTTTAGCAACGCTGCACTGTGTCCTGTCCTTCTGCTTAGCAGCGCTGCTAAGTCGCCCAGTGCGAAGGAGCACTTACGAGTATTTAGTTTGAATTTTGCAAGTATAAGCATTTGCTTACTTTTATTCATACGGGCCAATGTTCGTAGTCTTTTTTCCAACAATCTAGGTGCACGAATAATGATTTTGGCGTGCCTTGATCAAAGTAACGGGCGATCAAAAATGAGTTGCTGTCGAGTCGCCTTTGGAAGTTCAAGTGAAATACGATTTTCCATGTAAACAAAAATTTCAAAGGCAACTCGACAGCAACTCATTTTTGATCGCATAGTACATGTGGTTGCCAAAAATGCAACAAATTCCTGGCTTATAGCGCACACGGACGGACGGACGACAATATAAAACTATAAAGGCTCTGAGGATCGTTAATAATCAACAGTGAAATCCATGCGTGTGTACCTTTACCTTTCTTGACCTGAATTCCAAATTGGTGTTATGCGGGACTGTGAGACGAAGGTTGAGCTACAGAATCACAATTTACATCAAAATTATGTTCAAAAGCCATTGACTGAATCAAATCGGGATTAGCGTAATTATTGTCATCATCAACCGATTCGACTATAGATTGACCATCCCTGGCATCCCTAAAATATATACTTATTTATTATTTAAATTAGAAATGACCCATGCTGTCAACGGAATACGTTTATGTTTTTACTTATCGCCATCTACTCAAAGCTAAATATGCCTTAGATTTTTTTTATTAGCTGATAGTCGTAATTTTCCATGTTTATTATAGCGTTTATTCTTATGCATTGTTTATCTCTGTGCAATATATTTGGTAATTACCAGATAACGCAAATCGCAAAACTCGAACAACGCGAATTAGATAATCGGTTAGCGTAAAGCAGACGGTTCGTGCTAATTGCGTAAACTTCCAAAACAATTGTCAATGTTTCAAAGAAACTAGCATCCAACCAATTCGTAATCGAGCGTCGGCGACGCGCGCCGTCGTGAATCAAGGCGGGACTACTGCATCGGATGAACTCGCTATTTCTCCCACTAATTCACACAAATTATTTCTTCAGGCGCGCGGAATCGCAACAATTTGAATTGTAAAGCCTCGCCTTAAATGCTTCTGTAAATAAGAAAGTTGGCAATGCGGATGCGCAAAACAACATTTTGCGTCATTAATTATTCGTAGTATTTACATATAAAGTTTCAGTTAAATATCTTCATAAATAAAAAAATTAGCATTGTACATGCGTTAATCCAAGTTTTTGACATTGCGCAGATGCAAAACCAAATAATATCGGCATGCACGGAATCCTTGGACCAAATCAAGATATATAGAGACTGGTAGGCGCGCTTATACCTGTAAAATTTGACGCCAAATCCGGCGCTAGGTAAACTCAATCCATAGATGGCGCCAGGGTGATCAGTGTACTTCAACTTAATGTCATTTAAATTGTTTTAGGTTATGATGTTATGTACAAAAATTTTTTACTTAGCGACTTGGTGTGGTTTGCCATCTACAGTGTGTTATACCTAGTTATTGTTGCAAACAATTTCGGTAAATAAAATAGACAAGTACTAATCGGATGTATAAGCAAGCAAACTTGCACATCGCACTGTTCACTTTGCTAAAGTTCAAAGTTACAGAGCATTGAGGGGTTCCACTAAAAAGGATGCTCGTTATCACAGTAAATAGTAGCGCAATACCTGCATTACAGACTTCTCACCCCGTCTAGCTGTCGGAGCTCTTGTACTGGATCAAGCGAAGTCAACAAGTCATTGATCAATGTAAACCATATGTGAACAAACCAGGAGCCGCCCTTCTTATATTAAGATAAGCATCAAATGACCCTCACCTACACAATCTACGGTGTAAGCAATCATGCCGAGAGCTGTAAGAACCTCTGACACAAAATCATTATTGCCCGTTTGATTAGCGAGATTCTCGGCTGCTGAGATGGGGATTGAAGGAACTGGCAAAAGTCTACATTATTACTGTTAAGATGGAAGGTAGGGGACCCGACTTGTTCAACCTACCTTTTTATTTTATAACTTAATCTCGGAAGCTCCCAGGATCTAAATGCTGGATAGAAGGGGACTAGTGCAATAATTTTAACCAACTTCTGTTCCAGGAGTGTGGCAGTGCTGGAGGCTGAACTACAAAACGGGAGTAGGAAACTGTGGCTTATCCTAACCTTAGTCATCTTCCCATTTAACGCCTCTGCAAAACGACCAACTTCGGACTTCAGAAGAATGACAGATCACTGCGTAGGCAACGACGTGGAATTGTATTAGGTGTCGATGCTAACGATGTGTGGGGAAACACAACTACACCACACTTCTGCACAGCTTCCTTGCCTTGGGTCTCATGCCGAGTACAATTACTTAGTGGTCGCTCTCCTACTTTCCATGGAAATTTAAAATACAGATGCGTTAAAACATAGACCCTTTTTCCATATTATTATCAGAGAAACTGCCTGTTACATTTTTTACAAATATTTACAAATAAATTTTCTATAAACAACGTCAACAATTTAATGAGACCAATTTTGCTAGTTACGCATACTTTTAAGAAGCTGCGCGTTATGACAATCTACAAAACAAGAATTGTAATTATTGCATTTACACTAAGTAGGTATTTTGACTAAAAAAAAAGTCGAAATGCTTCAATTACCTACATACTGAAGGAACTCGAAGTAAAGATGTATCACGAGTTAAGGGCGTATTGTGGTCTCAAATCAAACACTTTCTCATATTTGATGGTTTAATTCAAATTTAAATTACGTGTTAGAATAAATTGACAGTTTTGTGAAGTACACTGGGATGGGTGGCGACATCTAGGGAGCGATTTTAACTGGCGCCGCATTCTGTCTTACATAATGGCGGCGAGTCATCCTACCATCTTTAATATATCTTGGACCAAATCCTTCCAAATCAGCCCCATATCGCCAAAATCGGTTCAGTGGTGTAGGAGTACGTGTGACGGACGGACGGACGACAAAGCGCGGCCAATAGCGATTTTTCACTTGAGGAAAATAAGCTAACAAAATGCATAGCGCTAGTAAACAATTGAAGTCGTTATTGAACAGGAGTTGCCTTATTTGGAGAATTTTCCTAAAATTGCGTTTGTTTGCCAACATTTGGTGGACCACTTGGCAACAATTTTCGGAATGCAGCGAAATCCGGTCCCTTTAGAGAAGATAACAGAAAGAGGGGTGTCCCGATCAATTATCATTTTCCTCCGTCGAATAAAAACACGCTATATCAGGATTTACATTTTCTAAAATACCCAGTAAAATTGGTCAAGATCATTTAGGTGTTTTTTATCTGTGGAGGAATTATCAATCTTCTGTTAATTAATAGACGTATACCAATATCTTTTAAACATTCTAAAATGTTGAAAATCGAGAAACGATACTTTAAATATTATTCAGATTTGCGGATTTGCCTAAATCAGAAATTCCCATCTCACGAAAGACATTATTAAATCTGTTGGATAATTTACTGAATAATACATTTCGCTTGCTTTAATATTTATTTAGTTATTAAGAAAGATGAGCAAAAAGTTAAATCAATTAAAAGTTTACGTAAAGCTCAAGCTGTTCATTCTAATTTGTCTTGTGCATACCAAAGTGTGAGCCACGAAATTATCTTTCGGCTTAATATTCAAAGTAGCTACCGTAGTTTTCTTGAGCCTTTCAACTATTAATTCAAGCTACTATTGGACATTTGAGACTAGTTAAAACTGAAAATGAATTTATATTTTAGGGAAATTATTCATTTATAGGTATTTAATGAAAAAAAGGTTAACCGGTGCAACGGAGTACCAAAGGACCCTAAATGAAAGTATAATATTACGACATTTTACTTACTAAAAGTGTATATAGATCAACCATGCATTTATATGAATTTTTACGGAGACCCCCGTAACTGTGGTTTTGGTCCTAAATTTAATAGAGTTCCTACTCCTACAAGAGGAGCAGACACTAGACATTATGCTCGAGAGTTATCGTACGCACAGACGGACAACAGACCGACGGACAATGACACGATTCCTATTATAGAAAGACCTAAATCAATTGAGATTGGGGACTGAAGGTATCGGATGCATACGGTTAAAAAAAGAGAAACTCAGTATGGACTTTGAATATAAAATTTTATATTCAAACGTATGGGAAATTCCATCTTCTGTACCTGGAAAGTTAAATATGCACGACCTCTTCAGGAGCGTGGTAGTTTTCGTTATTCCACTCTCATTAACTCGTGCTAGTCTTGCCGCTACAGATCCAGATGATACAATGAACGCGAAAGACCACCCCTAAATTACGAAGGCAAACTCTTAATAGCCCCGCGTTAGAACACGTTTTGAACAAATTAGTTTAGCCCGATCGTATCGGAATCCAAGGTAATATGGCAAGACTACGCTCCATAGCCCCCTATTATTATAAATTGCACCCCAGGTACTCATTTTGAACGTGGCTGAGTTAAATTTAAAATTTTGTAATTTCTTCTCATAAACATCAGGCATCTGCTTACAAAGAAGAATCCCAATATTGACTGAAATTATTAGTTTGGGAGATTCAGAGGCGTCGATCAGCTGCCGAAATTCCAAATAATTTATTAAGCAAATTTGTATCAAGACCTGATATAAATCGGGGCACGAAGAAAAAAATCTTATATAAAGACTCTATGCGGGTCTCACAATGGATTGGCATAAACACATAACTAATTGATTGACATTAACAAAAATTTTACCCGTACATGAAAAGAACATTCAAACCAAATTGCTGGAAGAAAAAAAGATTAGGTACACTGCCTGTTTAGACATATTACCCCGCGCAAAAATGGTCAATAGTGAAAATAATAAATCTTAAAATTAGTATAGTTTTCCTTTTTAAATCATCTAAATCTGGTCGTAAACAGGTTTGCAATAAACAGGCATTAACTCAATAGAAACGCTAACAGCTTCAGAACTTCACTTTTATTTAACACAAAATTGATGACAAACAGACATGTTAAATACTATGATGAACATTATCGGTGGCTGTTCTCTTTATAAAATACGCAAAATTTGACAAGATGTTCCCACATTTTAATACGAATTTTACGTTTTACAATTAAATACACAAAGTCACAAATCTAAACAATTTACCCAAGCGATAAAATTAACAGAATTGCCCAATTACAAACAATTCTAAAATGGCATAACAACACTAAGACACAAACACAAATGAAATAGAGAGTTTTCCGTGCTTAGCCATCCTTACCAAACAGATCACGAATATAGATTTTGGAGGGAAAGTATTTCTGCGAAACCCACATCTAAGAGGGATTCTTGTTGATTGTCTAAAGCAGGGGGAGCATACCTTGGAATTGACCAGGGCATCAGTCCAGTGATAACTCTCTTTAAGGAGGAACGCGAAATCGTAAATTATATTGTGTGAAGTATTGTATATGCCAGTATAAAATATGGTTGAAGTGGTTTTTAAGTAAAAAGGGACCTTTCTAAAAGTTTCTGAATTATTCACTATCCCTGAAATTCGGATTTAATCTTATATTTTCAGATCGACAAGACAAATTCCGGATCGATTTAGTTTTCTGAGGGATTGCCTTTACAAAAGTTTTGCAGGGAGCCAGATCCTTCTAAATCTGCCACATGCAGAGCAAAGGAACTCTAGTGCATAGGCACACAGCATTTCAACAATTAGAAGGCGGTAAATTTGACTAGTCCAGTGATGTCCTATGTTATATGTACACATGTGCCCCACCGTACCCTACGTGCTGGAAGAATTTGATTAATAATCGCAAAGTTTATAATCAGATTACTATGCGACCAAAAATGAGTTGCTGTCGAGTCACCTGTTGCTGCATATTGTAAACCCGCCCATTTTTAAACCAGTTTTTGTACCTGGATATTAGGGTTGAGGCGCTATGCGCGTCGGACCTCATAGAGACGACAATTAAACGTTAAAGCAACAAGTTCGTGTTTCATTATTGTTCACATGTGAGATTACAGTTCAAGTTTCCTATCTCATTAACATTTTGGTCCTTCGAGCAAAATTAATACAAGTGAGTACAAGTGATAGATGGCGAAGACAACGACCATTGCAGTATCCACCTTTGGGTCCAATGCGGCGATTGCAGCTATCTTTTCGAGACAATAAACCGAAGAAAACTGACGAGTGACGCGATGGCAGTCAACATCTACAATATCTACAATTAACACAGCAGTGTGCAGTGCGGTAGTCGATTTCCAATATCTGTAAGTTTCCTTTACACCTTTCATTACATTAACATTGCCTTCTATTTTTTGTACAATTCAATATTATACTCTCATTATTTCAATATCTTTAACAATGGTTAAATTAGATACCCTACGACAACAGCGAAATACGCTACATGCTCAAATAAAGCGTCTTCAATTGTATTTCAATGATGCAATTAAAATCAATATTTCAAGTGAGGTCGTAAGCGAATTGCAGCTTAGGCTAGGAAAATGTGAACCGTTATGCGACACATTCAATGAATTGCAAACTTCCATTGAAACAGCATGTTATAATGATCCAGAGCAAATTGAGGGTGAACTAGAGGAACGAACACAATTCGAATCCAATTATTATTCAATAATTTCAAAGGTTAAAAACGCAATAGCAAATCACTATAGCAATAAGAATGGCAATTTATCTCATGTTGGTAATTCATCTAATACAAACTTCGAAAATCCAAGATCCGTTAAACTGCCCACTATTAAATTGCCTACTTTTAAGGGCAATTACGACAATTGGTTAGAATTTCATGATGCTTTCAAATCAATCATTCACGAGAGTACAGAAATATCAGATATTCAAAAGTTTTTATATTTAAAATCATCTTTGGAAGGTGAGGCATCACGTCTCATTGAATCAATTGAAGTTTGTGCTAGCAATTACAATGTCGCTTGAAACGTTTTAACAGATCGTTTTGAAAATAAAAAATTAATTGTACACAATTTGTTAAAGGGAATTTTTGATATTCCTAAAATGACTAAAGAATCACATAGCGAGCTACGATTACTTTTCGATACAATAACAAAGAATTTGAGAACAATGAAGGTATTAGGTAGGCCAAGTGAAAGTTGGGACGATATCATAATCTTTTTAATTACATCTAAATTAGATCGAATTACATTACGTGATTGGGAATCCCTAAAGTATGCTAATGAATTTCCAACAATGCAAGAAATGAATACATTCCTCAGCGATAAATGTAAACTATTAGAAAAAATTAATTTGAACAAAGAAAATCACGAGCAAAAGGTAAATCGAGATGTAAATAGTAAATTTAGTAACTTTTATAAGGGAAAAAATGTCTCAAATGTGTATGTCAGTAATAACGCAAAACAACTTGAATGTTTCTATTGTAGTGGCGATCATGCTATTTATAAGTGTTCGGAATTTTTAAATCTTTCATCCAGGGCAAGAATTGCAAGTTCAAAGAAAAAAGGATTATGTTTAAATTGCCTGGTCCCATATCACACCGTCAAGGATTGTAAATTATCATGTTGTAAAAAATGTCATGGAAAACACAATACCCTTCTGCATTTAGACAATAATAGCAATCTACCTGAAGCGAGTACCTCGTCTAATAATGAAGACGTTACAATTGCAATGCATTCTTTCCAAAACAGGTCTAAGTCATTTGTATTGTTATCCACGGCTTTAGTCTTAATTACGGATAGCCAAGGTCGTTTACATAAATGCAGGGCTTTGCTTGACAATGGGTCGCAGAGTAATTTTATTACAGACAATCTATGCAATAAATTAAAATTGATAAAGGAAAATGTTCGTTTTGCTATTAGTGGAGTCGGACATTCAATAATACCTTTGTCCGATCAGGTCAATATCACAATTAAATCAACGTGTACCAATTATTCTAATGAGATAAAATGTTTAGTCATAAAACAAATTACAGAAAGAATTCCTTCCTGTTCCTTTGATAAAGCAGATTTAAATTTACCAGATAGCATTAAATTAGCAGACGATAAATTCAATGAAAGTAATACAATAGATATTTTATTGGGAGCATCCGTCTTTTGGGACATCTTGATAAATAAACAAATTACATTAGGGGGCGGTAGGCCTGTACTGCAAGATACAAAGTTTGGCTGGATAGTCGGTGGTAATATGCAATTCAAATACGATAAAGTTAATGTCAATTCTTCTCCAATGTCCATTACTTGTACTAGCATTGAAAATAAATTAGATGATATGTTGATAAACTTTTGGAGAATTGAAGATGTCACTAGTAACAATAATAGTATGTCCATTGCTGAAAAATATTGTGAAGATCATTTTTTGGAAACCTATAAACGTGATGTGTCGGGTAAATTCGTCGTAAGCATTCCATTTACAGAAAATTTACACTTACTAGGTGACTCTAAACAAATTGCATTGAATAGATTTTTATCATTAGAAAAGAAATTACGATACCAGCCACAATTAAAAACGGAATACGTTAAATTTATGCAAGACTATATTAATTTAGGGCATATGTCGGAATCGGATAGTAATACAATTTCAAATACGCCTGAATATTATTTACCACATCACGCTGTAATAAAGAACACTAGCATTACAACAAAAGTTCGCGTGGTTTTTGACGCATCCCAAAAAACAAGTTCAGGTTATTCATTAAATGACGTGCAATATCCAGGCCCTAATTTGCAAAACGATTTAACGTCCATTTTAATTCGTTTTAGACAATATCAATTTGTACTTGCTGCGGACATTTCTAAGATGTATCGCAATATTTTAATAAATACAGATCAAAGACGTTTCCAGAAAATTTGGTGGAGATCAAATCCTGATGAACCATTGAGATGTTACAATTTAAATACCGTTACGTATGGAACGTCATCTGCTCCATTCTTAGCGATGCGTTCATTACAACAAATAGCCATTGACAAGAAAGACAATTATCCAACAATTAGCAATATTATACGACACGATTTCTACATGGATGATTTATTAACAGGTGCTGATAATTTAAACGACTTAATTCAAATTCAAAACGATATTTTTACAATTACGTCAGAGTACGGTTTCGAGCTACGACAATGGCTATCGAACAATCAGGATAACTATCAACAATTCAAAGTCAATGATAAGTTAGAAGCTAATATTTTACAATTAGGTGAAGGCGAAAGTAGCAAGACGCTGGGCATGCTTTGGAATGCTCATAGCGATAGTTTTCAATTACTGAACATTTTAACAAGCGAATTACAAAACGAGCTATTTTATCCATAACTTGCCAAATCTTTGATCCGATGGGATTGTTAGGACCCGTTATAATAATAAATAAAATAATATTGCAAAAGTTGTGGACCTTAAAACTGGGGTGGGACGAAGAAGTACCAAGTTCAATAGCGACTAAATGGATTAAATTGAAATACCAATTTCCGATTCTAAATACATTAAACATTCCAAGACTTGTTATAGCACCCAATTCTATTTCTATTGAATTACACGGCTTTGCAGATGCCTCAGAGCAAGCATATGGTGCGTGCATTTATGTTAGAAGTTTACAGGAGGGAGATATATACCATTGCAATATACTGTGCGGAAAGTCAAGAGTTGCACCAATAAAACAAATTTCACTACCTCGATTAGAACTATGTGCGGCTGTTCTATTGACGAAACTGATGATAAAAGTACGTACTTCACTTCGAATTACAATTTCAAAAATATTCTATTATACCGACAGTTCGATTGTGTTAGGATGGTTAAACGGTTCTCCTAGTAGATGGAAGACCTTTGTGGGCAATCGTGTAAGCGAAATTCAAAATAATTCAAATGCAGGTGATTGGTACCATGTAAGATCTGCCGACAATCCTGCAGATCTTCTTTCGCGAGGAATATTTCCAAATAATCTAATGAATGCTAGTATTTGGTGGCACGGTCCAGCCTTTTTAATATCTTCTCAAAATATCCAAGACACAAGAAGCAACAATTTAGAGATTTCTTTACCCGAACAACCCCATGTTAGTTGCGTAACATTAGTCGAAGATGAATTCGATATATTTTCAAAATATTCGGTTTTAATTAAATTACAACGTGTGATCGCGTACTGCTACAGGTTCTGGCATAACTCACAGTACGTATCTAATAAAACATTAGGTCCTTTAACAGTTCGAGATTTAGAATTAGCATTACTTAAACTAACTGTGCTATGTCAAAAACAATCTTTTAAGCAAGATTACATTAGCTTATCGCAAAACAAGCCTTTAAGCAGAAAAAGTAGTTTACTTTCATTAAACCCGTTCCTTGACTCCGAAGGGCTCATTCGAGTCGGCGGTAGACTTCAAAATTCACAATTAGATACTAATCAAAAACATCCAATAGTTCTACCAAAAGCTCATAAGCTAACAAGGTTGATAATGGAAAAGGAGCACAAGCAGCTATTGCATTGTGGAGCACAACAACTTTTATTTGCAGTTAGGCAAAATTACTGGCCAATATTGGGTAGAAACTTAGCAAAAAAGGTGTCTCGTGAATGTGTGATTTGTTTTAATCACAATCCTAAACCATGTCAAACTATAATGGGTAATTTACCGGATACTAGAGTCAGACAATTTGCGCCGTTTTACAATACAGGCGTGGACTATGCAGGTCCTTTTCAAATGAAAGATAAAAAAACCAGAGGTTGCAAAATAGTGAAATGTTATATTTGTATATTTGTTTGTCTTTGCACAAAAGCAATACACCTTGATGTCGTGTCGGATCTCTCTAGCGAAACCTTCCTAAATTGCTTGAAAAGGTTTATTTCGCGCAGAGGAAAACCTTTAAATATGTTCTCGGATAACGGGACAAATTTCGTAGGTGCGAATAAAATTTTAAAAGAGTTTTTACAATCAATCTCAACATCAATCATTAATACAATGGCTAATGAATCAATCAATTGGCATTTTATTCCACCGCGCTCCCCTCATTTTGGCGGTCTGTGGGAGGCGGGAGTAAAAAGCATGAAGTACCATTTAAGACACATTCTAGGGGAAACGTTGCTAATACACGAACAATTTTACACCGTTTTGACAAAAATAGAGGCAATTTTAAATTCACGCCCATTAGGTCCCTTATCCAGCGATCCCAATGATCCTACACCTTTGACACCTAGCCATTTCCTTATTGGAAGGACAATGTATTGCAATCAACGGACTCAACCAGTATCAGTTCCTCCAATCGCTGACTCAACATTTTTGGCAACGTTGGCATAAAGAGTACCTTAACCAACTACAAACACGAAAGAAGTGGAAGACAAAAAATGAAGAGGTCAAGATAGGTGATCTCGTCATCGTCAGGGGCGAAAACTCTTATTCGTTCCAATGGCCTCTCGCACGAGTAGTGGATCTCCATAAAGGAAGTGATGGAGTTGTAAGAGTGGTTTCAGTGAAATTACACAACAATGTGGTGAAACGTGCAATCACAAAAATTAGTGTTTTACCATTGTAAATAGTATCTATATTTAGGAAAAATCAATGTATCTAATCTATATCTTATTATTATCTTTGTTTTGAACATTACTTAGTTAGTTCAAGGGCGGCGGCATGTTGCTGCATATTGTAAACCCGCCCATTTTTAAACCAGTTTTTGTACCTGGATATTAGGGTTGAGGCGCTACGCGCGTCGGACCTCATAGAGACGACAATTAAACGTTAAAGCAACAAGTTCGTGTTTCATTATTGTTCACATGTGAGATTACAGTTCAAGTTTCCTATCTCATTAACATCACCTTTGGAATTTTTGTTTACATGGAAAATCGTACTTAACTTGAACTTCAAAGGCGACTCGACAGCAACTCATTTTTAATCGCCCGTTATATAATTTTAAGACTATTGGCCTTGCTAATAAAAATTGTCGACTTGAAAATAAAAAAAAAAACTTGTCTAGATCTCAGGCTATTTACATGCATAATTCACAACGGTATTGCATCAGAACATCTCAATAGATAAAATTTAAAATATATGTTAAAAGACTAACAAATTTAAACGATTATTCCAACCCTTTAATTCCTCTTCAGCTCCTTTTTAAAATTTTTAAACTCAACTGCCTATCGATTTTGAGGGTATAATCCAATTAGAAATTTCGTAATTATTTACGAAACGAAGACGCCCCAGTTACCTAATTAATTATAAAACGTTCAATAAATTTTAATTAAAGATGTACATTCAGCGTTGAAAAATCGAATCCACCTATTGGAATGAATGGCTTTGATTCTATTCAAAGTAGGAATCGAAGAGTGATTCCGCTCTAGAATCCCATTACGCGAATCTAATCAAGCAAACCGATTGCTTCTATCAATTTCAAACAATAAACAAGTACGAATGGCAAACGCGAATGTAAGGGTGGAGAAATGCTGGTATGTAGAGTCGATAGCATCTCGACCTCGTGCAAATATATTAAAAAGAGTCATTAGTTAGGAGATCGATATAAAAATTGAGTTGTACGCGACTGATTGAAAATTCGAGATTTATTCAATGTACTAAATTAGTTTCGGTTGACATTCAAAAGTTTACAAGTAGCAACTGGAAGTGTATTTCAATCAGTGAGGCAATCTATAGAACTCTCCTTCGGCTGCAATAGAAACGCATTACAATTTTTCATTATTAGGTAGAAAACGATTGAGTGGAAATTCGCATTGAAATTTTCTAGGCAATCATTTTCATGGGAACACACGTAGGGAATGTATACTGGTTCCATTGCTGCTATGCTCTTTTTGGAGCAATGCTAATTTGAACAATTAGATTTTTTGTTGCATTGTGTTTCTTCATAGTAGCTTGCTAACAATCATCTTGTTCAATTTCAGCATGGGTACTTGGATGGTGGATGTGTAAAACAGTTCCGTACATACAGGGTGTCTCAGTTGCTGCATCTGTATACAGCTTAATTGCGGTATCTCTAGACAGGTGAGTTTTCTTGCATTAAAGTTTATTGTAAGCACATACATACATTTAAGTATAGGCTGAACCACCACTACACAAAGAAGTGATTGTGAACTTTGAGAACGCACAAAATGTAGGTACAAGAATTTCAAACTAGCTATAACCTTTTATTTAAAATAGATACCCTTACAGTGCCCTTTACAGAAATACGCGTTAGATGGCTAGCATCAGTATTGCTGCTAAAGTAATTTTGTTGCTTATGTAGTAGTGAATTTAAGATTAAGACGACAGAAGCATCTCAAAAGTGGGAAGTAATTATTCTCAAAATTCTATAGTAATCTGTTTTGTCCGGTCGAGTGATCAACGTTATAAATCAACGGTACCTAGAGACATTCCAGTTGATTTGTATTCCAGTTTGAAATATGTTTAGTTACATAACAATCTAGCTAGCGCTGCCACATTGAAATACGAATAAAATTAGTGCGCAAGGAAAATAAATCACCAAACCATTTGGAGCCAAAAATCTGTAGGAAAATGCGTTCCTATCTGGATATTAAGCTATAGCCATTATGTTTGCCACCTTTATTGTTCCCCGGCGCGGCGGTGCAATTAACAACGTGTAATCAACTAATTATCAATTAATTTTATGTTGTAGGTACTCAATTTATCATACAATTTCCTTTATATTGTGATGTACCCAAGTCGACAGCTTCTGCGCTAACAAGCGCGAAAAAACAAGAACTCGGAACATCACCGTAGGAATACAAACACTCAACCGTGACCGGAACTCCTACGTTACGGAAGACCAGGTTGCACTCACTGGTACCCAAGCTTATTATCGGAAAGGTGGAACATAAATAACACACATTGAATTTGAAAAGCAAAAGAAAGTTTATTGAATAATTGATCAAAAATGTAAAATAAATCAAAAAGCCAAAAGGGTTCCTCCAAATTTAGACAGAATTCATTACAGCCAAAGGTATGTCGTGTTCCCCTATCGAACTCATCGGACAAAAGAACCGCGCTGAAGAAAATTCCGAATCACTGAGGCTATATATAGGGGGAAAATCTAGAGCCAGAGAGTTAACTGCAGAAAACGCTAAACATATTTTACATCACATCTACAATATACAAAAATTAACAATCAGAGGAACTAACTCCCGAGTTTGAATAATTTAAATCTGACGTTAATTTAATACAACATTCGATAAGCAATGGCCATCTCAAGTAGCTTTCAAAGCAAATCCAATCTTTTCCCATTTGTGAAAGATAAGAGATTACATAAAGTACATGATATACATTGCTAATTAGCAGGCCCTCCTCCAGTCCAGAAGATATCTGAAGATCCTGGATACGGTAACCTTAGACTAAATTTGCAAAAAACTGAATGCGCGATCCATTTGCTTTCGATTTGTTGGAGCTGCTATTGCATATAGCAACGCTACTGTAATGTACCCAGGCCAGTCCCGAGAGACTGCGCAACTCAAGATTTAAATTCAAACATTCCCTCCCAAACTAACTGAACCCCATAGCACGTGATCGTCTAGACAAAGCTACCTAACTTGAATAACCGAATAATAGGACCACTTACTACGTTGTGTTTTTAAGAGTCGCTACAAGATATGTGTTGCTTGTCGGAGTGAGGACCAAGTAAGGAATACAAATAAAACAAGTACATGCTTTAAAAACGGAGATTTAATCCAAATAATTTGCATTGCAAGATTAAATTTAGGAAATGGTAGTTTACCGAGTACAAATATAACAATAGGCTGGGAAAAAAAGAACTGACCAAGAAAAAACCCAGCCAAAAAATTAATATTGAACTTTATAGCAAAATTAGTTATCTGTAATGGCATGAATGCATATTATGATGGTTGTCAAGTAAATTAATATAATGTTGAATCACAGGCTCCGCTGGAATTCCTAAAGAATCAATATTTCATACACATAACAAAAAACAATCATTAAAACAGTACAATAAATGCACATAATAAGTTTGGATATTGGATGATCAGTCCAAATCCCACACCGAGTAGTCTTTAGTTGCTCTGGTCATGACATGTCAACATTGTATGAAATCGCTAGGAGTTGGCCTCTCAGAAGAGCATTTCACACAGAAAGGATACCCCAATGGATACAAAAAAAAACAAAGGGCACAACGGGAACACGCCGTGCGCTTTTAGCAGATCCCTGCGCAAGTGAGGCCGGGACTTACCTGCGCCCTCATGTACGACTGATCGGGACCCCAACTCTTTCATTCACACATCTCTAGGGCCAGTCCAACCCTCTAGTTATAAAGTGCCGGGTTATAAATTACCGAACTCCCGGCTCTCTACCATGAGTACTGACAGTAACCAATCAAAAGACAAATCATGACATAACAAAAATAACAGAGCCACCAGCGGCAAACTCGCACGCATACATAATCATAAACCAAGGATGTTATATAATATAAGGATTGCTCGATCCCTATATGTTGCCCGCGTTTAAGTCATATGTGACGTCACCAACGGACCTGGCTGTCAGAATCGACAGTTATAATTTGCTAAATTGTCAACGTTTTTGCATTAGCGTTATAACTGTGTGTATAAGTGTTCGCTATATTGCAACAAAAATGCTTGGACGCCGACGTGCAGTATTGAACTGTAATAAATAGTGACGTCACTACACGCGGCGAAAAAATTCAGCAATTGAGCAATCCTTATATTATATAGCATCGTTGATCATAAACAAAATATATAGAATTTATGTAGGCGTTGGCAGTTGACATATTTGCACTGGCAAACAAAGACTGACACAAAACCAATATTCGGTCACTACATGTCATCAGGGATCGACTCAACGCATTGATTAGCAATATCGGCAAGATGGCTCTTTTCGAAGACACAAAAAAACAGTACATAAAATAAGTATATATCTCTGCGTATGTCAGTTCTGAACTTTAGCCAGCCTCTGCTACGTCAAATCGAGATATTAAATATCGGTACCAAATATCAATATCAAATATAGCACAGTACATATTCGAAACAAGTCACTCCGCCAAATATTAATAATCATACTCACCCGGTTCAAATAAATAGTAGGAGCATAACGATAGCATCACATTACAACAACAACAAAGAAACATGTCGGGGCAAAACATTAACGTAATTAATTCTCAATGCCAAGTGCAATATGTAACAATCAACCACCTAACGTACGTCACTCGCCCCCAGATAAAGCACCCTGTACATAAACAGTAACATATTCATGCCAACAAAAGCGAAAGGTGCTGCAATAAATTCAATTATAAATTAAAATGTAGTTCTGCATACTTGTATTGAATATCGCCCCTAAGGGAACATACAGTATCTAAATATAAATAAAAACACGTAAATCGGTCAGTAATTCATGTAGCCAGCCCTTGGAACAAAGGAGTACTGTAAATTGGAAAACAACATTCGAACACGATCATATTATTATTTATTAGATGGATGCAATAGACGTAGAGAAAAAAACGAGTACATCACCTTTGTAATTGTCGAAGCTGCACTCCACTATTCGAAACGTAAAAATTTACTTCTGCTCTCAACAAAAGCGCAAATACTTCTGCCCAAATCTCCCCTTTTTAAACAAATCCTAGACGAAAATTGTTAATATCGACCTTCGGGTCGATAGGGATCATTAAGTTCCCTCGCATAGCGTTATATTTGACACTTTTATTGTAAATTATGGCCCCTTTCAATGTAGAGCAGAGAAGAAAAAAACACGTGTTGCACGGAAACGAAACAAAGCGCAATCTGGACTTTTTTTCGTCGCGCCAGGGTCGGTTTCGGGAATATTTAAATCGAACTTTAGCGGGCTAATTCGGTTACATCACAACGTCAATAAATGTAATATTCAGGAGTAACAATGTTTTCATTTTTTAGAACCGTTTCAAAACATTTTTTTCATACATTTGATGTAGGTAGGTATATTGTTACCTACTTATCAAAAAACAATTTAATAATATCGATTACACAAAAATTATGTACAATTTGGACGATGTATTAGATAAACATAACGAAGTGTTTGTTTTCGGCACCTTCTTGAAGCTCTGTTAAAAAACTGTTCATATAAAAATTGATAATCTTGTTTCTTACATACTTTAGGTGACAAATCTCAAAGAAAACCTCCATCAAAAATATTGTCGACCAATAAAATGCGGATTTCGTGTCACATTTCCATGGACCCAAGGAATTTATCGGCAATTTTTTGTTGTAAAAAGGTAATAATGTTTTGACATAAAACGTTACTTTTTCGTTGAGGGTCACTTATGGTGTGAAATTTTCTTACCAAATACCACACGTGCTTGAATAGACATTTTTTCTTGCTCACGAAGATTTTACCAAAAGTTCAAATATTTGTGAGCCCGAAAAGTTTCCGGAAATAAAAAGTACTAGTAAGTACCTATTACAAGTGATAATTTTTTATTTCATCATGTCGTTAGTAACAAATTTTCAAAATCCTCGTGTGAGAACGAAGGGACTTCCGCGCATTTTTGTGTAGCAGATCAGTATTCTATTAGCCACTCAACCATCTATTCTATTCTATTCTATTCTATCAGGGGAGCCTTTACAGGCAGCACTTAGGCTCATCAAAGGCCCATTGTGCTAACCCCCTCTCTAAACAACCAAAGCTTAGAGCCCGTTCCCTTCAATGAAGGATAAGACCCTGTTTAGCCTTAGTTTCCTCACCTCCCTCGGTTCCAAGTAACTGTCACCGAGGAGTTTATGTCTGTCCCTGATCAGAGCGTCACAGTAACAGACTACATGCTCGGTAGTTTCCTCTACCTCACCACAAAACCTGCACGCAGGGTCTTCCACAAGCCCAATATTGTGCAGGTGATAGTTGACCATCCAGTGTCCCGTGAAGACACCGACGATCTTCCTAATCTGACTTCTGTTTAGGTTTAGAAGCTTAGAAGACTCAGATTTGCCAAGAGGCCCTGTTAAAAAGGTCTTGGACTGTCTGAGTCCAGCTGCCTGTTGCCATTGAGCCTGGAATTGACTGGTCGCCCAGTTCTTAATCCTGACCCTGACAACTGAGGGAGCAATTCCAAGGGTGGGCTCAGGCCCGACAAGGACCCCACTACTGCCTTCGCGAGCCAACTCGTCCGCCCTTTCGTTGCCCCCTATTCCAGAGTGCCCCGGCACCCATATCAAGCTTACCCTATTAGACTCACCTAATCTATCTAGGGTTCGCCTACAGTCAAGCATCGTATTCGAGCGGACCCTGTCAGCTGACAGAGCCTTTAACGCCGCCTGACTATCACTACATATGTATATATGCTGGTTACGATAACCTCTACGGAGGTTTTCTTGCGCACAGGTCGTGATGGCTAGCACCTCTGCCTGAAACACAGTACTGTGCTGGCCAAGGGAGAGGCTGATGCCTACTCTCGGCCGGTCACCGTGTATACCCATGCCCGTTCCCTTTTCCGTTAGGGACCCATCGGTAAACCACACGAGCCCCTCAGGTTTGAGGAACGGACGATCTGGGTTCAGCCACTGCTCCCTGTTCGGGAGAATGACTTTATACCTCTTCGGTTCAAGTAGGGTAGCTCGAATCACGTCCCTTCTTGCGAGGAAGGGGTCGGACCTAAGAGTTTCCTCCCAGATCCGCCCGTGTCCGAGACTGCCTCTATCCTTCCACTCACACCAATCATTTAGTCTTATGGAAGCCCTCCGGGCCTCGGACTCTACCGATAAGTGTAGAGGTTCAAGTCCCAGAAGAGCCTCCACAGCCAACGTTGGCGTGGTTTTCATGGCTCCAGTGATTCCCAAACAAGCGAGTCGCTGTACCTTACTCAGCTGCTTCTTGTATGTTACCCTGCGCGTTGCAGGCCACCATACAAGTGCGCCGTACAATATTATCGGCCTTATCACCGAAGTGTAAAGCCAATATACTAGTCGAGGATTTAATCCCCATGTGCAGCCGAAAGCTCTCCTGCATGCCCATAGACATGCAGTGGCCTTCTTGCTAATTCGCTCAATGTGCCCTTTCCAGGACAGACGGGAGTCTATAGTGACCCCCAAACTCAACCATCAATAAGATCTTGTCGGGGGCCACCACATTCCCTTTCCCGGCACCCATTTCCGACGTCTCGTTCAACCGCAATTCGAGTTTGAAGTTTTACTCCACCCTCAGTTTTCAGATTGTTTTCAAATTGGTGCCGTTGAAAAGATCGTGTAAACGGACACAACAACTGCGTGGCGAAAATTTGTTTTTGTTCTGGGTACGAAATTAACCTCATTTTACAAGGCGCACGTCTTCGAGGGGTAGTTGGCTTAGGGCGCCCAAAAGGTATCTTCCTCTGCGAATGTTGTTTCTGAAAGATCGAATCGCGATCTCTCTTTCTCGCTAATAGAGCTATGAGAAGTGCCCCAAAAATTGAGAACTATTTTGTGGAGGGTTTTTAGCAAAATTCATCTAAATACGAATTGTGAGTGAACGGGACGCCGGAAGCGGGTACCGACAAAGGGAATGTGGTAGCTTGAGATAAGATCTTGTTGATGGTGGCTAATACAATACTGATCTGCCACACAAAAATGCGCTGACCTCCCTTCGATCTCACACGAGGACTTTGATAATTTTCTTATCTACCTATGCTTTCGATAATTCCGCCATAGGTTTGACGGCTAGCCAAATAAACTATTTTCGTAAAGCAGGCGAATGTCGTGTTGGAATTGGACGATTTCCGAAAATCTATTAAAACCAGAGACTTGTTATAACTAGACCGCGCGTAACGTAGATTTTACTATAAACGCCTGTTGTCAAGATAGGATAGGCAACCAACTGTTCATCGCGGGGCGGACGTACGTTCTGCAGCTTGCTTTAGCCATGTTTATTCTAAATTTTTGTAGCAAAAAAAAATAACATATAGCTGTTAACTGTTTTAATCGAATTTATTGGTATTTTATTTGAACTAAATTGTTATATAACTGCCTTACGCTAGTCCTAATTTGATTTATATGTGTATTTTGGTGGTGAACACGTATGAGAAAATAATTATACTCTTAAAACTAAAGATGTAAGTGGTAAGATATGATTATTTAGCGGATTTTGATTCAATATATGCCTATCCAAAAACCCAAATGGGCTGTAACTGTTATTTATTTTTCTTAGACTGCTGCCATTTTGTATACAACGCGGTGTGGTGTGGATTGAATGAAAAACCTGAACACATTTTCAGCAATTTGGCAAATTTTTAATACATCGCTTGATACGTGCAACAATCCTCCACGATTTTTTCTAGTTAAAAACGTTGAATGACTCTCTGATGCGAATATCGCATCTGCACATATGGAACATTTAGACTTAGCTATTTTTCTTGTAACAAAACCTGAAATATACTTAGTACCAGTAAGTACTTAGTTACGTCTATACCTAATAGGTAAATAGGTAGGTACTGCCGTCATCTTGCTGGTAAAGGATGTCGAATAATAGTTCTACGTTATTTTAAGTGAATGGGAAAGTCGAAAACGCTCGGTATTGCAACTTCGTCGGTACCTTTCTTAGAAAATCGGCTTCATTCCCCGCAGATACACTATGGTAAGAGTAAATTTTTCTCTTCGAATGGCTCTGATCCATTGGCCCTTTAAACTTTTATCCGTTGAAAATCAGCATATTATTTAAAAATTTATCGACAGAGTACATGTTGATAGGCACGAGTATTGGTTTATTCTCAACAGAAATGTATCTGTTCACTAATTCGAGCTAATCACGAGAATGATTAATGAACGGAACATCTAAAATAACAGCTTATTTCATTATATTGCTGATCATCTCTGCGATTTTTGCCCCGCGGTGCATTGTGTGTTGCATACTGTGTCAACAACACCTTAGATACGTTAAGCCTTTGAATATAAATAATTTTATATTCAAAGGTTAAGCGCAGTCTAGTTATAGCAAGTCTCAGATTAAAACATTATTTGTAATGAAAAATGAGTCATTTATTTTGTTGTAAATTAGATCAGAATTCAGATATATAATTTGATAAATGAGGGAAGGGTGAAACTGCAGCAAATACCGGGCTACATTGCGGAAGTCATGCGAAATATCGAAAACTGTCCATCTAATTGAAGAAAAGTACCATTCTTACATCCGCGTACCTGTGCAAATCGTTATCATATAAATTTAGAAATCTATGGGGCCATAGTTTGGTCGGATGTCATAATTGTTTAAATAAATTTGTGCTATGGACCACAAAAATTGAAGACCAGTTTTTCTTGTTTCGGAAATTGTTCCCTTCATTACCCAAGTTCAAATCTCAAAAAGTCATTATTTTAAATCCCTATATAGGAAGTAAGTAGGAATGTTATCTTAGAAAGTAATACATTAGTAATCTTTTTATATATGTAGTAGGGATACGTTTTCAACTTTGATTTCCTATTCAATATTCAAAGGTTTCCAGTATTAGTAAAATATCACAAAACGTTAGGAGAAAGTTGAAATGCCATAAATGAGTTACTTTTGTAATGAGATTAAATTGTCTTTGTTGTTTAATACCCGCTAATGAGGGTCTGGAATCTGGATTTATTGTAGGAAGATGACGTCATTTGCATAAATGCAACTGGTAGCGTATGCCTGGTGAAACTTGTCAAATTGCACGATTGGTTGCCTATATAATTATTTACGTAGGCGCAGCTCAAATTTGAACGGTCTGTCCCTAGTAATTTCTTTGTATGTTTAGCCCGTGGCACACGGTGGTTTCTGATTGCAGTTGTACCGATGACATTATTTTTCATTTTATTTGCCGATCTCGCCGTTTTCCTTATAATGTTGTGAATCTACTCCTTCGAAAACAAATGTTTGCCGTTCCTACAGCCCGAAACTACTGTAGTCATCGAACCGTGAATGTTCACTAGTATTGCAGTATATCATGCTTTCAGCTTTCACCCCTAAACTATCGTCAATTAATTACAACGTCAGTATGTCAAAAGCAACTATAATCAAAATTTAATACATTTTCCGATTAAATTTCCTTGTGCATTTAAGGGATGCCCTTCGCCCGCTTTTGCGTTTGAGTAAACCGTCCTCGTTCGGAAATCTAAACGACGCACGTATGAAGTTTCTTCGCACGCGGCCTCAAGAATTGAGTAAAAATTCAATTTTAAGGGATTTCTTTATAATATCGCACGAATGTAGGGTAAGGTAAGCCAAAAGTTTGTATATTTAAGATAGGAGGGTAGGTACTAAAACTTATTTAGGATAGCTCCCTTAATCTACTTACGCTTTTACAGAACCGGGTAGTTACTGATTCATGGTCTTCGCCACAAATAAATTTACTTGTAGTTCCTTATTCGACTAGAAGATTTATATATACGCCCACGAGATTTAATACAAATCCGAGGGTTCATATTAACTCACCGAGACTGATGAATGGTTTCTAATATTGAATTTAAAAGTGTAGTGTTGCAATTACCTACGGCCTCTTGAAATTTTTCCCTTTATTGCGTAATATATTACTTTAGTACGCACCTTAATTATAAAACAAACCTTGCGCTTCACACCTACGTGTTGCCGCCAAAATGATTTACGACCGTCATTCCCTTTTCTCACCGCTGTTATTGTTTAAAGTTGTCTGCAACAGTTAAAACTTCAGAAGTGTCAACAGTTCATACGTTCAACGTGTCTAAAATGAAAAGTTATGCGATAGACCTCTCAATCAGAAGAGATCGCATTTGCAAATAAAATTTATGGGTTCATTGCTCTTCACTGCTCAATATCAGAGAGTGGAACAGAATTCGTTCGACATTTTTCCGTCCTAAAATACTGCCAAACCTCGCCCTTAATTTAAAAACGATTATAAAATTGAAATGGGCGACTAGAGTTTTATTTGAATACCTACATAAACTCGAAACAGATCAACAATACTATAGGTACCGATGTAATGGAATGAGATTAAAAATGGAATTTTTAAGTTTAGCCAGACAGGACAAGGAATATTATTAAAATAAACTATGTACCACCAACTTCAGCATTTCTTGGATCTGAAAAGCTGATCAATAGTTTGCTGCTTCTTGCTGTTCTCAATGTTGCAAAAGAGATTGATGTGAATTTGACAGTTTGCCACCAACATACTTGCTGGGCCAATGAGTGCAAGCGCAAACGTTCGTGCTGGGTCCGCCGCAGAATCCGCAGAAAAAAAAGATGCTAAAATATAGTAATCTACTAGACCGTTTTATTTTCTACCCTTTCGGTATAGAAACACTTGGCGCTTGGGGTCCATCTGCCAAAAAATTACTTCAGAAATTAGTTAAAAAAATTGTGAAAAAACACAAGAGAAACGTTGTTTTGAATTTTTAAAACAAAGTAAAGCTGTTCAGCAAGGAAATGCGGCTTGTATTTTAGGCACTTTACCGCAACAGACAGCATTTAATGAAGTTTTTTATATTTTAAGTATAGGTACGGTAAATTTTTTTTTAACAATTTTATTTGTAATATTTTAATATTGTAACCTTTTGTTAAATTCATAAATATAATATGAATTTATCTCAAATGAAAGTCACCCACACTTATGAAAAGTTACACTTTAGCTACCTACGTATCAGAATTACAATATGCCCTAACTTGTACCCTGCCCTAATCTTCAACCTGCCCCTAACACGTGACAAATCTAACCCTGACGTCCAAACAGTATAAAGACGAATGAAACTAAGCTAAAGGAATTCTCCTAACTCGCATTTCCTATAGACGTAATTGAAGCGTATTCTCAATTGAAACTTCTACGTGCTTCTACGTACGATCACCGACTAAATTAATGATAATCGGAAGCCTACTGCCACTTGGCAACCAACCATAGAGTATCTAAAATGGCAACGTTGAAGTGTAACTCTCGGGCGGGAATTCGTGTGGGATGGGCCGCACGGCGTTGCGCATTGTCGTCTTTGCTTCGGCGTTTCTTCGTCACGGCCTTGTAGGTATAATTAAAAAAATTGGTAAAACCAATATGCATTACATATTATATTGTGGAAATCTTAAGAGACAATAATTCAAATTGGTATCTTCAATCTCGTTTTTCTCTAAAAAGAAATAAAAACTGGCTTTTAAGGTTAATTTTTCAAGACAAGTTCTTATTTTACTGATCCAGTTTTGTTACACACTGACAAAAAAGGCCCACGTAAACGCAGTAAAAAAATAAACCATAAACATTTAAATAGTACTTGTGGTTTTTTATTGCATATTCAATCATAAAAAACAGTATGTTCTATTTTTTTTAAATTAAACAGTTTCCAGTCAAACCGAAAGTCAAAAAATTGTAATTATTGTCAACGAATCCTTTTCTTTTTACTCTAAATTGACAAAATAGAGGTAAAAACTTCACTTGATATAAAGGAAGTAATAGGTATGTTCCAATTGCCACAATTGGGAAAACCAATACGCAAAATTAAAAAGAGATTTACCAGTTCTTGTAATTATACCTGCTGTAGTGTTCATGGTTTATATCAAGGCCTGCAGCGACGAAGAAACGCCGAAGCAATGGCGTAACCTGCGTTTTCTTCTACAAAAGCTAGAGCAGGGACTGTAAATTTCAAAAACTGTCAGAGCTTGCATGGATATCTAAAATTGAGCTCTCTTGTCATGTTATATACGAAAAATGCTCACGCTTAGTCGTATTGTCCTTGCGCAGTATTTCTTCTTCAATTGATTGGGTTTTATCTTACCAGTAACCAAATCCTATCCAACAAGTGCTTGCGAAACCTAGGTTTCGATGAACTTGGTCATATTTGCGAGGTTTTTCACGATTTCCGCAAATCAATTGATGTAAAATCCTTTTCCGTTCTTACATTTTGGTTTGGTTCCAATTAAAAATTTGTCCGTGTTTACTGGACAAAAATATTCCCCGTTGAGGACCACGCTTGAACGTTTCTTGTTTAACTAATGGTGACGCCACACAGCAAGGGAAATTTTGTAAATGCGTGTACAGTGTACCTGCAAATAATTCGCGGACCTCGATCTCGAATGGACTTCTCGAAAGTGCGCGAATCATCAATAACACGCCTGGCGTTGCAGAGGACTACACTGTGTTGCCTAGTCTTGTCTACTTTTCATTCCACTGATTGGGCAGAAAAGAGGAGGGGGGGGGGGGGCAAAATGACTTATTAAAATGGGACAGTTTAAGAACATATAGCCAATCGAGCAAGTAGAGAAATCAGCTATACAATGTCTCCCAGATGAAAATGAACAGCATGGGATATGTTTTCGTTATTACTGTTTTTGAAGATGTCCTCGCAACTTTTATAGTTTACGTTCGTAAAATTACGATACAATACAGCTTTCTAACTTTTACGGCATCCGCATTCTCCTGCTGTTCATTTTTATGTTGGACACCTGGTCTATCATAAATTAGTGCTAATTTTCTTTTTTTGTTATAACTGCATCAGAATCGCCCTTTAAAACTCGCTTGAGCGTGTGAAAAAAGGCGATTAAAGCACGCCGAGCTTTAAAGGTTGCTAAGTAACACCAACAACTTTTCATATTCTTTATAATAGGCTTTTGCATTTGGATTTTGCAAGCACCTACCTTTCTTCTACTTCTGCAAAAAGCTTAAACTGGGCTAGTCGCCCAGTAGTGGTACGGACAGACAATCGGACAGGCGGACAAAGTGCGGATAATAGCGTTCATTTTTCTTTTGGAAAGTGCGCTAAAAATACTACTTATAAGAAACGCGTGTATAATAATATTGGCCTTTAAAGCACTTGCAAGGTTTCGTATCACTTGCTATATAAAACGCCACGTTCTTTTGATTGTATCTGGTCTCTCTGGTTCTTTATCTACAACAAACGGATAAAACTTAGCTTTGAACAACGGAATGAAAAAGGAAGTGTTAATGATAATATAGGATTTGGATATTTTAATTAAGTATTTTGTATTAATTTTATTAATTTCGCTTTGAAATAGATGAGACGGTCGAGAAGGGGACCTACTCTACTAATCCACTAATACTTCGTAATTAAGATTAAATAAAAATTCATTATTTCAAGCAAAAAATTAAAGGACAGTATAGTCTTCCTTGTATCTTTTTCTTGTAACATTGAATTATAAGCATAACTATAAATGTTGCATTTGCGTGGAGATCCCTTCCTTTATTTCACCTAGAAGTTAGCATGGATAGCATACTTATTCACTGCAGTGTAGTTCTAGTACCGATTTTAGAAAATTTATGGCCACTTTTTAAGTGGAATCTGCATCATCCTTCCAATTCAAGTTTGGAAAGTTTCATGGTCGCGAAATATAGGTATCGGCAATTCTAGGTCGAAAGAACTTTATATTTATATTGGTTGTTATGTAGGTATAGCTCAGCTGTAGTTGATGTCTTTGTTGTTTATGGAAATTTTACTTCTTTTTTTGAAAGATTTATGCGCTACATTTGCTAAGTTTTAGTTTTTGCGAGTTCAAAGTTCCTATAAAAGTCAGATTGGCGATTATAATAAAGCAGCATTTCGTGTCCACTATTCGATTTCGCAATTTCCATTACATTCTTTTCTTTGTACATGTCGACTGTCAACTGCAATACAATGAACAATCCAAACGTTCATGTTAAGTACGAACCATTTCGTAGGTATGTACTACATCTTCTAATCGTACGACTGAGGAATTGCAAAGGGCTCATCGTCGAACAATACAGGAGCTCATTATAAACCGTTTTAAGATAGTGGGATTTTGAATTGAGAAATATCGTAAACTTACCTATATATGTTATACTTTGGTAGTTTATAAGTAAACAGCGTGCAACCATGCAATGCAAAAGTATCTAATGTGTTTATAATAGCAATTGAAAGACTAAACAGTAATAAAATTGTAACATCTGGCAAGTATCACAAGATGGTAGATGTTGAAAGACATACTGTTATTATTACTATTTTATCGAAATTTAAGTGGACTTAATATTTCACTCAAAAGTGAAAACACAATGGCCCATATGAATAAAAGGAAGCAAATGCTTATACTTGCAAAATTCAAAGTAAATACTCGTAAGTACTCCTTCACACTGGGTGACTTAGCAGCGCTGCTGAGCAGCAGGACAGGGCGCAGTGCAGCGCTGCTAAACCATGCTAAACAGACCAGTATGAAGGGGCAGTTACGAGTATTTACTTTCAATTTTGCAAGTATAAGCATTTGCTTACTTTTATTCATACGGGCCATTGTGATGTTTTCAATTTCTTGAAACAATTATTTTTCTGTTTTTCATTGAAGGTAAAGATATTGTTGCTAGTATTTTAAAACGTACTTTTTTGTTTTGTATTTAAAAACTTAAAACTAACGAGTGCGACCTACATTTAACACCATAGATGACATGTTTCAGTGCGGATAAAAAAATGCAGAATAAATAACTATTACATATGTATTCCTACTTGTAGAAATACATACCTATAAATGATACGTACAAATTTGATCACCTAAAACGGGCTTTAGAGATCAAGGTAACGCGTTTGGCCAGTTTTCCAACAAAATTAAATAGCAGTTTTGTCATCTTTGGATGGACATACCTATAGTTACCAAGAATGAATGAGATACTGGGGCATTAACATTTCCTGACTGTATATTGAAACAAAAGATCGTGGTTCCATGCTAGTTGAGACCGACAAAAATTGCGGTATAGCCTGTAAGCTCCCGACATAAAAAAAGCCTACAAATTGCAATATTGTGAAATGAGAATAGACAATTGGACACGATACCCTGGGAACAGATGTGCACGGATGTCAGTTTGTTAACGTCGACCTTACAAACAAATCTAGTCAGATAACATCATTACGAACTAATTATATAAACCGGCTTTATAAATTCTGTCACTATTTTCAAGTTCTCAAACTCCTCAAGCTCAATAAACATCAAAACCCAAAGTACTTTAGGTGAATATTACAGTAATAATACAATTAAAAACTCCCTTCGTTAATGCTAAAGGAATATGAAAGGCAAAGGCCAAGTTTATTGCTTCACTCATTAAGAAATATGTCAATAATTGGATAAATTTGACCTCGAAAATTTCCCTACGCAAACTTTGTCTTCATTGCAATTGTTTCGTTAAAATCGTGTACGAGTAGGTACGACGGGTCTTTGATTATTCTGTACAACGCAACGATAGAATAATCTTAACTTTCTCGGTTCGCTCCTAGCATTCATTGTTCGTTATATCCTATAGAAATGATTTGAGATGTTAACGAGTAAATTCAAAACGAAAGCCGCTACCATATGTCCAAATTTGGAGTAAGTGAATACACGGCATGTATGACCATCAAAATCAGTTACCTATTCAGAAAGAGTCATGGCTTCATACATGTGAAAACCCAGTTTTCTAATTTTTGACATTATACTGCTATACAAACAGAACTGAAGAGTATATCATTACATTCTTAAATTCATTGGCTTGCTCTTGTTGAATTCATAAAGACATTCTGAACTTTTTGTGCGGTGGAAGTTCA
The DNA here is from genome assembly GCF_008802855.1 of Photinus pyralis. Classification (NCBI taxonomy): domain Eukaryota; kingdom Metazoa; phylum Arthropoda; class Insecta; order Coleoptera; family Lampyridae; genus Photinus; species Photinus pyralis. The sequence continues at coordinate 13,221,183 of NW_022170403.1, read as the reverse complement.
TTTACAGGCACAACTAATAAGAGTAAACCTTTAATTATAGGAACTGAGCTTGCAGTTGCCAACTTTTTAATGCATTTTCTAGCAAATGTTGGGATGCGTTATTATGGCCACTTTCTCCGTCCGCCCTAGGCGTTAACTGCTCCTACAGTTTTCAAGATATGTAGTTCGGTCTTTTTGCATTCGGTAGCTAATAGCTCTGGCACCTCAACCAAGAATCTTGATGATTAATGTGCGCGTGCCGAGACTGCGCAATGTCAACTGTCTTGTTGATGGAGATGTTTCTTTGAAATTTTAACCACAGATGCATCTATGAAAGACAAGCATATCTCATATTGTAAAAATCAGATGTGCGCATGCGCAAACTTTTTTATTTGTAGAGATATTTTTTTGAATTTTAACCAAAGATTCTTCTAGTAAAGGCAAACATATCGCATACTTTAAACATCAGGTGTGTGCATGCACAGATTTGTGCCATAACTTATTTTCCTTTGTACACATAGATAGTCCGTTGTATAGGTAACCTTTTGGGAATTACTGATCAATGCATGTAAAATGCGCTATAGTTACTCGCTTAAGGCGAAAACCTTTTGTCAGTTTTTAGTTTAACAAGCTATTACACCAAGAGCTCGTGAAATAAAAGTGTGCAATATTATAAACCTGTATTGGAAACATGTGCCATTGACGTAACAAAACTGAAACCAAAACATCAAGAAACAAAGGGGTCATTATCAGCGAGCAATTAAAAGAGAAAGTACAATTCTAGTTCTTTTAGAGTAATTTTGAATGAACGTGAAAGTTTACTAGTTCTGATTGACTTAATAGGCCTCCTTCATCATATTCATTATGAACAGTTTGGTTTTGCGTATCTCTAAGATTTCATAATACAATGCAGTCTTAATTACGGTTACTAGTAATTTAAGTAAGTAATTTTTCTAAAGTGGACAGTTTTTTGTTAGTTTTTTTTTAAGAAAAATTTTGCAAGTACATTTTTTTATCCGTTTTTAATGCTCTTTCCATTGATGCATAAAGATGTGGTTTCCATTTAAAAATTTCGTGTTTTTCACCAAAAACCGATTATCAACTTTGAACGCTTATTCGTATTATTTTCGAATCACATTTGAAAATCAGACTAATAACATTTGATAGCGTGGACTTTTAGCTGTCTATTCCTGATAAAACATTTTGCTAAGCTGTCAGACAACAGTGATCTGGCTAATTTACTGAACCTCTGAAACTGTGAAAAATCTCAAAAACGTCAAATAACTTCGAAACCATATAGACATACTAATTTTTTATGAGGAATTCGAAAATGCCATCAGAAAAGATAGTGCTATTTGAAATAAGAAAGTTCCGGTACCGTTCTGATACAACCGGAAAAGTGGTCATCTTTAACATATTTTTAGACGATTCCTTTTGATCGATTATTTCAAACCGTTTCTGAAATACTTCTAATGGTCCACTTAAAAATACCACCCTGTAGTGCAATTCACACTTAAAGTTCAGTATGTAACTCATAGGGCAATGTTATTCTTATGAACGTAAATTACACAGTGTTGTCACTCCTATACCTGCTTCTACTGTTCAAATTTAACGAAATTGCTTCTTTCATTGAAATAGATGTATTGTATTGATTTGTAATCGGTACTTAATGACACCTAGCATTGTTATGCTAATCAGTTTCTCCAACACGGGTCTTTTGTGAAACAACAACACATTTGCCAACGCTACCTTCCATCAGACCTATACTGAACTGTACGTGTGAATCGCACTATAGATACCTCTTATTCATTTTGTTACTATTTTCGATAGATATAGATTTTGTAATTATTTGAAAACGACAAAGCTATAACATTTAACCACTGGTACACTGATAAAACTTGTGTGCCATGTTTTTAACATAAAGGTTTTAAGCCTCTTAATTTATTGCGGAAAATCACACTCGTAGCACGTATGTTGTTACCCAGCTTAATCCATCAATGAAATGAATGGAGGTACATTAGTTATAGCGATGAGCCGTGCACCATCTGCAACTAGAAAATCGAAACTATCCCACACAATGAATTTCATCTCAATTTTTAATCTGGGAAACTACGGGTATGAATGCAAAATTATACACGTGAATACAATAATTGCTTTCAGAGAAGCATCTGAACTTAACATTGCAAGTTATTGGCTGAAATCACCTCCAAGATTAGTTTACGATTCAATTGAACGCCCTTCTTTGCTCTAAAAGCACCTTTTTAGTGTTCCATTTTACTAATTCTGATTCTTTTAAATTAAAATTATGAGCGTACTTAATTAACCAGCAGTGCGATTATTTTTTTCTATTGAAATTATATCTTGCATGTAGTACATGGTAGCACAGAGATAACATAATAGGAAATAATTAGGCTTTTCCTTAATTAACATTTTGGAAATTAACTCTTATTCATTTACCGTTCATACTAAACACTTAACCCACAAATGTGCCACAGAAGAGATTTTCTCACTTCTCATGTATAAAATCAGCAAAGGATTTGAAGCATTGGAACTACTTGTGGCTGGTGAACTTGAAAAAGAAAAACAAAAACACCAATAAATCACAATAATATATGAAAACCTCGAACGCGTTTCGACAGCAAGGCTGTCATCATCAGCGAACAACTATTGTTCTCTCTTACAATATTTAGATCGCTTACCTTTGTATTATTATTTGGGACCAGTCTTATGACAGAAAGAAGCTTTCCCAAAGAAACCTATCGAACTGGACGAATGACTACAACGAAACATTTGGAGATGGAATCAGTAAACAGTACCACGAGTGGATCAAAACCACCAGATTTAAAAGGGAACATACAAACAACACCGCGAGTGGACCATTACATTAACCTACACCACCAAGCTCTAGTCAGATCAAAAGACTAAAAAGCATTATGTGGGACACTATGTAATTGGGCTGGTTCAACAGGAATAAAAGTTATAGGACATGTTAAATTATTTGTTTCTGAGGCCACATGGATTTTGATCAAAACATGTCAAAATCATTATTCATGCACCAAGATCGTTGGGAAAAAACTAAGAGCATAATCTCAATCCCCAAGACATAAATTTGATGCTGCATTTTTTGCGACCACATGGATTTTTATCAAAACATGTCAAAACCGTTATTATTTTATGCACCAATATAATTGGAAAAAGACCAAGAGTATTATCTCCATGACCAAAACATGAATTTGATCTATCTGTTTTTGGCGACCACATGGATTTTGATCAAAACAAGTCAACATCGTTAGGATATGCACTGAGATCGTTGGGAAAAACACCAAGAATATCATCTCAATGACCAACACATGAATTTGATGCATCTTTGGCGGGTTTTTATCAAACCATGTGAAAATGGTTATTCATGCACCAAGATCATTGGAAACAAAATTAAGAGCATTATCTCAATGCCCAAGACATGAATTTGAAGTATACAAAATGTATTTTGATTAAAGATTAAAATAAATTGTCGTTAAAAGTGATTGTAACTTCAAAAGTAAAAGAATCAGGTTATGTATAAAAAATAGTAGGTAAGATTTTACATGTGCTTCCCATTTTTCAGAACCCACGAGCCGCCACTGGGAACAACAATAAACTTTAAAGAACCTTCCGTTTCGGAGAAAAGCGCCCTGATTATTTTCCCATTTACCTAACAGTAGTCCATTAATAAACCGTCTTCCTGATGTTGGAAGATTATAAGTTACGAAACGTTTTGTCCATTATCTATATCAGTAATTTAACTCATTTTACATTTTAATGGCAAGAACTTTGCGAAAGAAAATAAGAAATTCGTACTAATCTTACTTTAGTTAATTGCTCAGAAAAGAGGTTGATTACGTTCATTATTCTTTTTAATCTGTGGAAAGATTACTGAAATGCAAATTAGATGCAAAGCATTGAGTTAAACTGTGTTGCATTCTGATGATAATAGACAAGAAAGCCCAAGGGAATTTGTAGGTAACATTGAATTCTATAGGTAGATAGTGGATTCATAAATGCTAGTGTAGTTTCCTTACGGGTCGAATCACCTATCATTTAATTATTTGCTTATCGTTAACATTTTCTGCAATTTTGGTCATGGCTTACAATTGACAACTTTTGTAAAACAATTACGGGTTTTAATTTCTGCACGTTTCTGGCGCGGTCGCAGGTGTAACGAACTTCTCTAATTCTAAATTTAAATTGCTCAAAGGTAATTTCGATTGTATTCAGAGTCTGAATACATAATGCCCTCAATACAAAATTTTGCTGTATCTGTATGGATATTAAAATGAAACAGATGTTGCAAGATCATTTCTGCAACATACATTAAAATGTAATGTGAAGCTCGTGTAGTGACTTAACTTACATAACATGAACCGATTATAAAATTCTTATTTAGCCCATGCACTCCTGACTCCATCAGCCACTTCTTTTTCATAAACGAATTTAATAAAATTCTTGGCAGTGGTTGTCCACTTTCTAACAACGGGTCAAATTGAAAATGGCATAAATCTCAATTATGCACTGGGCACTGCACTCGATTCTTAAAACGAGGTTAAACTTTTAAGTGCCCACTCGAAACATTTCAATTTGCAGGTTTGGAAATTGGAATGCCTACGATTCGACATGGGATTGAGATTATAAACATTACAAAAGGGAGAATTGCTTTTATTACTACTGATATTTATTTAGTTGTTTCTGAACTTTATTTGACAGCTTGTGGTAGAGCATGAATTGTCAAATCGCATTATATGCTTTTTAACTAAACGTATATTAATGTCCGTGGTCATTTAAAGTGCTGCCGACCAGCATCCGATAAAGGGTCCAAATGTCAGCTGGTAATATAAATTGTTGGGGTTTAGTTCAGCCGTAATGTTTTTGGGAAGGTCACTGCTGGATCGATTAAATTAATTTAAACCATATACAATCTGCTATAATTAGTGAATAGCTTGCTTTCTCCTGTATTTTATCGCAAAAGTGTATTCATCTACGTGAAGTCGGTTGATATTGTACCTGTAAACATAAAGCACTGAATAAGCTCGGGACAATAATTTGAAACGAACTTCATCATCGATCAACTAAAGACATGGCGCAAATATTAGTCTATTTGTGCCAATATTGCTAATTAAGGGATGAAATTAAACTTTACAAGTTTTCATAAGCGTATTGTGCTCCCTGTAATCATTATTCATTAGAAAGAGTTTCTGGTAAATTTTCTGGTCCACTCTAAGAGGTGGATTAAGTTAGTACCCCTGAATCGGCACTCCAATTTGATACCTCTCCAAAATATTGTGCCAATTTTGTGCCGATTTGTACGCCAATCCACAACTTTTGTGCGCCTTTCGTTTCGGAGAAAATCAAAATTCGTTCCAACCTAATGCTAGTATACCATCATCCTCGTACCGACATGGCACTAATACCATTGTATTTATAAACGAAATGCTAATACTATAGTTTTGCGCTGATTTGTGCGCTTATACTAAGGTTTTGTGCGCCTTTCGCTTTGGAGAAATTTAAACTTTTTAAATGGGGTGCCAACTTAACTCAGCGCCCCTTACAATCGGAACGATTTGAAACCTATGTCATAATTTTGTGTCTATTTTATGCAACCATAATACATAACTTCTTGAAACAAATAAAGATCTCGCTGTCATATTAATTATTCATTTGATTATTGTTGCTTTGGATTCACAAAAATAAATCTCTTTAACTCCTTAACTTCTTTAACTGTTACCGGCACTATACCAATTGGAAATATCAAGTTTTTCTTTAGTTGAATACATCGCACACGAACCGAAATTAGAATAGGGAAGTCAAAGCGATAATATTCAAATTAATTAATATGACAGGCAGATCTTCATTTGTTGTAGGTAGTTATTTTGGTTGCATAAAGTTAGGTCCTTCAGAAGCCTCTTTATCATTTAAAAATAGACATAGAAAATGCCTATAGGAAATCCCTATGTCTACTTCTTAACATAAATATCACTGTATATTCCAATTTCCAATTCTTGATCATTTAATAACTGAAACTTATCAAATTTAAAATTAAATATATTAATACCTGCTCTTCAGGCCGTCGCAGACGATATCATTTTAATTGATCATTTAACTTTAATAATAAATGACCACGGATAACCCGTCGTTAGCACAACTTCTGGGTGAAGTGTAGCTATACACTGTGTTCCAGATAAGGATGTATATAATGGGGATTTTGGAAACAATATAATGTATGAAAATGGTCAAATTGGAGACAAGAAATTTGCCGATTTCGTTTTTATTTTTTTCTGATGCTATTTGAACAGATTGCCACTTATTGATTTTTAGAAGACACCGTTGAGACGTTTCATTTTGGAGAAATCATTACCAACTTTATATTTTTATATGGCCGGTAAAAAAGTAGATACTATATTGAGTAGCATTTTTTACGAACAAAACGATGTACGGGACACAAAAAAACAAAAGTTGGAAACTATTGGTTTTAACAAGATGGTGTATGCGCGCACAATGCCATAATCGTGCAAGAATACCTATTGAATAAACTTCGAGGAAAGTGGAAAAAATCGCTTTGCACATACAAAAAGAAAGCTCGACTTTGTCATTTAGACATTTTCTGTCTTGTTCTTTTCTTAGTTTCTTAAGAATTAGTTATTTGTTCCATATGTTATGTATTGTGCCAAAAAAGTTCTATTTTTATACGTGTGATAAATGTTTTTTTATAAATATATTCAATTGTATGCGCCCGTCCCTAGACCAAATGCTAAATCCACCACTGTTTGCATAAGACCCTGCGTAGGCAATGTTAACATAAAGGCTAGTTTACACGCTACTATAAATCGGACAAGATGTGAAGGTACTTACCTCCCGAAAGATTTCTTATGGAATTGTTGATAATAGCAGATACGCAATTTTGGTATTTATTTCCATGGGCCCTTATTGTATGAGATGGCCAGTCGAACCCATTGAAGCGAATACGTCACCTCTACATAGAGGAGTTACGTCACGGGTGAGTTTAGGTACCTACTGTAGATTGTCGGATTTGAGGAATTGAATGATCTGACCCATAATTAGTTCCTATTAATGACTTACCTACATCTTTCTCTGCATATACCGTGAACTAACGGAGATTCGTCTGAATTTTGAATGGTCTTGAAATGTGATTTTTTTGTTGAAAAGGTCATTGAATACCCACCATACCCTCCACAACTCGTCTGTTTATAGTTACAGTTTTTTTACCCTCTTTTAATGTGTGAGATGGCGGAAACAAAAATAGCAATAAAAGGATGCGTGCGTAATATTCTACACATTTGAAATAGGTCTACTATTTCACTTTCACTATAAAAACTTTGCCATGAATTCAGTATGCTAATTTAAGTGCTTATCTAGCATTTTACATTCATTTCAACTTTCCTCCGTGTCCGTGATAATCTCTCGCTACATTTTCAATTCACATCGTTGGCCTAATGTCACGACAATGTGTTACCCACCCCAGCTTATCTGAGATAAAACATAATCCTAAAATAGGTTTCAATTAACAGTATTCACATAGTAAACCATTAAAATATTATACAGAACATACTTGATAATTATTGTTTACTAAATTCAAACTTATTTTCCCAAATTTATATAAGTAACGAAAAATCCAACTAACTAATAATATCAATAGATACGTCGCATTTCACAAAGAAGACAAAGTATCGGAAGTTAGACAATGGAAATCATCTATAACTGTTAACATTGTTTCTAATGTTCGAATGATCGAATAAAAGTTCCTCCGGAACTTATGGAATTCCCTGCACGCATTGATTTACAGTGGTTGTTTAGACGTAAACAACCTAAACTTTGGCAAGGTAATACAAAATGTACTCGTATACGAGTCGATTCCGTATATCTTCCTTTGCACGTCATTACCTGAACAAAACGACGTACCAACGTAAACTTACTTTCGTTTGTTAGGCAACACATTAAGCATGTAATTTATTTTAGTCGCAACAGTTGGCAGCATTTCCCTACGTTGCACTTAAATGTTTAAATTACGTCACAGAAAATGATGACGTGCAACGGAAGTTATACGGAATACAGTGTACCTCAAGTCTCTGATACATACTATCTCGTGCAGATCGTGTACCGCAGGTTTTTACTAATATTATGGAATTAGGTAAATGCCTGAGCAAATGTTATGGGAAGTGGGAACGTCAACAGTATGTCCGGATTTCGTTGTAATTGCCGGGAGGAGAAGTGCCGTTATTAGCTTATTACACATCTGAATTTGCGGTTTTCACGCTCTTTCCGTACATTTTGACGAAACAAATGAACCCCATGTCAAATTTTGATTTAACAGAGCGATATTGAAAATGTTTAGTTTCTGGTCATCCCTCGTATTTCGGATATGCCTAAATTTATCAAAAAGGTGAATACGAATCTTGATCTTTTATTTAGATTTCAGTGGTGTAGCTTTTTTTGCACAATAGATATTTTTTAAATAATAACCACACTTGTTTTTAAAAATAATATATTTTTGAAAAGCTCAAATCACGCTCAATCAATATAAAAAATATACAGGGTGTTTTATGTAAACAAATTTTGTTATTATTTCAAAAAATATTTGTTTGAATACACCACTGCACCATTAGGTACTTAGAAAAATCAAAATCAGTGTTTACCTTTTTGATAGACATAACCGATATACGAGTTATTTCCTAAAATTAAACATATTCAAAATTAACCTGTGATTTAAAAAAAAACAAAAATTAAACACATACGTTCAGACAGCTAGGGGAAAGCTTAATGGGAGGCTTACCTTAGTTTTAGCATTCACACCCGGACCCCAGCTATCCCCATTTTAAAATTATAATATGACCCCATCAACCAGGCCATCAAGTGACAAAGGCTAAAGGTCATAAATTTCTCTTTACAAATGTACCGAAAAAATCAAATTTGTATTGTATAATAATGCAGACAAAATATTATTTTAATCTATGCAAATAATAACTTGTGCTAGGAATACCACTGACTATACTTTCCATTCATTTGACAACTTAATTAGCTCCAGCAAGTATTCAAGGAAAACTTGTAAAAATCGTCTTTAGACATGTTTGTACAGAATTTTGTTTAAAATGTTGTCAATCGATGGGAGCTGCAAATGGAGTTTCCCAGGCGAGGGTTGTTAGGGTGCAACAAATAATGCCAAATCAAAGGTGTATATGAAGTCGACATTTTCGCAATTCGAGAGAGCAGAGTTTCTGGTATATTTGTCATATCAATTTGATTCCTCCTGCAAATTAACGAAATTGGTTTTTATACAGGGTGAGGTTTTTAAAACGATATTTCGAAAATGGTTTAAATGATTTATGTGAAATTTAAATGACAATAACGATATGATGCGAGAACTTTTTTACATTTTTCTTTTTCCAAATTTTTAGGGGGGAGGGGGGGGGCGACTTTCACATTTTAAATGCAATGATGCTCTTTTATTTTTAAAATTTGAATCTACATAAAAAATATGTACCTATGTGCTTACGGAGTTATAGTGATTTTAGGTATTACAATAAAAAACCTAATGACAAATTTTTCATCGTCTGTTACGCTTAATGTTTTTCGGCTACGTAGACTAACGGGCTAAAAAGTTACAGCCCAAAAACTGCCCAAACCTCCAAAAAAGGTTTTGTTTTATAATTCTTGTTATGTTACAAAGAACATATGAATGTCCGGTTTTCTGTGTTAGTAAATATTTTTTAAATTTCAGGTAACTATGCAGATGAATTAAAAAAATTGCGCATGCGCAACCCAACTTTTGCTTTTGCGCAATTCCAATTTTTTTTTGCTGTTAAGATATTTAAATGAAATTCTTTATGTAGGCACCTCAAATAAAAGTAAAACTGATCCCGATCAAAAAATTTGTTTTGTGCATGCGCAATTCGATTTTTGATTTTTAAGGGGCTTAAGGTGTGTTGTAAAAATGATGTATGCGCAAAGATCTCGAGGATCGTTCGGTATTCAGTTGTATCGGATTTTTTGATCTGATAGCCTTATCTCTATTTAGTTTAGAGAAAACGAGGCAAACGAAAAGCTTGAGCAATTAGAGCGACTGACGAGGTGCATTCATGTGCGCTCTGGTGTCGATTAGGCTTAATTAATTTTATATAACGGTGCGTTTCAAAATTAATGAAATATAAAGTAATGCGGAGTTGGATCAATTAATTATTTAATAGTCACCGAGCAAGGAATTAAAATAACAGTTCTCAAACACTCGTAACAATTGAAAATGGAACACTAGTTAACACTTGGCCTACTAAATGTGTGATGTGCAAAGCGAAAATGAAACTAGTTTTCGTAGGTATAAGACTGACAATTGAAGTAATATCATTTTATTTCTATTTCAGATTCTTGGCAATATGGTGGCCTTTAAAATGTCAGATAACGAAGAGACGTGCTCGAATAATGATCATTCTTATATGGTTCATCGCTTTAACTACTACGGTGCCGTGGGCGATTTTTTTCGATTTAGTTGTAATATTTAGTGATGCTCCTGAAGTACAAATTTGCATCGAAGTATGGCCTGATTCTATGAATGGGGCCTTATACTTTTTAATAGCTAATATGGTATTTTGCTACATTCTACCCATGATATTAATAACTATGTGTTATGTTTTGATATGGATTAAAGTATGGAGAAGAAATATTCCCACTGATACTAAAGACGCACAAATGGAACGTATGCAGCAAAAATCCAAAGTGAAGGTGGTCAAAATGCTAGTCGCGGTAGTAATACTATTCGTGCTCTCCTGGTTACCACTATACGTAATTTTTGCTCGCATTAAACTGGGAGGTAATATTGAATCTTGGGAGGAAGATATTCTCCCCATCGCCACTCCGATAGCGCAGTGGCTGGGAGCATCGAATTCCTGCATAAATCCCATCTTATACGCTTACTTCAATAAGAAATTCAGAAGAGGTTTTATGGCCATTATTAAAAGCCGCCGCTGCTGCGGACGCCTACGCTATTACGAAACTATTGCATTGATGTCTTCATCAACCAGTATGCGCAAATCGTCGCATTTCTACAACAACAACTCGTCATCGCGCCGAATTCCACCAATTCAAGACAACGCAGTGGCGTACATATATAACAACACTGGAGTCTAAATTTTGGCCTCCTGCCACCTTGTGGCTTGGTCTAATTTTTCACGTACCTACCTTTCGAGAAAGGTTATTAGAATGTCAAGTTTTCACAGAAACGCGGGCAGAGCAGAACGTAATATTTTTATGCAGGTTGGCTCAAGTATTTTTGAGAAACGATGTGTAATTGTTAGAATATATAGCAATTAAGTTAAAAATCTATAACGACTTGGAGATTTGGTAAAATACAACTACACAGATCTGCAGAAACTCATCTTGATAAGAACGAAAGGACTTTTTGTACATAATGCAGTTAAAATAACGTTATTTGTTAAGACACTATTTAATTTCGATTACCATTTTGATTTTAATAGTATTTTGCAGGTAACAAAATGCTTTAACACTAGATTGTTGCAAATCTATTGCAAATGACATATAGACATCTTATCATTTTGCTTTTGATTTTTGAAAAATTCCCGTAAGGAAAGATAACAACGAAAACTAAATGTAGTAAGTTATATTAACTTCCAATAAATAATACTTAATAATAATACTAATAACAATATAGTCTTAGATAACATTTTTCTTGTTGTTTTAAAAATTTAGGAAACTGACAAAAATTTTTAGCTATTTAAAAAGAATGTTTTGATGTTTGAATTTAAATGTTACTCGTAAGATTGCTGCTGTCGTACTATAAATGATTCAAGTAGATGGTAACCTTTGAGAAACGCTTATAATGATATAATTATCTACTGATATATATTATAAACTGCCCTTTCAGCACAATATCAGCGCTGATGATGTATATAAAAGATAAGTTATTATTGCGTGTGAAGAAATGTTTCATTAGGTAAATTTAATGGTATTGTTATAAAGTTTGAAGTTTTGAAGATTTATATCCAAATATTTTAGACATGCTACAATTTTGGATATTACCTTACATTACAAATAATTTACTTGTTGGGTGTTTTTAAAGACAAATGTAAACAATTTTCTTATATCTTATACAACATATAAAACTTTATAGTATTAAATAGCTAAAATTTAATTTTTTGATTGCGTGAGCTGTTATTATAGATAAGAACTTTTTCTAAAAATGCATTAAGATGTTATTTTATTACAAGATTTGGTATAAGAATTAGATTAATTAAACAAATTAAGACGAATTATATCATACTAATGTATCAAGTTTCTATAATAAATGTGACAATCAGAAATTATAACTTTGGAACGTTTCAGCAATATCGCAGAATAACATTCGTGGAACTATACTGAAAATACACCCATGTGTGCCCTTAAGTTATAGAAATGATGAGCCACCTTCTATAAAATTAAATGGACGTTATAGATGTACTTACTAAGATAAGAAAAATTATTAGGCTTGAGTGTATGATTATAATAAAAAAAATTATCTATGGCTTAAGTGTAACGTGTGAAATGACAGTTTAAGTACTGCAAATAGGTATGAAATGGTTGAATTACAAAATAGGGTGCTTTTGCAAAAGATAATTTCTTCAACTTTGAGAAATTAAAATAAGCTTCGATCGTATCGATCTTGCATTTCATTACTACATTGATTTTGTGGTTTGATTATATAAATTGCAATTCACTCACGAAAAATTAAATCACACATCCAAATTTGCAAAACTTAAATGCACTAATTATCGTACACTCAAATGATTAATTTTATTTTGATAAATGTCTATAAATAGGTACAAATATTTAGAATACAAAATGTTTTGTTTGTCATAATAGCAAATGGTGTACTGATTAATTTAATTTTAATATTAATTATCGGTGTCAACTGTAACTATTTGTCTGTCTGTATAACATATGGAAATCAAAGTACCTATTATAAGATAAAGCTATTTTATTTAAGGGCTATTAATATACACATAATTAGTTGTATCCCACTGTTAAATTAGTATTAAGACAAGAAGTTATAAGGCAGTGGTATGTCCAAAAACCTTTAATGCTATGTGATACTGAGGATAATATATCGTTTGTACTGACAGAGATGAACGATATTTTAATACAATTTAATAAGAGTTGCAAAGGAACCGTCTCAAATTGTAGCACAAATTTTGTCACCGTTTTCATCTTTAGTAAAATACCATCGGCTATAACTTCAATTGCGATTAGCATATTTCATTTTACGAGAGGCGGCAATGTTTTAGGTGTCAAAGGAATGACGCATTTGTTTTCACAGGCATGCTTTGTGTTTTTATGTAACATTCGTAGGTGTTTTTAGGGCCTAATTAAGGCATTTATTGGCAGAATGTGCGCTTTATTACGGTAATTGATCGGCATCTTTGCAATTCAGAAATGGCAGAAATAAGTAATGTTTGTGACACAAAAAGGAAAAGCTATGTTAAGATAAGTAAAGCATAGCGTTTCTTAGTTGTGAAAATAGATATAGAATGCGTAGCTAAACGTAATTCAGCACAACTGTAACTTTTACGAAATAAATATTAAATATTTATTGAATAACTGATAATTTTCTGTTGTCACCTAAAAATTCCAACTTTGACTTCGAAGGAAATGGGGGAGATGGGGGCGGGCTCATGATTATAAAGAGCCCCCAGCTCCTGTTACTTACTGGCAAGCACTGAAGAACCGATATTGTCCAATTAATAATACTATAAAAATACAACAACAAAATAATGATAATAGAACTTCCTTTGAGAATTATTGTATTCACAAAGATAGGGACAAATCCATTCACAATTCTGGTATTTTGGAAAAATCCTGAAGCACGTCGATTAGTATTGCCACCCATTATTAGCAGTAATAGTTATTTACATGATTAGTGCGGGAACAGTTATTTTGAAGATGAGCGCGAAGTTTGGCGGCGCGAGTGCGCAACGCGCACGAGCGACGCATCTCGCGCGAATCAAGCAAATACTGTTCACGCACGTAAAATGAATTCTATTTTTTGCACGGATTAGTTAAATCGAATTTA
>NW_022170403.1:13205939-13207003 GCF_008802855.1 Photinus pyralis | reverse complement strand
AACAGAAGTTGCATCTTATAAATGGGAAATGAATGCAAGTGGAAATGCGCTTTATGTAAATCGTTTACGATTACTTTTTAACTTGTTTAATCTGCACAGTTGCTTACTAACACAGAAAATCGGACATTCTTTTGTTCTTGGTAACAAGAATTATAAAAGAAACCCTTTTTTTGGAAGTTTGGACAGTTTTTGGGCTGTAACTTTTAGGCCCATTAGTCTACGTAGCCCAAAAACAATAGCGATCTTTTTTATGTTTTATATGGTGTATCGTGCACACGAACAAGTGGACAGATATACGGACAGACAGAGAGACAGACAGCAATACAAAATTATAAACGATCTCGAGGATCGTTAATAACTATCATATTTGAGGTTACATATATTAAAAATGCAAGGACTCATGGATAACTTTGGGTCACAAAGTAACTCCAGATCCTGGGGTGAAATTGTGATACATTCAGTTTTTGAAATTTTTCAGTATGTTTTCTAAAATAAAAGTCACTGTATGATTCAGTCAATTAAGGACGGTTGACATGTCATAAAGTAACCTCATTTTACCGGTACGATTTTTTTGACAAAAATGTCCGGCAATTTGATCATTATGCAAAAAAACTGTGTTGTATGGTGATTGTCAAAATGCCAAATGAAATGAGTATTTTTTAAAGAATTAGTTACTAAAACAACATCAGTAGGTATTATTAAGTAATGTATCTGTTTTTAGGATAAGTACAGACAAGAAGAATAGCTGCTGTCGTTAACTTACGAAATACGCAATGGACACGATGATCGTAGTTTTTTTTTTAATTTTCACCGCCACCGGAATCGTATGTGAAAAAGCGTTTCATTTTCCAAACGACTTTACCTTTGGAGTGGCAACCGCAGCTTATCAAATCGAAGGTGGTTGGAACGACGATGGTGACTATATTATTTTTTGTGTTGGGTAGGTAAATCTGTTTTAAATTTTAATTATAGGCAAGGGTGAAAACATTTGGGATAGAATTACCCATGAACGGCCGGAGTGGGTCAAAGATAAGCAAAACGGTAATATAGCTTGTGACTCATAT
>NW_022170403.1:12999623-13205839 GCF_008802855.1 Photinus pyralis | reverse complement strand
CCTTACCATTTCCTGGAGGGGCTGGAAGTGCCGATTTTCCAGCCCCTACATAGAAAAGAGACTGCCCATACTTAAAGTATTGGTTGTACCTTTACCTACCAAGAGGGTAGGTTCCATAAATGCATTTTGTAAGTTGCTACCCCTTACCATTTCCTGGAGGGGCTGGAAGTGCCGATTTTCCAGCCCTGCACATAGGAAAGCGACGGCTCATACTCGAAACATTTATTGTAGGACCCATGAACATATTTTATTTGCTGCTACCTCTCACAATTCCCTGGAGAACTATTTTATCCTTCGCTTAGAAGAACCAAATATACGTATGGACTTCTGTGGATTATTAACGGTAATTTAAATTGGGATTTTCTTTTCAGTGTTACTCTACAAGCTTTTTAAGTAAGAACTATCCTGATACGGTGACAAGATGTTATCCAATAAACTAAAACCCTGCCATTGGTTTAATTTACAATTTGGTTTTTACTTTAACTTGAACTTACAAATATTACATTGGGTTTAATTAAATTAATTAACTTCAATATACTAAGATAGGTAAATATGATTAATGAATCCCCATGGACAGTTCTGAAATAATCATTAAGCATGTTTCTAGTCTAATTTTCAAAAAGCTATCCACTTACGTATTTAAATAGTTCTTTGTTCTGTTGGTTTTATGTATATTTAATTAGGGATTAATTGGAAAATTGTAGATTGTTCTTCTAGTGACTTTCTTTAATTAGAAGACTTGTCAAAAACGTCCTATATCTATTATGAAACCCTGGTTACCTTAAATTGATTTTCGAAATAAAGCGGAAAACTAGAATAATAATTGCTGTAATAACTTAAAACCGTTATGCTACCTCCACACTCTCGCCGAGAGCTCTCGACGAATGTCTCGGCGAGACATTTCGCGAGACGAGGTACAGCGAGAACCTCCACACTCTCGCCGATAGCTCTCGTCGTTTTCTCTGGCTCAATACGTTTTAATACGGAATAACACCAATGCGCTCGCCTCGCGCCTCGTTTTCTTTGATTAGAAAATCCGACAAGAAATGGAGAGCATGCGAGTAAAGCCAAGGAAGGGCGAGACGAGACGAGCGCGCTACTTACACTCTCGCTCTCGCATAGTCTCGCGTACCCTCGGCGAGAGTGTGGAGGTAGCATTACAGTTTGTATTTGTAGTGCATGCGCAATGGACTTCTTAATTATATCAGTTTCGCCACCGCCACCTATTTAAGTGCCTACGGAGGCCGAAGTGACGTTGGAGCAGCTTATGATTAAGGGCCGGTTTTACAATTACAGTTATTCGCAGTATTATACCTAATGCTAATCTAGGAATAGTCTCCACGGTTACCGTTGTCTCAACCAATTGGAATTAGGTTCCCATGACAATTATTCCTACAATAAAGTTATTCTGGGAATAGATGTTTTGTAAAATCGGCCTTAAGGAGTGTAATATAAATTTGAAACTACGAGGGCTGTTTTTTTTTCAACTTCCTATCGTGCACGTAAACAAACGAACACGTGGTAGGAAATAGTTATGGATGGAGGGTGGCTGCACATGTATCCTACTCTAACCTCCCCCATAGCCAACTCCATTACGCCAATGTGAGCCGAGTTATTGGCATAAAACATGGCCGGTACAATTGCCTCTCCCGCCAAATATGAATTGCGTAGTATGAATCGATTTGTTCATGCAAAAGGGAATAGTTCAGTTGAAATTCAACGACAAATGAGTCTAGGAGCCATCCAAAACAAAAGTAGAGGAATGCTTACTTCTGGAGTATTTTTGATCCATGGCAATGTGCGTCCTCACAGTGCTCACGTAACCCAGAAAGTTCATCCATTTTGATATGGAAACTTTTTGAACATTCGCCGTACAGCCCCAATTTAGTGCCAAGTGATTCCCACCTCTTCTTTGAACTGAAGAAGTGGCTGGGAGAGCAGAGGTTCGAGACTAATGCAAAGATCTTCTAAACGACATTATTGGCCACCTTAACTCACTGGCGACAACATTCTATGCAGAGAGTATAGAAAAGCTTATCCATGGGCATGACAAATCCCCTCAATCTTCATGGTGGTTACGTTGAAAAATAATTATACTTGAAGTTAATTTTTGCTAGTAAATACATTTATGGAACCTACCCTCTTGGTAGGAAAAGGTACAACCAATACTTTAAGTATGGGCAGTCTCTTTTCTATGTAGGGGCTGGAAAATCGGCACTTCCAGCCCCTCCAGGAAATGGTAAGGGGTAGCAACTTACAAAATGCATTTATGGAATCTACCCTCTTGGTAGGTAAAGGTACAACCAATACTTTAAGTATGGGCAGTCTCTTTTCTATGTAGGGGCTGGAAAATCGGCACTTCCAGCCCCTCCAGGAAATGGTAAGGGGTAGCAACTTACAAAATGCATTTATGGAACCTACCCTCTTGGTAGGTAAAGGTACAACCAATACTTTAAGTATGGGCAGTCTCTTTTCTATGTAGGGGCTGGAAAATCGGCACTTCCAGCCCCTCCAGGAAATGGTAAGGGGTAGCAACTTACAAAATGCATTTATGGAACCTACCCTCTTGGTAGGTAAAGGTACATCCAATACTTTAAGTATGGGCGGTCTCTTTCCTATGTAGGGGCTGGAAAGACGGCTCCGCTGGCCCCTACACGATATTTTTCTAACAACAATAGGTACAGAAATATGAACTACATATTTATAAAGTACATAATTAGTACTAAATGGTAGTTGTGTACGGGCTTGTAGGGGCTATCGTGTAGGGGCTGGGCTGGCTCACAGGGCGCAGTTGCCTTGGCTTTGTAAGTGCATATGTTACCGTTTATGTACAGAAAACCGCTAAAGTCAAGATTATCTAGTTAATCTGCAAATCATCTACTTAGTTTGAGTGTTTAAATCTGTGGTTTAAGTCCGTTAAAATGCGAAAAATGCTTATTCTTCGCAGATTACGCCAAGTACTTATGCGTTAAAGTTGATTGCTAAAATTAGCTTTAATTTGGTATACTCAATAAAATCAACCCAATCGTAGTTAAATTGTGAAAAGAAAAATAATTATGTAGGTAGCATGGCGATTCCCTAATATTAAAATTATAAGTTCTACAGCGGCTACCCCATGATACTACAACAACTTGTAGTATCATGGGCTACCCTCACTTTCGCAGATGGCATCAAGAGAGCAGGTACTTTAGGGATTAGACAAGACCACCCGTGGCAGTACCATTGAATTTATAAATTCAATGGCAGTACTAATAAGATCTTGTCTGACGTCCCGTTTATCTGCAATTCGGGTTTGAAGTTTTGACTCCATCTTTACCATCAGTAAGATCTCGTCGGGGGTTACCATATTCCCTTTGTCAGTATCCACCTCCTACATCCCGTTCACCCGCAATTCGCATTTTGTTGGAATTCGTTACAACCCGTCACCAAATAGCCCTTACTTTTTGGGCACTGTTCATTGCTGGGCGACACGAGAAAGAGAGACCGCGATTAGAGCTCTTAAGAAACTTTTAGGCGCCCAAAGTCGTACCCCTCGAAGACGCGTCCTTAGGAAAAAAAAAACAAAATGACACCAACTTGAAAACAATCAGAACAAAGCTGTAGAAGAAAAAAACTGAAAAATCTACAGGTTAGTATTACCAAAGAGTAACCATACTCTTTGGTATTACACCCTAGGGGATGGCGTAGCCCCGTCCCTAAAGTTGTTAATTACACGGCCCCAGTAGGTACATGTAAGTACACGCCTCCTCTATCTACAAGCATTATTCTAAGAGCCCGCATTTACTGCCAGCCAGCCAGTCGGCCAAAATGAGATTAAAAGCTACCTTTTACAAATAAATTTGCAAAAATGCGCTAGTCAAAACCTTTGCACCCGATGGTTAGTGCTCCCTTTGTGCCGATTTGTGCTGGATCGATCTCATTAGCTAGGCAAAGCGCTATCAAACTAACTACCAAAAGATAAATCATCGAAACAGCACATAATTTTTAAATCATAGTTTAGTCTTGAGAGGCGCGTCTCCTAATTAATACAATCATAATAATATACGTCAGGGTCGCTGATAAGTCGGGAAACGATCTATTATCGAGGAAAATATACAAAATATCTATTTAAAACAAGTAGGTATAAATTGTGCACAATTCTTGTGCAGATAAAGCGCATTTTTTAACCGAAATATAGCTTTTGTTTTAACATCACCAATGGATATATTTCTTGCAGACATCTCAATCGCCCTTTGTGAGTACCCTCTTCCGACAATCCTGAGGTATAAGGGATTATACCCGATGACGATAAGAGATCGAGGAGGAGGGCTATGGTTGGTAGAAATTAATTCCTTTCGTTGAGACCTTTCATCAGAGTACCATGAAGGATAAAACGTATTATAGATTATTATGAATCAAGGAGAAGTTGAGTTGAGGGACGCCGATTTGCACTTCCTACATGATCTTAGCGGTTTCGTGAATGCGCAACTTCGCGTCTACACAGGATCAGCATACCAGAAATTGCCCCAAAAAATTAATAGTTCTTGATTACTACGAAAATGAATAACAATTTCCCATAAATAATGCACAATTAAATATATATCTGCGAAAATACCTAAAGGGTGATCTCACCTAACAATTTTACTTCGCATTAAATAAACTTGATCACTCTTTCTGCTCATGTATTAACATGTAATAGCGAATAAAAAACTTGTTTACAATTTGTTTAGAAATTATTCACGTACATGTTTTTTTTTGTGCAAACCCGCAAACGAATATAATAGGTATGTTTGTTTCTACATAACCTTATAGACCGAAAACTGATATAAATTGCTGATGTCATTGTGGTTAATAACTTTTATCGGAAGTTATGTGTAGATATAAAGGGGTTATGATATTAAACTCACCCTTTTGTTTTTTATAGTAGTGTTGCTTGTATAACTTGTAAGCTTTGGCATGGGCTAATAAAATCGTTTTTCCACACAAATAGTCGGAAATCCCCGGAGATACTATACCAGGAGCGTAATTACCAGTTCCATATCCCGAGACACATACCTCATAAGGGTCGTTAAATGTTATCCATGTTTTTACTCGATCACCAAACAATCTAAACGCCACATTAGCGTAGTTCTCATAATGAGGAACTAGTGACGGATTAGGCCAACCTCCCATGTCTTGTAAAGGTTGAGGTAAATCTCCATGATAAAGCGTAACCATAGGTTCGATTCCAAAACTTAGCAATTCGTTTATTATGCTGTTATAGTACTGAACGGCTTCAAGATTAATGTGATTTGAAAAACCAGTCGGCAATAATCTTGACCACGATAATGAAAAACGATAAAAATGCACGCCTAAGTTATTTAGTAATTCTACGTCTTTTTTCCACAGATGATAGGAATCACATGCCTTTTCACCATTTTGTTTGTCTTTTATGAATGTAAGATTTTGGTGTGTTACCGTATCCCAAATGTGCTGTCCTTTGCCTGAAACGATTGATGATTGTCATTTCCCAAATACGTTACCCTAACTTACCACTGATATTCCAACCTCCTTCAATTTGGAAGGCCGATGTCGTAACCCCAAACTTGAAATCGGCGGGAAATGGAAATTCTTGTTCTGATTGGGCTTCCCTAAAACGCATCTTACCGATTATACACAACAGAAATAATATTTTCTTCATATCATAATTCCTATGCATGTCTATCTTCAGGTACTCGAACAGGAAGGTAGGTACCTACTATATGTGCATAGAATGATTGAGTGCAGTAATGTGGATCGTTATTTATCATGTGAAATTATTCTTGAAATAGCTGTTAATAAAAAAATTGGTGTGCTCCATTATACACACATTTCTATTGTTACCGACAATGGTCAAATTTTTTGCATGGAATAGTTTGTGACATAAGCGAGCTGTTAATTTTTTGCTGCTTAGTGGAGATAAGTGCGATAATTCGTAATTGACGAAAACCACAATTGCAGTTTTTTCAACTCTTGGTTAAGTTAGACGACCCATGACCAACACAAGTGTGGTGATGGCAGGATCAGGAGTTTTAGAGTGGCTTTTACATGTAGAGGAAAATGTCCTAATATCGCACAGGTTCCCAATATCGCACCGTTGGTTAATTCCTAAACTGGTAAGGTGAAGGAAATTTTTCTGTAGTTTTAGTTTCGTAGGCAATCCCTACTCAGATGCCACATAACGTATACTTCTCCCGCAAAATTATAGATGACGGTAGTGTTGCCAACGCTGTATTCCGCATCAAAGAGTATCCTCTTTGTTCCACATAATAGAGGTTTTCCCGCGTCCATGAATTCGTATACTTTCACTCAAAACTGGTAAGTGAAATATTACAATGTGGTTGTACCCTCCCTTTAGGAGCTCCACTCTTCAATTTTTATCGCATTAAATTATACTGCAACTATTTGTAAAGGTGTTTTTACCATTCAAACCTCATGTCATGTGTCCTAATATCGCACTGTGCGATATTACGAACCCTTTCAAAAAATAATAAATTTTTGAAAAATGGATAAGATGTTGCCAATGCTACAAATGGGGACACAAAGAATGTGCCCAATCTGATAAGAAAAAAACGTTCATATGCGATTTCTGTTTATTTGGGTAAGGTGTCCTAATTTCGCACACCCAAATGTGCCCTAATATCGCATATGCGGTATTAGGATACCATATTGCATATGCGTTTGACTTTCTAAGCATAAAGACGTACGGAACGGTGCTGCGTGCTTTGTGAGTTAAAGTGCAAACGAAAACGATAACGCGACCGTCAGGTTGCTGTATGGCTATTATCGCAAGTGATAAAGACACTATACACTTGGAAATCAAAGAGTTAAAGCCGGTCGCAGGCCTTCGGGTCTAGCGATTAAAAAATGTATCAACCAGCTTTCATAAACGCTTCAGGTCAGTATTATCACAGATTTAGTATATTTAAATCTGTGGTATTATGATATTAATACACAACAGTTACCACAGCAGCAACTAGCTAATTTGCCCCCATAATACCCACTACAACAAATTGGATATAAAAATAACCTTGCGCAACAATCGGTACCTGTACAACAAACAGGATATGCAACAGCTGTCACCCAACACTCAAACTTCAATATGACCCCCCAAATGCTTCAACCTGCTAAAGTATCACACTATCTACAAGAATACCCACAATTACCAGCTCAAACAGAACCAGAGTGGCATAAAGTTGAATACAAAAAAAGACTGCGATCAAGTCCAGAAGTAAGCAAACCTGCAAAAAAGCAAACGACTTTGTCAGAATATTGGTTGCATAAACCACTTAAAAACCTCAACTACAGATATAAACGAAATTAAAGAAGAAATCCAAGGAAAGAACCACAAAATTGTAAGAATAAATAACATACTAAGAACACAGCACGAAAGAAATACAACAACCAAAATACCCACATCATTCTTCATTGAATTAGAACAAAATGAAAACAACAAAGACGTCTACAATATCCAGTACTTACAATACACAAGTGTTCGATTCGAACAACCATATAAAAAGAGAGATATTCCCCAGTGTACAAAATGTCAAACCTTTGGTCACACAAAAAACTACTGCTATAGGCAACCTAAATGTGTTAAATGTGCAGGCGATCACCTAACGGGGAACTGCACATGGACTGAAAAACGAAAAGATGTTGTCTGCTGCAACTGCAAAGGTAACCACCCCGTAAGCTATAAAGGATGTATTATAAGAAAGCAACTACAACAGAAGCTATATCCTGCTCTTAGAGAAAAAATTATAAAGGGACAACAAAACCATCTAACAAATCCGACACTGAAAGCGCAAGTCACTATCGCACACTTTAATGCTCAGCCCTATATGCAAATGACCAATGCAAATACACAAAACCTATCCCCTAATCAACCTCTAGCAGCACAACAACCCATGGTTCAACCCGCTCACTATAACGAACGCATTACGAAACTTGAAGAACTAGTAGGCAAACTATCAGAAAGGATCGACACAATGCTCAATATTATCACAGCTCTGTTAGCCAAACCCAACAACGGCTTCTCTCTAAAAATAGCAATATGAAACGCCAACGGCTTGGCACAAAGAAGCCAAGAACTAAAGTACTTTATACTACAACAAAACATCGACATTATGCTTATCTCCGAAACGCACTTTACAAAAAAAATGATCAAAGTCCTCGTGTGAGATCGAAGGGACTTCAGCGCATTTTTGTGTGGCAGATCAGTGTTTTATTAGCCAATATTGACTCCACCATCAATAAGATCTTGCCGAAAGCTACCACGTTCACTTTGTCGGTACCATTTTCTCACTTACCGTGCACTCGCAATTCGCGTTTGAAGTTTTGACTCCACCATCAGTAAAATCCTTTGGGGGTTACCATATTCCCTTTGTCGACACCCACTTCTGATCACCCGTAACAATTCGGATTTGAAGTTTCGACTCCACCATCAGTAAGATCTCGTCGGGGGTTACCACATTCCCTTTGTCGATACACAGTTCCGACGTCCCGTTCATTCGTAATTCACATTTTGGTAGATTTCGCTAAAATCCCGGCATAAAATCGTATTCAACTTTTGGGTACTTCACATAGCTCGACCTTCTATTAGTGACACGAGAAAGAGAGACCGCGATTCGCGCTGTAAGAAACTTTTGGGCGCCCAAAGTCGACTACCCCTCGAAGCGCGCCGCGCAAAAGGTGGTTTATTTCGCCCCTAGGAAAAAAAACAAAATTCCGCCACGCAGGAGTTGTGCGCGTTGACAAGATCTTCCCGACGACACCAATTTGAAAACAATCGGAGAAAAACTGTAGAAGAAGATAGATAAAAACTGAAAAATCTCCAGGTTAGTATAATACGCTCGGGGATGGCGTCCAGATGTCGTCGACTCCAAATCTGGTAGCCCCATCCCTAACGTTCTTAATTACACGGCCCCGATAGTTACATGTACACTCCTTGTCTTTTTACAAGCGTTTTTCTACGGGCGCGCATTTACTGCCAGCCAGCCAGCCAGCCAGACCAGCCAGCCAGCCAGCCAGCCAAGTGAGATTAAAAGCTACTTTTTACAAAAAAATTTTTTTGCAAAAATGCGCTAAAAAGCTACCTACGCATGGCTAGATACTCTATATATAAGACCCAACACCCAGATGGATCGGCCCACGGGGAAACTGCAATATTTATAAAAACTTCCATAAAACACTATAAAACGAAAAATTTGCGCGAGATTACCTCCAAGCCACCGCCATCACCATAGAAGATTGGGCTGGGCCTATAACCATTGAATTTATAACTATCAGAAGCGCAGGTTAAATGGCAGGATATGTGACTGTTTTCAATAGTTTAAATTACAAGACGTAGATGTCTCTACCATCGAGAAAGATGAATAATAATGTCAGTTTTTTACCTTTGTTAATTATTATACAGGAATCTGTAATGAACCCACTATCTCGATTTGTAATTGTTGTATACAGAATTCTAGATACCCAAGAAACGTACTTATAAGGCATTTATGTGGCACACAGGATGTTGAATGACGTAAGATAAACATTCTTCCTTTCATGAATCGTGACCTACTTAACATTCCTTAAGGAAGATTGAATTACATTTGAACAGGAAAGCAAAAAATACGCAGGCATCCTTGATCACTGTAACAGAAATTAAATGTACCTACCTATCTATTCTTAATTTTTGTGTGTGTCGGTTAAACCTTTGCCACCGGTTAAACTACCTAGGACAGGGGTCGGCAACCTATTGAAACGGAAGAGCTAAAAATTACAATTTACAAAATTTCCCAATTCTTAAAGAGCCACAAATAATTTTTGATTCAATATTATAGTTTTTGGCTATATACAGGGTCCTGCAACAGTCCGTCGGTTTTTCCTACATAGCTGATAGATACCTGGTAAAAATAGTGGTGGTTGCGGATCTACAGAAATTATTTTTGAATGTACAGGGTGTTCCATTTTTACGATGTCAATTAATAACTGATCTTTTTAAATAGAACATCCTGAATATTTGGTTGTTTCAATGCCGTTTGTTCAAAGTGCTATAACTATTCTTTTTTAAATGGAACTACCACTATTTTATTTCGCTATTCGCTTTTGTCTTCTCTTAAATGTTTATAAGGGGTGCCCTGTGCTTAAACTCCGCAGTGTTTAGGTTATTCAATATTTTTCACAAAAGTACCTACTCATTAATTAATTACGTGTTTATACATCGGAGTAGGCTGGCTATAATAAAAAAAACAAAAGAATACCAGAAAGTAAACAAGTGTCAAAAATTAGAAAATTATTTGCTGCAAGTATACTTTTGATACAAATTAAGATTAATTAAAAAGGCGAATTTCGAACAAATGAACTAATTTCTTTAGATAAATACGGAGAGCCGCAACTTTATAGGTATCAAAAGAGCCGCAGGTTGCCGACCCTTGATCTAGGATCACACGTCACACCTGGCAATTTTGATACAAAATAAAAAGGTCGTTAACCTCTTTTCTTTTAAATTCTGACGTTTGAAATTTGTTCTCAATGGTTAATCGATAACTTATCGATAATTATCGATTAATAGATAGTCAATCGATAAATTTTAAAAAAATGGTCGACCGGTCAACAAAAAAAGAATTTTTTTGCGCATGGGATTTACACATATATATTCTGACTATAATAAGCAAAAATAAATAAAAAGTGCGATTAAGACTTCGAAAATATTTGCTTTTACAAAAGTTACAGCGATTTGATTGAAAGCTTTCAGGGGCGAAAATTAAAGCTGGAATCTTTGTTTTCCCTAAAAAAAAAAGAAAAATGGAGGGTGATATTTTTCCGCAGTTACTTAGCAAAGAGGAAAAAAAAATCCTGGAACAGTTTTAAGGCAATAGTCCATGGTTTCCCGTTCAGTGTTTCCTGGGAAACCATAGAGCTGAAAATTATGACGAGCTGACAGGATATGGTTTTGTATCATGGGGTATAGAATGTCTCTAAAGAATAAAGATGCACAGGTTACATTCTCATTTAGATCAATTTAAGGATAATATGGGAGCTTATTCGGAATAAGGACAACACTTTCTCGAGACAATGGAACTTAGGCACCTTCCCAAGGCCAGGAAGTTGGAAGCATGATGGAAGATCAGATTTAGTTGAACATGACAAAAACAGCAAAACTGTTCCATTTTTAAACATTTAGACTCTAAGATAAACAAATTATAAATGTAGAAACGTTACCATTTAATAAATCATGCCTATGTAAGTAGGATTCTATAGGTATTTTTATTTTTTGGTTTTTTGCATTTTTTTCACACAAAAACAAATACATAACCATTTTTTGTTCAAATTCTTATTTGTGGCTATAGAAGCAATAAAAATAAGGTATATATGTCCCATGCGCAAAAATGCTGTAGACCGGTGTAATTTATCGAAAATGTTAAAGGATTGGTCGATAAACCTATAATTACCGATAATCTATCGATTAATCTGACAACTATAAACTATTAAGATAGATAATTATCGAGAGAATTTTTAACGACATAAACTTTTCAATGTTTAGGTATACCAGTTTACTTCCAACAAAAGCGATGTAAGAGCATTGTTGAGTTGCCATATGATCACAATTCACAACCTACTGCTGTACTCATTTTTGAGAATTATCGTCCACTTGATCACCTTTGATTTCAGACAACTTGAGCATCAAAAGATCCTGTTTTATTTAAATTATCTCTCGCAATATCAATACCAAAAAAAAACAAAAATGTTAGCGAGTGTACGCATGGATGATGTAATATATCGATTGAGAATATATATCGATGAGATTTATGAAAAAGTATCGATAGTTTTCTCTTGATAATTTCCGCTACTTATTTATTAATCGATAAATATCAGAGATAGACAATTTTCGTGGCAATAATAATCGATTATTATCAGCAGCTAACAATCATTATTAATTATTTTCAAAACTTATCGATAAATATAAAAAGTTATCGATAATTATCAAACGTTATCGATCATTATCAAAAATTAGCCTTACGATTTATCGATAATTGTCGATTATTATCGAAAGTTAACGATAAGAGATTAAAGTTATCGATAATTATCGACAGTTATCAATTAATGATTAATCGATAATTATCAGACTGAACAGACTTATCGATAAATCGATAACAATTTCATGTATCGCTCAGCTCTAGTAGGTATACGAATTCACGTAAACTGGGACCAATTTATTTGTGCACAATGCTGCATGGTTATAAAAAAAGCTGATTCGCGAAATTTAGTTATCAAATGTGAATGTGGAAATGATGTAGCTGCCTGCTTGCAACGGACAATATTTTGCCTTAAAATTTTTTTTGGTCGTTTTTTAATAACAAAATCTCCCGCTTTCAGTAAAAATGTGGAACCTGCCTATTTTACTGCCTGTGAATAGAATGTATGAAATTGCATTCCTTCAAGGACAAGGACTGCAAGCTTCCGTTCGTGTAAATGTATTATTATTTACATTACAAATTTACGCAATGCTTCTTAAGGGATCTATTTTTAGAACATTCCAATCCTATTTATAAAACCATTCCAATGATAACACAAAAAACATCCCGAGTTCCTGACATCTAACGATTAAAAAGGAAAATATTCGAATGGTCAAAATAAATGGTTTGTAATGCTGCCATCTAATGTCAATGTAACGCTCCACTTTCGATCGCCCACGGACTTTCAAACGATCGAACTGCTCCTAGCGGCGGCCAGTTGGCACATGGTCACAAACTGTTATATGGGATCCGCGCTTCTGATAGTTATAAATTCAATGCTATAACTATGTCAGCTATTTACACCTAAACACAACATAAAAGAAGAGCAGTACACCCAGTTCTTTAAAACCTTAGGTAATAGATTTATCGCCGGGGCGACTACAATGCCAAGCATCCGTGGTGGGGCTCCTGATCGAACGTGCCAACACCAAAAGGCAAGCAACTCTACCTAGTAATGCTAGCTAACAATTTAATACCGCTTCCGACTGGCGAGCCGACTTACTAGCCTTTGGACAGACGAAGAACCCCCGATCTTATAGACTTTTGTGTTCAAATCCATAGCTAGTTCTCACTTGACCATCCATTCATGCTTTGATCTGTCATCTGACCACCACCTGTACTCGTGACCTTAAGTACAAACGCTATACAAAAAACAAGACCACCCAAAACTCCACACCAAAAAAACTGTTTTTAAAAACTTACTAAGTAATATCCACTACGATCCGCTACTCAAAACAACAACTGAGTTAGAAGTAGCAATTGATAATTTAAACCACTTCAACCAGGAGGCAGCTTGGGCAGCGACACCATCAGAAAAAGAAACGGACTCCCCAAACCACTGCTCTGCTAACGTCAAACAAAAAATAATGGAAAAACGTAAACTGAGGAAGCAATGGCAACAAATAAGATCACCACATGATAAAACCAAACTCAACAAGGCTGTGAAGGAAGTGAAGGAGATCCTCGAGGAGGAAAGAAACACAGCTATCAACAGATACTTACAGAGCCTCTCACCAACGCTTGACACCGATTATTCGCTATGGAAAGCGACAAAAAATATTAAAAAACCACAACAACGTAATCCACCGCTAAAACTAGAAAACAACGAATGGGCTCGAACGAACAAGGAAAAAGCGCAAGCTTTTGCAGAGCACTTAGAGAACACATTTACACCTTTTCCTAGCGAGGCACCAAAGGAGGAAGAAGATGCCATACACAATTATATTGACTCGCCCCTGCAAATGGAACTGCCAATAAAAAAGTTCAAAGTATAGGAGGTCTAATATATAATCAACAAAAATCTCAATCAGAGAAAGGCGCCAGGCTGGGATCTTATAACTGGTAAAATCCTTAAAGAACTACCAGAAAACATTGTTAAAACAATCACTGCGCTATTTAATGCAGCACTACGACTAGAATACTTCCCGATATCATGGAAAGTAGCAGAAATTATACTAATACCAAAACCGGGTAAAATCCCCGAAAACGTGAGCTCCTATCGACCAATTAGTTTGCTGCCCGTCCTGTCCAAGGTATTCGAGAAATTGATACTAAAAAGAATAACTCCAATGTTGCACCAAAAACAACTAATACCAGAACATCAGTGTGGCTTTAGGGAACGGCATGGAACGATAGAGCAGGTACACAGAGTAGTGCGTCAAATAAACCTGGACCTAGAAGAAAAGCGATACTGTTCAGCGGTGTTTCTAGACATATCCCAGGCGTTCGACAAAGTGTGGCACCCAGGGCTTGCTGTACAAAATCAAACGCCAGTTATCACACAACATATATAGATTATTGAAATCTTATTTAAGTGACAGACAGTTCTACGTAAAGCAACAGGATGAATGCACAAAACTATCACCCATACAGTCTGGCGTCCCACAGGGAAGCGTTCTTGGACCAGTCTTGTACCTTCTTTACACAGCAGATCTACCGGTATCCTCAACTACAACCATAGCAACATTTGCGGACGATACGACTGTGATGGCATCGCATAAAGACCCGGGAAGAGCATCAGCTATTTTTCAGAGTCACATAAATAAAATCCAGAGCTGGCTACGAACATGGAGAATAAAAGTCAACGACACATGTGACGTTTACAATGAAACGAGACAGTTGCCCACCAATAACCCTAAATAACCAACAAATACCCCAAGACACCAAAGCGAAATATCTAGGAGTCCACCTGGATCGAGGGATGACCTGGAGAAAACATATTGAAGCGAAATGGAAACAGCTGAACCTGAAACTCAAGACGATGTATTGGCTCATAGGACGACGGTCACCACTAAGCTTGGAAAACAAAGTTCTTCTGTATAAGGCGACTCTAAAGCCAATTTGGAGTATTGGTATTCAACTCTGGGGCTCCGCATCAGCCTCCAATATCGAAATCTTGGAGAGATTCCAAGCAAAAGCCCTGCTCTCTATGGTCAACGCCCCGTGGTTTGTGACCAACGCAATAATTAGAAGAGACTTAAAGATTTCTACAGTGAAGGAATTAGAAGCGCGTAAATGTAGTGCGAAGTACAGTGAAAAACTTGCAGTGCATCCAAATCGATTAGTGCGTAGGCTAGTTAACGAATCCAATGATACGCGCAGAATAAAGAGGTACAAGCCATCAGACATAGTGAACCGAAATTAACTGAAATGTGAAACTGAATAGAATAAGTCGATAAATAAGATGTTAATTATTAGAGGCACGATTTAATGGAAGACTGCCTACATGTTATTAATGCATTATTGTGTTAAAGCATTATTGTTGCTATTACATTTACTTAATGTTCTAGGACAGATTGTAAATAAAACTGGGAGATTAAAAAAAAAAGGATACCATATTCAGTGGCAACAAAAAGTGACATTTTGTGTATTTTTTGTTACGAAAAGTTTCAAGTTGGAAAAAATATATTTTTGATACCAGATGTTGTTTTATTGCTCATCACAATATATTTTGAGCCCCACATTGCATCTCTAAAATATTTCTCTTCCGTGATATAAGTCCCAGAAAAAAAGGGTGCGATATTAGGGCACTTTCCTCTCGTCTAAAAAAATACTTAATAGTTAATTACAACTTAGAAATGTGCATATAATTGATGAACCGTTCAATCGCGGCTATGAAAACTCCCACAATTCACAAACTAAATGTCTTTATATTGCACCAAACAGGTATCTACAGCTAATATATGTCCTTACGCACTTCAAAATTCAGCAAATTTTAAACAAAAATAAACCGGGCGACTACAAACAACGGTGAACGTCAATTTGTGTATTCTGGATGACGTCCGTCTGTCCCTCCCGCTTCCGCCCACATAGTTACCAGGTAACCTTGGAAATAAAATAATCTTTGATCTGTACTACCAAAAATGCGCTTTATATTATTTATATTATATAATATTATAATATATAATAAGGATGCTACCATTGATTAATTTTAGAGAATCTATTTCATGTCAGATATTTTCAGATCAACAGACATGTGGTTTATTCTCATTGCATCAGTTTCACTGAGTTACGCTGATTCCTTACACTTTCCGGACAATTTCACATTTGGAGTGTCGACTGCATCCTATCAAATAGAAGGTGGCTGGAATGCTAGCGGTAGATAAACAATTAGTAACGAAAATAACGCACACATTTTGATGTTGTAGATAAAGGAGAAAACATTTGGGATCGCATGACACATGAACACCCAAACTGGATAGCAGATAGATCAAATGGCGACGTCGCATGTGATTCATACAACCAATGGAAAACTGACATAGGCATGATAAAAAATTTGTCTGTAGATTTTTATCGGTTTTCGCTGTCGTGGTCACGATTACTGCCTACTGGTTTTTCAAATTACATTAATCCAGATGGTGTTCGTTATTACAATAGCATTATAAATGAATTATTGGGGAACAACATTCAGCCGGTAGTCACACTTTATCACTGGGACCTTCCTCAACCTATTCAAAATGAAGGCGGGTGGCCTAATATAGTAACCGCTAATTATTTTGTTGACTATGCTAATACAGTGTTTAACTTGTTTGGTGACCGTGTCAAGACATGGATTACATTTAATGAACCATTTGAGGTATGCCAGAGCGGATATGGTGGAGGCGATAAGGCGCCTCGCATAAGTTCTTCTGGTATATCTGATTATCTTTGCGGTAAAACTCTATTGATCGCTCATGCTAAGGTTTATCACTTGTACGGCTACTATTATCGGTCTAAGCAAAAGGGTGAGAATAATACTGCTAATTTTAATAGTAACGGAAAAATGCACACTTTGTTCCAGGACACGTTGGAATAACAACTAACACTGCTTGGATCGAACCCAAAACAAACAAACTTGAAGACCTAGAGGCGGCAGAACTGGTCTTAAAAATGACGGTAAATATTCTGACCCAGTTTTGCGAGAAGTCGTAACAGATCATACTTTAGCTCGGTTGGTGGGCTAATCCAATCTTTTCTAAAACCGGAGATTACCCTCAAGAAATGAAGGATCGTATTGCAAACATCAGTAAATCCCAAAATTTTTTTAAATCTCGTTTGCCAAATTTTCATAGAGACGAAATAAAAATGATACAAGGAACTGCTGATTTTTTTGGTATTAATCACTACAGCACACTCCTAGCGAGTTATTCTCCATTACCCAACAATGTAACTGTGTCGTTTGATAACGATGTGCATGTAAAGTTAGAAGTAGATCCAACGTGGAGACCAACTGCAGCATCATTTATCTACGATGTTCCTTGGGGGTTTCGCAAGTTATTAAATTGGATAAAAAAGGAATATGGTAATCCTCCCGTGTTTGTTACAGAGAATGGATTCGGTGACTTGGGACAACTTAACGATGTGGACAGAATTAATTATCTTAAGGTATTACGACGCTTTTATAAATCAAATCAAAATACAACAAACAAGTTTTTATTACCTATATATATTTTGTTACCATTTCAACACAGATAGGTACATATACGTATATATACTTCACCAGTTAAAAGTTTGATTTTCTTGAAGAAATGATATTAAAATAGGCTGTTTTTTTTTAAAATATGACCTAATTGGATAATTAAACATAGACCAGAAATAAGGCATTATCGACTTCAAAACTGCTTTAAATTAAACAAATCACAAAAATTTGCTGCAAAGTGAAGTTTATGTTACACAATTTATCGACTTTCTATTTTTTTCTGATAATGTAGTTACATTATGTTTTCAATATAATATGCAGATCAGCTGTGCTTACCATTTGGCATTATAGTTTTTGGCATGATTTGGCTCCGCTACAGGTGACAAGCCGGGTGTCCGGCCGGCGCCGATAGCGCTGCTAGGCGGACCGCGGACGCGCACGAGCTGCATATAGAAATATCATTTCTAGTATGATTTAATCGAAAACGGTAAGACCTATCACTAAAATTATTTCACTAAAAACTTTTGGTGACTATCAACTACAATTCGTACGATAGAGATTCCTCAAATAATAATAGTTATTTATATAACAAGAGCGCGAAGATCAATTTCGGGCATTGACAAAATATCAGTCAAATGCGCGAAATAACTTCGCGCTAGCGTTAATATACAATACAATATTTTTTCTACAACTGAACCGATTGTTAATTAAATTTGCTGTTCAAGTTCAACTTTGTCATGTGTGCGAAATACTTGCGCATTTTTTAAGAATTAAAAAAAATGTGCTATTGTTTGCGTTTTGTCCGTCCGTCCGTCCGGACCCACTTCTACCGTGTTGAACTTTTTCGATCAGTAGGCCACGGGGCTGAGGGGGGTTAAAAATTAATTTTATCTTTCATAGAATTGTAATTAAAGGTCTCAACGAAAGGAATAGTTTTCTACAAACTACTGCCTTTCTTTCTGTCCTCTTATTAAAGTACGGGGTGGAGGGGGAAGGGGGGGAGTGGAACTAGTTTTATCCTTCATGGTACTCTAATGAAAGGTCTAAACAAAAGGAATTAATTTATACTAACCATAGTCCTATCCTCGAACCCTTGTCGGGTTCGGTTATAATTCCTTATATCTTAAGCGTGAATTGTCAAAGGAAAGTACCTACAAAGGGCGATTGGGACGTTTGGAAGAAATATAACCGTTGGGCATTTAAATAAAATTTGATATATAGCCATTTGGAATAAAACCAAATCTAACGCCAGTTTCAAAATTTCGTTTTGCGCATGCGCAGTGCCAACTTTCTTATTTATGGAGGGATTTAAATGAAATTTGGACATAGCCACTTGGAATAAAAGCAAAGTAGCGCCATTTTCCAAATTTGGTTTTATGTAGGATGTGCAGTGCCAACTTTCTTATTTATGGAAGAAAAAATTTTCGTAGGGGTGTTTAAAAAAATGCGCTTTGCCTGCGCAAGGGTTGTGCACAATTTGTACTTGTTTTCATTGTTGACGGTTTCGCGCAAGTTGTCAAGAGCAACCTTACTTGTTAATTAACCGTTTAAAAATCTAGTACCTAAGTACTTCGTGTTTCAAAATTCGTCAGAAAATGACAGGATTTTTTAACAGTTGTAGAAAAAAAAGTTTTTCGCAGAGTCAAGTTTACGCTTCTCAATAATCGATTCATCGACTTTGATGACAATTATGATAATGTAGCTATATCATGTTTTCGATATAATAATAATAATAATAATAATAATAATCAACATACTAAAATATCTCCAGCAAAAACCCAAGCAACCTCTCAAATACAACCTCAAGAACAAAGAAACACCATAAATACAACTAACGCAACATGCACTACAAAGACAGGTCCACCCAATAAAATTACACGCCCTAGCACAGTTAAAAAACACATAACTCCTTCTTCACAGAAACACACCACATTTTCACAACCCACTCGTATTCAACCGCAACGCAAAAACCTTAACAGAACTACAGGCTCACAACATACTAAAATATCTCCACCTAAAACCCAAGCAACTTCACAAATACAACCTCAAGAACAAAGAAACATCATAAATACAAGTAACGCAACATGCACTACAAAGACAGGTCCACCCAATAAAGTTACACGCCCTAGCACAATTAAAAAACACATAACTCCTTCTTCA
This sequence comes from Photinus pyralis, assembly GCF_008802855.1. Lineage (NCBI taxonomy): Eukaryota > Metazoa > Arthropoda > Insecta > Coleoptera > Lampyridae > Photinus > Photinus pyralis. The sequence goes on along the minus strand of NW_022170403.1, from coordinate 13,186,282 downwards.
CCGAAGCACACCACGTTATCACAACCCACTCGTATTCAACCCAAACGCAAAAACCTATACAGCACTACTAGCTCACAAAATACTGTAATATCTCCATCAATAACCCAAGCAACCTCACAAATACAACCTCAAGAACAAAGAAACACCATAAACACAAGTAACGCAACATGTACTACAAAGACAGGTCCATCCAATAAAGTTACACGCCCTAGCACAGTTAAAAAACACAATACTTCTACTTCTCAGAAACAACCCACTCGTATACAACCGAAGCTCAAAAACCTTAACAGCATCACAGGCTCACAAAATACTGCAATATATCCACCAAAAACCCAAGCAACCTCACAAATACGACCTCAGGAACAAAGAAACACCATAAATACAATTAAAAAACACAAAACTCCTTCACAGAAGCACACCACGTTATCACAACCCACTCGTATTCAACCCAAACGCAAAGCCAAAGAAACACTTACACAATAAACTCCATTTAATAAAATTACAGGAATTATTATAATGATTTTTTTTGTTTTGTTTTCCTCTTTCCTGATAGCGTTGGCTATTGTGCCCATCAATAGGTATGTTGGTAAGTACGAATTACATTATCCCTAGATGTCCAATGTACGTGTGTGATTTTTTTTTTTTTTTTTAATGACCCTACATAACTTCACCAGACACAGACACTAATCGTTACTTGATTTTAATCCGTGCGATTAGTTAACCAGGCTAGACCTGAGTTCTCACAAGAAACACCGATAATAATAATAATAATTTTGAATTGAATTTTTGAATTTGAATTTATTTCAGATACACAATAGTAAGGTCCGACGAAGTCAAAAGACTTATCTGTCGGTTCCCATTTAAAACAATATACGAATACATTTTCAAATTTTATATATATCATAGTTATTCCGATGCCAGAGAGGTGTTTCGAGTTTAAAACAAGTACAAATTTCAATTACTCGTTACAATTAAATTATACTTTAAACGTCTGTAACTTAAAAATCAAGCAAATGTGAGAAATTGCAATTCTACAGTAACATATTCAATTATACCTACTTGTAATAACATAATGAAAAACATTGAAACAATAAAAACAAAAAAAAACAAAAAATATAAACGTATAAATCAATAATAAATCAGATTTGAAATGATCAAGTTCCATTTTAAGTAAGTAACAATTATTTTACAGGTAAAATTAAGATTAAGATTCTAAATCGTTCACTAAGTATTTCAAGATAAACACGCACATTTTATCACGTTTAATATTTAGCGATATCACTCATTGATTTGATTCTATAAACACGCTCGTTATCTGCTTTTCTTACGAGGATGCGGCCGTCACGTACCCATACGAATTTAAAGTTGCGCATTCTAGCTTGTGATTTGGTTTCCTTTAATATAGCCCTATTCGCAGATGTTAACTTTTCATTGAAGTAGACCCTCACCTGAATTGGATAAAAAATATTTTCTAAAGAAATAAAACAAATAATTAATTTTTCTAAATAAAACAAGGCGTACTCTATCACGAAATTAAATCTTCTTTAACTGTTAGGAATCAGCAACGTCTTATCTACATTTTTAAATTCTTTAAATGAAGCAATAATATACCTTTTTAACAAAATAAAATACAAGTTATGAGAAGCTAATAACAATAATTTTTAAATGAAACAAAAATTTGGTCTTTTTTATAAAAATTTTATAAAAATCCTCACAATTATAATCTTTGAAATTGTACTTTATTTTTATCACTGACGAGACTGTTTCAATATTCAATAAATTCCTTTATTTTGTTCACTGTTGTGCCACTAGTGAAAATATTTTTTCAGCGTTGTCATTATGAGCAGGAATGCAAAAAAAGTAGTACGCAATTTTCAATAACTCCGAGTACCTATAAATGAGCACTCGGTGTTTTAATAGATTGTTACCAAAGCCGATTTGCGCTTGAAAGTTTACCTTGTTGGTTTAAATTTTGACAGAAAGATTTTTAATTCACCCACTCGACTTCAAAACCCGGACTACTATTGAAAACCCGCCCGGACGCTCCCCGGACGTACATTTTGCCCAACAGATAAGTATCCAAAAACGGACAAAATCCATATAACAAATACGCAAGCAAGTACAGTAACAAAAAGAGAAATTTAAATATATGAGTAGAATAACAATAAATTTAAAAATACACTATATAACAAAGACAAAAAATATTTAACATTTCTTATAATATTAATTATTAACAATGAAAATCTAAAAATTGAACCTTTGGCAAATACAAGATATAGTTTTTAGAAAACAGGTTACAATACTTACACATTCTATAAAATGGCGAATTCTTCAAAATATTAGAATTACAGTAAGGTAAGTAAAATGTATCATTGCCACGCTAACCAAAACGGGGAACATAAAAGTTCAGGTATTGTAACGAATCAGGACAATCGATTTTATTGTGGATAAGATTATGGAGAAAAGACATACTCGTTTTTATTCTACGATTTTCTAGAGAGTCCATATTCGTTGCTAACAATAGTTCGTCATGATCGCAGTGTAAATCGGGATAGGTGCGATGCATTCTAAAGTATTAGTTATTTACAAAATTTTCTTTGGACAGATTCCAAAGACAATTTATACACAATTATACAGTGGGCTCCATATTAATGACGCATACTCAAGCTTAGATCGAATTGTCGCAAATTATAATGACCTAATCACCATTATATCAGTAAAAGCTTTGGAATTCCTAATAACAAACCCAAGTAATCGCAGAGCATCATTTTTAAGTTTACTTATGTGCAAATTAAATGACAATTTAGAGGCAAAGTAAACACCAAGGCGTTTAATGCAGTCAACCCTTCTCAGACTCTGATTATCTAAGTTATAACTAAAAGTAATGGAATTGACTTTCTTAGTGAAAGATATAATGTTACATTTTGCGATGTTTAAGAAAAGGTGATTTAGTTTACACCACTCAGAAATATTATCAATTTGTAGTAGTAATAGGCATAGTTAGGAGCGCTTATTATTTGGCATTATAGAACTGAAACAGGTATAGAGCAATATCTCGTGCGGGAGCCGAGATATTCCGGGGTAAATCTCTAAAAACATAAATTTTTACTTAGGCACTATTGAGTGGTTTTTTTTACTATAAAAAATGTCATGACCACCGGAAAATGTCGTAAAAAATGTCGGATGCAGAATTACAATATCTACATACTCTACTAGGATCTTGTTATACCTTCCAAAATTTTTTTCTGTGACGGGAAAAACATTTGACATTTTATTTCTGTTGGTAGGTAACAAAATGTCACTTTTTATGAAATTACTTTTTTTCCCGGGAAAAAAAGTGAGTACGTTTTTTTCCCGGATATACTCGCATATAGGTATATACATAAGTAAAGATAGATATTCAATTTTTGTGAGGCCACTTTCCCTGCTCCTAGTAACTCAGGTGAAGTCAGAGAAAATTCGGAATTAGACATGTTTAACTTTATATCATTCAATATAACTAAACAATCATTAAATTCGAAATGTTTAAATCAAATGACAAAACTGAAGGTTTCCTTAGCAATGCAGTTCGTATTGTGGCGAGAAGTACAACAGCCTGTCTGCAGTTTAAAACTTCAAATTTCTATAAATCGATACGACTTCAATATATCGTTTTCCCCGTCACAGAAAAAAATAGTGAACGAGTATTATACACGGAAAAAATGTTAGATTTTAACTCTCGTTTTTTTTCTCTCGAGCTAAAATCTAATACTTTTTTCCCTTGCATAATATATAACTATTTTCCCATTTCTAGACGACTTTTAGGCCCAATTTCGCTCCACTAGTAAAGAGTCTTTCATTAAGAATGATAGGATTTTAATTTTGAATAAAACAACAAAGGTCAGACGCTGCATCATGAAACTGCACACTATACTAAATATAGTAACACCTAGAAATTAAAAAAATATGGATTAGTAACCGAGAAATCTCTATTTGAAAAACTATTACTCAAATTGAAAGCCCCTTTACAACCGTTGGCTTAAATCGCGACAACCCATGTTCAAATCCGAGAGCGTACGCTTTTTTTGTATACCTTCATTAAATTTATGCGACTTTTTGCATGATTACTTGAATTAACAGAAGGATAATAGTTATAATGTCGCAAGGGAAAAGATACTACAGGAGACTATCTTCACCATATAAATCAATTCATTGTTGGGCTAAATCGTTTGATTTTAATTTCAGGGATACTTAGACGCACTAGTAAAAGCAGTTCGTATCGATGGGTGCAACGTTTACTCCTATTGCGTTTGGAGTTTGATGGACAACATGGAGTGGGCACAAGGCTTCACGTAATATTTTATCCTATTTTTCTATTTTAAACCACCCATTATATTACTTAAACTGATTTTAGGCTAAAGTTTGGACTTTACCAAGTAAATTTTACTGATCCTAAAAGAAAAAGGGTCGCCAAATCATCCGTGGAGTTTTACAAGAACGTCATACGAACTCGTATGGTACCTTCTTAAATATAATAATATGAAATATTTCCAGCTTTGTAGTTTTCAAATAGATACTAGTGTAGGTATTCAGTTAATAATACATACTTACAGTTAGTAATAATGATCGTCTCAACTCTCAAGCTGCTTCACAAGGCAGATAATATCAATGTAAACGATTATTTTAGCAATAAAAAAACTGACTTTCCTGAGACTTACCGTTTTGTGTAATTTTTGGTTCTTGGTAAATTTTGTGTACTTAGCTGATAAAGATCCACTTCCTGTTGTTAAAACATCTTTCGACTCTCCATGTGAGCATATAGTTTTCAAAATTTGAAAACCTCTAAAAACCAATGCGCATTGAAAAACTCCTACTGCGTAAATAATAATGTACAAGAGTTGAGGGCCCCCTCAGCCAATTCAGGCAAGTGCAACAATACATTTGTGTGCATTTTGTATGATTTGGTCGAAAGCTATAATTTAAGCACAGACATAGTATTTGTTGTCTGTGATGTAAGCTACAATTTATACTTAAATAGCTTAATGATCTTTCACTCCCCTAAATAAAACATTAACATATTTGAAAAATTATCCTAACAAACACAGTGCCGGTTTACCGGTTAGGCACGGTAGGCACGTGCCTAGGGGCGCCGACCATTTAGGGGCGCCGACCATTTAGGGGCGCCAGCCGCCAGTGCCACCACCAGGTATCGTACGCCATGAGCAGTATACGCACACTGAATGGAAATTCCCATAACGATGTGCTTACGACTTTTTAAATTTAATTCCTTAGTGTTGATCATTTTTTACCTCGTTTTTTACGACAAAGATTAACAGTAATTACACATTCATTTTGAAATGTGTACATTTACCTACTATATAACAGGATATGAAAACTGAGAAGCTGCAATTTTTGTATCAAATTGATATACCTACGTAATCGCAGAGTGAGACTTAAAGAATTGGCATTTCTACACATGAATAATGATATAATTAGACCGCATTGTTGAGGAAATTTTGGATAAATTTGCTTCACAAAAGGCTAGAAAAAAAATGTTTTAGAGAACTATGACTTTTTTATTATTTAAAAATACCTTTTTCGATTCAGTTTTAGAAAATTATTATTTTTTGTTATCTAAAAACGCAAATAATACTATTCAATTTATTTTCTATTATAACTAATTTTTTAATAAAGGATTTTTTTAAGTGTCGGGTGGGCGCTTAAAGGGCTGTGCCTAGGGGAGAAAATGTTCCTAAACCGGCACTGACAAACATACACTCCCAATAAATGAATGAAAAAATTATTGTCCAAAGAAATATCGTTTTGTTTTCATCGCAACGCAGTGTTTTTTTTACTTACAATTTGTAGTGCTCGCGTTTATATATATACATCAGTGAATTTTTTTTAAATGCGAACATACGAGTTTGTATGCAATATAATTTCCCTATGTTCGATTTTTAAAAAAACACATCAATCTATTGAGTAGTTCAAATGAGTAGTAGATACAATTTACAGCTGTCACATTTTTAAAAATACCGCCGTTCAATTTAATTACGAAATCGGTTAGGTTATTGCTTAGAATGTCAAGGAGGGCACTTCGAACATTTATTGTAATTGTTTGCGTTATTTATTTTCTTATTTTCTTCATTTATGTATTGAATAAATCAAATTAGTAGAATACCAGGTGCACATGACCTACAAATAATTGAAGGTTGGTTCACAATGAATTGTGATGTCAGCGCGTGCCATGTGAAGTCAAGTTATCGTAAGTTTAAGAAAAATTTATCCTAAAGTTGCTATGGCCTCACATGGCTTCTTTAAAAACATCTTACCGAGTGCTCTTCATCATAAAGACTATGAGTTGCTGTTCATAGTCACACAAATTGCCCGTTTTGGGAATGTGAACCGTGCACATCTCATATATTGATGTGTTTTTTTTTTAAAATCGAACATAGGGAAATTACATTGCATGCAAACTCCTATGTTCGCATTAAAAAAAAAACTCACTGTATAAATAAAAGTGAATGTTTGTATGTCCCTTATGCTTGCCTAAATCGTTCATCCGATTGATACGAAACTTTGGGTAATGATTGGTCATATTTCAAGGTTTTTATATAGGTCAGTAAATAAAATTGTATTCGGCCGTCTCTTATGATGCCACTGCCAGCTGCAAAACCGTTTGTCCGATTGCGACTAAACTTTGGGGGTTAGACGTACGTCCCTAAACTGTTCATCCGATTGCAGGACGAATGACTGCGAAAGTATATAAAAATGAATCGCCGAAAATTATTTACGCGATCAAATTAGATAGTTCTTTTTTTGTTGTGCTTGCGTTATCGAAACATGTGACGCTCTAAGCTAAGGCAAGCAAATAGGACACTCTTTTCTTAAAAATGAAACCAAAGAATAGCCTAATTAATTTACGAAAATAATCGTCAAGATATAGAATATAAATTCGTACCTACCTATCCTACATCTGCAGCTGATTTAAAAACATGTCCGCAAATTCTATTTATAAATAGGGCAAGGTTTGCCGTGACTACAAAATTCATTCCAACCTGTGCCTTTGAGGACGACCCCCCATACAATTAAGCCATAAAGGGATTACATTTACCAAAGGTTTAAGAAATAGGTAGGTAATTTAAGAGTTACTATAAACTACAGTAGGTACGACGAAGTACTCATTGGTACGGGATTTCTCTCGCTTGGAAGAGTGTCCAAGATAAGGATGTCTATCATGGAGATCGAAACCATAGATGATACGATGATGGTCAAATTAGAGAAAAGATGCGCAATTAAACCGTTATTATCGCGCTTTAGAGAAAACAAAAAATTCCGATTACTTCCGAAGATATGACAGAAAAACTGAAACTTGCTGATCTTATGTTTATTTTTTGCTGGTGTTATTTGAACAGATACAACAAGAAAGACAAAAGATACTTTCTCATTGCCACTTTTGGAACTCTACAAGACAGCACCCGCGCACAACTTGCGAGCATTCCTATCGGATCAATTCCTGGAAAATAGAAAAAATGTTAGATACGTATACTTGCACGATTAAGATGTTGTGCGTAGATGCACCATCCTGTTGAAACCAACAATTTCCAACTTTTGTTTTTATTTGTGTGACGTATATAGTTGTATTCGTAATCAAAAGTGCTATACTAGATACAATGTGTACTTTTTCCACGGGCCATATAAAAAAGTATAGTTTGTTATAATTTCTCCGAAACAAAACGTTGTATTAAAAATCTTCCAACGGTGCTCAAAAAGGGGCAAGTATTTTTTGGGAACAAGAAAACGTCAGTTCTAGGTTCTAATGTAAACCCGAGTGTCTTCAAAAAGTTGATGATCGAGTCCAATACTCCACAGAATTCCTTCCGCTTTTGAGGTTTCGACTAGAGCCAGCAGGATTATATTGTGCCAATAGAAAGGTCAAATTACCGCAACTTACAACGCCACCTGACCACTGAATTCATTACTTCTTTCGGGGCAAAACCCTCTATCGAAGCATTTCTTGCAGAATATTCAACATTATAACTGATATGTATTCCAAATGACATCATTTTTTGGTGCAAATATAATTTGGGAAAGGGGTTTCAATGCAAATTTTAAGGTATTATTTTTTCTCAACATCATACACATCCATCCCAACATGTAACTATGAATACGAAATTTATAAACATCCGTGCGAAGCCGAGTCGAGCAGCTAGTTGTTAATAAAAAGGACCATTGGTATGAAAATTTGAACAAGTAGACGGCTCTTCAGGAGATATTCAGCCTCGTATTCGGCATTAAAGAATTGCAAGGGCGATGGACCAATTTATATTTTGTCACTTACGTTTTATTTAAATTATCAGTGGAACAAAGTGAATTGCATACATTTTAATGTGTTTTAGTGAACATTTTATTTAATTATTATTTGTATTACTTGTTTAGAATTACTTCCAATTTCAGAAATACTTGCATATTTTATGTAATTAATAGCACCACTACCACGCTACCCCTACCACCATCTCCGACGCATTGGCCATCACCACCCCTTCGAAACCCCATCATAATCGCCAGAAAGACAGAGAAAAGAGTGAATTCAATAGACTAAACGCATTAATCAGACGGGAAACGACACGATTGACTGAAGAGAACTGGGTGAGGGCGACTTCCGCTCTGGAGTAGGGGGATGGACGTCGCTACTGGACCAGTTCAACAGTGACGGCTTGTCAAGTGACGCAGGCCGTTTGGTAGGTCCAGTCCAGCCCTACAAATGACCACTAAAAAAACTACAAACCAGCCTCAATGGCACCGCCGGATAGACGAATTGGTGACGATTGGAGATCAATCCCGAGAAAGCGCAAACCATAATCCAGAAAAACAACAGATTGGAAGGTCTTATACATTTCAATATCTGGGAGTAACTGACCACCAAATCGCATTCACTCCTTATGTTGACGACCGACGTAGTAAAGAAGTCGAAGCCAACTATAGACATCCTATCCAATCCACGCTGACACGGATTTATCACGCCGTTCCTCATGCATACGCTTCCGCCGAATAGAAGACGTATATGAGTATATCTCCAAAACCAACAACCAAAAAGTAGAAACGGCACCATCCAAATGGAACATCCGGAACGAAACCATGCTCCAGATACCCACTCCCAACGGACGGCCAAGGGGCAAGGCCTATCCACAACATTTCTTGAGTATTGATTCGTACAATAACGTTATCTAATTTGATAGAGCTACATAGGTAGCGAGTTTGGCCTATTTACTGATCATGTACGCAACAAATTTGGGTTCGTATATGTGCCCCATATAATAATTTCTAATAATACTACATTTTTGACAATTTCCCTATGTAAGGGTTTTGAGAATTAAATAGTGAAATAGTTGATATTTTTACAATACTATCAAATGAGGGGTATGTATTGGAACCTGCCTCAGTCGCATCACCTCCTTGTAAAAATGTGCAGAAGATTTAGGTGTCCTGGTCCGCGCCGAATCAGTAAAGTTGACGTAATAAAGACCAAATTTCAATCTGAAAATTAACATAATTTTTCGATTTAAGACGCCCAATTGATGCTTACGTGTAACCATCTTTCCACTCCATATTGTCTATCAAACTCCAGACAGTGTAGGACTTAACATTACAGCCGTCCAAATATATGGCATTCAAGAGTTCGTTCAAGTAGCCCTGCAAGTTCAGTTTTTGTCATCTTTTCTAAAATGTTGTTGTTATTACCGCATGATAATGAATTCGGGCAGCATCATGTAGTTCACCAAGATCAGCAAAGCCATTTTCTGTTATGTAGATCCTCGGGTTATTGTATTCCATTTTAATCCATTTTAATAACTTTCTAAATCCCCATGGCACATCTTTTAGCCAATTGGCAGCCGAAGGCACCCAACTTGGATCTTGAAAACTTTTCGCACCTATATCGTTTTCGTACGACACGGTGCTGCAGTTCTTTTCGGAGTCATCACTGATCAACCAAGTACTGTAGTGATTAAGTCCCAAAAAGTCTGCAGTACCCTTAATGTATCCTATTTCTTTGGTAGTAAACATTGGCAAACGTGATTCTTTTAAATGTTGACATCGACTTAAGTTTCCTACGCGATCTTTCATAATTGGGGGGTAATCTCCGATGTTAGAAAAAATGGGATGCGCCCACCATCCAAACTGAAAATATGTTTTTTGTAACTCCAAGGTAGTTTAACCTAACTTCTTTTGACACGGAATAAAGACATTTGATTGGTTAAAATTCAAAAATTATCCAATAAAATTTCTTAACTTAAATTTGACATTATTATATCAAGATAATAATAATAGAGTTTAGGTCTGAAACAGGGCAGGGACTTCGTGCGTAATAGCGGATATTTTTCTTATCTTTTCTTACACTTCTTCTTTATTCATAGACATTTGTCTATGATGGTTTTATTCAATACCGTTAGGTATCGATTGTGTCTCACGTCCCAACACATAAAAGAATCGCCATAGTGTAACACCACGAGCCACGAAATGGCGCGAAACGTCCGTCCGACTGTAAGTATAGGGTAAGTCAAGATAGCAGTGCCAGATCAGGGACCCCCAATATTATCACAAATTCAACAATTTAATTGAACGTTTTTTTATTATTGACAATCGGTTAATCATAACTTAATCTTTTGGGGGCCGTATAAGCCCTGCGATGTATCAGAAACGCCAAACATAACGTGCACGTCATCTGCCGAAAAACGTTATTTTGCGTTATTTAGTATGGGCAAAATAACGTTTTCTACAGATAACCTGCACGTTAAGTTCAACGTTAGTAAAACATTACAGGGCTGATGGAACCCATTGAGCTAGCCGTAGGTATATAAAACCAAAACATCAATAAAATTGGTTAAACCCTGATCATTGAGTAATTAAATCCTTCACTCAACGCCCTGATTTAAAACTAATACAAACAAAATTTTTTTGTAACAGAGGACCGTTACACTACTCATATGGTTCTGTATTATATGCTTTTTGAAAATATTAAGAAAAACCATATTTTGGATATAGCAAAGTTTTAAATTTAGATTTAGATTAGACTATGGAATTTTTGTGTTGTCTGTCTTGCGACATTTATAAACCACAAAGTAGGGAAGCGTATAGATAAATATATTTGAAAGAGTGATCTCAATTTACAACTTACACTACTTTCCGGGTACAAATCCAAAAAAAATAACGAGAAACAGTCAAACAGATCCCTTTTAGACAAAATGTGACTGAATCTTATACACAAATGCAGAACATACCGTTAGTACCTACAACGAGAATTAACTTAAAATAAAAATCAGTCCATTTCGTCTTCATGTAGGTACCTATAGGTATATTTATGAAAAAAGAATCTCCATATTGCAAAACCGAATAAAAGCGTCATCTCAGTACAAAAGATACGGATAAAAATGCCATAAATCGAAAAACATTGCTTTTGTATTACTTACTTGCATTTGAATTCTTCTTTCTGCAGCTTCTTTATCTTCTATAAAATCCGTTTTAGGTTCACTCCATTGAGATACAATAGTTATTCCAATTTCTCCTTTAGAAAAAATAGTTGCTATACATTTCTCAAGAATAAGTTTGCAATACCTATTCATAATATTTTGTACACACACGAACATGAACATTTAGACATGTGTCGTTAGACAAAAGAGTACGACCTTTCAGAAATTATTCAATGGGTGTAACATAAAAGCGAAAGTACATACTTATTATTATACAATATATAACGTACCTTTCTGCTGGCGACGAAAGTATTTATCGTAGAGATGAAATGCCTTCGCATGGGCAAGTAAAATAGTTTTACCACAAAGGTAATCTAATGTTCCCGATTGTTCGAAACCAGGAGCTGCCCCACCTGTACCATATCCGGAATCACATACTTCGCTGGGTTCGTTAATCGTAATCCAGGTTTTCACGCGATCTCCAAACTGTTCAAACGCCACTCTGGCGTAGTCTTCAAAGTATGACGCTATTAATACATTTGGCCAACCCCCCATATCTTGCAAGTATTGCGGCAAATCAAAATGGTAAATAGTAACAACAGGTTTAATGTTATTGGCTAGTAGCTTGTCTATGAGATCAGAGTAATATTTAACGCCGCTCCAATTAATCTTATTAGGTTTTCCGGTTGGAAGAATGCGCGACCAAGACAATGAAAAGCGATAAAAATTTACACCTAACTGTTTCAGCAGCCGTATATCTGTTTCCCATAAATAATATGAGTCACAAGCTATATTACCGTTTTGCTTATCTTTGACCCACTCCGGCCGTTCATGGGTAATTCTATCCCAAATGTTTTCACCCTTGCCTATAATTAAAATTTAAAACAGATTTACCTACCCAACACAAAAAATAATATAGTCACCATCGTCGTTCCAACCACCTTCGATTTGATAAGCTGCGGTTGCCACTCCAAAGGTAAAGTCGTTTGGAAAATGAAACGCTTTTTCACATACGATTCCGGTGGCGGTGAAAATTAAAAAAAAAACAACGATCATCGTGTCCATTGCGTATTTCGTAAGTTAACGACAGCAGCTATTCTTCTTGTCTGTACTTATCCTAAAAACAGATACATTACTTAATAATACCTACTGATGTTGTTTTAGTAACTAATTCTTTAAAAAATACTCATTTCATTTGGCATTTTGACAATCACCATACAACACAGTTTTTTTTGCATAATGATCAAATTGCCGGACATTTTTGTCAAAAAAATCGTACCGATAAAATGAGGTTACTTTATGACAGTTATTGATATTTTCGTGACCAATCACTCGAATAGGTACCAACTATTTATACAATGAAATGTCAACCGTCCTTAATTGACTGAATCATACAGTGACTTTTATTTTAGAAAACATACTGAAAAATTTCAAAAACTGAATGTATCACAATTTCACCCCAGGATCTGGAGTTACTTTGTGACCCAAAGTTACCCATGAGTCCTTGCATTTTTAATATATGTAACCTCAAGTATGATAGTTATTTATAATTTTGTATTGCTGTCTGTCTCTCTGTCTGTCCGTATGTCTGTCTGTCCACTTGTTCGTGTGCACGATACGTCGATACACCATATAAAACATAAAAAAAGATCGCTATTGTTTTTGGGCTACGTAGACTAATGGGCCTAAAAGTTACAGCCCAAAAACTGTCCAAACTTTCAAAAAAAGGGTTTCTTTTATAATTCTTAGTTACCAAGAACATATGAATGTCCGATTTTCTGTGTTAGTAAATATTCCTTAAATCTCAAGCAACTGTGCAGATTAAAAAATCGCGCATGCTCAACCCAACTTTTCTATTTAAGCAATTCCAATTTTTTTATTTGTTGGGATCTTAAGGAAATTTTGTATGTAACGCACAAAAAGTAAAACTAATGCCGAATCGAAAATAGCTATTTATGTAACAAGTTGCAGATTGACTACCTTTGACGTACTAGACGTGTATTTGTCCAATGACCGCAGCGAACATCAATTCGGTGCTCATTAATTTGGAAAGGAGGATAGTTTTAACTAGGGTTTCGTTAACCTTTTCAATGTTCATTTGCTGAAAGGGTAACATCATGCAATAAAATGCAAACTTTGATGCATGTATAGACGTACATCAATCCTCATGTTATTGATCCCAAGGGTTATCGGTTATCATTTAGCGAGATATATTATAGTTACGCCATCAACTCGAAATAATTAGACATTGTAGTACCTGTTATCTGTGTGTGGATTATTTATATCCATAATTAGCTATACCTATGTGATATGATTCCGAATTTATTGCCCATTACACCACTATTAATTGTGAACGTCAGTTCAGGCAAAAATCATAAGTAGTTATGATCTTTGGTTCAGGCGACCGACCGAAATTGATTGCTTAAAATTCAAAAATTAGCCAAGGAGGTTTTTTATTTGGGTCGTTGAACTAGACATCGTCTTTACAATCGGCCTTTACACTGTCAACAAACCACAAGGTGACGTGATGTCTTATTTAACAATAACTTTATACCGCATGTGCTATCTGTGCATCACATAGGTACCAAATATCTGTGTTTCAGCAAGAGGTGTTGTACATAAGTAAGTACGTTTTCAGTGCTGATAACCAGAAATACGCCCTGCCGATTGAAAAGGATTTATGATTCAAAATTAAGGTGTGATTACCATAAAAACATACCACACCCTGCATATGATACATGATTATCTTTTCAACAAAAAAGCTTTATATTTTCGTGAGCACATACACTAATGATGTAAAAACTAACGGAATAATTTTTCAACGCATTTTCCTCTTTTTGAAAAACTGGTGTTAGCCATGGTGATGCATGTAAACTTAATGGAATAGCTCATGGATTATTATGAGCAAGAGTGCTTACCTGTTGTAAGTAGTACAACTTTTTTAAAGGAATTCAAATTAACACTAAACAAAATGTGTAAAACTATAAATAAATATAAACATATACCTTATCATCGAAGATTCTCGCAATAATCTTCGGTTATCATTTGAACTTACTACCCAATACCAGAGACTTGTTATAACTAGACCGCGCATAGCTCAAGTTGAAAGTTGTCAACATGGTAGGCCACCCACCGAACTCATAAAGGCAAGAACTTTCGCGCTCCAATCTTCACTATTTGTTTTTGCTGGGATTATATCACTGAACTGGGCTAGTTTTTCAGTATTTTTTAAAATTTCGTTGCTGAATCGAAAGCGCACACTTTCTAGACACATACTGTTCTCAGAAAAGTTTACAAACGGTAATAATGAAATAAATGTAATCTAGTGTAAATTTTCGTATAAGGTATTTTTTACCGGATAGTTTACATCTAGGTATAGTTATGTATATGGAATGGAAAAAACAGAAAAGCACAAGAATATTTTGAGAAACAATCTTTGCGATAGTGTAACAGAGATATGAATTTGTTTAGTCGGCGTCTTTGTTGTACGTCGCGCAGAAATCTCCACGGATGTAATTTGTTTTTGGCACTTCAAGATCATATCATCATCATATAGGTATATCATAATCATGTCCTGCATGCTGCAGTGAATAAACTTGATACTGAAGGTATTCTTTACAATACGTATTAATTACGAAAATAAGAAAATAAACGAAGTAGATGTGAGAATTAGACATTTATACAACAAATGAGTATTGTTTAAAAGCCAATAAACATTTTTATGTAGATAAACACATTTCATTGTACCATTGAATAAAATTTTAATGCAATGATTCTAGTTAATTCGACTGGTTATATGTAGGATCTTGCTAAACTGGTTCGCGCGTTGCCATTACGAGTATGATGTGTTGCCTAAACATGTTGGCATCACTCTTTTATAGGCGAGTGGCATTGTATGCGCGGTCTAGGTATAACAAGTCTCTGCCCAATACCGTTATTCAGTGCCAATACGTAGTTGTTACACGTGCACCCCCCCCCCCCCCCCACACACACACAACACACACACCCACGCACCCTCCCTCACACACACGAACACACATGAAAACAGTATCTTGCGTTTTCTGGTTCTTGGTGTGGAGTAGTCTTTTCCAGGGCAGGACGTAGGTATACCTAATCGTAACTCATGTCCACGATTGTCTAAGGCAGTGTTTCTCAAACTTTTTTGTCTGGCGGCACACTACAATTATTAAACAAAATTCGCTGCATCCTTAGTATTATTATTTTTTTGCTTTTTTATAGTTAGTAAAGAGATGAAGGATGAGAAGTCTTTACAACAAAATTTCTAAACACAAAAGCATTTCAAACTAATTGTCAGGTAAACTCCTGACTTGTCTTTCCGACTACTTTTAATAGTCATTGCAATTATCTTTGGTCATAGCTTTGAATATAATATTCAAAGGTCATAGTATGACATTTAGCCTTTACTTTACTTTTCCCGACGCAAAAGTTGTAGAAACCTTTTTTGTAGACAAATTGCAATGAATTTTTTTGAGTTTTTTAAGCCATTTTAGCCAAAAAAATTTAAAAAAATTTTTTCAAGCCGTTATGACTCTTAAAATTTTGACACCCTCAACAACCTTGAAGATGGTTACGGATCAAAACTAAAATAGGACGTTTTCCATTCCCCATACGACCCTATATGCACCCCAAATATAAGTTATTGAGAAAGTCTGATGTAATGTTAATGAATTATGAACCATAGAAATAAATAAATAAAACTAAACTAATAAACAGAATTGTAATTGTTTATAATTATTTTAATTCCTTTTTTAATTTATGTAATTTTAAGCTTATTAAGTAAATATTTAAGAATTTCGCGGCATCCTTATGAAGCTCATGCGGCACCCACTTTGAGAACCACTGGTCTAAGGGCTAATGATAGACGACTAGGCAGTAACCGGTGGCACAGACAACGTATACTACTGTGCCGGTGGTAATTGGTAAGGAAGGATAGTTTTAGCGGTAGTTTTACTTGAATAAGCTACTATTCGTACAAGAAACTCTCGTAGGGACAGATCTTGATTGCAAACTAGCACTAATTTTTGTATGGAAGTGCTTCTCTGTCTCTGTCTATCAAGTAAATTTATTACTTCGCGTCAATTTTAGACAGACTATAGGCGATTAATTAATTGACGTTTGTTAATTTATAGGTTGATTGTCTCAAATCGTATCTAATCGGAGAACTTCGGTCAGACTCGTTTACCCTGAAACGCACATACCCAGGCGATGTCCTTGACCATATTTTAGTTACAATTAACAGTCCATGTACTATATGGTCTAAGATATTTTCCGGGGCTTTTCTGAGCATGGTGGCACTTGTTCAATACGACCCATTCGTTTAAAGGCGCGTAATGTGGCTTTTATTCTACGGCCCAAAATTGATGCCGAAATTGAAAGACGAATAGGACAGGGAATTCTGAAGCCGTGTGATAACCCTACATGGGCGACACCGATAATGCCGCTAGTAAAGAGAGATGGAACTATTAGGATTTGTGCCGACTATAAATGTACACTTAATCGGGCTCTTCAGGATGATCCGTACCCGATGACGTCTCCTCAAGAAATCTTAACTGCGTTGAATGGAGCTAAGGTAATCGCAAAATTGGATATGGCTCAGGCATATCAACAATTAAAAGTGGATGAGGATTCAGCAAAGTTACAGACCATAATCACTCAGAGAGGTACCTATACGGTCCACAGACTCTGTTTCGGAATCAAGGTGGCACCGCAGATCTTTCAACGTTTCATTAACAATCGTTTGGCAGGAATTGGGTATTATCACATTTTTCAAAAAGTGCATCAAGTAAAAGGGTTTGAATGTAATAATCGTGTACAACACTTAAAAAAACAAAATGCACCGCATATTAGCGGAAAAATAGATTTGAAATTTGAATTTATTTGATGGCGCGCAAACATACTGTGACGTCATCGCTCTCATGTCAAGCGCGCGAAATTCTCCGTGATGATTGCTTTGGTTCGTTGTATACGTTGCATTTTGTTGTATTTATACTATAAATAACGTGCGGAATGAGTTCAACACAGAATAAAACATGTTTTGTACCGTGATCTGAAAGCACCAGCGTTAGTATTCCCAAAAAAAATATTCGTAACAGTTTCCAAGTAACTGGGAAAAGAAAGGGAAATGGTTTCAAGCTGCCAGGCGGATTGCGCCTAATCAAAATCACGGTTTTTCTGTTGTGAAAATCAATTTATGTAGATAAGTTTTATATTTACTTCTTGATTGTCACATTTTACAGTTTTACAGTTAGGTACAAGATATGGCGAATTATACTAGATTCAAACTAATGAACGGAATAACAAAAATGAACCCAGAGGTAGTTCCGCATATTTTTGACTGTTAGCCTGATGCAAGTAGCTGCACCATCATTCGGTGGATGGCTCTTAAAATCGTTCATCATGAAAATGTCTATGGATGGCAGGTTATTGGAGGATTCCTTTGCAAATCCTTCTGATGCCATGTTATGCGTTTCCTTGTGTTATAACGCGTGAAGAAAAAATACAAGAATAAGCACTGATGGCCACACTTTCAGAAAACAAAATGTGGAGCACACGTACACGAATAAAGGCCAATTCTTACATAGGGGACGCGTAGTCCACTTCCGGTAAATACTCGTACAATAAATGGAATTTGCCTTCAGAAAACGCAGTATGTCCTCTTCTTTCCTTTATTTGTGTCTTCTTCAACATCCACCGCCATTGCATTTCATGATCACTAGATGAACTACTCGATGAAGCATTGAACTGAACCAAAGAGTTTGTTCCCTCTGATCCGACCCAAAGGGACAATTTGTTGAGCCGCGCTGCGCTATTTATGTGAGAATTGAACCTAGAAATTGCCCCGCGATGCGTCGCGAAGTGGCCACTTCGCGCGTGGCTTATGTACAGTGAGAATTGGCCTTAATGCAACATCTGAAACGCACACAACTAAGCTAACGATGGCATTTGCAAGAGGGATGATTGTAACCTTTGAATTTTTAAACGCGTAACTGGATACATGTGTTGCTATGAGAGCGATTACGTCACTTTGCTTACCGCCTATGAGCAGTCGTTTAACGTCCCTCTCGTATTATTCAAATTTATTTGTTTAATTATTCGCTGATTTGTTAATAATAATTAATAGCATTAAACACAAATGAACTATGATGGTTTTGGTTTATTAGTGTAATAAAACAAAAATTAGCTTGATTTAAAACTTTTGATAATACCCAATTCCGGGATGTTTTCCATACTTCGGTGACATTTTGGTTGCCGCGGAAAACGATGAGGAACTGTGTGAAGGGATCGAAGAAATTTTACGCCGATTCGCAGAAGATGGACTGAAACTAAAGAAATCCAAATGTGTTTTTAGGACTACGGGCATTGAATTTTTGGGATTTTTCATCAACGCAAAGGGAGTACGTCCTACGGTTGACAAAGTTCAAGATATTAAAAATGCGCCTATATCAAACGGGAATTACAATCATTTCTGGGATTGTTAAATTTCTACTACGGATTCCTAAAAGATAAAGCGAATGTTGCTGATGCTTGGCACCGACAAGAACGTTCCGTGGAAGTGGATAAGAAGACACCAACAAGCATTTGAAAAGGTCAAGGAGTTGCTCTCGTCGGAACAATTGGTGGTTCACTATGACCATTGAATAATCAGATTTATTATTCAATGCTATGACCCAAAGAAAACTTTAAAACTTTCGTGCGATGCATCTCCTTGGGCAGTTGGTGTAATACTGAGTCATATGGAAGAAGATGGTAGGGAAGCTCCCATCGCGTTTCATTCAAAAACATTAAACCAGACAGAGCGCAGGTACGTACAGCCAATTGGACAAGGAAGCTCTGGCAATAATTGCGGGAGTTAAAAAGTTTCACAATTATTACTATGAACGGAAATTTGACATCATTACGGACCACAAGCCGCTTCTAGGAATATTGAGCGAGAACATTCAGGTTCCACAGATGTCATCTCCGAGATTAGTGCGCTGGGAATTATTTCTTAGTAATTATAATTCGCTAATGCATAGGGCAGGTAAAGACATAAGTCACGCGGGTGCTCTGAGCCGCATATCATTGTCTACAGAAGTTGAATTTATAACTATCAAATTCAATGGCCAAGTACTCATAATGGAGAATATGCCAGAAATACTTTTAAAAGCCGAGAAAGTTGCAGAATTAAGGCCGATTCTCACTTTCGTGCAAAGAACCGGCCCGGCAACGGCACGGCACATACTCGGCACGGGCAAAGTTTTTTGAGTTCAATTCACACTGCGACACGTTTGCCGCAGGTAAGCAGTTTCTACGTGAGTTTCAACTGTGGAAATGTTCGAAACTTCCACGTTAATTAAAATAGGTCTAATATTAGATGATGAAGAACAAGAAAGTACATATTGCAGAAAAATAAAAATACGTTTTTGTGTATATAAAATGCATAAGAAGTATCTTTTATGACCGAAATCATTCTCACGGACACATTCAATCAGCATCTCATCTTGTTCCGCTGAAAAAGTGTTCCTTTGCTGACCCTTCAACCTTTCTTGTACTATGAAAACTGAACTAAAGTCGGTGACCTGCACAGATTGTATTCACACTTGTCGGAACGTGCACGGTACATGCCCGGCAAATATTGTTTCAGAAGAACACCGTGTGCAAAGGCCGTAACTTGCCGAGTCGTTGCTCGCATAGTGTGAATTACACCCCAAGGCACGTACTCGGCACAGGCAAGGCATCGACTCAGCAAAATATCTATATTATTGAATCTTATGAATTTTTTGGGGTGTAATTCACACTATGCGAGCAACGACTCGGCAAGCTACGGCCTTTGCACGCGGTGTTCTTCTGAAACAATATTTGCCGGGCATGTACCGTGCCACGTTCCGACAAGTATGAATACAATCTGTGCAGGTCACCGACTTTAGTTCAGTTTTCATAGTACAAGAAAGGTTGAAGGGTCAGCAAAGGAACACTTTTTCAGCGGAACAAGATGAGATGCTGATTGAATGTGTCCGAAAGAATGATTTCGGTCATAAAAGATACTTCTTATGCATTTTATATACACAAAAACGTATTTTTATTTTCCTGCAATATGTACTTTCTTGTTCTTAATCATCTAATATTAGACCTATTTTAATTAACGTGGAAGTTTCGAACATTTCCACAGTTGAAACTCACGTAGAAACTGCTTACCTGCGGCAAACGTGTCGCAGTGTGAATTGAACTCAAAAAACTTTGCCCGTGCCGAGTATGTGCCGTGCCGTTGCCGAGCCGGTTCTTTGCACGAAAGTGAGAATCGGCCTTTAACAGGAAGAGATCCAATTCTTAGCAGGATTCGCGAGTTTATACAATTGGGCTGGCCGAATAAGTTGGAAAAGGGATTAAAGGAAGATGAAGGATTCCGCTGAAAATCGAGGAACGAGTGCTGAGAGTTCTTCATGGTGCACACATGAGTAGTAAGAATGAAGTCACTGGCAAGATCCTATGTTTGGTGACCGTCAATAGATCAAGCCATTGAAAGTGCTGTAAGACAATGCCAAGAGTGCCAATTAACCATTAGGTACAAATGAAGATGCCTGCTAAAGCAGCTATACAGCGATGGGAATGGAGCGAGATTTCTTGGAGTCGAATACATATAGACCACGCAGGACCATTTTGTGGACAACAATTTTTAATTATTGTTGACTCTTGTAGTAAATGGTTAGAGGTAAAAAGAGTTCCGTTTACATCATCTAAATGCACCATTCAAGCATTACGTGGAATTTTCCCAACTAATGGAATTCTAGAGGTAATTATAAGTGAAAATGGAAGTTCGTTTACGTCAGAAGAATTCGAATGTTGGACTAAAAAGAATGACATCCGACATACTCGAGTTTCGCTACACCACCCAGCGTCAAATCGCCAAGCGGAAAGAATGGTACAAGAAACCAAGAGAACTTTAAAGTAACTGAGTACGGGAGATTGGGAAGTAAAAATCGCTCGCTCACTAGTTGTTGGTTTTGCCGCGTAAAAAAATAACCTAAACGACCCGCTCAGCAAAATCAGGACCCAGGAGCGCTTTCAACGCCATTTCGTGAGCGGTAAGCAACATCAGGCGCGACATATACCTTTATGGTGTTAGTTCAGACGTCTCAAAGAGGATTTTCGACGAGATCCACATGCCGTGCGGGTACGAACAGTGTCGCCGGTATCAAGGCTTCCATCATTACCAGCGATGCTGTCGCGCCGACGCTCGCTGCGTGAAATGCGCGACCTCCCACTTGACTGCCGACTGCATCAAGTCAAAGAAAGAAAAAGCATCCTGTGTAACTTGTGGAGACCGTCCCATAAATGACAAACTGTGCGAAAAGTTTCCGCGTATTAGCACAAGACGGCCGGGGGCGATTTCACAGTCACAATCCCACCCGTCTAAGGGACATATCCAGACCGCCG
Source organism: Photinus pyralis (assembly GCF_008802855.1). Lineage (NCBI taxonomy): Eukaryota > Metazoa > Arthropoda > Insecta > Coleoptera > Lampyridae > Photinus > Photinus pyralis. The sequence continues at coordinate 13,164,401 of NW_022170403.1, read as the reverse complement.
AGACTAGATGCGATGCCGGAAGTATCTCTCGTCGCCAGTACCCCTACTGGTAATTAGACAGCGGAAGCCCTGAAGAATGTCAAGTCTCCCACGGAGCTGTTGGAGGTCATCCTCCATCAATGCTAAATCGGTTCGTTTAACAATGGACGGACGCAGGTGGCCGCCAGCCTCGCTGCAGATAGTCTTCTGGTACGCCAACAGACAAATGGGAAAGCGGCAAGAACTCAGAGAATTCGCCCGCGAACACAACGTCGACGTGTTGCTGGTTCAAGCGGCCAACTTACGTGCCGAACACACTCCAAAGATGGCAAACTACAGCTACAGATCACTCGTAGAATTCCAGGGTTTCAAACCGCAACGGCGCGGACCTGAGAAACTGCGCAAACGATCACCCGATCGTTGTACTGGGATTGCACGAGGCCACCCATTACAGACCGGAAAGGGTGACGTCCTGAAAGATATGCCACTTCAGTATCGTCTGACGACGATGCTATAGGCAAGTAGCATATTCGGATGTGGCGCCGTCTGGTGGCGAATTTAACATAAGATGTGGTGAAACAAGTTCATCGACCGTTTATTACTGTATTAATATTTACAAGCTTACTCCAAATAAAACAACAATTATGACTTCGAAAAACACTTTTCGTTCGTCCAGAGCTTCTTGTTGTGTTGTTGGATGCAGTAATTCGTACATAAATACGGACTTGACTTGTGCAATAATCCAATTTGAGGTTATCATCAAGCTATTAAAAGGGATCCCCGCGTTAAATGACTTGTAAAACGGCCCCTTGCTCCTGACTTGTGTAGATGCTTTCCTGATATTTTCCACTTTTCACCCACCAAAGAATATATTAAAAATGCTGTTTCTTGAGACAATTCTTGTCAGAAATCGTGGTATCGAACTAATTTGCACGTTTGATTATTTTTACTGTTTCATATAATATTTACGTAAGTCTCTATTTAGGAACGAAATTTAATATAATTAAACAATAATGCAACAAGAAAAGAAGCCTGAATTTTTAAAATTCCTGCAAGACAGCTGGCTGTAACTACACTGTAATGTAACACGCAACTGACCCAACCTTAATTTCTACGAGTAAATCAGATGCAAATCAAACGTGAAAAACTATACTCTAATCTCTCGGACTGCTACAAACCACTCATTAAGGCCGAAGTACGTCTTGGCTCGGCTTCCGAGGCGATCGTCTAGGGAACGATGATGGACGATCCAGCTGTACTCGAAGACGTCGGGGACCAATGATAGTTTAACTAAACTACTAATTTGAATTGGCACCGTGTGATTCCTCATAATACTATACGTACTACCACAGACAACACCCTGCGTGATGTTTCGGATGTCGATTCCAGCTAATTTGGCCGTGCACTACACATACATATTTTAGTGCATCAACTCTAAAAATTGTTCAAAATGGAAAAAGTAATAAACCGCAAATGGCACACAACAATTAACGGCGACACTGGTTTCTTCAATGACAGTCATGACAGATAAAAATTACTAACGAAATTCAAACCGTCAATCTAATAATGCAAAAAATAAAAAAAACCTTACGCGCGAAATTCAAGCGTTCATCACTTCTATAATGAATCACCCGGTACATCCGACGGCGGGCGGTACGATTAGGCCGCGAGTCACAGGCGTTTTAGGCCCTGCGCCTCGCTGTAGGAACTCTGCGCGCATATTGAGAGACCGTTACCACCATGACCTGACCAGCCAGAAGCTGGTACTGGCGGCGCCAGTCTCACTAGTCGGCGGTGCGCTGACGGTGAACTGGCAAGTGTGTTGTTTATACCAGAGCAATTCAACAAAAAACTTATTGTGTGTTCTGCCAGTAATCCAGTGCTAGCGAAGCGTAACACGAGCTATATTGGTACGAACTTGGAGCAGTTACTACCCTATACATACACACTAGAGGCCGGTTATCTGGTGCAACAACTCAACGAAGGGAAGGGAATTAAAGCTGCTTTTTACTAAAAGTTAAGTCCTACCAGTAATATGTACCTGAAGAGTCACTCGAAGACTGGCGGCCAGAACCAGCTTCTACCTGGTCATGGTGGTAAGGTAACGGTCTCTCAATATGAGCGTAGAGTTCCTACAGCAACGCGCAGGGCCTAAAACGCCTGTGACTCGCGGCCTAATCGTACCGCCCGCCGTCTGATGTACTTTGGTTGGGGGCTGCCTCGGCGACTTCAGGGCACGCCCAGGCACTACGCCGCGATCGATCGCGTTTCACGGTATCGTTAGGATATCCTCACTTCAAGACAAGGGCGTCGCCAAAGGGGGGGCAGGGGAGGGCAGCTGCCCCCGTCTAGAAATTAAAAAAAAGTAGCAAAATGCAAAGCAACCAGTCCAAAACAAAAACCAAAGTGTCCTGGTTTTCTGGACCGATAATTCCTTATTACAGTTATTGTGGTTGTAATTTATAAGACAGTACAAGAGTAATAGTTTATGTGCTCTGCACTATACCTACAATTAATAATTTTTGTATCCTTCATATGTCAACTTGCCCTTCTCTGGGCCATCAGCTGGCGACACTCGCCTTGCTTCAAGGGACACGAGTCGGACGGAACTACCTCGCTGCGAGTGTTACTTGTCGTGGGGAGTGAGCTCAAGACTGATTGGAAGTACACATTTCCCAACAAGCGAAGACGGGAGGGCAATAACGGAAGCATAGGCGGCATGTACCCCGTCAAAGAACATGCCTACTTCCGAATCTTAATGAAATGCCCGTCTCTTTCGTCTTCCTTTGTCATTCAATAGTTGTTCCAATCCGGGGCAACAAGGGTATGACTGCGCCGAACATTCCCTCTTAATAGGTAAAGTAGTATGAAAAGGGCCTAACTATGACTCGCATCTGTTTTTTGAATACAAAATCAGCATCAGCAACCACAAATTATATGAAAATGACACCAAGAACGGCAAAATCCTTCAAGTATGGAATTTCCAAATTTTGAACAAATTATTGAACGATGAACGGCCTATTTACACACCAGAAACTATTTTAACTTCAATATAACATTTCTAGCGTGTAGTGCACGTCCAACTTAGCTGGAATTGGCATCCGAAACATCATGCAGGGTTAAAACTATCAAATTCAAAATTTAACCATTATTTTGAAAATAATCCAAATTTGGGGCCTAAGGGTCAGATATGCAACTTTTTTAATGCCGCCATTGGTACCAGCGACCCTAAATCATTCAAAAACCACCCCTCAAATGCCGAAATTCGTCCATTTTTACAGGTTTAAAACCTTGAACACCCTTTTGAACAAAAGTGTTCAAATTTTGAACCCACACGAAAATTTCGATGGGTGCTGCGGGTCAAAAGTTTAATTTGGACCTAATGAACACGTGGACCGAGTTTCATGCTTTTGTAACAAAATGCAGCGAAAAAATTTGTACCGCCTACTTTTTATTTTTTATTATACCATGCCGCCTACGCTACAGAGAAGATTACCGCTTCTCGACATCCTCGCCTTTTTGGTTTGGTTTTTTTATTATTTAAAAATTTCAAGTAGAAATTAGTAATTTGTGCAATACAATTAAAAATATTAAGTCGCACATATTGGTAAATGAATTAAAAATATCAAGGCGATATTTTTAAATCACATATAGCAAATTGACCTGCCCTCTAGCGACAGTAAGTTTAATAATCGGAACAGAATTTAAAATCTCCATTTCGCGTAATTGTACATTTTTTTGACAATATTATTCGCACAATGTATTTATGAACGATATGGGTAATAAAATAAGCACTTGAAAGTAGATTTTCGCGGTAATTACATCAAACGTGATTAGTTGGGTTGGGGTTCGCTCCTCACTTTTGACATCACTCGATAGATGGCGCCACAATTTTTTATATGTCATGACATATAAGTAAATCGAATTACCAATATCACAGAGTTGATATTAAAAATTAAATTGTGCGTTCCAAAGTTACGAGTTTGAAATAGAGAATTGAATTTTTTATTTCAACTTGAAATTGAAAATTATTACAAAGCGTGAAGGTGATATTAAAGATTATTTAATAATATCAAATCGATAATTTTTGAACATTAAAATTTTCAACACGTTATTTCTAAATCGTGATATATGAATAAGACTGCCGATTTGAAATTGTTAAATATGCCATTTCAATAACGGTTTTTGAAATTTCGCACAAAAACCGTTATTTGAAATTGTAAAAGAGGAAATTATTGCGAGTTGTTATTGGAAGATATGCAATTATTAATTTCAACTAGGCAATTGTTGTTAACACAAAGTAAATTTTAGTACCATTGCGTCAATTATAGTTAATTTTTTTAGTCCGGGTGTTCAGTTATTAAAAGATACAACGGCGTTCCATAGGTATGTTGCGTATGTTGCTATTTCAATAATAATGAGAGCCATTCTACCGTGCGTCTATCACTTCACATGGAATCATTGAGATAGAAAACTAATGGAGGGAATATAATGGTAGAGGGGGTAAGAATTTTTGTAGACGGAAGTTGCCACAGATAGAGGCCACTCGCGTGGATAGGTTCCCGTGAAGGTACATTTTGGCCGACATTATTTGACATATGAAAACGCGGGTCCTGTCACTGTCAGTTTTCCACCAAATTCAAATTTTATTAAATTTGCAATTTTAAAGTACCTAATAATTTCGGATCGGTTTGTGCTCTGGTTTATATAAATAACTAACTGCCGCATGTCATTTATCATGTTGTAGGCGAGGTTGTAGGTACCCAGTTTATGTTTCTTAGTTTTCCAAACGAACCAGTACTTCGAGCAAAATGGTTACCTAACATTTGTAAATATATCTCAAGAACAGCTCTCGAAATTTGCTTTTGTGCTCACAACGCTTCATTGACTGTGATTTCGACCAAAGGTTGCACCGGAAAGGCGGAAAATGTTCATCAAATATGCAGTAGGTACTATAGGTACTTGTTTTTGCAGCTAAACGTACGTGTGAGTTTATAATATGGATATCAGGTGTAAGTTTTTTTACGAGTGCGGATACATTTTGAGACCAATAAACAATAAATTATTATTGAATCTCTCTGCCGTTGTAATGAACCTGAGACCAACCAGTCAATTGTAGCTATTGATCAACACAGTGAATTTAATGGGAGTTGTCAAGTTGTAGTGGCTATAGTAAACTGGCCTTAATTATACTACTGGAACACATCGATGTATATTTAGATTTGTAATCAATGATTATATTAAATCTGCATACTTTCCCATCCTTGTCTATTTTGTTTACTACCACGAGCGTGTATTTTACTCCTTCTATACATTTTTGTTGTTATTATTCCTATTAGTGGAAAGAAAATTATATCTCTACGCCACTGAAGTGAGACGCTAATGATAAAGTCACTGTAGGGTAGAACTTTCCTCTTTATCCTTTCAAGGTCAAACTTACGCCGAAACCGTCTATTGATTGCGCGTCACGCCGCGCGTGGGAACTAGGCCTTATTTTGACGTACTGCTATATTTTTTATGATTCCAAAGATTAACATAAATAATTATGTGAATGTAATTAAGTACATGTGATTCCTATAATCGCATTTTTAATTTCGTCCTAGTCCGACGAATATGGTAGGTACCTGTTTGTATTTATCAATGGCCTGCCAATAAGAATACATGTTTAAATTACAGGTGACCAAAGGCCTGAATTTGTCTTCCCTGATTTGCCGAAAGATTTTAAAATCAAATTTTCTAACCATGTCCCGAAGGATGTCGACTTCGGAAGACGAGGTTTTGTTCGAAACTATCAGGAATATGGGTGTCATAACCTTAAATCGACCAAAAGCGTTAAATGCATTGAATTTACCGATGGTTCGGAAAATATATGAAAAAATGCAAGAGTGGGAAACCAAAATAGGATTTGTTTTAATAAAAGGAGCCGGTGAAAAATCCTTTTGTGCAGGAGGCGATGTTAGAGCAATTGTGGAATCTGGGATGAAAGGAGGTAAACTAGGTTTCGAATTCTTCCGTGAAGAGTATATGTTAAATGGTTTAATCGGCAGTTATAAAATCCCTTACGTTGCCCTTATTGATGGAATTGTTATGGGTGGGGGAGTAGGATTATCCGTTCATGGTGATTACAGAGTTGCTACAGAGAAAACTCTTTTTGCTATGCCAGAAACATTAATTGGATTATTCCCGGATGTTGGTGCAACGTATGTTTTACCTCGTTTGCAAGGAAAATTAGGTGTTTACCTAGCTTTAACAGGGCAACGTTTGAAAGGGTACGATGTTTTCTTAGCGGGAATAGCTACGCATTATTGTGATAGTAACCGGATGCCCGAACTTGAGGAGGCATTATCAAAGTGCAACAATGATCGTGATATAAAAGATACACTAAAAAAATTCGGCAATTCTCTAGACACGCCATTTTCACTCGCACCAGTACTATCAAAAATCAATAAATGCTTTTCGGCCCCTTCCATAGAAACTATTCTAAAAGCATTAGAAGAGGATGGCTCAGATTGGGCCAGAAATACTATCTCTACACTTTCTAAAATGTCACCAACTAGCCTTAAAGTCTCTTTAAAAGCTGTGAATGAAGGGGAAAAACTAAACTTATTAGAATGTTTACAAGTAGAACATAGAATATCCTGTGCCTGCCTTTCCAATAAAGACTTTTATGAAGGTAAGTAATGGTATTATTATAACATATAAATTGTAACGGGCGATCAAAAATGAATTGCTTTCGAGTCTTGCTTTGGAAGTTCAAGTTAAATACAATTTCCCATGTAAACAAAAATTCCAAAGGTAACTCAACAGCAACTCATTTTTGACGGCCCGTTATTTAATTGTATGGCTGCAATGAATTTAAAGGTGAATTTACACAATTCCACTTGCAAGGTAGGTTACCGGCTTCGTGTAAACACAACCTTCCCGAAAAATGAGACAGACTGCGTTCATATGAAGCCAGTAACCTGTGGCAGGTTACCTGCCTAGCAAATGGCATCGTGTAAACATGTCCTAAAAGATGATTACTTTTAGCACAGATGTAATGTCAGGTCAAAAAGGAAGGTCCCGTCCCTTCAAATGTAATGCAGATAAACAATGCCATGATCCCCAATTTATTTTCATTTTTTTAATAATGTAAAAACGTTTATTCAAATAAGTAGATTAACCATATAATATAACTTACCTACATGTATTTAATAAAAAAAAGGTTTCAAGATTTAAGAGAGGAAGAAAATTTCATCTAAAGATATTGTAGAAGGGAAAGTGCCCATAATACTAGCGGCATTTCCGCGCTGAATGGCCAGACTAATTTTTTGAATAAGAAATGTTTTTGAACGGTGCTCTCCTGTGGCATTTTTCAATTATAAAGAAATGCCCTAAATTATAAACTATTGTTGAGCTAATTGAAGGAATAAGGTATACTTTTTAGTACATTTAAGGTATCCAAGGAATGTTACTTTTGACTAACCAACACTGTAAATGTACATCTGTGCGTATAGTAACACTTATCTAAGTCATATGGATAAGAAATGATGCAATTATATTATCGCTATGTTGAGCAATTACATCACACTCTGATGTAGTAGTCCTATTATTAATTGCTACTTTTCAGGTGTTAGAGCATTATTAATTGACAAGGATCAAAACCCAAACTGGCAGCCTGCTACACTTGCTGGTGTTACCGACGACTATGTGAATAGTTTCTTTAATAAACTTCCGGGCAATAATGAGTTACGGTTCAAATTGTAAGGGTCATAGCAGAACCTGAATAATGGATAAGAGGTTGACACCAAATTATATCAATTGAAATTCATTGCCTAATTAGTTATAAGCACATCAAAGTTTATTAAATTTACCTAATTATATTTGGTTCCTATATTCATTTTGTTATTCTGTAATTTGGTTAATTGTTCTTATTTCACACATACACACAATAAACATTGTAATATTCATTGTTTAATCTTGAAATTTGGAGTAGTTTCGAGCAAAGCAACTACATATTTCTCTAAGGTGAACCAAAACTGGACCCAAAAGACTGTAAGGCCAATTCAAGGATATGCTGAAAATTCTTTTCCGATTCCATATTCCTTTTATTTTTCATATACTTGATTTTAAATGTTACCTATTTGCTATAATAAAAGTCATAGTAGGTCTGTATGCACTCTAGGAAATTTGCGAAAACAAAGCATTTTATACACCTACAGTACCGTTGTGTAATTGTTATACAGGATTTTCATTGCCAAACTAACCACTCATTGTCTCGCTCATTGTAATTTTAACAAAAAATCAAAAGACCCACGAGATAATGCAAAATAAATTAATTTTATTAAATGCTTAATCCGAGGCTTAATCTGTGTTGAAATTCTGTATCTCTGCCCTCTTGAATATTATCGGGTGGAATCATACACTGCCATGTCCCCAAAGATAAAAATCCAGTAGAGTTAAATTAGGAGTGTGTTGGCCATTTGTTGATTGAGGCACTACCTATAACAGCCAGAGCATAAATATCGCGCTAAATATGGAAGGATGAAAGTGCAATTTTCTTGTCTAGCAATACTCGACTTCAAAGATTTTGCAATCTAAGCGTCTATGGCTTCTTCCAACTGATTCCGAAATAATTTCCTTGTTAAATTTTCTTCTAGGAATATCCACCCAATAATTTGATTGCCAAGAATACCTACCCAAACATTTATTTTCTGCAGAAATTAAGTGCTGTATTCGCGAAACAAGTGTGAATTTGCATTATCCCAATTGTGCTTGTTCACAAATCCGTTCAAAAGAATACATTCGTCCTCGTTAAAGAAAATGTTTTTGAAAAATATTGAAATCTTTTATCAATTTTTTAAGGCATTAATTTAAAGAAGTCATTTATCCTCTACCTATAATATTATCATTGACATAAAATAAATCTAAATTGTTTTCATGCTTAGGTTTAATTTTTAAAAATCCAGCAAACAATTATCTATTTGAATTAAACTATATACATGGTGTCCATTTTTCGAGTGCCACTATGGAGATCTCACTTATCTTAAGAGATAGAAAGTTGGTTAAATGGGGGCAAAGTTGCTAATTTTCGTGCTGAATAAGAATCTGAACAGAAATTTGAAATATCTTCAATAGTTTTGAAGATATCGCAAAAAACGAAAATTTCTGATTTTCGTTTTTAATTTTTTTATGATAAACTCGTAGTAGACTTTTCTAATTCACACATTTTTTCGGACACTTTGATGGAGATTTCAAATATGGCATCCTGTTTTTAATAACTTTCAAGATGACGGAGAAAGACGTGGAAACTAGTTTTTCTTATGGGCGCCATTTTGATTTTGGAAAAAGAAATCGTCCTACATTAATTCACTTGCAGTTTCGATTTTTTGCGTTTTATAGCTGTCAGCTTCCGTATCTTATGTTGTTGTCCTTCATAAAATTGTTTAATTCGCATTACCTACTGCATAAAAAAACTGTAACAGCCTTTATCACTTTTATGCGAATTACAAGAAACAAATTCTAAATGGACTTGAAAAAGTTCACGTGTTTTTTCGTAAGCTAAAACGTTACATACGTTTACTCTAGTAGTTATTAAATTAAAGTAACATGATAAAAAAGAAGAAAAGATCAACGAAGGAGGTATTTAACTTATTTCGAAGTACCCGCCGTGCGGACATTTACAGCATCTCTCTTCGCACCTCTCACTCTAATTCCGTGAGTTTCGAGCCTCACTACAACCGTTGGGTGAAGAAATCCAGATAGAGGCGCAACACCTATATCAAAAAATCGTCGCGAACGTAGGATCTGAGATTTACACAGCGCTTATGGAATCTCAGATCCTGACGGCAAGTTTCTAGTCGGCGTTCCAGTGTGTTGGATAGAGAAGGGATATGCTTAGTAAGAGATAAAAGTGATTACAATTTGTCTTATGGAGGTTGCGTCTCTATCTATAAGTCCTTCACTCAACGCTACAACTGTATTGAATCAAGCAGCGGCGTGACCACCTGTCTTTATTATACATCATGGTCGTTCAGCAGTCAGTGTCATTACATAATCTGCACTCTTCACGCACCAACTTTTGCAGAACAAGTGGTCACAAAATGTGTAGTTATTCAATATATGTACATCACTTGATCTGTTAAATTCTATTTCTTTTGGGATAAAATAGAGGTTAAGAAGTGAAAATAACAAGACGTTTTTATAAATAAGGTTATATTAAAACAAACAAATAGGATAGAGCAATTCTCGAAACCAAATGTTCCCACAGCTGTTGTTTCATTTCTAAAAAGTGGCATTATTTTTTCAACCTGAAGCATTTGATTTATGTTGTCCTTTCAAAAAATGTATGATACCTAATGCAAAGAAGTTGATAAAATAATTAACATGCCATGTGCTCTTAGACGTAAGAAAGACATTTTTGATAGCAAAATGTATATTAATGGACTTTAGCGATATACAATTTTATTTTAACACATCTTAATAACTGAGAAGTGATGTTTACACTTTTTTGCAATTGATGGAAAAAATGAACCAGTCATTTTGTTTATAAATAATAAATATAAAGCCATATTGACAGTAACATTTAATTACCACACATTAACCGGTTTAAGGAAAGTTATAAATTTATTATGACTACATAACAAATACTTACATTGAACTAATTTACACAACAAAAATGATCATATGGCTTGAACAATTTAAACAACACCACTAGTATTGTAACAGTCCATTGGTGACTGGTAACCGGTTATAAAATGTGACGATTTTAGTTAATGATGTGGTTCAGTCAATATATTGCGCTAACCAACGGAAACCTTCACCGTAACCTTGTCGCTTTAGAACTGAACACATAAATAATTCCAATGGACGACCAGGTAAGTCCTGCCTTGACACCTTACCCTAAAAAGAAAGAAATTAATCAATATTATATGGTATATGGTATAGCACAAAAAAAAAACAAATAGAGGGTTTACAGGGTCACAATTCCTCTCAGCTGGACATGAATCGAAAATATTGCAACACCACCGGAGGGAGATGTGCAGACCCATGTAATAATTCTGGTGGAAATAGTCCATACAGGCAGACAGACACAACAAATAATATTAAGTAGGACCTTTACTTGATTTGTACGATAATACAGTATAACTGGTATTTTGGAAATCTATTCCATCTATCTATGCTGTCGTTTTGAGACAACTAAGAACAAAATATGTAAAGATAATATGAAAATGCAATTTCAATTCATTGTTTCGTCTGCTGTGGACTGTGATGGACTATCCTACACCATAAATATAGAGACCCATTGAGGGTCCAATTATAGATTTTCTTAAAAATATTACATCTTGCAAGGTTTTTTAAGGAATTAATTTCATGTAAAGTTTACATTAAAAGGTAACAGTGATTGGATTCATTGTGGTGTGAAATTGTTTGTATATTTTGATAGTGATTCACATCATTAACATTCAACACCACATTCAAAGAGTACTCTCTACCCTTTGCCACAATTGACCAGGACAGCTTATTCTTAGGTGAAATTTATATTTGAATTTAATTCATTTACATCCATATCATCCATCATATAATTCAACTTTGAATTTGTTATTGAAATCTGTTTTTTTATTGATTTAATTTTGATAAAGTAATTACTAAATTAGGAACAAAATCACTAATAATAATTAATAAGAGCAGAAACACCTCGAAAAACACACTGATTTAATAATATCAGAGCCATGTGCGCGTAAATGTATGTTGAACCATTAATTATTACAGGCAGTGCCGGTTTACCGGTTCGGCACGGTAGGCACGTGCCTAGGGGCGCCAGCCGCCAGTTCTACCACCAGGTATCGTCGCCTTGAGTAGTACGCACACTGAATGGAAATTCCCATAACGATGTTCTTACGACTTTTTAAAATTAATTCCTTAGTGTTGTATCATTTTTTACGACAAAGATTAACAGTAATTACACATTCATTTTGAAATGTGTACATTTACCTACTATATAACAGGATATGAAAACTGAGAAGCTGCAATTTTTGTATCGAATTGATATACGTAATCGCAGAGCGAGACTACTATGAACCTTTTAAGAAATTCTCTCGGCAGAGTGAATTGGCACTTCTACACATGAATAGTGACATATTACCGCATAAATGTTGAGGAAATTTTGGATAAATTTGCTTCACAAAAGGCTAGAAAAAAAATATTTTAGAGAACTATGACTTTTTATTATTTAAAAATACCTTCTTCGATTTAGTTTTAGAAAATTATTTTTTTTTTTGCATTTAAAAACGCAAATAATTTATTTTTCGTGAAATTATACTATTCCATTTATTTTCTATTAAAGACTAATTTTTTAATAAAGGATTTTTTTAGGTGTCTGTGGGCACTTAAAGGGTTGTGCCTAGGGGAGAAAATGTTCCTAAACCGGCACTGATTACAGGGTGAATCAATGATTATCAAATGGCATTATCATTTTTTTAAATGTACAAAACTTATTTACAAAAACGCAAATTTTGTTAGCAGATAGTTTCTGTAACTTTATTAGTAGTTACATAATAACAATTAAAAAAAAAAGAAACTTAAATTCAAGAACTCATTAACAAACAATATTGGGAAAAGATGTTTGAACCACTCTTTTATTCGCAATTCATGTAGTAATAATAGCAAATAAATAACATTCACAAGAACTTTTGGCTTACATTACAGTGACTATAGAGTCACTGTAGCTTACATTACCCATATATAAGTTATAACGCAATGCATAATTATTTTGGTTCCAAATGTTCCCATTTATTTTTGTAAAAGAAGACTATTGAACCTATCATCAGAAATGATAAAAAATTTTGATGCATTCTGAAGGTTGGTTCGCCAGGTATCTCAACAATTTATATGCATTCTACCCAATCGCGCTTCGTTGAAAATAAATTTCAATCTAAGAACCATCAAAGTAGAAGTACCAGTTACCCACCTTTCCTGTTGTTTGATTATAGAGAACATAAGAAGTTCTTAATTCATCTTCTGACGCTGCTCCAGGGAGATCTATTTTATTTCCTAGTATAAGAACCGGACAGTTCGATAACGTTTCATCAGTGAGAAGTAAATCCAGTTCTTTTTTGCTTTCCACAAATCTTTGTCTATCGAAGGCATCTATTAAAAATACAATTGCATCTACTGCTGGAAAGTAGTCTTTCCAAACTCTTCTAGCTAAAGAAACAACATTTACAATTTGACCACATTAAGTTGCACTCTTACCTTGTGTATGTCCTCCTAAATCAAACGTTGTAAACCTCATGTTACCGATTGACAATTCTTCTGAAGCTGCAACAAAGAGGAACTATCTTTACTTACTTTACTTAAAAATCTTCAAAATAATATAATAAATCATTAGCGAGTAACTCGAATTTCCAAATCATTTTTGATTATTGTTAGGTATTATCTGTATAAAGCTGGACAAGTCTGATAAAAGTTAATGTGTTTGAAAACGGAATATACGTAAGAGTTCTTATAAAAGGATTCTCGGCTATTGGAGTTATTCAGTTTGATGGACGATTGAAGTTTGTATCCGGGTTACTTTGTGATCTCATTTGAGTTTCACATTCAGAGTGCTGATAAAGGGATTGTGGTTTCTTAGAATTCAATTTTGCCATCAATCAAGTTCATGGCAATATCGGTTGAAGGTTGACCTAAATCTTTTTTTTTAAGAAACCTGGCGCACTGAAGGCGTCGACTAGAGGGTAACATCGGATCATGCGGGTCCTGCGCCACAGCCATTAGCCTGAGTCTGGGGCGTTGGCAACCGGACAACAGGAACCCAACATCTCAGATTGGGGGAATGCACTTCAGCATCTGGCTCGGGGCACGCTAAAAAGAAGTGCAGAGGTTCTGGGGTACCCAAGTTGTGGGGGCACCACGAACCTATGGGCCACTGAGGTGGAACTAAGGGTGGAATTCATAGACATACAGTTTACTAAGTGCACACTTAGTTTAGTTTAAGTGAAACTTTTATTTACTGCTATTATAGTATTCCTGCTTAACTGTCCGTATTTCACGCGTTACTATAGCAATAATGTCATGCGTCACCTTAATAATCTAAAAATATAGCATATTAACTTTTAATAAATATAATACAGTAAGGAAGATATTCAAAAAGGGCTCAAAAAAGATTTTAAAAAAATGTTAAATGATTTGATAAATACAACAAAATTTCAAAAATTTTTTTGAATCTTTCGGTTTTTTAAATCTTTTGAATCTATTTGAATCAATATGGAATTTTTGTAGTGTTATATTTTGGAAGGTGTTCTAAAGGCGGGTTATACCATCAATGCCAATTGGTTTAAGTAAACTGTCTTGTGTGTTTCACTAATAATAGCCAGTATTTTAAACATGTGAGGTAATTATTTTCATTGTTGTGTTGCCTCGAATAGATTTTGTTTTGTTTTTTTTTAATTCATCATAGCCTACTTGATTAAAATATAAAAACCGTTGATATAACTGGTATCTTATTTTCAATCTTATGTTATGATGGCTCGTTGAAAAGAGAATTAAAAAATATATCAAATAATCTAAAAATCTAATATGGTGCCTATTTAACTTTAGGAACTTGCTAAATGTTCCTTAAAGGTAGCCATCTTGAATTTTTTTAAAATATACGAGGTGTTCTATTTAAAAAATGAGGTCCAGTAACTTTTTTGCTGACATCGTATAATGTACCTACCTATTTTGAAAATGGCAGACTACCCAGCAAGTAATTTTGTAATAAACATTTTTTCGTGTCTCTTTTCATTCTGGTATTGACAATTTTTCCTTGTATCTGTTTAGCGAGCGAATGTTTTCAAATTTTGATTGTGTCATTTTTTAACATTGGCCCAAAAAGAGCACATGCCACTTAGTTTGCCTTTCAGTATGTGTGATTCGAGTGGACCACCTCCGTATTAGATTTATCGGATTGTATAGAAGTTGTTCCATTGAAATACTCTTCTTTTTAGCACATTTCCACAAAAATAAAAACATGTACTATTGTGGCCACTTTGTCCGTCCCTAGTTCTTCTACTTTTTTCGCGATTTGGTTCGTTATGCTGTCAAGGTTTGCAACAAAGAAAGGAATTTTTTCTGTGCCGCTTACAAAAAAAGTTATGATAAAAAAAACAGTTTTTTTCATATATGCAGTGCCATAATTTAACAACTATGCCGTTTATTAACGATCCTCGAGATTGTATTGTATTGCTGTCTGTCTGTCTGTCCATCTGTCAGTGTATCTGTCTGTCTATTTGCCCGTCCGTGTGCACGATAGCTTTTGTATTTGCGCAATCCATTTTTTTATTTGTTAAATACTTAAATGAAACTTTGTAGGTACGCTGTAGATGTAGATGGCGACGACGTCGACTAAAAGTAAAACTAGTGCAGTCAAAAAATATGTTGGGCGCATGCGCAATCGCATTTTTTTATTTGTTAAGTTATTTAAATGAAAATTTGTATGTAGGCATCTCGAATAAAGGTGAAACTAATGCCAAATCAAAAATTTGATTTGCGCATGCCAAGAAATACCCTGAAATTTTAGGGTAGGATTCCTTTTATAAACTGAAATTGAAGCAGCAACGTCAAAAATGGAATGCAGATTGTAAAGCTATCTATATTATCAATTAAGAATTCCCTAATGGCCAACATAAATAAATATGTTTTTTGCTTAGGTATATGTCTGTGTATAGCAGCAATCGTAGGGATTGTCGCAATACTGTCAAAAAATGTAAGAAGATGTTATCCCCTCGAATAGCGCCTTCCACCATGAGTTGGAAAATGCGCTAAAAATGCACCCTTTTCATGACTTTTTACCGCTCTCCTACCTCCAACGCAGGTCCAAAATGCGACCACTTTTAGTGTGTTCATTTTTTAGCTTGTGGGAACAAAGTTTTGAAGAAGACCAATGCTGTGCTCACATTTCCGTTCTACACCCCCCTCATTTACTGGCCTACTATACTGATTCTCTTTTCTTGAAGAAAGAAACAGCCGTTTCATGGGCAAGAAGTATGGCAAAATATGGTTAAATTAATTGCTATATGTGGGCAACTAAAGAGCTCAGAATTTTTATGTAAATGGAGTTGTCATGTATGAGCCAAACACATACACATTTACATGAAAAAATAACACAGGTTTCAACAATATTGGCTTTATTCACAGCGGTTTCCATCGTCTATTTACACAGATGTAACAACGAGATTTGAACTTGTGAGGAACAGCCTGTTAGTATTGCGATTAAAACTGATGATATATCAGAGAAATTTTTACACGTTTTCCAACATACGCTTTAGTAATAATGCTACACCTGCTTTCCAACAGGCATAGCTTTCATAAAACTTGCTTTAATAAAATCGGAGTAAGTGGCATTTACACATTGTTATACACGTATTGTGTCCATAGTCATAGATGCATCAATTTTGAAAGAAAAAACAAATGATGAAAAACTTTTGGAGCTAAAGTACATTGGTACAGACACAAACAACTGGTAGACTCTCACAAAAGCGGTTCATAAGAAAAAAACTCAGTAGTGTGCTATCCATCAACGTTTGAAATATTTTAAATAGAAGAGCTGTTAAAAGTATTGAAAATATAACTTGCTTACATAGTCTAGTAATCTGGGCTCGTTATTGTTGAAAAAATGTTTATATTTTGATGTTACATACACTTTTAGTGCGTTTTTGTGCGTGTTTTTCAATTCAATTGACCTTTGCCACAACTCATTCCCTGATAACACTCCTCAGGACTGTCACTCATATAATTATGTATGTATGTGACTTGGCAACGCAGCGATCGCAACCATGACATTGAATAAAGGGAACACGGCCTTTTGCATCCGGCCATTAAGACGAAAGCACGTCACGTCGTTTTATTAATTCGACTCCACAACCCCAACCATCCATGTTTTGAGAATCCTAGGTCCACATTTAAGAAAAAAAAAGAGGTTTCTCTTTAACACGGAATCGCTAAATTTCGTACGATAAATGTTATTCAAATGAATTTCGTAAATCACAAAATTAATCACGTGCATTATACCTATATTATTATATATTGTTGATCAATAAACTATTATTATTATTATCAAAGAACTATCTACCTACCAAAAATAACAAGAATTAGTTTCTACTAAAATTTTAACTAAAAAAAATTAGCTTACTGGGATGCAACGTGGGAACATGCTGAGCGAGCCGATCGTCCTTGAGCATGTGTAGTAGTGTAGTCTTGCCTGCATTATCCAGCCCTAGGAAGAGCAGCTTGCCTGATTTCTTCCATAAGCCTGTGCAAAACATGCAATTAGTAACATCGAATCGTGAACTTACTTTTGATTTGTGCACGGAAATACGGTATTGGTTCGATTAAATGTTCGCTCATTAACAATTTCATTAGTTCTGTTTTTCCCGATTTGGGAGATCCTAAAATAACGTATCTCCCTCTACGATTCACGAACCCTACGTGAAACTTGTCATTTAAATATAAATCGCTACACAATACATAACACAAAAAGTTACTCACCTAAGTATCCTAAAACACCAGTAAACCAGTCCCATATAAACATTGTACTGAAAAAGAACACAAAGGTAGTAGTTATTTTAAATCAGATCGAGACAATAGGCGTTATTAAAAACCTTGGCAACAGATTGCTTTGTACGCAAGGTACTTTGGAATGGATGCAAAACGTAGTTGGATACGTGGAGTTACAATTAATCTTCTAAAACAGGCTTTGGGGTGTTGGGTAATTTAAAAATTAAAACGTAAAACATGCCATGACAACATGACACATCAGTTAACCTCTTAATGTGACCGAGATAATAAACGATACCCACCTTTAAGTATTTAGTTATTAACGTGAAGGGGAGAAAATAAAGTCTTTGTATTGGAGTTAAGATGACTAGGGACAATACCGTACAAAATTTTAAATTTTTAAGACGTTAGCGGTGCACAGAACTACACTACTTTGGCCGAAGTCAAAGATCAGTTGAGTTTGACGTTTAGGTGGTGATGTGACACTTCCGGTTATAGTTCTTCAACTTCTAAATTAAAAACCGATAATCAACGCCCGGTAAATGGCAAAAATTAAGTGTATCAACCCGTATTCTACGTGGACAAGCTACAAGGACCAATTTTCATAAATCGGCCGCTTCCGGAAATTATCAAACCAGTGCTCAAATTGAGGGAAAAGTTAAATTTTAAACGAAGGCCATTTGCGAAATTATTAATAAAACTCAAAGCACAAGTTAAGTTTCGCATTACCACATCAGAGACAGTAGATAAAAAAACTGTCTGGATTGCGTACTTTTATTGATTCGTTTACCTGTGACTGTAAAATAATCAATATTTCCAGTTCACAGACAAACACCATACATCAGACTTTCATTTAAGCTATTGTAATGAATAATGCAAAAAAATAGAAATCGGACAGTTAAACACAACTTTGAATTTTCAAAGGAATTCCTTCAATCTTTACCCGGTGTAGAGAAATTAAATTTGAATGCAAATGATAACGAAGTTACGAAGCACAACGAAAGACGTACACCTTCACCAACCTCTTTCGATTGTGATAGTCTGACTAATGAATCCGATCTAGATATCGTTAGTTTCGGAAAAAGCTCATCTAGTTCGATAAGCTGGAGTGATGATTTTGATGGCGAAGCAACAATTAAAGTACAATGTGAACTTGAACGAATGGAAAGAGTTTTACAGGGAAAAGAAGCGATTCCTCCTCATTACAACAAGCAAGAATACAAACAATGGATTGATACATTTCCACAGATAAGGTAACATGTGATTTTTAATTTTATCGATAATAACATCAAAATATACTTTCAGCATAATGGAAAATTCGAACAATAGCACCCCTACACAGAATGATCAAGTTAACGATAGATCTAATAAAAGCCCAGAAGTGTGTATCAAACCATACACTGTTGAACCAGTTGGGACTACGTTCACTGACGTACATCATGTTTCATCGGGCCTTAAAACTTCAAAACCTATACTGACAAATTCTAACAACTTAAAGGAATTTTTGAAAGTATCACCTATTCTTTTGGAGGAATCTGGATGTAGATCAAACTATCTCAGTACCAGACAGCAGTCCTCACATTCGACTATACAATCTACAAAGTGGATTCGAAGTGATAAACAGTGTGATTATTCCTCATTACCTTACGTATCAAGTGCCAAAGCTAAAGTGAACAACTCATCAATAAGAAAGAAATATAAACTGTCATCACCTTGTAAAAGTAATTGTGTTTCACTGCCTCCTATAAAAACAATAAGTTTTCCATCTGCAAATCAATGTAAACCGCCTATAACACCAAGAGTACAGGCTAAATCTACATCTTCCGCAACTGTTCCTGTGGAAGTGAAATTAAAGAGAAATAAATTTTTACATAAAATTGGTAATTGTGATACAGATCTCATTAGCTTTCGTAAATTATATAAATAAGTGTGCTGTGTTTTCTTGATTTTAATGTTGTAATTTGTTATTATATATCTAAGATGCCTTGAAACAAATGAACTCACTAGCAATTATTTTTTCATATGTACGTATTGTATTTATTGGGTCTAATTATGTTTAATAGGTGATAATAAAATAATATTTTTACAATATTTTATTCATATATATGTAGATATTAAGATAATTATATGATCACAAGTCCAAATTATAACCATCTCAGTTACGCAACTCTAAATTTCATGCAAGAGGCAAAGCTAGATTATTAGAGCGAGCTTATTTTCTTAAAATATTAAGGAAATGTCAAAAGTGATACCTAAAAAATAAATGAAACACACACGTGGCAAAAAATAATAAATTGCGCATACACAAATTGAAACTAGGTATCAGAAAATGGATTGAGCATGCGCAGACATAACTTTCTCATTTATGGACTACTTTTTCTCAAATGAAGATCACTGACCTCTATTTAAAATGGATAGGTACTTAACTCATATGGGACAATGAGTTATTCTTTATTCATTGATATGGGATGCGCAGTGAATTTTTAGACAAATTGAAACGTCCTCAACGTATTCGTGAATCTGCGCTGTAGCTTTTTTAAAATTCCCGTCTCACATTTTGTCCTTGATCAATGATCAGAAAGAAACTGTAAAATAACTTGCAACTCACATATATGATTGCTCGATTCGAATTGTCAAGGAATACTACTTTAGATTTTATAACTAACAACACGTTTTAGTACTCGTTTATGTCTACTGCGCATGACGCCGGACACGTAATACGTGCGCGAGGGGGTAATAAATAAACATAGCTATTCAAATTTAGATGTGCTGAAGATGCTTTTTAAAAAAAGGAAAATTGCATTTGAAATATATTTGGCTGGGTAACCAATTATTTTGGAAAAAATGCTGTTGATTTAGAAACGCCTAATCTAATTAAAGAAAATGGGCTTTTTGTAAATCGTTTACGATTAATGTTGTAACAGATTAACAGGGCTCGGGCCGTATTTTAAATACATAAATTATGATGTAATGTGTAATGGCGTTGCAAATACTTCTGAAAATGCGTTTTGTATTCTGTATTTGCAATTCAGAACTGGGATCAATGGAGCTGGTAAGATTATTTGTTATATTCAAATATTTTTATTTTCATTTTTTACATACAATTTGTATCTTTATATTTAACAAATATAAATAACATCAACAACAGTAATAAAGTCAATTGCTCAGTGCCATGATAATGCAATATTTAATCAGAGCAAATTCTAAGTGTTATCACTGTTATGTAAAAAATTATTTTAATGCATTATTATTATAAATATACAGAAAAGTACTTTAAGTAAAATGTTTAGTTACTTACAGTTCTTTTTATGTTTAATCTACTCGCAGATGCTTCTCAACTTTTTCACTTTAAACTAATTTCATTTCAATAACTGTGTTAAGACAAACAACATGTTTTTTACTTGATATGTTTTTTGTGTGTTCAAATTAGACAATTATATTTTATTGGCCAAATGTCAACAGGTAATGCTTAAACATAATAATTGTTGATGAGTAGGTAATTGAAATGAATTTAGCATAGTAATTACAAAACAAGACACACTTGTGAGAGATTGTATGATATTTCTATTGGTATTGCCCATGGTGGGCATACAGAGATGGATTTAAAATTCTACTTTAGAAATATATGTATATTTATTTGGTTAAAGCACATTTTAAAATCTGTTCAATTTTAAAGTGTATATTTTGGTGTATTACATAAAGAATTGCTAAAATAAATTTAATATATCTAGTGTCTATATAATATTTTATTCACACAATACATAATTCAGCAAAATGAGACAGGCTTACCCTTATAATTACTTATTTACAATATCACAATTTAAGATTAAAACTGTACATATTTTACAGTCTGTCTTCATATATCTTACACAGAAATTGTACAAAAGCTATAGGTAGGTACTTATAAAAAACAACAGATAATTAGTTATTAGGTCATTACCCACCTCTGATTTTTGTTTCTAACACGTAACTAGGTACATTAACAATAATTACTCTAAAAGCTCAAACTTTTTCTGTCTGTTTGCGTACACCACTGCGTTTGGTATAGTGTGATTAGCAGTATTTAGAACTGTTTATTTTTTTTTTAAATTAGGTACTGCCGATGTGATCTACCTAATAATGTTCGATTAATTTATAATATATTTAGGTAAATATGTATAAAAGCACTATTTTATTTTTACTTGTAGCGCCCTCTTTTCATGTAAAGTGTACTGGCAAGATCTAACACACAAAAAGAATTGCATTCTGAACCATCCATATAGCAGATAATGTACCAAAAATTTTAAATTCTTTTTAAGAAAGACAATGTATCACACGTTATAGAAGCAGTGGTACATTAACTACCATGTACAATGTGCAGTTATTTATTGATTCCAAATATCTCGTTTTCATTTTTGTTTTTCAGAATGCATTGTAAATGGTTGGGAAAAAATATACTTATAATTAAATTATCCAGATGTTAAAACAATAAAATGAGATTGAGCTACTTATTATAAAATATAACACACCTTGTAACAATGGTATAAATTAAGGAACAAAGGTATTGGAATGGTAATTATTTTAGATATAGGAATAGGGGCCATCTGTGAGGGCGCTACAAAGTAATAGTCAAGAGTTATCATCCTTATTGGTGCCTCCTCCTCCCGTCCCACTTCCTTGACCTGTTCTATGTCGTCCTCGTACTTGCTTGTATTCTAATCCAGGATCAAACTGCATTAACACAAACACCTGAAATATAAGATGTTAATGGCTGTACACTACTATCATAATAGAAGCTTAATATTTTACACCAACATTGTTCATCCAAATATTTTTTAATAGCGTATAGGAGGTGTCTAAGGTCAAGTAGGATTATATTTGGTATATGAATATGAACGTTTTTCAAGAAGTTTAATTATGTAAGTTTCTTACTTCTCTAAGACAAACTCAAAAATGATATAGGTGATAATTATCCCTTTTTTTAAACGAATGGGGGTAATATTGAATTTTTAAACGATTAAACAGAGGTATTGCTTATATTTTAACATGCATTGTCTCCATCAATTGTTTGGTTGTCTCTTGTAAAAATGTTTGAATTGAGTTTTGAGCTTCTGGTGATCAGCCCTTCTTGGTTGAAAACTAATTTGTGACACAATTTTAGTTTCAAAAAATCAAGGTTGCCTTTGAAATGTTCAAAAAACGATTTTTCCTCAATTTACCTATCTACATTCATAATTTTAAATAAAATATTGAAGTATTTGTATCGGCTTCAAATTTTCTACATGGTCATTACATTCTATTTTGAATAGTTTTTTAGGCACATGATGAAAAAAAAACTAATTATTAATTGAAAAATGTCATTATTAACAGTTTCCAATCATGGCGCCACAGACACTGTCGTTAGCAACGTTGCTTGTAAAACTCAAAAGCAAAAATACACTATTATGTTACCTGATCCGAGGGCAATAATTGGAAATCATCTGGAGGGTTAGTTATTACGTAACGTTTACTACTAGCATCGCAGGAATTACTAGTATCTCGAAATCTATATAATCCTATGCATAGCATTCCATATTGTTTAAGCGCAGATATAAATAAATCTCCATATTTTCCACCTTCTCCAAATTGCGCTAATGGACCATCATATAGCGATATTTGACCGACCCTACATCGATCTCTATTAGATAAACTATCAGGTGTGCTAAAAACTCATCGGTATATATATATCACAAACTACTATTTTCTGGGCATCATACCTATAGCCGCCACGAAGGCCCGCACCTTCTGCTAATATTAATTCTAGTTCTGGTGTTGCTCCACCTGTTATCAACGATCGTATCAAAGTTAAGGCATTTTGGTTAAAATAAGTCTGAAAGAAAAATTCTTAAAAAGAATACCGCATTTTGGCGAACTTACTGTAGACATTAAGGAATCCAACACGCTAACGGCGAACGCTGTACCACAGGCGAAAGGTTGTGTAAGATATAACTCAGTATCGGGATCGTCATCATCGTCTTGATCCAGAAATTGAACATTACTATCATTCACCAATTCTACAATATCATGAATTTAACCTTTCATATTTCCCCACACGTTATAAATACCTGTTATCATAGGTACATTTGCGCCATACACTGACCCTCTCCTTTGTAGCACTATTGGACTACCAGGAGTTCCATCGGCATCTCCATTTACTTGACTAAGAACACCTATAGTATCATCAAACGTCATCGCTTTAATATTTAAGGAGGCTAAAATTGCTTCTTTATCTGCTAACGTTGGATCGTCATTGCTTGGCACTTTTGCAGACAGAATGCAGCACATATCACATAAATTCACGTTTACCGCGCGTAAATCTGCTCTGCTCAGCGGTGAACCCTAAAGAAAAGTTTGTAATAAATCAACAAAGTAATAAATATACATTGTACATATTGTTATTTGTATTTGTGTAGAATAAACTGACGGACACTGAAACCATCTCAATTATGTGGTCAAAGAAATCTACATTACATTTTGTTTGGTATTGCAACCATACCATGTTGCAATCATGTGTAATCGCCTAGCATAAGTTAATGTTAAGAGAAGTGACACATGTAAAAACATACCATGAATAAAGTTGATGGAAGAAAGCCTAATTATTACAAGTTTTCCAATTACAAAACATATTAAACATGGCGCAGTCGTATACTCACGGACCAGTAAAGCTACCCCCTGATTTTGACCTGCAAGGGCAGAATGCGGCCATGGAGTGGAAGTTTTGGAAGGTCGCCTTCGAAGACTACTTGGTTGCTACAGGGCAACATGAACCTAATACCAATGTAAAGTTAGCGATTCTGAGAAATATTATTGGTACCGAATCTTCGCGAATTATGTGCACCATTGCAATACCCGATGGAACAGATGATCCTTACAAATATATGATGGGACAATTGGAGGCATATGTAAATCCACGTTTTAATGAGGTAGTTGAAAGGCACAAGTTTCTGAGTAGGAACCAGAAAGAAGGTGAATCATTCGAACATTTTCTAACTGACATAAAACATCTCGTGAAGTCTTGCAATTACAGCACAATAGACCCAGATGAAACTGTTGAAGAAAAAGCTTTAAGGGATAAAATTGTCATGGGTATTCGTGACACAGTTACACGAGAAGCCTTGCTAAGGGTTGATAAGTTAAAGTTAAATAAAGCTATAGATATTTGTCGTGCCAGTGAAATGAGTAGAAATCAAAACAAAATGTTTTCTGAAGAAAGCGCAGAAGTAAACACGGCTACAAAAAGGCATGACAAGAGAAAGGGCTCCAAACAAAACGACACCAAAGCACAGGAAAAATTTAAGTGTAAGCGTTGTCAAAGTATGCATGGCCCCCGGGAGTGTCCTGCGTTCAGGAAGCCTTGCACAAAGTGTGGAATTTTAAACCATTTCGCAATTGCTTGCCGAGTGAGAAATATTAAAAATGTGCAACAAAATGTCAACAGCGATAGTGAAGATAGCTGTAGCAGTTTATTTGTCAATCATGTTAATTTTTTAGGTAGTTCTAAGGACCTTTGGGACGAGATTGTCGAAATTGAGGACACGAAATTCAAGGTAAAACTGGACACAGGAGCTGACGTCTCTGTGATCCCGCGCAAAATTTTTGATAAAATAGACAAACAATTTAAGGTACGTAATAGTAGATTACATACCGAGCTGGGAGGTGGTTCATTACCTACCCCGAGGGCTTAAGGTACCTCACCGACGCGCGAAGCGCGGAGGTGAGGTATAAGCGCGAGGCGTTGGTTATGAACCACTGACCAGCGAGGTTTGTATACTATTTTACTCACAATCGATCATTTAAGGTAAAGTATATAATTCAACAAGGTGTTACTTTAACTGTCAATAATAGTGACACCGCCAATGTAACCATTAATGTTTACAACAATAGCAAATAGTTTCGTTCTTCTTCGTAATTTGCTATTGTTGTAAACATTAATGGTTACATTGGCGGTGTCACTATTAGTATAAGTTTCATATAAGGATAATATGAATAGCATTTGCAGGTAAGGAAAGTGACAGATGCTAGCCGGGAAAGTGACAGCTAGCCGGGAAAGTGACAGCTAGCCGGGAAAGTTACTTTCCCGGCTAAGGTGAGTAATGAGTCGCTTCGCAACCGCTATGAAGGTTAGGAATTCAGATAATACTAACCGATTGTGAGTAAAAGCAATTATATCATTAAGGAATTTGAAGGCACTCAGGCTAAAAGTATTGGCACTGTAAACCTATTTTGTAAATATAAAAACAAAAATGTCTATGAAGATTTTGTAATCATAGAAGGGGTTAACAAAATTTTATTAGGTGGCCAAGCTTGTGTTGATCTTGGTCTCTTGAAAAGAATCAATAAAGTAAATATTCAAGAGTATAACAAAAACCGAGACAAAGATAAATTTATATCTGAGAATTCCAACATTTTTTCTGGTTATGGTAGGTTTGAGGGAAAGTATAAAATTACAACGGTCAAAAAATTGAAACCGGTTAGCTACCCCCCTACAAGGGTTCCATTTGCTATAAAAAGTGCTTTGAGAGATGAGCTCGATAGACTTGTACAGAGGAAGGCTATCGTGAAGGTTGAAGAGATAGACCCGCGAGCTAGCATAAACCGAATGGTTATCGTCGAAAAGAGTAACGGTAAGTTAAGAATTTGTTTAGATCCCCAGGACCTTAATACCCAAATTGTAAGAAAACCACATCCAGTAAAAAAAATTGAAGAAGTTTGTTCCGGAATGACAGGCAAAAAAGTATTTTCCGTATTTGATTTGGCTGAAGGATACCACCATCTAGAATTAGACGACAGTTCTTCTTGGAAATGTTGCTTTGCCACCCCCTTTGGCATTTATCGATACACTGTTTTACCGTAAGGACTCTCTAATTCCCAAGACTTATTCCAAGAACAGATCGAAAGTAAGTTTGGTGACTTGGAAAATGTGCAGCTGCTCCATGATGATATGATAATCATGGGAATAGACAAAGAGGAACATGACAGGGCAGCCGAACAAGTGATAAGAAGAGCAAAAGAAGTGGGCGCTTAATTTAACAAAGAAAAATTCCAGTATTGCCAAAAGCAAGTCAAATTTATGGGACAAGTTTTTTCAGAGAAGGGCATGGAAATAGATCCAGAGAGGGTAGAGTCTCTTCGCAAATTACAAAGCCCAAGAGATAAAACCGAACTGCAGAGAATTATAGGTAGTTTCAATTATGTTAGGAAGTACATTCCAAATATGGCCGATCACATTAAACCTCTTTGTGAACTGTTAAAATCTAATGTTGACTTCAAGTGGCTTCCTTTACAACAAGAATGTTTCGACAAGTTAAAAGAGATAATTACTAAATCCCCAGCACTACTACCATTTGATCCTAAAAAGAAAAAAAATCTTACAATGCGATGCTTCTAAAAATGGGATAGGATGTTGTATGTTCCAGGAGCATGAAAATAAAGTGTTAAAGTTAGTGGCTTGTGCTTCTCGGAGCATGAATGATCATGAAGTAAACTACAGCCAAACAGAAAAAGAGCTTTTATCGATATATTATGGTACTCAAAAATTTCACGACTTTATATATAGTTTTGCTGTAGACGTCCAGAGCGATCATAAACCTATAATTTCCATCATGAAAAAACCTATCTGTAAAATCGGTTCTGTACGATTACAGCGTTTAAGACTTAAACTCCTAAAATATACACTAAATGTCTATTATGTGCCTGGTAAGGACATTCATTTTGCAGACATGTTATCTCGATCAAGTCTGAAAGTCAAAGAGCATGATCCCGAAATGTTGGAAATGGTACACTCTGTAAGCAAACATATGCCTATGAGCATCGAAAGGCAATCCGAGTTAAGATCTTCGACTAGCAAAGATGAAACACTTTCAAAGATTATTGATTATTACTTCTACGGATGGCCAAAAGAAAGTTCTCTGACCGATGACTGTAAACCCTACTATAAACTTAAAGATTCCATCTTCGTTGAAGCCGGCATGGTTTTTTTTATGACAAACTTATTGTCCCGAATGCTTTGAGGAATAGTCTCATGAAAGTTATGCATAAAGGACACATTGGCACCAGCAAAACTATAAACAATGCTAGAAAATTATTTTATTGGCCAGGTTTAAACAACGATATCACAACCTTTATAAAGCAATGCCGAATGTAAAAACATACCATGAATAAAGTTGATGGAAGAAAGCCTAATTATTACAAGTTTTCCAATTACAAAACATATTAAACACATTTGGTCGATGTTATCGTGATTTTTGTCAAATGTTTGTACTAATTGTATTTATTGCAAATAAAAAAAATGGTTTCTGTGTCTCTGTTGTGCCATATTAGGTGTGTACTTTTTAGTGGAATGTTTTAGATGGGGTGAAGTCATCCTTGAACATTTTCAGCCAATCGCTCAACAAATATGTGTATGTAATGTGTGTACTGTGTTAATTGTGTATCTACGTGTTGCCTTGCTTCACACTACGAAACCGTTTTTGATTCAAAACTTTCACGTGGAAATTTCGCTTTCACCCTAAAATCAAATTCACTTCCCCCCTCCTATGCGCCTTAGCCGTGGTACCATTGTCATAGCTTTTAGTGTATGCATTTTGTACCAAAAAAACCGAAAGTGAGGTGTAGCGAGGATGCAACCGCTCGAGTGATTTGCTTTTTTTGGCATATTTTTATTTACGCCACTTTGCCATCGTTTTACCACCACACCCCACCGCCGCTCAAACAGTTCGGTCGCTGAAGGAATTTTCAATGTTTTCAAAGAAATTATGACATTTCCTCGAGCCTTCTCGTTCCTTTCATGCCCCCCCTCCCTTCAATAAAACGTGGAAAGCACTGTCCCACGGCGAATCCAAGTACGCCATTACAACCGCAATTCGACATGCCCTCCTCCCATTACGGCGTCCGGTCCCCTTTCCTAAAACACCAGTTTCTATTTTGCCCTAGAGAAAATCACCCAAAAAGCTCATTTTGAGTCGAAAAATTCCTACACGCAGACGGAGCCAATCGTACGCAATGTCAAGTTATTTGTATTTCCCCTCCCTCGCCCGTAACAAATTTTTAAACCATTTATTACCTCGTGCACGCACTTCACGCCAACCGGGTTTTCACGATTCTTACAGCGCATCCCCCCTGAATTCGGCACGCCACCGCCTCGCGGCTCTTACCTTTTGTCCTTCAGAGTGCAGATTATACAGAAAAACATGAAAACTGGAGTTCCACGAGGGAGGCGCCGCTCTTCTTCGTCTTTGCATATTTTTTTGTATATATTTTTTCCCTTTTCCGTTTTTTTTTGGTGGAAATAAACATTATTATTATTATATTTTCATCAACGTTATGTACCTATCGTTCTTTAAAAATTTAAAAAAATCCGTAATCAGGTCTATACTTTTAGAGTTTTTTTGAGCAGTCCATACCTAGTCTGAGTTTTCTTTAGAGCATTGTAAAACCATCGACATAATATTATA
This sequence comes from Photinus pyralis, assembly GCF_008802855.1. Classification (NCBI taxonomy): domain Eukaryota; kingdom Metazoa; phylum Arthropoda; class Insecta; order Coleoptera; family Lampyridae; genus Photinus; species Photinus pyralis. Next base: position 13,135,437 of record NW_022170403.1, on the reverse strand, counting down.
AAAACCGCAATGTGCTGAATATCTATTGGACATCTAAATACTTACATTTAACACAGATATTTTCGGTAAATTTTGCAACATTTTCCATTCTCGTTTGATATACTCTATCGATCCAACTACAACTACATGTTTTAATTCGTGATAATGAAAATTACTAGCTCTTAATGGCATAACTAAATTTCGAAGTCCTATTAATGGAGAATCTGGATCAGCAAATAGGCACACCACCACATGTCCGTTTAATACAGTCATTGCGGCTTGATTTCGATCCTGGAAACATTTTTGTACACAGATACCAATATGGCTGTTCTGCACTTACAAGTATACAGTCTTCTAAATTTTTAGCCGGCCCCCAATGGAACATTCCGGTACTGTCGTACTTCATTTCTGTCTTCTCAAAATCGAAATCCTTCGCTTGATCATCGGCTAAGCCTACCGGTAAAGCAACACCATTGTTATTCTGATTGGTTCCTCCGCTTGATCTACTAGTCGGCCTGCAAATTTCAAAAATGTTTCAACTCGAGTACCACACAGTGTAAACAATGAATTGAATTAGCCGAGCGTTTAATGGTAAAATAGAGATAGTCGTGTATTCTGGAGATGTTCATCGATACAATTGGCGATTAGGTCCTTCCTATCGAGACATTTCATATTTATATCGGATGTTGGGTTTTTATATTTGTTTGTCAAAACCAGAATTACTACTATTGTATTGAAGAACCTCCCAGAAGTTATTTACATTTTGTATCTCTACCCATACCAACAAAGAAATGTCTATTTACAAAAGTATTAATTTAGCTTTTTACTTTAATGGATATTAAGGAGTAAATAAACTGTACGGTTTAAAATATTTAAAGCTTAAAAATGAACAAATTTAAGTATATGTATTAGCACAGCATGTAGGTATGTAAAAAATATAAAGAAACATAGACACAATATCACACAAACTTGTAACTTTTTAGCGAACAGTGAATAGATACTTTTTGTTGCATGGAAACTCAATAACTATCTAATTAGTATCATCATGCCCAAAGGACCATGCAATTAGTTGTTCTTTCATAGTACATTCTAATCAAGTATTTATTAAAAATTTCGTGTATGTTTGTATGGCACGATACTAAACTATAAAATTTCAACATGTCAAATTTAGTCTATTGGTTTGACTAGCAGCAAAAAGCGCCAAAAATTAAATTATGTTAATTACACATAGAGTTGCTTAATCATTGATTACTACCGTTTTAAATTAAACATAAAAAGCTAAAATAATTCAAAAATTTTAAATTGTTAGTTTGTGCATTAATTGTATATTAATTTTACTGTGCCATACAGTTTTGATGTACTACAAAGGGCAAAGTTAAAGATCGCAAAACTTAATATAGGTAATATGAACTTGCTTTTTAATAAAACAACTATAGTTTCCACTGACTTGCAATACCTATATTATTTAAGAGTAACAAATAATTACGAAAATGCAACAGAATGACAAGAAGCGTATCAAAGAAATCCACTAACAAAATTTATATAAAATATTATTGATTATCTAAGCACAGCAAGCAAATAGTATAGTACCGAAAAGTGTTAAGTAATAGCAAAAGCATACATGAGTTTTTTGACTTCATAGGCAAGATGATAGCCGGCATAAGACGTAGTATCCTGCTCCGGCGGTCTGAAAACAGCACACTGCTAATAGCACACCACATGTCAAACCAATATATCAATGAATATTAAATTATTGCATAGGTACTGAAAACCATCATCACCCTCAACAGAAGTGCTTATTACCAGTTTTGTTCTGTAAAATTCTGAAACTCACCATTTTAATGAATAATTGTACATTTCTAAAAAAATGTATATTATTAATTATGCAAAATGAAACATACTCATGCGGGGTGATCTCGTTGCAAATATTAGATCTTGTACACTATTTTAATTTTGAAACAAATTTCAGTACATGTAAGTATACCATAATATGAAATTATAATTAAGTTCAATTGTCAAAAGTTACCTGGAGTTGAAACCCGGCGATACCAAACTATCGGTAGTCGTTCTATTCACGTTCGGCTTAACTTTATTCACTTGTTTAGTCGAGTTTACCATATTTGCCGTTGGGAGCGCGTTGGCTCTGTGATTTTGATTTCTGTGTGTTACTAAGGAGTTGTACAATACATAGCTTAATAAAACGTGATCGTCCAAATGGTAGACATACTTACAGTTTAAATCGTCGTGGCGGCCAATGTCACCTAAAATGGAAAAATTTTATTTCTTTGCATCTATGGATCGGTATCGAAAAACGTTAAGAAAATGTGGAAAAACATATGCAGTTTTAATAATTTTCCATTTTCACCATTAGCTACGTACGTTAATTACTTACATCCGCAACCAACAAAAATAATGATTTTCAGAAAATAAATTATTAAAATCGTACTATTATTTGTAAATTAGAGTCATTAATTGAAACAATCAAATAAATTATTTATGTATTTTTTCTGCTTTTTACTGTAATCAAATGCGTAAATATAATGAGATGCATCTTGCACCTTTAATGGCCATCGTCAATTGGTAGAGATCTCTCACATTCATGCAATTTAATTTGAAATGTGAGGGTAATTCCAAAAGTAAAATCTACAATGCAGTGTAGATGCAGAGAAACTGGTGTTCAACGTTGAGAACAAATAACCAAAAGATCCATCATTTTCCAGTCGCGAAATTTCAAAATGATTCAAATATTGTAGAATTAAACGGGTTTTTGTATTTATAAAAAAAAGGAGATCTTACTGTTGGGATTTCCCTTGTATTTCTTGTAAAGATGACATACTCCACAAATTGTCTGCTTTAATAATCTCTACTATGCAGCAAAACGTTTTTTTAAAATTTATTATTTATTTATTAAAACCTAGTTTCTACGTTGTCCAATAGGGATGTCAAGTTGAAGGGTTTAATGTAATCTACCTTCTACTTATATACTGCAGTCATGTTTGTAAGTAAGAATTTCTTTAGAATATGCTATCTCTATCTATCGCATATCTCAGTATTGAGATTGGCTTGGTTGTGATAGATCACTTTGTACGTGTAACATTTTTATTGTAAATGTAAGATTAATCAACTGCTTATGTTTGTTCACATGCAAATAAAGCCAAACAGTTGTTATATTGTAAATTGGGCACTGCGTGTGTGGTCATATTATCTCAAGTTCAATTAAAGTACAGAAAATGAGCTACAATTATTCTACATCGCCAGGTTTATAACTATAATAAAGAACTAAAGAAACGCTATACTAATAAAAGTGTCAAGCACAGGAAATTGGAACATTGGATATTGGGCAGAGTATATCAAGAATAAAAATTTGATTTGATGATGTAATTGCAACTTCATGTTTTGTGCAAGCGTCAACAAAAATTTGCTTGCATTTAAGTGCAGGTAAAGGAAAAAGTCACAACTGTGCATTTATAAGCAGCTCTATAGTGAAGTACCTCGGACGTGAACCTTCTTGGGCAACTCTGGTGGTGTGAAAGTTGGGGGAGGATGGTGGTCATCTGTAAACCACAAACCAAACTCCAACATACAACTATATTTTTCTAAATCCCTACAGTTAAGTAATCTAAGTTTTATAATTCACATAAATTCTAATTTGAAAATGTTTGAAAAACGAAATTAGTAAGACATTACGCTAGACAATTTCGAAAGACTTGACTGTAACTTTTCAAATTAGTGCCTCCAAAAAATTTCTTTACAATATATTAAAGCTACGTATTATCGCTAATACTAAATATACTTTGTGCAAGTATAAACATGCTAGAAATGCAAGAACGCAAGGCATGCGCTAAACATCGAAAGCGTTACTAGAACTATATAGAGAATGTGAAGTGGAAAATAGTTAAGTAGGTAGGTACTGTTTGCAGTTATAAACAGAGTATGAGTATTTGAGGTGATTCGATTATTAACCCTCGACAGTGCCGATGACTGAGGTATTTCAGAGAAACTTACTTGGAAACAAGTTTGTGAAGTCCTCGCCTGCAGGCCAAAGAAAATTAAACAAGCACCAAAGTATACTGTTTGAAGTGTTTTAAGGGAAGGTGTTAATAGTAAGACAATGAGAAAACTACATATAAATCTCTAGTACCTAAATTATAAATGTTAAATGTGTCATGAGCTACGTCACTCAGGGTGTGCGAGTGTGTGTGAATGTAAGAGGGTTGTTCAGAAAGTACCAGACGTTTTGAAATAAAAATTGTAAAGAAAATCTTTTATTATATACGTTTAGGAGCTACACTCTTGGACTATTTATCAACACAGGCGCCATTCAAATTGAGGCACTTATCATAGCGTGGCACAAGTATTTTGATTCCAACTTCTATAAATCCACCGCCTGAGATTTTAACCTGCACTGGGTAACGCCGACCTGAAGTTCAGCGCCCCTATCGAACCGCTGTGTTACGAGTCAGGTCTTCATCGCCGGGAAGAGGTGGAAGTTTTGTATTTTGCTGACATCGGCCACCCGCACACAGTCAACCTGGACAGCTCTTGGGTGATTTTGGATGGGAGATTTTTGGTCACCCCCCATACAGCTCGGATCTGGCGCCAAGCGACTTCCACCTCTTCCCAGAGATGAAGGCCTCACTCGCAACACAGCACTTGGACAGTGATGCCGAACTTCAAGATGGTGTAGGGTTAACCAGTGGTTAAAGTTTCAGGCGGCGGATTTATACCAAGTTGGAATCAAAACACTTGTACCATGTTATCGTAAGTGCCTCAATATGAATGGAGACTATGTTGAATAATAGCCTAACAGTGTACCTTCCAAATATATATAATAAAAGTTGTTTCTTACACTTTCTTAATTTTTTATTTTAAAACGTTTGTTTACTTCCTGGATAGCCCGCGTAATAAAGAAAAACAGTTGGGGTTATAGCGGCCATTTTCATAGGAACATTTTTTTGTTGAAGTGATAGATATTAATAATTGTGTTGCACGCAATTGTGTATGTCGATGTTATTTTACACTGTACCTATATAAAAAGGGTAAACTGCGATCGCCTGTTAGTAGGCAACAAAAATTGTTCTCCAACACAGGGGAATGGTGACATTTTTGAACTGCCCACTGCAGTATCCAACTTCTTGAATACAAGAAAAAGGCTTGGAAACAATAATTATGAACTTTTCAAACACTTTAGATGTGGTGGGATCACACAATCGCCCAAAATAATATAATAATTCGAATAGTTTATTAAACAATCAGCTGTCCCAGTTATGGGACATTACATTACATTACCCTAATCTGTTTAAGAATAATAAGCATTTTAAACTTATGCTACAAATTATATTCTTTAAATTTCTTTCTGTTTTCCCTACATTTTCAACCAAATGTGCGCTATCATGGGATGCATAAGATAACATCATACAACTCCAATGGCGCAAGTGCGATAAATGGAGCCTAAACCTGACTTCTCTCTTACTTTGCATAAACTGGATTAACTTTGTGCTTCTAACCTTTTTTTTTAAGTTTCGAAATTACAAACAATTCTTAGTGTAGGTATAATTTTCCTGCGCACTTTTTTCTTTATCTACCGATTGAAATCTAGTTGGCAATGCATTTTTATCCGAAAAACAAAACAAGACACTTAAATTGAAGCCGACATTTAAATCTCTCTATCCTTATTAGTTTCTGAAATTCTCATTCTAAACGTTAAAAAATCTTATGCCAGTTTCAACTATACAGAGATATATTTTAGATATGTAGCATACCAAGGGTCTCACTGCGAAACTAAGCTTAGGCTTCAATTGAACGAAATCGATGACCTTGGAACTTCCCTCCCAGTTTCTGTGCCCTTTGTTTGGAGAGTTAAATCTGGGCTTTTGGGCACTATGTTGTCCAATGTGAATTAAAAAAAGGTTTCATCATTCTTGAATGAAGACTTTTCACGTGCAGGTATCAAGCAGTATCAAACTGTACCATTTGTACTTGTACTGTTGAAATAGAAGGCATCGGATTGGTGTTCGATTAAACAAAAGAATTCACAATAGCCATGTGCCAACCACCCTAAAGTTTTCTACAGTTCTATGTGTCAGAACATTCGAGATTACTATGGCAAAATTCTTTTCATCTTTCAATTCTTTTTGGACTTCAGTTTACCAAGTACCTATATCAAATCTGTGGATGTTAAGATGTATTCTTGGGCAATCGTATACTTTGGATTACTGATATTTTGTGCAGAAAGAAAGTTGTGAAGCAACTGTTATATAAACAATATTCCAATAATGACTACTCTCTCTTGTCATTCTATTGCCTACGAACTGACGTTCGCTACACTATGTAAGAAAACCCACTCACCATGCAATATGACATCTTAAAAACGTATAAGTATGCAAGTCTTATAGCAACGTGCGTTCAGAATACTAAGAAATAACGTCTATAAGATTATTTTAACATACGTATATCCCTGTATCAAACGAAGTCTGGCAAACTAATAAACCTACTTTCCTTCTTTTTGTAAACTTTAATTATTTTGTGAATGTGTAACAGAAGTTATATGATATGTAGTAAATTTTCTTTTTCTTTTACAGAAAACCAACACTGCAAAATATAAACCTAAACATTTAGAACGACATCGTGAACCTACACTTTTCTAAACACACAGTACTAGACCTGGCATTACACAACACTAAAACATTTACAGAAACATATTTATGTACAAATAGAAGACAGGCTGTGGGTTGTAGTAATGTAAAAAGATGGCTATTTAAAAATTTGTGTGCAAAATATGCTACAATAATTGCATGTGTAGCCTATAGACAAAATTGTGAAACTTGTAGGTACCTAACTATGTATATGTAGACATCAGTTGTGTGTTGTGTTCGTGTGACAATGTGAGTGTAAGGGCTATGTGTTGTGAAAATACGTACTTGCTCGACCAACCATCTGTACGGTACGAACGCCTTTCCTGAATGTAGCCACTATATAACGAACCAGATAAAAAGTACTGTTAGTTTTAGCAAAACTTCAATAATTCTACAAAGGGCTCCTAGCAATTAATCTCTGCTATTGTGTGGAATAACACATCCTTGTTTCTCCATTTTTTTGAGAATTGGACGCACAGATTAAATAAAAGTAACTAAACAAAGATGTGCCTATCCTCTAATGTAAGTGAAGGAAATTAAATTGAACTGTAGACTGCAGACCAACCCTGGGCTTAGGTTTGAGTTGTGGTTGGGTTGGTTAACAAACAGTAATGGCTTGTTTACATTTACATTTAATACTACTAATACTAATCAATAATTGTGATACCTTTTAACTCTGTATGTAGGTTTAAAAATTTTGGATACGCAGCAGTACCTTTACTTTTCAAATAAAAATTGTAACAAAAAATTATTGATTTACATAAGCTGCTGCAATTGCTGTCTAGCGTATGAGCCATCAGCGTTGGCTAAGCCATGTTAGCTGTAAGGTGCATTATATCTAAAGTGTCAAATGTTAGGTTTCTCAAGCAGTTTGCCGTTCTTATATACATCTTATAATAATAAACGTAGTAATTTGCTTAAAATAAAAATGAACTGTGTACATGTGTTAAAAGTGCAAATCGTGGTATAAGTGTTGTAAAAGTTGTGAGTGAAATATTTTTTTATAATAAAATGTATCCAGAACGCAAAGAATTTGTAAGCAGCCTAGCAAGGCATGTGTGGAAGGGTGCCTACCCTCCAGATGTCTGTGATAGATGGAGTTAAGGCCTTGTTTCACCATGCCCGTCTGCATCATGATCATTCCCACATCTGTAAAAAGCCACAAACCACTCCCAATTTGAACATGATTGGAAGTCAGTCAATAAGTATAGTAATTAATTTGTCCATTGGATATGGATAAAATGGAAACCCAGGGTATAAAGTCGAGTCTTCCATTATAGGTAGGTACATTAAAGTAAGTATTAATTACGACTAAATATATTATACTTACAAATTCAAATTGATACTCATTTAAATATGATGATCCTAACCATGCAAAAGAATGTGCAAAGGGTTCTGTATGTGTATTAAAAGAACATTCCGTAAGTCAGGCAAGGTTTAACAAACACTCGTATAATTGATTTTGAAAGAAAACTACTGTAATAATTGTTAATTTTAGTCTACTCATAACCCAGACTAAATATATGACAAAGAAAGTATATTGGTTTGTGTGAAAATGCAAAATTGAGAAAGGTAAATAGCACACAAAATAAAAAAGGAAATAAACGAGCTGATCCATCAGGCCCAGGCAGATCTAGACGATCTATTGTCAAATTGCGATCAAATTACCTAGATCATGGGACCAGTTACGTTGCTGAACTGCCACTAAAAGCCACGACAAACATTTTAAATAGAAATTGGGTTAAAACCCTTTGACAAATTATTAATTAGATATATAAAATGCATGAATTAAAAGGGTGTCATGTGAAAACAATGATCGTGTACATTATTAATGGTAATGAGTCACTTCAAAATAAAATGAGTAGAAATTTGAAATGAGTCTGTATTCAAAATACTATATTATTATGTTAAACGAAGAATTTGAAGTATGAAGTTAACACTAGCATGAATTCTTTTCAAAAAAGTGTAAAACTTACAGTTTTTGCATTTACATTTCTTGATTAAAGTTTCATCTTTAATCTCATCATGGCACGCCTTGCAGTAAAACCAGGCCCTTTAAGATAACGTTTATTAATTGCGCGCCATATAAAAAGAAGAGTACTTACCTTTTAACTTCGTCTGCTGATTGCGCAATAAAAAATCCCTGAGTATTTGCTTGAATTTTCGCACCTCTTGGATTAATAGAAATTTTTGAATCCACTCCATCATCGTTGCCTTTAATTTCTATCGCGAGGAGAAGTAACTTCAGCTTGGTGAAGCATAACCTGTTTCAAGAACAAAAATTTGTAAAATATTTGTTTGCTGTTTTTCCAAAAATAGGGCAAATCATTCAAAAATTATTATTTTGTTAGTTTTATTAAATATTACTGATCATTTATAAAAGCTTCCTAATAGCAAAATACTAGGTATATCTATTACATTTTCTTGTTTGCTCTAATGCAGTTACTATAAAATTTGATACTAAGTACTTTGCTAAAGTGTCACATGCATTTATGCTAATGTGAGACGCTCATGCAGTAAATATAAAAACAAACATATTGGAAGAAGTTTTTATATAATCCTTATTTAGTGTATTAGTTTATATTTCCACTTTATGGCAGGAGAGTAATGGAAGAAAGAAATAAAGCATAATAAACATGCAAGGGTTTGAATGCAGTAAATTAAATTAAAGCTTAAGCAAGCAAAGTCTAGGTTACTTGTAAAAATAAATCCTTTTTTTTAATTGGGCTACTGTTACTATGTCAATTTCTATGTTACTCTATCCCCCGTTTTTCTAATAAACAAATAAAAATGACTAAAGTGACATTAAAAAAGGGCGAAACATTCTATTGTGGAATTAAAATCAACACACGCAAACACTTAAAAACATTTTTCTACGTTTGTATGTATGTAGAACAAAAAAAACGGGTTAAATTTAGGTGCAATAAACAAAAGGGACTTTTAGGTATGAAAGGATGCGTACAATTGCGAATAGTGCTGAAAACCAACATATAAATTTTTTTAAATTGAACCATGTACCTATAATGATTGTGCAAACCTAGTGCCGATTGATTTTTAAATATTTCAATACATTTTATTTAACAGACTAATAAATTAGTCTCATAATTTGTTTAATTTGTACTGTTTCTGTATAAAACGAATGCAAAAATAAGAGGCATTTATTTAAATATTTGTATATATTGCAAGTTTTGTGAATTAAAAAAAATGGTAGAAGTACTTTTTCCATCCTTTTAATATTGTCGTTACGAACCCATTCTTCAGATGAAAAATACACCCTGTGAGGTCACAAAAATTGCATCCCATCAATTGTTTATCCTCTGTGCGGTAACCAAAATTCTAAATTCTATTCTAAAAATTTTCTTTTAACAACAGTAATAAACGCAATTATCAACGACCTAAATTTTTGTGTATGTTCTTCATCTGTTCCCAGACCATCATCACATTGCAATGGTTCATATGTACAATGTGAGAAGCAATTTTTTTGTTTATTTTGTACATCCATGACAGTGGACAGTTAGTATTACAAAAAGTTTCGGAACATTGTTCACAACCATACATGGGAACAGTGATCACAGTAATCTATGAGAATAACCAAAAATTTTGCAACATATACCACATGCTTACTTCACTTTTATATGAATCTCAATCAAAAAGTGCAGCGCGAAAAACTCAACACAAATTTTTGAGAGTTTTATTCATCAAACAAATTTCGCATTAACCAGTTTTGGATAGAGGAAATTAGTAAGGATAAAATAATATTGCGTTGCGTGTGGATATGATCTTACTCGCTGGCCTGTGGGAATGTCATGCCTGTGAACGAGGGGGACAGAGTCTCAGTGTACATCTCGCATCCTGTGCCTTGCAGGTAATCGTTCTGCCAGACTTGCATATCAGGGGACTGAAACGACAATTACTACCACTAAACTTTGTTGCACTTACAAGAGCGCAACAATACAATTGTCATATCCTACAAAATCTCCTTTGTTGTAACACCACTTATATTTCAAAGAGTGGTAATGCAACAAAGGATGCTAAATATTAATTTTAAAAAAACATTTAACCTTACAAACGTTCCACCAAATTTGAAGTTGCTAAGTTTAAATTCCCTCCTATATGGTACATAAAAAGACAATATTTTGAAGCCTATATCAATATGTTGAATTTGAATAGCATAGACCTAGAAATCCTACTTAAGGTTTTTGTTAGATGGTACTACTAAGGGATAACATGAATACAACTATTACTTGAATGTATTTAAGTTGACCCTACGTTCCAAGGTGTAAGAGAGGATTATATAAATAAAATAGACACATTGCATGAGCATGAGGATAGGAGTGCTGTACGATGTGTATCAGATACTGCGTTTTCTCAAGCCAACTTACTCTGTGGCCTGAGCAAATGGCATGCTTATAAATGAGGGACTCAGCGTCTCAGTATACATTTCCATCCCCGTGCCACGCAAATAATCATTGGTCCACACTTGCATGTCTGGAGACTGCAATCATTTACAGTTTTAATAAAAACATTTTTTACTTCAATCAAATTAAATGAACGGAATAAAAGGCGTTCCTGTAAAACAAGACCAAACATCATTTTGATTTATGTATATCGCCTCTTACTATCCGATAGGTGGTTAAAATCTGTATTAACAAGAGACATATTTAGCACTGAAGAAATTAACTAACGACATCAATGTGCTTGAAAGATACCTACAGTGCACAATATAATGTCTTACCGTTTTGAATGAACGCATGGCGAAAAGGTTCGCCATCATGGTCGAGAATCCAGGCGCTAAGCAGGATTGCGCAATAAATCCTAGCTTCAATTCAGCCAAGCATATTACATCATCTCCTTGCTTCCAGTCCCAAGATGGAATGTTTAACAAGTAAGCCTGTAACAAAAGCATTAAATCTTTTTTTAAATTTCTGTATCTTTTCCAAATTACCTATCATTCTGTATCAATGACATTAGCAACAGATCTACATGAGAAAAACTCATTTCGAAAATAAGTCCATAATCACAACAAGGTCATAAATGAGTGAGTGAGAAAAGCAAGATATTTTTAATGTTCATTTTCAGTTTTCAGTTGTACAAGCATTTATGTGTTGCGCTTCTATTTGCGTAAATTCCATCTGCCCATCCGTCTGTGGGTATTAGATCTCAGCCCTCGGACCTCGTAGAAGACTACAGTTTTTTTAATTGACGGGTATTCAACATGTAGAATGAGTGAATCCCACCTTTTTTATTTACTAAGATATAGATAACTTTAACTACATTTATACTTCCCATAAAAATGAATCCAGTGGGCATACTATAAAATTACAATAATAAACATTTTTGTACATGTGCGTGACTGCAGAAGTTTCTCATTTATGGAGAGATTTTCATGAAATTTGGATAATATCCTTCTGATAATAGTTCGTTACATAAAAGTCAAGAAAATGATACATTACTGGCGAGGAAATATTGAAGGATGAGGCCCCTTTGGGCCAGAGTACTTTAATTTCCGAATCAAGTAGTATCATTTTAGTGACGAGTTTTGTATTAAATTTTACCCGAAATCGTATTTAATATAACATTTCAATCTTCATATAGAACTTTTGACTAATGTCAATCTGCCAGTGATGACAGGAGTCATTATACAGGGTAGTGACTTGCGTAACGCATCATAGAGATTTCAATGTAAAATTCATAACATGCGATTATTGGCCCCCCAAATTATTTTAGAGCAAAAATGTATTAAGGTTTTTTGTAGAAAAAAATTTTTACGCCAATCAACCGTACCTATTAGTTTTCAATTTTTTGCATAATAAAGACGGAAAATTGGAAAAATAAAACACCCATCTTTTCCAATAATCTGCGATGCCATGGAATTTTCTAAAACAAAAAGATATCCAGTTATCAATTAGTTGCAGTTCGAAATGGACTTTATGATCGACTTGGTTACTGTCTTGCAGTTAATGGTGACTTATTCGAACATCTATTGTAAACTGTTATATTAAGAAATCGTTTTTAGTAATTTGGTCTTTCTTTATGTTGAATTCGCTGTTCTAAATACAATGCGATCAAAAATGATTGGCTCTCTAGTCGCCTTTGGAATTTTTGTTTACATGGGAAATCGTATCTAACTTGAACTTCCAAAGGCGACTCGACAGCCAATCATTTTTGATCGCCCGATATAATACTTTTTGATAGAATTTGATTTGTTTTATAGCAGACATTCCATGGCATGACGGATATTGGCGTAGTTTTTGTATTATAAAATTCCATGGCATGATAGATTATTGATAAAGATGCGGGTTTTATTTTTCCGATTTTCCGTCTTTATTATGCAAAAAATTGAAAACTAATACGGTTGATTGGCGTAAAAAATTTTTTTCTACAAAAAACCTTAATACATTTTTGCTCTAAAATAATTTGGGGAGCCAATAATCGCATGTTATGAATTTTACATTGAAATCCCTATGATGCGTTACGCAAGTCACCACCCTGTATACATTTAGCAATATGTCACAGATGCGGCCGGTAAAGTGACAACTTTTATTACCTCCTTATACCCCTGGTTTTCATGTGTACCTTCTTATCAATTAGTCTGGATCATACGTATGCATCTATCAGCTGCATTGTAAGGGCTATCATAAAATGTAAGCGTGCTGTGACCATTACCTAATGGGTGCGTTCGCCAGATGAAGCGCTTCGCGATTGCTACTTCAAATGTCTGGTGAACGACTCACTTCAAAGAAGGCGCTGCAGCAGCATACGAAGCGTATTTCGGCGACTGATTTCTCTAGCTAGCTAGAGTTAGTGTTTGCGCCTGCGCACTAAGTTATTGGTTTTACAATTTGTTCAGCAAAATCAGGAGCGCTTTATATGCGCTACTTTGTGAGCAGTGAGCGTACACGTGAAGTGAACTCAGCCATTGCCATCGGGTCTCTACGTGTATAATATAAAGCGCGTTTTGGATCTAATGCATCAACCCTCGATTTTGCCTCATTGTAAAAAAGATCATCTGCATCTCTAGTTTTTTGTTTTCAGCGTCTACTAAATGATCAGCAATGCTCCCTACACATATGGACACATCCTCACTGCAACTGATGCATGCTTCATCATTTGAAATTGCTTCTAGCTTTGCGTGTGTCGAGTAACCATTTTGTTCAAAAGGATATTAAACCTGATCATATACCATCATACACTGCAGATGTCTCAAGCATTTCTGTGTAAGTTTGCTCTTAACAAAATTTAAGAAAAAAATCTTAAACCTATTAATTCTGCTGAATTGGGATCAGATATGACGTTTTTCGGAATCGCAGTAAATAGTACGGCGTGGAAATAAAGACAAAAATGGAATGGGAAAGTACAGTGGCGCACAGATAACTGTTCCAAGTATTAAGAAAAATAAACCCTTTTTAAAATTCGGCTAAGTTCACGGGACCCATCTATAACAGTTGTGGCACATGTCTTACATTAAAGCGTAATTTGCTTATTTAATTTTCCCTATGCCTTATTTTTAGCTTTAGATTGGTTGGTTATCATGTTTGGTACTGTATTTAAGACTACCCTGTATACATATACTACGTGTATGTCTTAAATGAATCAAAAATTATTTCAGAGACAATGTGTTTCCAAATTATGATTCTCAAGAAATAAAAACACCTCCCCCCCTCTTCCAAACAAGCAAAAATTCGCTCTTCAGCTGGATCCAAATATCAATACACGGTTTACCCAGAAACCTTAAAACCGGCGTAGTAAGTGAATAATAAAAAATTAAAATATCTTGTTGACCAAAATCACTTCTGAAACCCATTGACGCAGGGGGGGGGGGGGTTGATCAAACAAAATTCAACAAGATTCGCTTGGGAGCGCTAGGATTTGCGACCCTAACGCTACAACAATCACGAAAAAGTCACAATTTAAAAAAAAATTGTTTAATTGCCTCTCCATATGCTTGCGAACAATTTAGTAAAGCGAGTAGAGCAATGGACTTCGATTTAACAAAAACCATCAAGAAGCAAATACTATTCTATCATAACCAAAAAACAAGAGACGAAGAATGACATACGATTTTCAGTAGGGGAATTTTTTTCCACATTTTATGATCATTTTGCACAAGATATCTTTAGATAGGGACCGTAATCCTATCAATACTACTAATGCTTGTATAGGGCGCAAGGTTCGTCCGATTGTTACGTCACAGTCTTTATAAATCGTGGTAACAAATTAAAGTAACCTTTACACAAAGAAAAGACCCTTTCTCACAAACGATTTCCTTATTCCTATAGTGTAGAATCATTGAATTCGTAAAGATAAATAGATGATTTCCTTAAAAATCATGTTTTCAGATTTTCAAAACTAAAAACTTAAATTTTGACGACCATGTACAAGTTTTTTGAATAGCTGTGGTACCTCTACGGCAAGACGTATTTCTTATTCACGCCAATTATGAAAGTAATTGGAATTTAAGTAAATGGATTTAACCCAGCAATCCATTTCGAATGCATTATAAAAGGAGAATATTATTTTGTGAAGGATTCTCGAAATTTCCAAACGATTCAAAAACCACTCAATTGAGATACAGTAAGCACATTTAATTCAAATATTGTATTAGATTTAAGGTAAAGCCGAAAGTCGCATATGGTGAATAATATTTAAGATTATTACCCAATGCCACTATGTAACTGATACAGAAGGAAAAGGAATTTTAACCCATATACCCCAAGTCATCAAAACTAGAATTTCCTTACCTTATTGTGGTATTGCATTAGTTGGATTATAACTCGAATGTCATCACTATAGTTTTTAATTGAAATCACTCTCATAATATTGGCCGCATCTTCGGCATCTGGATCTTGGCAATATTTGTTAGCCAACACTAAACAGGCGTCTGCTTCATGAACCTAGAAAAATTCCTTTTGAAAAAACTTTTCATCGTGAACTCAAACAAACTCATTATTTATTATTCATCAGTTGAATTAGAACTTATTTAAAATGTAAAAATAAACTGAAATTAAGATTTGGATTTTATCTTTTTATTTTATAAAACTGTTTAATTTCCTAACAAGTATTTTACAAATATCTACAGTACATTACATTACGGCCATGCAATTTTTTCAAATTAACCAAAGCGAAAAAGTTTATTGCCATGATCACTGACTGATTTACATTCATTAAAATATACCTAATGAATGATATACCAATGTGCGATTTTCATTAAATTCTAAGTGATAAGATTCTACCATTTCTACTACATGCATTTAACTTTTAGCATTCGCATTAATTAGTTCGAATAAAAATCCATTGAGTACCAAAATTATACGCACATCATCGAGCTAACTTACCATTATTTTTGTGGTACAGATACGAAATACAGAGCTTTCTTTTTGTAAATATGCTAGCTTTAAAAGGATCTAGGGAACATTTCTAGGATTATTTTCTACTTTATTGAACTGTTAACAAAACTATGTCCAGTCAAAGCAAATAATTTTGTGATGTTAGTTTCTGTTCTAAACCTATGGGTAAGTACTGGATATAGTTTCTTAAAGTATGGGTTATAGTTAACTTTGGGAAAAGAGAAGGAATATGTTGCAATAGTATCCTTTCATAAGAATTTAAAACACTTTAGTTCAAGAATCTCTCAATATCAGATCAACCAAAGCAGCCGACGCAATACGAGGGGTAGTTGTTACACATAGCGACATAGTTATAAATCTTGCTTTCTGAATCAAAATAATCTCGATCCCAATTAGGTGAATTTGAGGACCTGGTCGAATTTGTAGAAGAATCCTTGGCACGCCGACAACGGGGCCGGACCCAGGTAAGCATGATAAAGGGAGCTCCGCGCGATAATTACAGCGCATGAAAGAAGAAAAGGTGGTAATGGTGTTGAGCAATAGACAAAACTAAGGGGGGGGTTTAAATAGATCGTTTAACTATGGCGACCTTTGATCTGTCAAGACTAAGAGTTTCGGTTCGAAAGTTATTCAGCCGTGTGATGTATCACTAACGTTAAACTTAACGTGAAGGACAATTAAAAATACGTTTTTTTAGTAGATACCCTGCACATTAAGTATGACGTTTCTGATGCATGACAAAGCTGAATATGCGCATGTCAGACAACCACACGATATCAAGAAAGACCTGGTTGAATTAAACATATAAATAAAATTGCCTTTGTTATAGTACCTGTGTGTACCTGTATATCCCTTTCTTCCGTGGCCTACCTCTGTTGTTTATAAAGTCACCCTGATCGGCCCCAGAGCGTGAAATGGGTCTATCCTAATGTCTAATTGTGACTTATGTTTAAACTGTGGGCCAAAATGGGCAAGATCCCGAAAAGGCCTTATATATATATAAAAAAAAAAGAAAGACCTGCAGTCCTTAATAAAAGATGAAAAAACACATGTGAGGAAGAAGAAAGTGGAATATAACGTTTTCGCCACATTTATAAATATCAAAGCAAAAGCTTACCACCAGCAATTAGAATTTCCCATTGTTGGCAAAGTTAAATAAGTTGTTTTAAATAGGTACATCAGTTTTCAGCACAATACTTAAAGTGTGACTTTTGTGTGCTACACGTTCTTTATGAAAATTAGCAATGGGCTCTAATTTTCTAATAATGCAATTCTTGAACTAAGATGTATGTAATTACAAAAATTATTGACAGAATGAAATAATTTTGCAACTATTAGAGAAAAAAGGTTAACATTGAAAACGTGTCACCACAAAATCATTTCCTTACTTCTAATCGTTCGTTATTCTGTGGAAAGTTATGAGATAACACACCCAGGTCAATTGCTAGTATTCTGCTTAACGCTTTCCATAAAATTAACAATGACACAATAAATTTTTCCATTTAAAACAGTCCAATTTTGTTCTTTGCTGCTTACCTTCACCCTTTGTAAGTCGATAGGGTTCATGATGGTACCTTGGAAGAACTCTACAGTTGTAAAGTGTCTCTTGAAGAGACCTTCCAGTTCAAGGTCAGGTGGTTTCCTGCACAACGGAATAGTTACCAAAATTGTACATTACATATGAAAGCCTTTGCATAACTAAGATAAAAATTAAAATCTATATTTGTTCCCAATCGAGCATTCCTTCTCAGCAATACCATGCAGCAGAAAGACAGCCTTCGCTATATCCACTACTCCAAGTATAATCTTATATGTTCTGTTTTTGGACACAGTTTCTGACACAAAAAATGAGCCGCGAATAAACATATAAGATTAGCTAATATAAAAATAAAGCTTAAATATGTAACACACGATCCAATTTTTATAAACAAGATATCCCAATGCTACCTTGACTCGTTCAAGGTCAACAGCGTTCATCATGGTTCCCTGAAAAAACTCCACCGTTGTATAGTGACGTTTCAATAATCCTTCCAATTCCAGATCAGGTTCTTTTCTAGAAAGCGAGGGTTATTCAAAACGTGTACTTAAATATATAGAAACGAAGACATCTGTGCTTATGAGATTTCACTTAAGAGTAGATACAGTACAATAGTATGCCTTTGATATTGATATTCTTACCTATGAAGAAAGACTACCTCCACATCTACGTCCTCACGATCTTCGTGTAAAAAATCTTTGAGGAAATGAGAGACGGATTCATATGTGATGTGCCCACAAACCACGATATGCCTAATATAAAACACATTTTAGTAAGTAAGAAAAATTAAAAAATTTGCTTTACACCTATATCAACTTTATCTGAACTAAAATGCATGAACTTTCTGCTTTTTTATATTCTATGATGACAGAATGACGTATCATGTAAATCATTTGATTGTTAAATTTTTCTCTTGGCAGATGTTTAGGTAACTCCAAAAATAACCATCCACCAATAGAATTATCAATAATAATGAATTGTTTGCTTATTGTTATTTCATACACTTATCTGTTAGTATTAAAAAAGAAGAGTTAATGCCTGATTTCTAAATTTCATAATGCAGCACTACAAAGGAATAATGCAATCTCAAAACTGTGCAGTTTTAGTTTGCAGATATATACTAAGGGCACATGCAAATTAAATCGTGATTAATCCTAATATATGAACATCCTTGACTTCACGAGGAGCTAATCTTGTGATTCTAAAACAGAACAGAAGTCAAAAGACATTTTCATTTTGAAAAAAAGGCACTAGTTTGAACTAATCAATTGAGCTTGTACCTAAAAACTAAGTACAGGATGAGCGCCTGCGCACACAGCCTGGCCACGCACATAGATCCAATTTAATACGCATGCAATTCACTCGCTAACATTTAAACATCAAGGACATGATTGAGAACATACAAAGATATTCAGATAATTTTTTACCTCAAACATGTCCAAAAATATTGTAATTAACACCTACATATCTCAATAACATTGTTGTGAAACTGAAGAATAGGGAATAAGGTACACACCAAGAAAATAGGCAATGGAGTTTGGACAGTCTGCGTGCAGGATTTGGTACATTGAAACAAGTAAGCTGGTTGATATAAGTTTTCTTAACACGAATACAGAATTTAACGTTAATTAGTTGTAATGTGTTAAGAATACCAATACCATAAGGTTAATTCTCACCTTCTGCCTCTTTCATTCTTCAAAGTGCCACCATACTTCGGCCTAGTCCCGATCAAGTCAATTATCTCAGGGATACAACTGGCAAATATCGCCTAGACGCCAGCCGCACAAACAAAACAATACATACGGATCATTGACAGCAGAACAGAGGCAAGTGTTGATCCTTCTTAAACAAGTTTCATAATAGTGTGATGCTCAAAATCGGGTTTCTAAACTGTTTTACCTACCGTTCTGATGTCAAATGTTATTTTAAATATGTATTCAAATGGTAAATGTAACCTGTGCTAGAATGGAAGGAAAACTTGTTTAAGAAAGGCTCAACTTAAAATATATGTACACAATAAAGACCTGCTCTAAGCACGAATGGGACAAGGGCAGGTAGGAGGGGATTTTTGGGATTATGAAATAACAAATTTATTTATTAATTTACGATACAACATTAAACAATTAAGTCCTAGTAGAGGAGCCTTCTAGGTATGGATAAATTTTTATCATTATACAGAATGTGTTATTAAATTTTGACTACCATTTACTCTCTTTTCAGTTTTCTGTTCTTAATCATACCTATATTCTACACAAAACTAATGAATGTAGTATCAGTATCAATTTAAAATTCAGCACGCTCAAACATCCTGCACATTCTAGTGAAAGAGCGCGGCCGTGCGTGGCGCTAGCAGGCTGTGCAGGCTTTGTTGGGTGCTACTATACTAAAATCCTACTAAAATCTAAACAGGCCTATAGATTCTTCCATTCTGTACGCTGTAACTGGTTGGACTTTGTTAATGACTTTTTATTATTGCTTGTCTATTTAACCCACTAAAGTGTTCAAAAACAAAACATTATAGATAAAGTGTTGGCGTTTGTTTTATATCTAATAAAAGTAAGCATACAGAATGTTGTTTTGGAGTAAGCTATGTTATTGCATGCTAAAGAAATCAATGCTAATTTAGTGTTTTGCTACAAGAAAATGTACTAAAAATATTACCCCCGCTACTGCGTCTAATTTTAATTATCTTATACTTTAAAAGTATGATTTGTTAATTTTGCAACCACACAGTAACAAACAACTTGTTAGTAGGAAGTAAGTAGGGTAGGGGTAACACTTTTGAGGTGTCAAAGTTACTGACTAGCGCTTAGCTGTTTGCAACTGCTACAAACTGATAAAAAGTAGCATCATTCTGAGTGTTAGATAATGCAGTTTTCTTAATTTATACCTGCGTCGAATGTCTTTTGAGTATGATCCGCCATATTTGGGCCGACTGGCAGCAAGCTCTGTGATCTCAGGAATCCAGCTGGCAAACACGGCCTAGCAACCCACACACACCCCATCAGGCTCCTCCTTGGACCCCATTTAAATACTACTCTACTTTCATATAGATAATATTCAAACTTTTTGATTGTATTGTTTAATACAACCTACATATGGTAAACATTAAGGTAAATAATAAATAAATAGAACATCGGGAACCAAGGATTGTGCAGTACATTCTTTATCATAATTAGTAAGTACACTGTACAAATTCAGAATATAGATTTTATCAAAGTAATGTACCCACTAACTATTAGCAAAAAAATGCATCACTGCGTTGAAAATACAATTTTAGAAATTTCACGTTATTTGTTAGTATGTATCACAAAATGACAAAGGTAACAGGATAAAGGGCATCTTATATTCTAAAAAGGTGAAATCAAGTGCAATGTGTTAAAAGCTATTTATAGAATGTAGGTATGTGATACTTGATGGTGCACTACGTATACTTGGTTCCAACGGATTCCGCTAACCTACACTTTAAACCCCAAACAGGCAATAGCAGGCGGTGTTATTCAAAAACAAAATGCTTATATAGTGTGCGGGGCTGGCTGTGTTTAAATCAGAAAAAATTCTAAGATTTATTGATCCTTTTTTTGTATAATTTTATCAGAAATCATGCAGATCGATTTAGTTAAATTGCATATGCATTATCAGTTGTTCACAAAACTATTTCTTGAAATAATTTTGCCATTCATCATTGGGAGAGAAGAAATTTGATAGAGTTGGTAATACTAAGTGCAAGACTTGGAATAAAAAAGCTGCACAAATTCTGTGAATATTAACTAAAAGCATTTTCTCTGTGCACTATGATGGTGCCTATGCTACTCGTTCTTAACCAGATTTCTTCTCAAAATGTAATATTAAATGTACCTCTTTCCATGCTCTCTCTTGTATTCGCCACAGTACTTGGACCTAGTGCCTACGAGATCTATAATCTCTGGAATGCTACTAGCAAATATTGCCTGCAAACAAACATTCCTTCTACTATTAAATGTTGTTTTATTAATAAGAAAACAACATTGATTGTCTGTACATCTTCAATAACAAGCAAGGTGTAAAAAGCGCTCCAATAGTCTAATAAGGGAGCCGGGTTAGATCGATGAAGCTAGCTACAAGTTGCTAAAGCCAAGTGCCAGTGCAATTTACGTACATCATGCATTTACTAACATTTACACAAAAAACACAAACCTTTATTTATTTATTTTTTAAGTGAAATTTTCCATGGGGGGTATTGGATAAAAAAAAGGTTTAGGTGATCAGGAAGCGGAATCGGAAAATATATTATAAATCTAGAAAAGAATAAACAACATACTAGTAATATTTATTCTTTAAGACTGCTTTATGCAGAACGAGCATCAACGATCATGGCTTTAAGTTATTTTAGGAACAACAAACTACTTCATTTTCATAATATATAAGCCTGAAGGTTGAAAGGGCAAAAAGATAGATGCAAGATATTTTTGACAATTATGCAAAGAGAGATTGTTTAGAGTTTAGATCATTTACAATTTTTAAAGCTATAAGCGCCACGACATAATAGGTATAAATATATAATTCATTCACATAATTATGTATTTATGCTCTTTTATTTCTGTATCAATAAAAAATTAAGAAACTTACCAAACCAACGAGAAGAAAAAATACTAAGAATGTTCGACCAAGTAGTGTATCACAGTGTTCATCACCATAACCTACTGTTGACATTGTCACAATTAGAAAATAAACACAGTTCCAGTAGGGCATTTTGTGTGAATTGCTGAACTCTAATGGATCGCCTGAGTTTTCCAACTAAAAACATGCGTGCAATGTTTAATGTATTCGACACACCTCTGCTACTATTGGAAAACTATATGTCTTACCAAATGGATTATTCCTGCAGCAGTAAGCCACACTGATATAAATATGGACACCAATTGTGCAAGACGAATGGAACTTGACGTTTTCAGTATATTGAGATATTGTAAAATATCTGGTACGGTCATAAGTCGTAATGCACGAAGGAAACGAAGACCTACACGAAAGATTGCATAGAAATTAAGTTGCTAATAAAAATATTATATTACCTATCCAAGTACGATCCAGGTATATGGAGACAAAGGACGGGGGTATCGTAAAGTAATCTACGAAGGAATACATCTCTAGCATGAACCATAACTTATCGCTAGCTGCTATAAACTGAAACAAAGTTTAAATGTAAGTACATACTTATGTATATAATCATTGAGTAATTATCCTTCACTCAACGATATACCTAATGCATATAGTTTATATAATTTAATAGCAAATATTCCTTTGCTGTAGGTGCAAGTTTGCGGTTAGGAAATTT
The DNA here is from genome assembly GCF_008802855.1 of Photinus pyralis. Taxonomy (NCBI): domain Eukaryota; kingdom Metazoa; phylum Arthropoda; class Insecta; order Coleoptera; family Lampyridae; genus Photinus; species Photinus pyralis. The sequence goes on along the minus strand of NW_022170403.1, from coordinate 13,112,625 downwards.
CAGTGCTCAATAAGCTATAGTTACACAATATGTTATTTTAATTTATTGACATAAAGTTAACCCCTAAATCGGATCCAAAAAAGCGGCAGAGAACGTTGGTGTGATCCTATGGGGTCATTGGATTTGACCAATTTTCAATAGGCTTGTTACATGTGGAAGCGGCCGAAGCCTTTGGCAGTTATCATGTTCACGGACGGACAGACAGACTCAAAGCTTCCTAATCACTTTCCTTTGCCAATAGGTCCACAGAAAAAACACACCAATAGTACCGCCTACCAGGATTTACTTCGATGTTTCGAAAAAGCAGTGGCAGTTTCTCAAACTCGACAATTGAATTAAAAGTTTTGGAATACATCATTACAGGGCGCTATGTGCGCCTATACTTTCTACCAGGCTCATCTGTGCAAAATTATGAGGTAAATATCTACTGCACCATCCACGGGTTGGTTTGGTCTGTTGAATGTTCTAAGAGCTATTGTCCTACTTTTTTCACTATTTGGTTCTTTGTGGTGTCGAGGCGGTACCAAAGAATGGATTTTTTTTTGTGACACTCACGAAAACAGTTAGAAGAAAAAACCTACGTTTGTCACTCCTCCCAATTTTAATTTTTTGCCATTTATTGTGCTTATAACTTAACACCCAAAATCTTGGTCTAAACCCCAATGTGATTGAGGAAGCGGTTAAATATATTACACAGAAAGAAAATTCGCTTTGTTGGCGAACATTGTTATTACTTCGGGCAGTTATTTATTATCTACACTTTTTTATTTATGGACGGATTTTTCTGAAATTTTTAGAAAATGTGCTTCTTATAAAAGAAAATTGTATCACCTGTCAAAAAAAAAACGGATTGCGCATGCGCAGACATAACTTTCTTATTTGTAAAATCACTGTGTCTGAAATTTTAACTGAGGATGCTTCACTTCAAAAAATGGGTTGTGTATGCACAGAGCCAATTTCCTTAGCTGTAGGCGGATTATTTTGAAATTTTTAAAGAAGGATGGCAAGTTGTTGCTGTTCGGTAAGAGTATGGAAACTTCCTTATATCTTTTTAGATGTTGCTATGCGAAGTGGCACACGATCACTAAACCATCCACATGAACAACTGTCCAGCTATCTCAATAAAACCCTAACAACACTTTTTACATGAAAACTTTCATTAAAAAATGTATTCGACATAAACAAAGAACCTCGCAAAGAACGAATACTGCGCAAAATAAACAATGGCGCTCAAGGTGTGTGACCGATACCTATACCACGCACATGGGATCGTTTGAAACAAATTGATCAAAAGATATGTTAATCACTTTAAAGTGTTAATAATCCTAATATCCGGTCCTAACTCCGATTTTCTTTCACAGATACACAAAAACACGAACACCAACATAACGTTGCACGTGACGAAAATGCGGGATGTATATTGGTTAAGAGGGCACGCTTTCTACAAAATCTGCGGTCAGAAAAAGGGGATCGTTTTATATTTGAGATTCGGCGAGGCATTTATAGTAAAAATCTTGTGGAAGAAGAATTCTTACTGAAATCTTCGAAGAGAATCTATACTGGTTGAGCGCTACATTTTTCGATAGCGTGTTGATTTTTGCTTCTTCGCCCCAGATTTTCCGATCCTGCTTCTTTATCATTTTGTTAACATTAGGTAATCAAATCCACCTTTGGTCAACGGCCCACTTTGATAGCTCCCCCCCCCCCAACTCGTACAATGCATTGCGCGTCTCTAATCTAAGTGAACAATAAATAAATAAAAATACAAGGCGGTTATTTAAACAAAATTTCAATACATGTAATAAATAGGTACAAATCAACATTGACCTCAAATTTAAATAAAATAAATAAAAGGTATATCCATGTCAATACTGCTGACTAGGGATATAACGGAAGTGGTTATATCGGAACCGAATTCGGAAGCGGAGTTTTTAAATTTGGTTTATTGGAACCAAAATCGGAATCGGAACCGTAATCGCAGGCAGAAGAGACATGTCGCATCTTAAACAATATTATATGTAAATAGATCAAATTAAGTAACTCGAAAAGAAGCAAATTATAGTTAATGAACACAACAAGTGAAAAGGTAATCAACAGAAGACACGGGATGAGGAAGGTTCCCCTTGTGACAGTAGTATAAACTTTGTACGCAAACGCACTGCTTGTGACCGCACCGACCCTGTTCATCAATCTCTGATATAACATTTGATGAAAATTTGTTCCGCTCTTTTGGACCTCTGTTACATCTCTAATGCTGACGGTTACCTTACTGATTTTAAAATCTATTAATGGAAAACTATTTCATCAGACAGAAGAACAGAAAAGAAATTTTGAAAAGCCCTTTAGTCATCCTGATCAATAAAATTTACCTTCAAAATGTGATCATTACCTTATCAGTTTCATTTTAACAACTTGTTCACCAGTTTAAATTTTTTGCTTTTTTTCGAAAAAGTGGATATGCAAATGGAGGAACTGGTACACTCCGAGATAACAAATATTCCAAAGAACTGTCCTACTACGAAAAAGGCAGCATTCATAAAAGGAGAATGTGGCAAATTTGAACAAGCAAAACTAATGGAGTTTAACCTTGCGAATGGAAAAACAAATATGTGGTAAGCGCTGCTTCAAACATGTATGGAGTTAGTCCAATAACATCTGTTAAAACTTAAAAGATATTTACAAAGGAAGAAGTATATTCATAGTTCAAGCCACGCACATCTTTATTTACCTATTATAACAAATTCACAAATTCATAGGTGGAACTGACAAAATATAAATCAATATCGAAATAGAAAATTTTTGTCCTTTATTTTCTCGGTTATCAAATGCAGCTATCCATAATGCATAGATTTTACCTTCGTAAAAGAAGTATCAAAGCTATTTCGCAGCTACTCAAACTCCGAGTCAAACTCTATGGAACTCGACATCTGTTGCAAGGATAATCACATTAGAAGGGAAGAATAATTTAGCTGCAAAAAGAGGACGATGCGCTGCCAGTGGCAAGGCACAACAAAATCTCGCAGTTACTGTACAAAGTGTGGCATGTGTGTTGACTATTTTGTTACCACAGAAAATGAATTTTACATATTTTCCTATCCGTCTAAGGTGCTTTAATTATTCGCTGCTCTGATACTTCTGCTAATAGGTGTCCAGTGGGTGTATGGTATCTATGCCTAATTACATCATAATCAACTAAGCATAGTTTAGTGCACTTTCATTTTCAAAAAATTAAAAGTGCACGTTTGCGCTCTAGATGTCTGTCTGAGTCACAATTCACAAAGGCTCATGCGCTCAGAAATTAAAAATGTTTGCATCCTCGGTTAAGGCATGAAATGTCCATAAGGGCTATTAAAATCGAAAAAACAAATAAGAACGTGCACTCTTCGCCTCTTGATCACAAGCGGCTTAACGAATTTTTTTTGTAATTTTCCTGTACTAATTTAAGAAGTTAATGATAAATAAAATTTAAATTCTTTACAAAAAACGTACAAAATTCTTTGAGTACTAAAGAGTAAATAAACACGACTTTTGCTTACACATTTTTTAAATTAGATAAATACCTAGTGTTGCCTTACCCTGTATAAACCTCGAAGCTAGAAATAGGTACCTACCATGAAAATTACTGTAATCCGAATGGCTTTAATTGGTCACCTTTCAAACGTCTTGAGCAGGAAATTGCGTCCGAAAAAATTCAACTTTCTTCGAAGTTCGGATATCGCATGAAGTTAAATTAAAACATATTTTGTATTTAACTTTATCCTGATCGCAGGATCGTAATAATCATACCTCAGAGTCAGAGCATTGAATTTATAACTATCAGAAGCGCAGGTTAAATGGCAGGATATGTGACTGTTTTCAATAGTTTAAATTACAAGACGTAGATGTCTCTACCATCGAGAAAGATGAATAATAATGTCAGTTTTTTACCTTTGTTAATTATTATACAGGAATCTGTAATGAACCCACTATCTCGATTTGTAATTGTTGTATACAGAATTCTAGATACCCAAGAAACGTACTTATAAGGCATTTATGTGGCACACAGGATGTTGAATGACGTAAGATAAACATTCTTCCTTTCATGAATCGTGACCTTACTTAACATTCCTTAAGGAAGATTGAATTACATTTGAACAGGAAAGCAAAAAATACGCAGGCATCCTTGATCACTGTAACAGAAATTAAATGTACCTACCTATCTATTCTTAATTTTTGTGTGTGTCGGTTAAACCGTTGCCACCGGTTAAACTACCTAGGACAGGGGTCGGCAACCTATTGAAACGGAAGAGCTAAAAATTACAATTTACAAAATTTCCCAATTCTTAAAGAGCCACAAATAATTTTTGATTCAATATTATAGTTTTTGGCTATATACAGGGTCCTGCAACAGTCCGTCGGTTTTTCCTACATAGCTGATAGATACCTGGTAAAAATATTGGTGGTTGCGGATCTACAGAAATTATTTTTGAATGTACAGGGTGTTCCATTTTTACGATGTCAATTAATAACTGATCTTTTTAAATAGAACATCCTGAATATTTGGTTGTTTCAATGCCGTTTGTTCAAAGTGCTATAACTATTCTTTTTCAAATGGAACTACCACTATTTTATTTCGCTATTCGCTTTTGTCTTCTCTTAAATGTTTATAAGGGGTGCCCTGTGCTTAAACTCCGCAGTGTTTAGGTTATTCAATATTTTTCACAAAAGTACCTACTCATTAATTAATTACGTGTTTATACATCGGAGTAGGCTGGCTATAATCAAAAAAACAAAAGAATACCAGAAAGTAAACAAGTGTCAAAAATTAGATAATTATTCGCTGCAAGTATACTTTTGATACAAAATAAGATTAATTAAAAAGGCGAATTTCGAACAAATGAACTAATTTCTTTAGATAAATACGGAGAGTCGCGACTTTATAGGTATCAAAAGAGCCGCAGGTTGCCGACCCCTGATCTAGGATCACACGTCACACCTGGCAATTTTGATACAAAATAAAAAGCTCGTTAACCTCTTTTCTTTTAAATTCTGACGTTTGAAATTTGTTCTCAATGGTTAATCGATAACTTATCGATAATTATCGATTAATAGATAGTCAATCGATAAATTTAAAAAAAATGGTCGACCGGTCAACAAAAAAAGAATTTTTTGCGCATGGGATTTACACAATATATATTCTGACTATAATAAGCAAAAATAAATAAAAAGTGCGATTAAGACATCGAAAATATTTGCTTTTACAAAAGTTACAGCGATTTGATTGAAAGCTTTCAGGGGCGAAAATTAAAGCTGGAATCTTTGTTTTCCCTAAAAAAAAAAGAAAAATGGAGGGTGATATTTTTCCGCGGTTACTTAGCAAAGAGGAAAAAAAATCCTGGAACAGTTTTAAGGCAATAGTCCATGGTTTCCCGTTCAGTGTTTCCTGGGAAACCATAGAGCTGAAAATTATGACGAGCTGACAGGATTTGGTTTTGTATCATGGGGTATAGAATGTCTCTAAAGAATAAAGATGCACAGGTTACATTCTCATTTAGATCAATTTAAGGATAATATGGGAGCTTATTCGGAATAAGGACAACACTTTCTCGAGACAATGGAACTTAGGCACCTTCCCAAGGCCAGGAAGTTGGAAGCATGATGGAAGATCAGATTCAGTTGAACATGACAAAAACAGCAAAACTGTTCCATTTTTAAACATTTAGACTCTAAGATAAACAAATTATAAATGTAGAAACGTTACCATTTAATAAATCATGCCTATGTAAGTAGGATTCTATAGGTATTTTTATTTTTTGGTTTTTTGCATTTTTTTCACACAAAAACAAATACATAACCATTTTTTGTTCTAATTCTTGTTTGTGGCTATAGAAGCAATAAAAATAATGTATATATGTCCCATGCGCAAAAATGCTGTAGACCGGTGTAATTTATCGAAAATGTTAAAGGATTGGTCGATAAACCTATAATTACCGATAATCTATCGATTAATCTCACAACTAAACTATTAAGATAGATAATTATCGAGAGAATTTTTAACGACATAAACTTTTCAATGTTTAGGTATACCAGTTTACTTCCAACAAAAGCGATGTAAGAGCATTGTTGAGTTGCCATATGATCACAATTCACAACCTACTGCTGTACTCATTTTTGAGGATTATCGTCCACTTGATCACCTTTGATTTCAGACAACTTGAGCATCAAAAGATCCTGTTTTATTTAAATTATCTCTCGCAATATCAATACCAAAAAAACAAAAATGTTAGCGAGTGTACGCATGGATGATGTAATATATCGATTGAGAATATATGTCGATGAAATTTATGAAAAAGTATCGATAGTTTTCTCTTGATAATTTCCGCTACTTATTTATTAATCGATAAATATCAGAGATAGACAATTTTCGTGGCAATAATAATCGATTATTATCAGCAGCTAACAATCATTATTAATTATTTTCAAAACTTATCGATAATTATAAAAAGTTATCGATAATTATCAAACGTTATCGATCATTATCGAAAATTAGCCTTACGATTTATCGATAATTGTCGATTATTATCGAAAGTTAACGATAAGTGATTAATGTTATCGATAATTATCGATAGTTATCAATTAATGATTAATCGATAATTATCAGACTGAACAGACTTATCGGATAAATCGATAACAATTTCATTTATCGCTCAGCTCTAGTAGGTATACGAATTCACGTAAACTGGGACCGATTTATTTGTGCACAATGCTGCATGGTTATAAAAAAAGCTGATTCGCGAAATTTAGTTATCAAATGTGAATGTGGAAATGATGTAGCTGCCTGCTTGCAACGGACAATATTTTGCCTTAAAATTTTTTTTGATCGTTTTTTAATAACAAAATCTCCCGCTTTCAGTAAAAATGTGGAACCTGCTTATTTTACTGCCTGTGAATAGAATGTATGAAATTGCATTCCTTCAAGGACAAGGACTGCAAGCTTCGTTCGTCTAAATGTATTATTATTTACATTACAAATTTACGCAATGCTTCTTAAGGGATCTATTTTTAGAACATTCCAATCCTATTTATAAAACCATTCCAATTGATAACACAAAAAACATCCGGAGTTCCTGACATCTGACGATTAAAAAGGAAAATATTCGAATGGTCAAAATAAATGGTTTGTAATGCTGCCATCTAATGTCAATGTAACGCTCCACTTTCGATCGCCCACGGACTTTCAAACGATCGAACTGCTCCTAGCGGCGGCCAGTTGGCACATGGTCACAAACTGTTATATGGGATCTGCGCTTCTGATAGTTATAAATTCAATGGTCAGAGTAACAAATAAAGATGGAGTAAGCGTACGCTATAACAACGTGAACGTTTGTTTTGATCCGACATGATCGTCGAGAGAACGAAAGTAAACATTAGTCAGTGGCGTAGGGTTTATTTATTTTTGTCGGCAACAAAGTTTATGTTTTGTTTACATTTGTGCAAACGTAATAACTTTTTACTAAATATTTATGACCAAAAGCTGTATGTGTTTGAAAGGTATGATGAATGATGATACTTCAAAGTGGGAACTAAGAAAGAAATCTAAACACATTAAAATGCGAAAATTCTCGTATGCAACGTCTATGACTTCAAAACACTTGACCGCATCAAAGGTTATGTTAGGTAATTCAATAATTCTACAAATAATACAGCTTTTCCCCATTTCAAAGGGCGCCCATAAATTAATACACCACAATAGAATAAGTCATGCACTATAAAAACGCCTAAAAATTAAGGAATCAAGTTTTACCAAAATAAACAAAATACCTCTCAACGGAAAACAAAGTTACAGCGTCTGTGACAGCGTTGCCGTTGTGGTGCACTAATCACCATAACTTTTTACGTTTAATAATTGTAAGTTAAAATTGTTTAGGTTACTGAACTCTAATAAGCATCTAAAAATCCATTTAGATTACTCCAGATGCATATGTTATTGTACCTTTAATAACTTATTAATATTCCCTTAAAAACTATCTCGTGAAATGTGACAACTTATGGTTATGGGTTGTTTACACGGGGACAGTCACTAAATTTTAACCAAATTTTAAGTCACTTGAACCATTTGAACAGCGCGAATGTGGCAAGTAACAAGTGATGGAGCAAGTAAAAATTTAGTAGGTACTTACTTGGATAGAATGTTTTCTATTTTTTCGAGCAAGTTGCCGTAGGTATGTATTGGTTTGCTTGACTCGTCTGAACACACAAATAAGTAATAAGTGATAAGTTCACCGGTTGGTGTATGTGCATTGAATTATAAATTCAATGGTATGTGCATTGAGTAAATATAGGTGCTCCAGCAGCTGGAGCGTTTGTTATGTATCCACAATCGCGTATCCCATGATCCATCTGTAGTATATTTAAATCTGTGATGTTACGTGTATGCACGGTGGATCTGTCCGGCGTACATGTAACATGTCCGCAAGCTCGCTCGTGTCGCAAACGTAAACTTTGTGAATAATAAGCGGAGTAACATGCTCGTAATACTATCACAGGCGATGTGCGAGAATTTTAAATTCGAATTAACAAAACCCCTGCGCACTGTTAAGTAAGTACAGTATCGACAGTGTATCCGCGACTTTTCCTGAATCTATCGATTGCAGTCGAGTACGGTACAATCAACACTAGACGCGACACCACTTGTCTTCTTTTCTACTCGGCAAACCTGATAAATTCATACCCAATACAAAACATAAGCATTTCCAATGCTAAAACGGCGTATCTCCCTTAGAGAAGGAAACATACTCGTAAAACCAGCCTACGACTGGAAGTTAGGCAATATGCATACGAGGTCAGATTTGGAACACGCGCTTCCTGTACATAAAACATATAAAACAGTCGGAGTGCCGCCATCGTTACGAAGTGAATCCACCTTGAGCCCGACAAATACGCACGTGTGTAGTCATTTCACGGATTTGTTTGCCTTTGCAGGACCTAGAATCATTGAGTAATTAAATCCTTCACTCAACGATAGAATCACCAAATAGGAACTTCTTGAAAATATGTGAAATTTAAGAAACCAAAATGGAAATGCGACTAATCCTACTCCAATTAAACAGTCATATTTTGTTTAAATTACTTCGAATATAATGGAGGCGCATATTGTGCTAAAGATTTAAATGATCGTTTGGGTAACTTTACAAGCAAAATTGCGGAACAACACCGAACTAATGGTAAAACTGTTTGTCAAATACAATCCGATCAGTGTTACCTTTTATGGTGATATTTTAAAAGTGAAATTTGAAGACTACGGTGATATTAACATTCCAGAACAAAATGCGCATTTTTGGGGAACAGGTTATTTCATTAATACGTATGTGTTCATACTTGTAAAGATTGTAGTGGTCCATCAACCAAGCACACCTAACTACTAATGAAACAATTTTCTGCTTATTATATTTGAAAGTTTCCGGTGCAAGTTTCCCGAGAAGCTGTGGGGAGATTGCACAAATGAATTTTAGGTCTCCAAAATGCCTTCAAGTTGCTAAGTACTGTAGCGTCGGAATTAATCGCTCTCTACTGGTAACTCATGTAACAATTTTAGGAAATTTATTAAAACGTAATGTTACGCCTATGTTTGTAAAGATTGAATTTATCGAGCTTTTGGCGCGAGGATTTCCCAATGCATAGAATCAATCGATTTTAAGAGAGCGGAAAGTAAAGTCCTATTCAGGCGCTCTCCAGATATCAAACATTTATAGACCGTTTGTTCAGTCTTTTTTTTATAATTTAAAAATTCAGCTTTTGAGCTATTTTTTTGGCAAAGAAGGGTTTGAAACCGTAAGTTCATTTTCATTTTATTTCAATAATTAATTATGGTAATATTTTAGCTTCTTATTCTGGTTATTGTTAATTGTTATAACTACCTCATCGTAATATACCGAGCATCAGACCAATCGCCTCGCCAGTGCAAATCAAGGACGTTTTACCTAACCATCCACCCAGAACCAACAGGAAGAAGACCAGCCACTAACAACCGCAAGTAGCCTAATTAAACTTACGAGTAGCAAGTTAACAGCAATTAAATAAAGAAAGTTAGCCGGTGCATGTGTGTACATTATTGTAACGGAAATGCTCCAGACGTGACGTCGCCTTTAGCGCTCTGGAATTTTCTACGCGTATTCTAGAATGTACTGGACTTACATTGCTTGCGTGTATAAATGGTTGCGGACCGAACATCGCGGCAGTCTACTATCGAACGAGATCGAGTGCGAACGAAACATAGAGCGCGAAAAGCTGATATAAATTTCGAAGTGTGTGATATAAATGATCGATATAAATTGTACGGATTTTATAGTGTTTTAGTTTTTGTTTAATAAATATTGATATAAATCGAACCCGAATTTTATAAATAACGTTACATTATTTTATCTTCGATATCAGAACAGTTTTATTGTTCATTTCCTTTTTGATATCGAAATACGGCACACTCAGTCCTCATGTGGGTATCACTCCTCTCAATAACTGGGGAAGTTTCAAACGTCTCATTGTCCATGCGGAAATAAGGTTTTTACGGCAAGAAAAACTAAGAAAATTGTGCAGAAAATTGGAAAATTGGAGAAAACTTAACGACTATTTAAAAATCGCACGTTTGACGGTGCGACGGCAATTGTTTTAACAGCTACATCGATCGGCAATGGATCGACATTATATCCGTCAAAAAATTAATTTTTTCTCCAACCACCTGAATAAGACGCTATTTTGTGACAGTGTTCGGTACGTAAAATTGGTGTTTTCAGGATTAATCGCTATCACTATGGCAACTGTACATAAAGTGGATATTTTTGGTCCTAGTACCAAAAAGAAATTGACCTTGAAAGTTGGCCAATTAAAAAATTACAATCACGGAGATATGTCACATTGACATCGTTTTACATTGCAGGTTGTAAGATATTTCTATACATACATATCAAATATTTTTGCATATTTGCATATATGCCGCATAGATATATAAATACATAGATACAGCCATACCCCAACATAGTTCAAAAGGACGTACCATCTATTACCATCACTTTCGGCACATTAATTACGTATAGCGCTATCCTTCATAGAGGTACCCTGAGCATGGAAGACAAGATTCGCATTATTTATTATAACTGTCAATCAAATTGTTAGCACAAATCACACAGAAAATTATCAGATTTGAGACATTACAACATAAATAAACCGCCTTTTTATTTATTTAAATCGCATAGCAGCAAGAAATGTTACATTTAAAATGGAAGATGTTACTTAGAAAACTGGCAAATGAAGAATTTGAAAAAATTACAGCTGACAACTGGAAGAAAGTGTGTGAAGATGTGGAAAGTGATTAATTTAAAAGAGAAGTTATATTGGTTGATGTTTCTGAACTTTATAATAAGTGTTAATAATGACAGTGATGATACGGATTTGTCAATTTCATCTGACGATGATTCGGATTGTGAACTTTTACAAACGTAATGAATGTTCACTAAATGAGAATTATCATCAATTGGATATCATTGTTCAGATTTTGTATTTATTTTAAATAAATGTACACGTGTAGCTTACTACAATTAGCACTATAATTTCAAAAAGAAACCCCACCGATTGGACTATGCCGAAAGGTAGGCAAGACGCGTAGCGACCAAAATTTGATATTGCACGCATCCTTCTTTGTGATCATGATACAAACGCACTGCATCAACATCATATAGGCCAAAATGATAATTGGAAACGAATTCACTTCCTGTCGCAACTTAATCTCCGTTACCATTACGCCTAAAACCATGCAATTGAAATTAAAATGTTGAACATAAACTTTACTTACTTACGGTTTTTTTGATATTCTGCAAGCCAGCAATGAATTCACTGCAGCACATCATGCCAAACAAGGTAAACATAGTCCCAAATTTGAATGGTGTAGCTCTATGTAATAAAACTATTTCAGGAATAACAATTATGGACGCGTCTGTCATTATGGCAATCACTAATGTTATTCGTATTCAATTGATAACGCAATAATTACATAATATTTAGTGAAAAAACCGCCCATCATGTTTAGGGCGAATATTTTTAGTTAGATTTGATTTCGCGGGATCGTGAAATGTGTCAACTGCAGAGACTTGCTATAACTAGACTGCGCTTAACGTATCTAAGGTGTTGTCGACACAGTATGCAACACACAATGCACCGCGGGGCAAAAATCGCAGAGATGACGTGCAATATAATGAAATAAGCTGTTATTTTAGATGTTCCGTTCATTAATCATTCTCGTGATTAGCTCGAGTTGGTGAACAGATAAATTTCTGTTGAGAATAAACCAATAAACTTAGGTTAACTCGTTCCTATCAACATGTACTCTGCCGATAAGTTTTTAAATAATATGCTGATTTTCAACGGATAAAAGTTTAAAGGGCCAATGGATCAGAGCCATTCGAAGAGAAAAATTTACTCCTACCATAGTGCATGAATGGATGAATGAAGCCGATTTTAGAAAGGTACCGACGAAGGTGTTAAACAATAATGCAATACCGAGCGTTTTCGACTTTCGCATTCACTTAAAATAACGTAGAACTATTATTCGACATCCTTTACCAGCAAGACAATGGCAATACCTATTTGCCTATTAGGTATAGACGTAACTAAGTACTTACTGGTACTAAATATATTTCAGGTTTTGTTACAAGAAAAATAGCTAAGTCTGTTAAATGTTCCATATGTGCAGATGCGATATTCGCATCAGAGAGTCACTCAAAGCTTTTAACTAGAAAAAATCGTGGAGGATTGTTGCACGTATCAAGCGATGCATTAAAAATTTGCCAAATTGCTGAAAATGTGTTCAGGTTTTACATTCAATCCACACCACACCGCGTTGTAAACAAAATGGTTATCAGCAGTCTAAGAAAAATAAATAACAGTTACCAATAAATTCGATTAAAACAGTTAACAGCTACATATAATCTTTTTTGCTACTAAAATTTATAATAAACATGGCTAAAGCAAGTTGCAGAACGTACGTCTGCCCCGCGATGAACAGTTGGTTGCCTATCCTATCTTGACAACAGGCGTTTATAGTAAAATCTACGTTACGCGCGGTCTAGTTATAACAAGTCTCTGGTCAACTGTCACATGACTTATGGGACGCGCTAAGTTTGTTTTAAGCGTCCGATTCGCGTACGACATAGTGGTTAATGCAATAAAAAGAGATAGAACATGTTTCTTCTTAGGTTAGAAAGTAATGGAGAGATGTACAAATTTCTTAGATATGTTTTTTAAAAACCGAGGTACGTTTGTTAAGGATGGCTGTATCTAGGTATTTATATATCTATGATATGCCGTCGCGCGTAACGCCATCTACTTCAGACCCATTGCACTATTATCTGTCATTTTGAATTCAAAATTTGAAAAAGTTAATTGCAATTAATTTTAATTAAAAAACTGTATGGTAAGTTTTTTTTTATTTCAATACAGAATATAACAATATTAATTTTGTATACCTACAATGGAAATGACTGAAACTGATAGCGACATGGATTATTGCACTCCGCCAGAAATTATAGAAACGGCATAACATGCTACTTTAGATTTGCTCCCTACAAAGTCGCGAGAGGTGAGAAGTAAGAACTAAGAACGAATAGGTTATAAGTTAACCTAAAAACTAGAGTGGCATGACACGTGAGGACAAGAAAGCAGAAGTTCTCAAACTAGTAGTGAAACTGTGAACTGAATCTAAATTCGAATATAATTTAAAGTAAAGGGGGTTGGAGAAAAAATTTTATGTTTTATTCGTACAAAAAATGCGTTTTCGTGACACGGAAGGTTGCTGGACTCCACTAGCGCGTCGTCCAGCAACTATCTTCCTCGTCCCGAAAACTGACATTTTTTGTACTAATGAAACAATAGTTATTTGTGTACCAAGGCCGTAAAAGTGATCATTTTTGGCCGAAGCTGCTGTTTGTGGCCGAGGCGGTAGCCGAGGCCGCAATTCAGATGAGGCCTAACAAATTACTTTTGGCCAAGGTGCACACAACATTTTTTAGGCGATCATCAAAAAAGAATTCAAAAATTTGCTCATAAACATATTTTTCTGAAAATCATAGTTATCTTAGACAATTAAAAACAAAGCATTTCCTGTCATATGTAATAAATTATAATTAGCATCTTTCCGTGTGTTTTGTGCGTATCAAAATGGGTGATAGCGACAGTTCAGATACCTACCCAAAATGAAATTTTGGAAGCTGCAAGCGTTGCGACCCTATGTCATATATGATATAAGAGCAGGCGTTTGAGAGTAAAAGTACAATCGCAACTTCCTCCGCTGCACAAGATTTTAATAATGTCAAATGCAATACGTCCTTCGTAACTGTGGCTTCCAAGACCTTATAGTTAACATGCTGTACAATTATTAGAAACCTACTTTGATGGTAGGTATAGGTAGCTACTTGTGTTTTCGGTTAATTGCTGGTGATTCTTCGTATAATAATGTAAGCAACAACATCTTCCTCATGTTTTGGTTCTACACTTCAAAACGGTCTGCAAGCAGCAAACATTGAAACGTCAAACTATAATTTTAAATGTGTAACATTGTGATTATGCAAAATGGTGTGAAACATTCCTACAAGTCCGAAAATGAAAAAAACGCACGTGGATGGCCCAATCCTTGATGGGGCGAGACCAGATAGACGCTTTGTATCAAACAGATTACTGTTTCTCAAACATCAGTTTCAAATAAGTACAGTTTGACAGATGTGTACAATAAAGTAAAGTTTGACAGAAGCGTACAATAAAGTGAAACTTTATGGCCGCAAAAGCGACCATAAAATCAACATTTTTGTGATGATAGCCTAAAAATAACTATTTTGTGAAAGCGTTTCGAAATTGACACATTTTGATATTGATTAGAATTTCGAAATGACACTCTTTTAGGCACTAGTGCCTAAATGTGAAAGTTTTAGGCACTAGTGCCTAAAAATAAAAATGAAACATTAAAATCAATGAAAATATCTATTTATTATAAATATTAAATGTACAATTATGTACACTTTTGAACTGAATGCAATAAGGTTTGTAAATTTGCTAATATCTACGTTTTTGTTCAGATAAATCATGGTGTGGGGCATCGAATATTTGCTCCACAAAGTTGAAATAGGCTAGTAATACCTTTTCTGTAAAGTTCTCAGTATGTTTTTCTTTTGCCCAGGTTTCAAAGTTGTCGTAGGTGTTTTCGTATAAATGCTTCGATTTTTCGGGTACCTACTAACGTGGATAGCGCAGCTTCAGCAGCTTGTTCAATATCCAAAGACTCGTCAATATCACTCATTTGAAGTAATTTTTTCGCAAAACTTTGCGGGAAAGACGGAAACAAGCTACGTTCAACCTTAACGTCACACTTGACATTAAATAATGCATAAACAATGCCTTAGAAACAGATTGCCTACCTACTTTTCAAAATGTTTAAAAATACTAATAAAATTATCAAATTCTCCGCTTTCACAAAAAATCTTGTACATAATTCGTTACGAAACGATGTCTTTTAGTCACTAGACGTGTGGTCCAACTCGGCTTTGCCGTGTTGAACAATTTTCACGTCGCGTGCGTAAAAGACACTCATTTCGCAACTTATTGTATAAATAGCTATATTCATTTTCAATTTTCATTCATAGTGTGCTGTCAATTCGATCGGATGACGGATAGTTTATCCAGATTTCAGTGAGTTTTTGAGAAGTTTCGAGGTTATTTCACCGCAATCACGCCTTTTATATTAAAAGTATGATAGTTATTTATATTATCCATTTTGGGTAAGTGTTGATAGACTAAACACTTCTTCTATTTTCAGTTGAATTTTAGTTTTTTCAAGATGCTACTTATTAGATGTACCAACATGGTACCAACTTAGGTCGCAGAATTCAATATCCTACAAGTCATACTAATACGAGTAAGTCAAACTGATGAGCAAAGCAAAGCGCGAAACGAAGTTACCGGAATCGATATGAACAACGCAGGAATGCCCCCTTTAATCCCTATCGAGCTGCATTTAATTATAACGTAGCAATCGATTACAGTTTATAGTAAATCGTTGCTATTAGGCTTTTAAGTTTAACACTGAAGCCCCGGGAATATGTTGCGCCAGTGGCCAAGTGAAATTGACGCCATTGGTCCGCCACCAGAGCCAGTGCATTCCTTGGTTTCCGGAAATGGGCCAGATTCTATACATTTTTGACTCATATCCAGCAATACAATAATTACTTTCAAATTACGGAATTTGGCGCAACAAAAAAAGTATGTTGCTAGCTCTGAATCTCCAAAAGCAACTAAAAGTTAGTGCGTTTATTTTTTATTATTTTGGGGGTGATGGGGAGATTCTGGGGACGTGTGCCAAAATCTCTTTTCCGGCTAAACGGTTGAACCGATTTAAACCAAATTTGCTACACATATTCTAGAGGGCAGAATCGCGCATGCGCAGGTGGGGCGGGTGGTACCTGTGCTAGCCACAGCGAATTTCTTGAAACCATTTTTTGTTATTATTTATTCCAGTTCGAATTGGATAGATATTCATAGCTAAGAAAGAGGACAACGTCCGTCGGGCCAGCTAGTTGAATAATAAATCTGAATCTTTATTCAATGCTACTGTCATAGTCAAGTCCACAATAAATGGGATAATTATTAGTAATTATTAAAGTAAAAGTTTATTTCACGTCTTTGCCATGATAAGGTCGCTGATTTTCTTACCTCTGCCTCTGCGTTACATTAGCAAAGAATTACCATCAGAATGAAATAGGTTTTTGGCGTATTAATTGCATGTCCCGTTGCGGACTGTTGTCTAGGTTTTTTTGCGAGGTTTTTTCTCTCAGACTTTTTTTCTGAGACGTTCCACCCCTGTATACAGGGTGTAGCATCTAAGATCCCACGGATCATAATTCCTTTATTATAAAAGATACCGAAAAAAGTCTTAGAGCAAAATTATAGGCAATTACCGCCGGCATGTTTTTAAAATATTTTTGATCACCAGGGGCGTGCTGTATTCCAGTGGCGTATCAAACTTACGTTTGTTTAAATGGATTTGGAACGTACTTGAAAATACATATTTTTTTGTAACAGGTGATACCCCTAACTTTAACGATTTTACTGTTAGAATGTGGTTAAAACCTTTTTTCGTCAGAATTTGACAGATTTTCGGTAACGGTCTCTAAGAATAAACACATCAACTATTCCTGCTTGAGTTTGGAATATTTTTGCAACGTTGATTAAAAAACAATCATACAATGCCGAAACTTTACTGTTAATTGTCAGAATTGAACCTCTTTTGTTTCTTCATGGCACGGTTGGGTTCTGAAAACTTTTTACAAATTGGCGTTTCGACTTGGTTTTTCTCTGAAATTTTCTTATGGAACGTGCGGTTTTCTTTGTATCAATGGAAAATTTGTATTTTGGCTAACCAGAGGTATAATTTGTTTAGGGGGATGCGATTTGAAATTTTTTAAAAATATGACACATGGCGAAGGTCAATCAAAAACTTAATTTTTTTGATAAAGTACTAACAAAAATTATGTAACTGTAGAAGAGGTCTTAACTTACCTGTGCCTCAGTCCCCAACTTAACCGCTTGCGCGATTTAGTTTCTGTCAAAAATAATTTCGAAAAACTGTCAAATTTTGACGAAAAAAGGTTATGTTAAAGATATACAATGGTCAAAGTTAGGAGTATAACATGTTACATAAAAAAATAAGTATTTTTCAAGTACGTTCCAAATCGGTAATAAACTATGAGGTGTTCCCGAGGGTGTGATTAAAACCCATGGTGATCAAAAATATTTTAGAAATATGGCGACGGTAAATGTGTACAATTTTGATCTGAGACTTTTTTCCGTATCTATTATGGTAAAGGAATTTTGATCCGAGGGGTCTTCTAGGCGCTACCATTGTTTATAAAGTATTTAAACAATGGCGCTACATACCTAACCTACTATATTATGATGCACACATGTTTGAAACTTGAAAGATAACTTTTTATCCGAAAGAAGATTGCTTCACATTCTACTTTTCCAAAAAGCCATTGTGCTTTGCCGTTCGTTGCTTTTGACCTATCTCGAATAGTAATTTAGGAACGGCGCAGTTTTAAAAAATTGCCTAATTGATTTTTTCAACATATCTCACTTATTTTTAAACCTTCCCAGAAAACACAAGGAGTGTGGAAGTTATTCTATCTAATGTAAAATTCGAGTAGATATAAATAACATTTATTTTAAAATGTGAAGTATCTTAGCGTTGTTGTCGCGTTACTATTTGACGTAGGTCAAAACAAGGCAATTGGAAGTTTCTTGGAAAAATAGGGAGAGAATATGAAAACAGTTTCCCAATATTTCTACGAATAAAAAAGTTTTTCCTATCGAAAATTCCATTGAAATTGGCGTTAGGACATTCTCTAAACGAAATATATAGTAAATAAAAAAAACTTATAATGGCATCAAAATTCAATAATCACTAAGAGCAGCGACGACAAGCGTTTATTGGAAGTATAGAATATTGTGACTTCCTCCTGGAACACGCTCTACCTATTCACAAAGTGCAGGGAGTGGTTACATTACATTTACAACGTCCACTGTAGTTATATAGGTACTTAACTAAAACTACCCACGGAATTTTAACAGACGTCTGAGTTTATAGTCGCATAAATAGTGCGTCAGTGGGTTAAAAATAAACGCAAAATAAAATGAACAATGAACTTTGTGATATTCTTCTAAAACTACTCATACACTTAAGTATAGATACTTACTCTTATAAAAAAATAGACCATAAAAAATATGTTGAAGGCAAGGTCGATTTGTTGCGTGATGTTGCTGCTCCACTCTTGGCAGCGCTCCACTTTGTCACTAAAACAATACAATTAACACACTCGTTATTGATCTTCGTTGTTGAATACATTTCAAATGAAAAGTGTAGTGGTAGTAAGTACTTAGGTTGTACACAAATCCCCCCAAGGGAATTCCTCGACGGGGAGTTATGGCAAACTGCCATAATCTGACAAGAATTAAACTTTAGGATTGCATTGACGGAAGAGCATTTATAATTATAATATCACGATTTATTTGGGAATAAAGATAGAGTAGGTATGTTATAAAAATAAAACTGAACACTCAACCCCAACTCCATAGTTTTTTCAGTACAGGTTCAAGAAATTAGATCCAATTGGGTTTCTACCTCATAAGATATTAGAATTATGCTAAATATTGACAAAATAAGGCAAGGCACAACTAGGTATATTAATCTTAAGAATACAGTAGGTATTTCTTATAGTATTTCTTAATTTACCGTGCATTACACGTATTATTACAATGAAACCATTACACTCGCAGATTGAGATTTATGTCGGTAAAGTACTTTCGGGAATGATGTACATATATACTTGCCATAACTACTGTCATAAAGGGAGGGTTTTGTGCAATATGATATGTACTTTTGTATGTGAAATTAGAGGATGATAACAGCATAGTGTATTCTTTATAGTTTACACTATGATTACAGACATAAAACAAGATACCTACATAATGCGAGCATTTTCGTTTCGGTACATTATTGGATTACTGTGCTCGTGTTTAAATAAATAAGATAAGAAGATAAAAAAAACCACTTTATTTACCAAAGTTGTGCACCTAAATTCTCGACCTACCTAATTATTTATTCGAGGTCCTAATAATATTACAAATAAAACGGAAACCGGTAAAAAGGTTAAATACAATTAATTCTGGCTTTTGTTGGCTGTGAAAACCCATATAGGGTCATTTTGGACATTTCCATATTGCGGTACATTAGTAACTATTCGTCCATTCCTGTAAATAAACTAAATTGAAACTAATAAATTTCGACGAATCTAAAGCGTGGTTTGTTCTGCTTTCAAATTCGTTAACTATCTTTCGACATTCGCCAAAAATACATATCCATGAACAATAGCCTTATGCGATTGCAGTACATGACATGAATTAGGTACTTTCGAGATTTCTGGACATTACCAATAAATTCGGATAACATATGTAAATAGTAATTCACTTGTTTTTTAGCGTTCGATCACATTTGAACCTTCTCCTTCTGGAGCAAATAATATAGTGCGTATATTTTAACTCTAAACATACAAACCTCCTGCATATACATACATATAAAACTCATATGTTCAACTCTAAAATGCCCCCTAAATACATAGACTTAGGTAACATGTCTATGACTGAATAACGTAAAATAACGTTTTTTTGCGGCAAATAACCTGTTTGGCGTTTCTGATACATCACATGGCCGATTATCTGCATGAGTTATTAATTTAAGATTATATTATATCATTAACAAAATGTAAGTATGCGAAAGAGACTCGGAAAGAGAGAAAGTGGAAATGTTATGCTATGTTTTTCACATATGTCCGTATTGAATTCGCAGCAAATGAGTAAAATTCCAGTAACTGAAAAAACACTATAAAACCCTCAGAGTTATTAAGTATTCTTTGCTCAGAGCATTATTTCTTAACTCTAAGATAAAACCATTTTAAAGACATTTAATAAGTTGAATCTGCTAAACAAACCGGTCGAACAAGGTGGATTCATAACCACCTTGCGGTCGAATATGTTTCTAAAATAGTTACCAAGTTTGTTTTATTTGCAATGTTCTCAATTATTTGTGTACGGTGGGTTGCATAACTGTCAGTCATAATAACTGTCGAGCAAATAAACATTGCAGTGTAAAATTTTAGAGGAGTTTGATAATTTTATTGATATATGCAGGAGCATTGAATTTATAACTATCTATAAATTCAATGGCAGGAGGACAGATGTCCAGAGTTAAATTTACGCACTGTGTTTACAGAAGGAAAGAGTGAGGAGTGATAATAATGATCGTAAAGTGAAGCCCACATTTGTTTGTTATTTCACCGAAAACACCTGTAATTTATACCTGTGAAACGATATACTTTCGTGTGTTATGTTTTACTTCCGTGCACTACAATGTACCATGATTGTCCAATAATGTTTTTAATGGCACATTTCGAGACTTAGGGCCGCATAATCACGAAAATGAAAAATTAAACAAACTTTGGCTCCGAGAATATGGCCGCCCCAGGCTTCAACGCGCAGCATTGCCCTTGATAGGATATTATCAGTCTCCTTTCTTTTATAGTTTAAGGGTTTACCTAAAGTCACTAAATATAGAAAGTACCGCAATCCATTGGGCTCGTGTGTTAGAGAGAGAACGCATGATTTTTGCCCAAAAATGGCGGAAGTTACCAGATTCTAGTAACTTTAATGTTAGGGATTGGTCCACCTGTTTGGAGATATCTGTATATATTTTTATAAAACATGACAGTACTATGAAGATAGGTTATAAAAAATGACAGCTATTCAGATTTTATTTGTCAATTTTTTTAAGTTGGCAGGAAATTTGCCCAAAAATGGCGGATGATTGCGGTACTTTCTATATCTAGTGACTTTAGGTTTACCTATGCAACATACGAGTCAAAGACAAGCAATATTTGAATCAAGCCACTCACATCGTGATCAGATCAAGGTATCGTGAATCAAGCAAATAACATGCCGTATCGTACCTATATCCAGACACAGACGTAGAGAGACATACGCGGGTGCATAAATGGATTTACGCTCAGAGCGTGGCTCAGAGTAAGAAATAAAGATCGAGTACGCGTACGCTATAACAACGCGAACGTTTGTTTTAATCCAACATCTCAGATAATTTGACCTTTGAGAGGACGAAAGCAAACATTAGTCAGTGGCGTAGGGTTTATTTATCTTTATGGGCAACAAAGTTTATGTTTTGTTTACATGTGCAAACGTAATAACGTATCACTAAATATTTATGATCAAAAGCTGTATGTGTTTGAAAGGTATTGATCTATGATAAGGTATGGTGATACTTCAAAGTGGGAACTTAGAAGGAAATCTAAACACATTAAAATGCGATAATTCCCGTATGACTTCAAAACTTTTCTTGTTATGCCGTTTTTTTGTAAGTTAAAATTGTTTGGGTTACTGAACTCTTATAAGCATCTAAAAATCCATTTAGATTACTCCAGATGTATATGTTATTAATATTCCCTTAAAAACTATCTCGTGAAATGTGACAACTTAGCCTCCTGCAATGTTAGTAAACAAACGAGATGATGGCACGCATAGATAAGCATCAAGGCATCTCTATCTTTATTTCTTACTCTGAGGATTTACGCATGCAGATGCACGCGCGTGTCTTAAGAAAAGTCTCTACGTCTGTGTCTGGCTGACCTTTGAATATATACAGTGAATTTTTTTAAATGCGAACATAGGAGTTTGCATGTAATGTAGTAATTTCCCTATGTTCGATTTAAAAAAACACATAAATCTATTGAGTAGTTCAAATGAGTAGTAGATACAATTGACAGCGGTCACATTTTTAAAAATACCGTCGTCCAATTTAATTACGAAATCGGTTAGGTTATTGCTTAGAATGTCAAGGAGGACACTTCGAACATTTATTGTAATTGTTTTCGGTATTTATTTTCTTATTTTCTTCATTTATGTATTGAATAAATCAAATTAGTAGAATACCAGGTGCACATGACCTACAAATAATTCACAATGAGTTGTGGTGTCAGTGCGTGGCTTGTGAGGTCAAGTTATCGCAAGTTTAAGAAAAATGTATCCTAAAGTTGCCATGGCCTCACATGGCTTCTTTAAAAAAATCTTACCGAGTGCTCTTCATCATAAAGACTATAGAGTTGCTGTTCATAGTCACCCAAGTTGCGCGATTTGGGAATGTGAACCGCGCATACCTCATAGATTGATGTGTTTTTTTTAAAAATCGAACATAGGGAAATTACATTGCATGCAAACTCCTATGTTCGCGTTTAAAAAAAACTGACTGTATATACTCAAAGCACAAACTTGTAGTCATGCACGTGCGTTAATGAACGCAACAAATTTTGGTTTTTATGTATGTAGGCAGAGGCGAGGGCAAAGGTATCTTTAAGTAGTTGGAAAATGTACAGTTTTTAATAAATAATAATAATACGCGCGTGTAAAATCGTCCGTCTGTGGCTGAAACTCTCACATGAACGTCGTGCAATTCTGTCGTGCATCTACTCCAAAATTTTCTGAAACCATCTCCGTATGTTGTTCATCAGTACGGCCGGTAGGGATTTCTCGAACAAATTTTTTTCTACATTCTGCAAGTAAATGAAGTCGGCGATGACCGAGGAGGACCTATGTTTAATGTCAGTGGCGTGCACTTATTTTGTAAGAAGAAGTGTGCAGCAATACGGAATTACTACCAAAAACATCTCATTTGGGCGAAAGAATCCAGTATTCCCATATTAATTTACTGAAGGAACTAAGTACGTTCACAAACTGACGATTGGCAGGGGGAAGAATGTTGCAAGGTGCTTCTTAAATTAGTGACACCCCACACCCTACATTGGGAAAAAGGACACAATCATCAGAAGTATATCAACTGCCACACTTAGTTTGATAGCTACCGGTCGAAGTTTGGAAGATATGAATATTTCTACAATAATTTCTCCTCAAAGGTCATATAATTCTTTGTGTCTCTGTACGACATCCACCTAGCAATGTTTTTACTGTTCTCTTCGGTCCTGTCGGATGAAGTGGTTTAAGTTTTGCCAGTAAACAACTGTAGACTTCATTTGTACCACCCGTACGTTAGTAAAGGGAGGTATTGCAGTGGGGTAAAAAATGACCTACTTTCTTGACCGAAATACACGTTTTGAAGCCCCAAGAATCCGAATCCAACAAAATCTTGAATATGTCGATCTGTCGGTCTGTACTCTCATTTCCGGCTAAACGGCGGCGGAACCCGATGGGAACCAAATTTGGTACACATATTCTTAGACCTAAAAGGGCAGAATCGCGCTACAGGTGTGCGTGCGGGTGGTATCTGTGCTAGCCACAGCAATTTTTTAAAATTTAGTTTATATACCCTTTGGATATACTCGTACTTTTCCAAAGACAAGAATAATTCCGCGCGTTGATCAACGTGCGGAGATGATTTCAGAATATTTTGACGGAGATGCACGACGTGAATGCGAGAGTTTTGACCACACACGAACGTTGTTGCACGCGCGTTCATTAACGCAGGTGCATGGCTAAAGACACGTCTTTACGTCTGTGTCCTGCTTATTAGTTAAATAGTCATAGAAATATAAACTTGTATACTTACTTGGATGCATCTATGAAGTATATTATTAGTGAAGCAATACTTAGAATAAACACTAGCACAACCTGAAACAAAAACAAAATTGTAATACTGATATAGTAATCCAAATAAAGGTGACATTTTCATTAAATATACAGGGTGTAACGGGTACGGACATTTTCTTCTAAAAGGTTGTAGGTACGTGTTTCGTTTATGATGAATTACATCTCTCAGAATCCCAAAATTTGGAGAAAACGTAAAAGAATAGAACCTAGAACCTTTGATGCATAATCAAAGATAGTACTAACGAATTCAGGTAGTCTTTCGTTGTACTCTACTCCGTTTTGCAACAATGTGACCTCTAAATTAAAGGCCCATCTCTAAATAGTATTGCAAAAAAACTTGAAAATTTGTTTCACAAAACACTGTGTTGATCGTGGATCATGGTGCGTGGCAGCGTGGCTGTTTATGGTTAATCGTTAATCTAGAAAATTAGGTATCAACAATCGAATCGACGAAAACAAGCTGCTTCGTGACCTAGCCAAATGTATGTTTAGCAAGCGACATTCAAGTTACAAGGCCATATAAATAAATGTGCTGATTCTAAAAAAATTAATAAGATAAATTAATGACAACACTTTTGTTAATACCAAGAGGAAATGCAATAAGAGTTGCAAACAAATAGGAAAGACTGGCATTGCTAATTTCGCTCAGAAGATGCTGCCATCTGCTTTTAAAGGGTTGTAACTAACCGTAAAAATAGAAAATCATACGTTCTTTAGCGTGCCGATATGCGGCCCCTCGTTCTGAGATGGCGCTAGTTAGTCGGGGAGCCCCTAGTTACGAAATGCGTTCTCTTAAATACAGTGCTCATGTGGCACCCAGTGCATCCTGGTTCAAGGTGCTCTATATCGTTTTGCTTGCAATCTGTAGCATTTTGACGCTTCCCCAGCCGAGTTTGTTTATGGTTAGAGCCTTCGACCTCGATGGGAAACGTAACGATTTAGAAACTTAAATTGCGAACGAACGAAATGCTATATAGCGATTATATTTCGAATATAACATGAAATAGAAAAAAAATAGACACAAACAATACACGACCCGCTTGATATTTACACTTTTGACGTTTGTTTTGTTTCCATGGATGACATTAAATTTAAGGAAATTTGTGATTGGAGTACAAGAAGGCGTAAGAGAAATTAATCCCTGGTCATTAATCCCTAAGGGAATAATGGATGGCATTATACCGAACAAACTATAAGTCTAATACTCACATTATATACCTATTAGTCGTAGATAAAAATTTAACAAGTTAAAAAGTAATCGTAAACGATTTACATAAAGCGCATTTCCACTTGCATTCATTTCCCATTTGTAAGATGCAGCTTCTGTTAAAATCGTAAAAAAACCGGCCACAAATATGAAAGATAGCGTTGCACATGTGCAATCCATTTTTGACGTGCTACTTCAATTTCTGTTTATAAGAAGAATTTCATTTTAATGCTTTTCTAAATAAGAAAGTTACTACTGCGCATGCGCAAAATAAAATTTTGAAACTGGCGTTACATTTTCCTTTACTCCAAGCGCCTATGTACCTATCAAATTTCATTGAAATACTTTTATAAATAAAAAAGTTTGCAATTCGGTTAAACGGCAAAAGTGTAAAATTATGGAACATGTAAAAAACGGTTTTTTGGTTTTTTTACAATAACTTTTTTAGCAATAAACGCAGAAAAAATTCCTTCCTTGGTGCAAGCCTCGACACCATAACGAACCAAATAGCGAAAAAAGTAGAACAATAGCTCTTAAGATAAAGAACTAGTAGCGTCTCAACGAACGAGCGGAAGGACGGACGGACGGACGGACAAAGTGGCTACAATAGCGCATTTTTTTAAATTTTTGTGGAAATGCGCTAAAAATTGAAAAAAATGCACCAACAAGTTGCTTGTCATTTGATTTAATTTTATCAATCAATCAATCAATTCAATTTCATGCCATTCGCTTTCGAGATATCGTGCTAGCGAACGACGGACGGACGGACACCGCAAAATCATAAATAATCATAATAATTTTTGTGGTGTTTGCAAAGCCAAAACAGTTAACAAACGGGTGCAATGTGTAAATTGCTCGATATACTACCATAAAAGTTGTGTATCAAAGTTAAAGAATGTGAATTACACTGATAATGACGAATTTAGTTGTTGTAATAGTATGGATAACGCAGAAGACCTTGATGTTAGCGAACCACAAGTAAGTGATAATTCATTGTTAACACAAATTCAATACTTAAAGGAAATTATAAAAGCTAAAGACCGTATTATCATTGAACTGAATGATAAAAATACCATTTTGAAAGACTTTCTGAAGCATCTACAATCAAATTCAAGTGCTACTGTTAACCAAGATAAGTCGACCCAAAATCGCTTTAACTACTCGAATGCCTTAACTAACAGTAATAAATCACGTCTTAAAACTACGGGTAGTTCTCTGGAAGACGAACTTTCAAGAACTAACATCCCAAAAGTTAACAAAAAACCTGACAATGCTCATTCTGTGCAACTTTTACCTACCTGCCCAGTGGCATCCACTTCCGACAAGCAATCAAAAATTCAATTGCGTGAACATAAAACTGACAACCCTACGGACGGCTATACCCTTGTTCAAAGCAAGAAACCCTCAAGAAACTCCAAATCAGTAGCAGTAGTTGGCACCAGCAGCACCTCCAAAGTGAAAGCAGTTCCAAAAAAACTTTCAATTTTTGTATCTCGCTTATTCCCGTCTACCACTGAAGAAGATATCATTAACTTCTTGCAAGATAAATTTCCTGAAGTGAGCTGTGAACAATTGACGTCAAAATATCCCGAAAGCTACTCTTCTTTTAGAGTTTTAGTCAGTGAACACAACTACGATGCAGCTACGAATCCTAGCATCTGGCCGATGGGAGCATTAGTCAAACAGTTTTTTCGAGGCAAAATTTTCGCCAAAAATTCCCAAGAAGTTGAGGAACGGACTGAAAATACTCAACCTAAATGTGCGTAGCTTAAAACGCAAAATAGACATGTTAGAGGTGTTCTTAATTTCTGTAAAAAACCCTGAGGTAGTTTGTTTAACCGAGACGTGGCTCAGTGCGGAAGAAATTGAATGTTTAAAAATCTTAAACTATAACACCATTAATTCCTTTTGTCGAAGCGACCGTCGCGGCGGCGGGACCGTAGTGTTAGTGCGTAATGACTATAAGTGTACCGTTACACCGATAAATGTTCCTATTATCAACGAAATGTCGTTTGAGGTGACCGGTGTAAAACTGGTAAATGATAATCTATCATTACTTTTATTTAGCTTATATCGACCACCTTGTAATGACGTCAGGTTGTTTATAAATCAGCTCGAAAAACTTTCACATTATTTTGTAAATAAAAATGCGCTAACCTTTATTTGTGGGGATTTTAACATCAATTTATTAGAAAAGAACGCTCAAGCCGACGACTTCATAAACACCTTCTCTTCATTTGGACTGCATCCATGCTTTCGAGAATGCTCACGTTTGCAGGGCCCCTCTAGGACATTGATTGATAATATCATTACAAATCATGATATGACTCAAATTGCTTCTCAAACTGTTGGCTGTTACCTATCTGATCACTTTGCGCAAATTATAGATGTCACTTTACCAAATCATATAAACCTATATCCAAGTACCATGACGTACACAAAAAGAAACTTTAGGAAAGACACTAATATAGCGCATTTTAAAGAGTTGTTTGCAAGCGAAAAATGGGACTCTGTATTCGCCCAGCATACCTTGGATGACAAATTTTCCAATTTTCTAGAGAAATTCCAATATTATTTGGACAAGGCATTTCCGATTGAAAGCGTGTACAAGAAGGCAACGACAGCATGTAAAACTAAACCTTGGATCACTAGGGACATCATAAATAGAGGCTCCCTTCTGCGTGAAATCTCTCTTATATGCAAACGTAGCGGTGACGCAAACTTAAAAATAAAATACAACTTACTCTACAAACACCACAAGGAACAAATTGAATCTGCAAAGAAAGAATATCACGACTCTATCTACGAGAACGCTCCAGTGAAGTCCAAATGCGCGTGGAAAATAATCTCGCAGGAAACCAAATGCCCTTCTAAGCATAGTGAATATCCGAAAGAATTCCGAGATGCCACAAACAACACTTTAGTTGGATATGCGGCCATCGCGGAGAATTTCAATACCCTTTTTATTTCCTCAGTAGAAGAGCTGTCTAGAACCACAAACCCTACAACTTCCAACATCGCTATCGGCACCAACTGTAAATACACCTTATTCTTAAAACCCATCGATGAATTAGAAACTGAGAATATTATTAGGTCAATCACCAATAAGTATTCTGCAGGAAGTGATGGAATTCCTTGTGCTATTTTGAAGCACATCACTAGCGATATTACACCCGTGCTGTGTCACCTAATAAATACATCTTTTGCAGATGGAACATTTCCAAAAGTACTAAAAACTGCAATTGTGATTCCGGTACACAAAAAAGGCGCCTCAAACGAATTTGGAAATTACCGACCCATATCTTTGCTATCTGCTTTCTCAAAAATTCTTGAGAAAGCGTTTTATGCACGATTAATGAACTTCTTACTACGCCACAAGATCCTGTATCCGCATCAATTTGGTTTCCGAAGAGGATTATCCACCCAAGATGCAGTCCTTTCATCTGTACGCTGTATCTTCCGAAATCTCGAATTAGGGAAAAAAGTCACTGGACTTTTTTTTGATTATTCTAAAGCATTTGATGTAGTAGATCAAAAACTCCTTTTACATAAACTACAACACTACGGAGTCCGGGGTATTGCTTACCAATGGATAGTTTCTTATTTAACCGGACGATCACAAATTGTCTCTATAGCGGCGGAAGGTAGTAAGTACAACTCGTCACGGAAAGAAGTGTGTATTGGTGTTCCTCAAGGAAGTACTCTAGGGCCTTTACTTTTTGTCATTTTTTTAAATAATTTAATAGACTCTTTCAACAATAACATTGAACTTCTGACTCTATTTGCGGACGACACTTCAGCGTTAATTACAGCTGATACGGTACAAGCGTCAACTGAAGGTGCAAACAGGTGCGCGTTAAAAATGGCGGATTATTGTCACCGAAATGGACTTATATTAAACAGTGAAAAAACTAACCTAGTGACTTTTTCCACCCAAGTGCCTAATTACAGTCTTTTAGTCAGACTTGACAATAAATGTATTCGCCAACATCAAACCATGAAGTTTTTGGGTATATTTATTGATTGCAATCTCACGTGGCACTCGCATATTGACTACTTGTGCAATATTTTGTCAAAAAAATGTTATGTGCTATGGCGCCTCCGTCATTCTGTTACTCTTAAAATATTGCTTAATTATTATTATGCCCACGTACACTCTATAGTGTCTTATGGGGTGGTACTTTGGGGTAATAGCTCGAAACTTAACAGCATCCTCATTATACAAAAGAGAATGCTACGGATAATTTGTTACAAACCTTACGGCTACCCATGCAGACAATTGTTCAAGGACTTGCACGTACTTACAGTGCCCTCGGTATATATTTTGCAGTGCGCGATCTATGTCCGTAAACATAAAATTTACCTCTCCACCGATAGGCAGGACAAATACGATCTACGGCGGGACGACCATCTACCGATACCGGCCCATAAATACACCTTGTCGGCAAAAAATTGTTATATCATGCCTATAAAAGTGTACAATAAATTGCCTAGAAACATTAAAAACATTTTATCAGCTTCACATTTTAAAAACTCGGTGACAAAGATGCTAATTGAAAAAAGTTATTATTCCCTTAAGGAATATTTTGATGACAGATTATAAACTAATTCGAATTTGTATGCTCTATTTCTTTTGTTATTTGTGTTTACTGACTGTATTTTTATTGTAATGACTTATCCCACAACGATCAAGTTCAAGGGACGAATAAAATTATTATTATTATTATTATAAACTCGCTGGGAGCTTGTGAATAAACCTGACTAGCACCGTGTATGAAAAGTATCGACATCAACATCCTAGCAACTATAACAACTACAATCGTACCTTCCCTACATATATCGAATAAAACGATGAGAATGCATTTAAAGTTTTTAATAAAAGAGTTAGGTCTTTACTAATTATATGGTTTTATTCATTTCTGTTAGGGTCTAAAAATTAAAAGGTGATTAGGTATTTAGTTCTACCATAGAGGAAAATAATACTCTATGGTTCTACCTACGAGCACAACCGTAGTATACTCGGTAGTATATTTACTCGAACCATTGAAAACTGCTTAATGCTTATTCAAGGCTCGAACTTTCTACATCTTCCCCAATGATGTGTCCCACATACGGACGGACCGAGGGACGGACGAACTGACTTTCCGATGAACGAACAATTTATGAACACTGCAGTAAAAGTCTACACATTTTTTTTTTGCATCGTATAGATGTCATTACTTATTCAGTTTTGTTTTGTGTTAATATAAGGTTAATATTTATTAGGGTTGAAATAACAATTTATTAATGGAGTTTTCATAGGAAATAAATGTTCAAATATGACTGTCATCATAAAGCTGTAACGTCTATCTCATGGAAATAAATCGTTCGTTATTGACAAAGCTCCGGAAAATATCCGACTCTTGAGATTCCGTGACGATATTGATTGCTCAAATACCAGCTTAAACGTTGGTAAAGGCTCCAGGAATGTCTTTTCCAATATAATCTAAAGACAATAGACATACCACCCTCTTTTATTAATACCTTCCCTTTAGCTATTTTTTGTGTAATTGGTCGATTTGTAATTATTAGAGTTATTAGTCCAGTCGGTAAAGAAAGAAAGGCAACAAATCATTCAACGTCACGAAATAATTCCCGAAAATATGGATTAAGATAGAGAGCAAATCATTTTCATTAAAATTGACAAGTTTTCCTGTCTTTCGCGGATACACGAAAGGAATAAGGATGATTTTTTTATTACTTCCTTTCTAAGTTTGAGCATTGAATAAAAATGTGATATGGATACAAATATGATTTCACTCGAGTTAATCATAAACAAACAACAAACAAATAAGTTGATGGCAAATGCCAATTTCGGAATTGGTACCTATAGATAGGCTATAAGCACTATCAGTAATGCTAATGTTAATCATAATTTTATCAGCCGATTGTAAAAAGTAAATATTAGACGACGTGTTTTGTAGGAAGTGAGGCGACAAAACCGACCTCCAGGCTGAAGGCATTTGGGCATCAAATTAGCTTTAAGTTAACCCCGACACAATTCCACATTATTAAAGCAGCGGTCGCCAACGTTTTAATTCTCACGAACCACCAAACAAAAAATATTTTATCTAGCGGATATGTATAGGTATTTCATTTAATATTCCATCAAAGAACAGCAAAATTATTTGGTATAGGTAATATATAATATAAAGGTTACCTTAAAAAACAAAATAGTTATTTACGACACTGATGGCCTGTTTACGGTACCTACTTAATATGTATTTAAGAACAAACTTGGCAAACGACTTTCAAAAAAATTATAGTATTTTGTGATTGGAATTGCATAAGAACAATCGTCCATATGTTAGTCTCGCTTAAAAAAGTGACTGAATGTTGATGCTCGTTATATTAATTATTAGAAAGCTTACAATTTTTACGTCTATAGGGTCAAGAGAGTGTTCCTAAGTGAGTCGAGAAGGACATACCCAAAAACCTATGAGTAGCACCAAGTTCCAGCCTTGTATCTGTTGTGCGATTTTACAGGGGCAAACTTATAACAAAGAGTACCCACTCTTTGCTTATAATATTGAGTACGTGTAGCGTGGCATGGCGTGGAGTGTTGCTAGTGGATTTCGAGGTTTAGTAGGTACTCTGAAATAGATATTCAGACAAGTAGGTATATACGAGTATATTTGAGTCAAGTCATTCTTACATTTAGGCGTTGTTTTAAAATTGGGAATTTTATTTCAATTTACAAACTTGTAATTTAATTAATAAGAAATGCTATAAAATAATGTAATTTGTAATCTTATCCGACCCTTTAATAACGTAATTCATCATGCCCTGCCTTGTTTGTTAATTCGATACCAATATCATATTAAATTTGCTTTTCACATTTAGCGTGACAGCACAGTGATTCATCGCTTCTACTCATGTATAATTAATTAAAGGAGCTAAATGAAACTTTGAAATGACATTTTTTTAAATTTTTTACTGATAATCATAGATCACTAAATAGTTGCACATGTATTTCATTAAATTACGTTTTTTGTTCTGGGGATTACATTTCAGTCAACTGCAATCGAAGTGATTATTATCGAACGAAGTGCTTCAAGGGAGCATCGAGATAAGACCGGTTCTAAAGATTACACAAGTAGGTATTTATGTAGCTACCAAAACAACAGAAATTGAAAAGAAATTAATACGAGGAATAAACAAAAAAATTTTCAAAACCCATTCGTTGGTTGTGTTTGTTACCTAACACATCTGTAAATGATGACAAACGGGCAAATATAGACCAAAGCAGCTATCAATTAGCGAAAACCCGAAGTCTATAAGGGGCCCAGGGGCCGAGATTTCGATGGAACAGACAGACGTAAAATGGAACGCATAAGCATTCAACTTCCTTGCGTTACGCTAAAAGAGATACAAGTGCGGTTACCTCGGGTTCTATAATGCGATCAAAAATGAGTCCCTGTCGAGTCACCTTTGGAATAAAAATTTACATGGGAGATCGTACTTCCAAAGCCGACCCGACAGCAACTCATTTTTTATCGCTCGTTAGTTCTAGCTACTACCACAGACTAAATAGTAAATACTATAATCTGCCTCTGCTATACTTACGAGATATCGACGAGGACACCAGTAACTACGCGTAAGACCGCTTCTGGCAGTCGGTTACTTTGAGGACAGGAAAGTTTGGAGTTGAAATATAGCCGAAAGCAGTGAATTAAATTACGGTTGTCCTTGGCTTATACGAAGCTGTCTAATGAATCAGTATCAGAATAATAACAACGTTCCATAGATAGCTAATTTAAAAACTACGAATAAAATAGTACTTTGTGTAACAAGGCGGGAAAGTGGTTGTTTTCCGGGGCGAAGGAAGGCCTCGCCTGGCCACTTCCTGAGGCCCGGAAAACAACATTCGTGCCGTGGTGCACACAATATTTTTTACCCTATACACTTATATTTAAAATTAATCCCTCAACAACGTCCAACCGCAAGCGCTTGCATTTGAATTTGCTTTAACGCGTCAACGCGCAAGCGTTTGTTTTGTTTATTTCCACGTTTCCTGCTGACTACGCGAAAAAAAATTTACGAAACGGTGCAATCTTAAGTGGACCCACGAGTATATTTTTTACTCGTAGATTTACCCCTTTCCCTTATAATACAGTTCAACGCAAATTCAAATTCTAGCGCGCTTGCGGTTGCACAGTGCGGAGCTCACCGAAGGGAGTCACGGTGCAACAGAGATGCAAGTGTAGAGTTGACATTCCCGGCATTTCACTGGCGCCTGATTATTTCCTTAGAAGGTAACGGGATTTAAGGGGTTGTAATTAATACCAGGCGCATTTGAAATTATTACTGGTCTTGTGTATTAACAAATGTGTTTTAAAATTGAATGTGTGTTTTCAGGGACAAAATCACACCGGTTACATTTTAAATCCTTGGCAGGATCCATGTTTTGTCAAATGTTAGATGCTTTTAAGACTGGATTTATGCTTGGCGACGAAAGCGCAATGGGCAAACTTTAAATCCTTGATAATCTTGTATGTTAAAAAATGTGTTTTATAAATAGATTTATTCATTCATGGCAGTCACACTGGACACCTCGCTGGACACATTTTAAATACGTGGTAGTCTCTTCTCTTATGTTAAAATGCTACTTATTGCGGATAAGCGGTGTTCTACGTACAGTGCAAAGTACATCTCGGTGTTAAATGTGTTGGCCCAGATGCTCGTTATTGAAAGCAAATGGGAGATTATGACGTAAGTTTGAATTGGTCACGTGATATTGGGAACGTATTCAAATTCACGAAACATGGATAATTAGGTAGGCGGTAATTAAATGAATTCTTGTATTCAGTAAAATAAAGTGAACATAGAGTAAATTTAATTATTTAATCAGTGTTAACGATTTTATGTTTCTTATTTAATTAAAGAGAAATAACTTCCTTCAAGTTTTATTACAACCGCGCCATCTATCTTACATAAGGCCTTTGAATTCAAAGATAAGGCGTATTTTTTTTCTCGCCTAGCCGACAAAATTGAATTTTCTCGCTCCATGCGTGCAAATCTTCTTTCGCGTCCTCACACAGGCGAGAAAATGTAAGTTTCTCCTTACTTACTTATATATATCATATATACTTACTTGTATAGGATAAAAAAAATATTACTCGTAGTTTCAAAAGAATTAATTGGCCAGAAGTTTTTGTTTTTCGTGATATCGCGCCAAAAACAGTGTCTTGATTGATTGCAATATTTAGTTCGGCTTTGGATCAGGGCAGTAGGCTGTCTTGACAAAGTTAATTAATAAATGAAGATTTTCCGCTGCATTAAAGTTTTCTACGACCTTTCAATGTTAAGGTTTCATTCCCATCACTGACGGACGTACCCAAGGACGTGTACCTATATAAAACGCTAATAGTGCATTTCTACTTTTAGAAAAGATAAGGGTGCAAGAACTGAACTCTAAAAAGTGCAATTTTTCCTCAGTAAGTTTTAAAATACACACTTCGCTCATCCAACTCCTCGGTGATAACGCATATTAACCCTTCAGTACACGTCTATAGTGTCGAAAAGACCGCACTTTTCGAATTTTCTAGTTATTATTGTGGTACCTCGACCAATGGGATCGTGGATCTTGCCTTCTGGGGTGTATTGGTAAGCTATAAACCACTCTGCACGATTTATGCACCAGTGGTTCGCTACTTACCCACGAGTTTTGGTCAACAGCGGTCAATTCCACCCTAGCGCGTGTAGTCCTGTAATGTAACTCCTGTTCCTACGTCGAATGCGCGGAAAAGTAGTGGAAAAGACCGCACTGCCTTTAGATTATGCTTTTCACCTTGGGATTTCTACAAATACTCTTTATGTACGTCTCCACTCTCCTGGTTAGGAGTGAAATATGAAAAAAATGTGTACCAATTGTTGCGATGTGCCATAATAGCTTTTTTAGGCTATCATCACAAAAGCGTTGATTTTATGGTCGCTTTTGCGGCCATAAAGTTTCACTTTATTGTACGCTTCTGTCAAACTTTACTTTATTGTACACATCTGTCAAACTGTACTTATTTGAAACTGATGTGTGAGAAACAGTAATCTGTTTGATACAAAGCGTCTATCTGGTGTAGCCCCATCAAGGATTGGGCCATCCACGTGCGTTTTTTGCATTTTCGGACTTGTAGGAATGTTTCACACCATTTTGCATAATCACAATGTTCACATTTAAAATTATAGTTTGACGTTTCAATCTTTGCTGCTTGCAGACCGTTTTGAAGTGTAGAACCAAAACATGAGGAAGATGTTGTTGCTTACATTATTATACGAAGAATCACCAGCAATTAACCGAAAACACAAGTAGCTACCTATACCTACCATCAAAGTAGGTAATCAGGTTTCTAATAATTGTACAGCATGTTAACTATAAGGTCTTGGAAGCCACAGTTACGAAGGACCTATTGCATTTGACATTATTAAAATCTTGTGCAGCGGTGGAAGTTGCGATTGTACTTTTACTCTCAAACGCCTCCAAAATTTCATTTTGGGTATCTGAACTGTCGCTATCACCCATTTTGATACGCACAAAACACACGCAAAGATGCTAATTATAATTTATTACATATGACAGGAAATGCTTTGTTTTTAATTGTCTAAGATAACTATGATTTTCAGAAAAAATATGTTTATGAGCAAATTTTTGAATTCTTTTTTGATGATCGCTTAAAAAATGTTGTGTGCACCTTGGCCAAAAGTGATTTGTTAGGCCTCATCTGAATTGCGGCCTCGGCTGCCGCCTCGGCCACAAACAACAGCTTCGGCCAAAAAAGATCACTTTTACGGCCTTGGTACACAAATAACTATTATTCTATTTTAGATTATAATCCTTTTTATAAGCACCCAAATGAGGGTATTAATTGGACTTTATGGCACAGAACTGTCAAAAATTGCCTAGCAACGATACTGCCACTCGCAAAACTTGCTGTATTCTTTTTCATATAGATCTTTGGATTTATGACGAACCACTTTATTTTGTGCGATTTCGAATTCACGTAATATTTCGTCAGAATAAACGTTTTCCATTTCAGCTACACTCATTTCCATCAGCGAATTTTTTGATAAAAAGTAAACAGTCTCAGGATCCATAGCAACACAAAAAACGCCAACTATCTACACCACTCATATTTGGTTAGCGACCAATTCCTGCAAGAACTAATTCCTTTTAACTTTTTAGAAATTGTGCTAAAATAGAATAAAACGTTGTATGTACCACGGGCATAATCGATTATGGCCCTCGAGAAATTAAAAGCCCTCCTCCGTCGGGCTTTAAACATTCTCTCGTGCCATAATCGTTTGATTATGCCCTTAATACATAAATAACTATTAGGTATATCACTATAATCGTTTGCCAAGCAGAAAGTATAAAGGTGATTCAAATCTTTGGTCTTTCCACTACATGACAAAACAGTTGTATTTGTCATTA
Organism: Photinus pyralis; assembly: GCF_008802855.1. Taxonomy (NCBI): domain Eukaryota; kingdom Metazoa; phylum Arthropoda; class Insecta; order Coleoptera; family Lampyridae; genus Photinus; species Photinus pyralis. The sequence continues at coordinate 13,075,720 of NW_022170403.1, read as the reverse complement.
CGTTGGCTATAATGAAAATTTTAAAGAAATTTGGATGATATCTGCTTAATGTGTCAATAACTGTACCGCTTACCCTATGTGTATAAGGGTGTTAATCATGATATTTGGGTGTTATTTCAATATTAGCGGTAAAATCAGATTAATTACCGCAAAAAAGGTGGATGTGCATTGTGCACCCATTGCGCGTGTGCTCACGTAAATCCTCGCGTAAATCCTTAGAGCGCGTGTACAGAAGGGTTAGTACCCGAGCAACCAGCCATGGTAAAGAGAAGGTACCTAATTAGCACATTTATTACACTAATATACAGGGTGGTGACTTGCGCAACGCATCATAGGAATTTCAATGTAAAATTCATAACATGCGATTATTGGCTCCCCAAATTATTTTAGAGCAAAAATGTATTAAGGTTTTTTGTAGAAACAAATTTTTTACGTCAATAAACCGTATTAGTTTTAAATTTTTTGCATAATAAAGACGGAAAATTGGAAAAATAAAACCCCCATCTTATCAATAATCTGTGATGCCATGGAATTTTCTAAAACAAAAAGATATCCAATTATCAATTAGCAGCCGTTCGAAATGGATTTTATGATCGACTTGGTTACTGTCTTGCATTTAATGGGGACTTATTCGAACATTTATTGTAAATTGTTGTATTAGGAAACCGTTTTTAGTAATTTGGTTTTTCTTTATGTTGAATTCGCTGTTCTAAATATAATACTTTTTGATAGAATTTGATTTGTTTTATAGCAGACATTCCATGGCATGACGGATATTGGCGTAGCTTTTCTATTATAAAATTCCATGGCATCACAGATTATTGAAAAGATGGGGGTTTTATTTTTCCAATTTTCCGTCTTTATTATGCAAAAAATTGAAAACTAATACGGTTGATTGGCGTAAAAAAGTGTTTTCTACAAAAATCTTTAATACATTTTTGCTCTAAAATAATTTGGGGAGCCAATAATCGCATGTTATGAATTTTACATTGAAATCCCTATGATGCGTTCGCAAGTCACCACCCTGTATATCTATGAATATATGTAGGTATGCGTTTGTAAATCAATACTGTCCTACGTCTTAAGAATCCTAAGCAGTAGCTTACCTTTGTAGAGTTTCAACTTTCAATTAATTCTATAAATCAAGTTAGTAAGCACAAGGGTGTCACATGTGTACGACTAAATTTGTCTAGGTAAGTATGTGCTTCATTGAAATTATTCATAATCCAATCCAACAAGGTTAATGGTATCATATGGGTAGCACTCCCTAGGTACAGACGTTTTCAGGTCGCATTGACAGCCGTAATAACGTTAATAGGTAGTTGGCCCACATTGGATGAGATGAAAAGAATGATCGTTTTCATACATTATATGGCAGACGAGGAGACAGAACTGCGGCCGGTATTACAAAGCATAGTCAACTATGTTGTCAGCTAACAATGCTGTTAAGGCATGTGATTGGATGTTTTTTCAAAGTGATTCTTTGCAAAAAAAACATCCAATCACATGCCTTAACAACATTTTTAGCTAACAACATCAGTAATTAATAATTACTTAATGCTTTATAATACCGGCCGCTGATTACGAAAATCTCCGCGTCTGAGAAGGCTCATTTCAATTTTACTATTTTTTGTAAAACTAATATAAAATAAGCCGATACAACAAAATATAGAAGGATCCTCAGTGTTTTTGTATTGGAATGAAATCCAAAATATCCCGGTTATACCCGTCGAATCCGCCTCAAGCTTGCGGAAATTGTTGAACAGTGAACACTGTTCGTGAGAACTGTGAAGCTCTCAAATTCTTGAACCTCGCCGACACTTGGGACTTTGTCCTATTTAATGTCATTATTCACAAACTCGACTCTGCCAGGCGCAAAGAGATCGAAATTCGTTTAGATAAAAGGAAAATTCCTACATTTTCAGACATAGAGCCTTTGTTGAGTGAACATTGTTTGTCGTTAGAAGCCTACAGGCACCACTTTTGTTGAATGTGACTGAATCTAATAGCAAAAATCCTCGTAGTTTCGAATCGGTTGGCAAACCGCAAAAATTGTCATTGTCGTCGGCTGGTACATTTACTTCTAGCAAGACCTCTCTGGTCGCAACTTCGTCGTCGCAGTTTCGTTCAAAACCTCCTCTCAAATGCCTCTTATGCTCTCGAAACCATAGCTTAATTAGTTGCCCTGCTTTCAACGAAAAGCAACCCCAAGATCGATACGAAATCGCCAAACGTAATCGCATCTGTCTAAATTGTCTGGGTAGTGGAAATGTCGTCGCTTCTTGTCCCTCCTCGCGGAATTGCCGCACTTGTGACGCTCTTCATCACACACTTTTGCATTTTTCGAATAGACCTTCTAGTCTTGTCGTTTCGCCATCTACAAGTGGATCAAATGGATCGAACCAATTGGCCTCTTGCACACTAATCGTTGCTCAGTCACTTTCATGGCTTCCAATTCAGATCGTCCTCCCGTTTGACTGGGTACCATAGTTCTCGAGATTAAAGATCGTTTCGGTAGTTACCATATAGTTCGGGCTTTGCTGGATCCTGGTCCAAGCGTCCTATCTTTGTTCGAGCTTAGCAAACAAACTTCGTTTGCCTAAGCTAACCAATTCAGTGCCCATCTGTGGTTTAGGGCAAGTCGCAACCAAATCATCGTCTATAGTTACTGGAGAAATTCGTCCGAGTGATCGTACTGATCCCACATTTAAAGTAGATTTTTTCGTTTTGGATAGAATTTGTGGCAACTTGCCAAATGATAATGTCAGTTCTGATAGCCCCATGCCTGAGAGAATTAGATTGGCGGATTATGAATGGCACAGGTCTCGTTCAGTTCAGAGGTTACTGGGCGCGGACATCTACCCTCAAATCGCTAGCCCTGGTCTAGATAGGAGATGTAGAAATTTGGAGTACCCTTTCTTGTTGGGTACAATATTTGGTCATGTAGTGTTAGGTCCGGTCAATGGCGCCAGGCCTCAACAAACCGTTACTTCGTTGTTTTCGTCGCTTAGTTCACCTTCTTCCGTTCACTCGCCTTTGTCGTCCCTAGATAAAGTCGTCGAGCAATTTTGGAACGTCGAGGAAGTTCCGCCTGCACCAACTGCAATCGCCCCTGAGGAGGATCGCGCGGAATCCATTTTTAGAAATTCGTTGTATAGGGAACCATCTGGTTGTTTTGGTGTTGCCCTCCCATTCAAGGTTTCGGAACCTACTTTCGAAAATTCTCTTGAAGTTGCAAATCGTCGTTTTCGTTCGTTGGAAAATCGTTTCGTTGGCCAACCTCTGATGAAGTTGGACTCTTGTCATCTGACTCCATTAGTTTCTCAATCCGTTGAACAATTAGTAAACCGCTTCGCCCTGGGTTGCTTTGAGCTTCGCAAATGGGCACCCAATCGTGTAGAAGTTTTAGGTTCGATTCCTTTAGATCATCGTCAGCCTCAAGCTCTTTCGTTTGATAGTGAATCTTCCGACACTGTCAAAATCCTTGGTCTTCAGTGGCGTTCAGCTTCTGATCCTTTCGCTTTTGATGTCAATCCTTGTGACGTTTCGTGCAGAGTTGGACTGGGTCAAGCATAGAGTGACCCAGAGACCCGGTGACCCAGTTAGTTTACTGACCCAGTGACCCGGTGACCCAGTGACCCAGTGACCCAGTTGACCCGGTGACCCAGTGACCCGGTGACCCAGTTGACCCGGTGACCCAGCTTAACCCGGTGACCCAGTGACCCAGCTTGACCCGGTGACCCAGCTTGACCCGGTGACCCAGTTTGACCCGGTGACCCAGCTTGACCCATCTTGACCCAGCTTTACTCAGTGACCCGGTGACCCAGTAATTAAATTATTGTTAGGTATCATCCAAAATAATTTCAAGTACCTAACTTTTAACTTAAAAAAAATTCCTCAATAATATTCGGCAACAAGCACGTAGCCCAATTTCATTCAAGAGAACTAATACCTAAAAAAATCAAATGCATTTGTTTATAGTTTGTAGTCAAGTAGTCAATGAAAGTATTTAAAGAAAAGATTTATTTGGATTAAGCTAACTAGTAGAAAAAAATTAAAAGTGAATGAACACTGTAAGCAAACTGGTAAGCCCTGAAGCAAAGAAATAACATTATTCTAATACAATTCGGGACATGGAAAGTTTTTTACGGCAGTATTAAAGCAAACATCACAGAAATGGCAGTTGTCAAGCAATCGAGTATTATTTTCAACAAACCAGCATTTCATTTATTTCATAATCTGTACACTTGAACCGAGGGCACTGACTTAACTGCGTTATTCGATCAAACTAGGTGACTGGGTCGAATTGGGTCCCCGGGTGAAATTGGGTCGCTGGGTCAAACTGGGTCACTGGGTCAAACTGGGTCACTGGGTCAAGCTAGGTCAAGTTGGGTCCCTGGGTCAAACTAGGTCACTGAGTCAAACTGGGTCACTGGGTCTAACTGAAAAGAGTATGACGTGACCCAGCGACCCACTTTAATTTAGTGATCCAGGTGACCCAGTTGACCCAGTGACCCAGTCCAACTCTGGTTTCGTGCTCAAAACGCACACTTCTTTCGGAATTAGCTCGTATTTATGACCCGCTTGGATTCCTTGCACCAATTAGTTTCGTCGCAAAGTGTCTTATCCAACAGGTTTGGTTGTTAGGTCTTGGTTGGGATGCAGAACCTCCCAGTTGTATCGTTTCGCAATGGAATCAATTCAAAGTTGAATTACCTCAACTCTCTTCGCTTCGTATCCCTCGTGAGTTGACCCCTGGGGGTGATTTTGGTTCTGATTCGTACTTTTGCACATTGCATGGATTTTGTGACGCATCTGACGTGGCTACGCCGCCGTAGTCTACCTTAGTTTTTCGTTTTCCGATCGTAAATCTTAGTGTGCGTTTACAATGAACGTATACGTAAATATTTCATAAACCGTAACTCGTACATACGTTCATTGTAAACACCTTCTTATGTTTCTATACAGTTCAACTTTGCGAAATTTTTACGTTTTATGTATTTCTTACGTATACGTTCATTGTAAACGCACACTTATACTTGTTTCGTTATTGCAAAATCTAAAGTAGCTCAACTCAAGCAGTTATCCATTCCTCGTTTGGAAGTCTGCGCTGCAGCACTCCTGGCTATATTAGTCAAATTCGTTTTGGACACTTTTCTTGATATTGTTGTTATTGACAAAAATTTTCGCTTGGACTGATTCTACAATTGTCCTCAATTGGATTCGTTCGTTACCTAGGCAGTGGAAAGTTTTCGTCAGCAATAGAATAGCTTACATTCATGAACGCATTCCTCCCGGATGTTGGCGTCATGTACCCTCTCAGAAAAATCCTGCTGACTCAGCGTCTCGTGGCTTATTGCCAAGTCAGCTACTTTCGCATCCTTTGTGGTGGTCAGGCCCTGATTTTTTGACTTTATCACCTAATTCCTGGCCTCCGGAGTCAATAAACATTTCGCACAATTTGGAGTTGAAAGATTCGTTTAGTTCTCGTCCCATATTTTCTTGCCTCACTCAATGTATCGGAGGCCAAGATCATTTCGTACACTCGCTGTTAAAAAATTGTTCGTCGCTACCTAAAATTCAAGCCATTATTGCTTTCATTTTACGGTTTGTCCATAATGTCAGACACCCTGCTGATCTTCGCCCAGGTCCATTGTCATTATCGGAACGTTATAGTGCCTTGTTGCTTATAGTAAGAATTCTGCAGGAAGAGGTGTTTGGAGACATTTTCGTCAAGCTACGATCTGAAAAGAATTTGCTTCGCTCGGTAGCAAAATTATCCCCTATGGTGGGCGGTGACAACCTGATTCGTGTTGGTGGTCACTTAGAAAACTCGTCTTTGCCATATGAATCCAAACATACTGTCCTTTTACCAAAGTCGCATCGCTTGACTCCACTTATAGTTCGTAATACTCATCAAGAAAACTATCACACTGGTATCAACGCCACGATGTATTTGGTTCTTCAAAATTTTTGGATCGTTTCTGCTCGTCGTTCTATTCGTCGTTATCTGGCCGATTGCAATCGTTGCTTTCGCGTCAACCCCACTACTTATTGTCCTCCCTCGGCACATTTACCTTCCCTTCGGATAAGCCAAGTTAAGGCCTTCAGTGTTGTAGGTTGTGATTTTGCTGGGCCATTTACTATCACCGCAGCTAGATTTTGTGGAGCAAAAACCCTAAAGTCGTATGTGTGTATTTTCGTGTGTTTCGCGAACAAAGCTGTGCATCTAGAAGTCGTTTCGTCGTTATCTACTGATGGCTTCATTGGGTCAGTTAGACGCTTTATAGCTCGTCGTGGACGTTGTGTCCAAATTTTTAGCGACTGTGGTACCAATTTCGTAGGCGCGAATAGAGAATTTAATCGGTTGATGAAAAAATGTGTTGAATCCCAAGCTATCGCGTGGTCCTTTAACCCTCCCTCTGCTCCGCACTTTGGTGGGCTTTGGGAAAGCGGCGTCAAATCGGTAAAAAGACATTTAGTTAGAGTCTGTTGTAGGTAACCAAATCTTCACTTTGGAGGAGTTTAATACTGTAGTTATAGAGATAGAAGCAATTCTTAATTCGAGACCTTTATAGCCCAAGAACCCACGACGGCCAGACTTTCGTCATTTTATAAAAGCTAGAAGTTTTTCTGTGGGTGCCTCTAACACAAGTAAGAACGATCAGCGAGTATAGAATTTGAGTTGTGGTTACTTACGCAGGTAACAGGTAGTAAATGTGTATAAAATGGTACATCAAATTTGTTAAAGTATAAAGGTCAAATTTTCTATATTTTCTTCGTATAAAACATTAGAAATTACGTCATCCATTACCGGACACTTAGTATAGTTGCAACCCCCTGCTAGACACTCCTAAACTTTAAAAAATTATAATTGTACTTACGTTATAGTATAAAAGCTAAACTTTATATGTTACTTGGAGACCTATAGAAAGATGTTACCTCCATAGCCGGACAGCTTTAATGGTTTCTACATCTTGCCAGACACGTTGAAAGTCTGCTATAGGTGCGAGCGCGAGGCGACAACTGTTCACGGGAATGCGAGCGAGACAGCGCGTTTAGCCTACTGCGATCTTTTACTGCGCACCATCTTTCGTTCACATGGTATTATATTACTAGCTGACCCGACGGACATTGTCATCTTTCTTAGCTATTCAATTCGGACTGAAATAAATAATAACAAAAAATTTGCTTTGGCTAGCACAGGTAGGTACATACTACCCTGTAGAGTTTAAAATTGTCCAGAATTAAAAGGTGAATGTTTAGGCATTTCGCGAAATCCCTAAAGAGAGGCAGGCGACGTGCGAAGTCGAGTTCCATTTCTCACTTTGCCTGCTGCATTGGTCATTTCGCAAAATGCCTAGGGATTTTGCAAATTGTCGGATTTCACAGTTTGCCGGTAACATATATAAAAACTTTACTAGACTCCATCCAACAATTTTGAATATTTGATTAACCTTATTGGGACAACAATTTCAAAAAAGGATCCAACATTTAGGCCGGTCCAGACTTGTTGCTTATCCTCGTATCGTATCTCCGTATCGTATCAGTGTAGACAGGGAGACGTCGCACAGAACCGTATCAAAATGGTGATACATGAAACGGTACGGACGTGATCGCCTAGTTGGCGGTTTTTCGCCGAGACATCAAAGGGATGATACGGAACCAATTTGGACGGATATAAATTTACTTGTTGCAACAACGTTGTTTTTAAATATCTCTTAAAATGTTGTATCATTTTTTGAAAATTTGAATTTGTAAAATTAGTACCTACTGATCCTAATGATTTAGCTAGCTGGACCCCTGGTCATTTTTTAACCTTGGAGCCTTTGTCGTCCCCTCCTGATCCAGACTTATCTCACTTGAAATCCTCGCGTCTTGCTCGTTGGCAAATAGTGCAACACATGCAGCAGTCATTTTGGGCGCGTTGGAAAACAGAATACTTTGTATCAGAAAAGCCATTGGGCTACTGACAAAAATCTCGTACCTCGTCTCGTACCGGCCGACATTGGCACATTAGTTGTGATCAAAGATGAAACCGCGCCTCCGTTAAAGTGGAGACTTGGTCGCATTGACAATCTTTTTCCCGGTTCGGATGGAGTTGTTAGAGTTGCTTCCGTTCGTACCAATCGTGGGCTTACGCCCTTTAGTAAAATGGTGCGCATTGCCGTCACAATAATTTTCGTTTATTTGCTTTGTTTGATTTGTTTTATGGTAAATTCGTAGTTAGAATTTGGTGGGCGGTATGTTGTGTCCCCAAACTAGAATAAAATATCCTTTCGTTTTTCCTTTAATGAAAATGCCCTGTATACATATAACCGTTTTGCCTTGCCTGTATATATTCCTATTTGTTACGCGTGCGCGCATGAGCCGCAGAAGCGCAATATGTGTACTCGTCGCGCAGAATTCGCCCCATTCTTCGCCGAGACGCAATCGACTCAACAACGTTGAGAATTCGCCGTTCATCAATGGTCGATTAGCCTTCGTCGTTCGTATATAGATCTCGATCGATCCACCCACAACAAATCAAGATGTCGCCGTGCAATTTCCAACATCGTTATTAACAAGCAGCATCGCCTTCGTTGTTAATGGACTTCGAAACAACACGTAAGTTCCTTTATTTACATTATCCTTCGTAACTTTACCATATTCTAGTAGCCGTCGTGCCTACGTCAACCATATTCAATAGAAATTCATTTACTTTGTACTAGTAAACACGTTTATTTTTGTGTCTATATTCTTTCATTCCCAGCATAAACAAGGCCTTGGAAGTAATTCATAATTACAGTCCACTTACAATATTAAATTCTTTTCGAAGCCCCCTTGTACGGTACATTTAGGAATGGTTCTAATGCTAATTACAAATAGTGGACCGAATAAGGAACAGCCTTGTCTAATGCCCTTTCGTGTACTAAAGGCCGCAGATGTTGTACCCTGATATGGGACGTCGCACCTGAATACAGCTGTTTAATTATCTTGATAAAGGAATTGGGGATATTCATCCTTTTCAATACCAGATCTAGATATTTATGGCAAACGTTGTCGAATGCACTTTCTAAATCGATTGATAATATCGCTGGTTGCTTTCGTTCGGTTTCTGCGTAGTACAAAATATCTCTGTGTAAGTGCAAACTGTCATAAATAGATCTGCCTGGGATACTGTACGATTGATCAGATTCTATCACGGTACCTATTACTTTTATTAATCTATTTGCTACTGTCTTAGCCAGTATTTTGTAATCGACTGTGAGTAGGGACACCGGTCTCCTGTTTTTCACGTACAATGGATCCTTTTCTTTTTTTTAGTATTGATTTGTGTTAGCGCAACAAGAATAATATTGTTAATGGGCTGTAAAAATGTCTGTTGCCCAACATGTAGAAATTAAATTAACAAATTAACGAATAAACGATGTCAATTATTAATTGGGCATGGCACCTACCTTTGTTTGTTTGACGATGTTGTAAAAATGGGGCCCCAAACTTGTCACAATTGTAGCTCTGCGCGCACGATTGTGTCGTCTCTGTTGTATGTATCTTCTGTTCAAACATGGTAGGGTCGTTCTTGCGCACCGCACGCACACGGATATACGTCAAGGATTTTTGGGTACCATTACCCATAACCGAATCGTTTTGATATTCAAAATAAAATTCATTTTGAATTATTGAATTATAGAGAGGAAAAAAAAATAGTTATTCTTGCATGAACATTTTGTTTGAATGAGCAATGGTCAGTCAGGCACGGCAGGGACAAGTCGCCGTCGCCAACTGGCCGTCGGCAACTGGCCGTCGGCAACTCGCCGTAAGGCAATCTCTCCATCGGTCAACTTGCCGTCGGTTAACTCGCCGTCACCGGAAACAAAATAAAGATTTTTTTTTAAATATGCAATCTAACACTTAGATGTTCATAACTGCAATCAGTTTAGTCATATAACATTATTTAGCAATCTCGTTTCATTATTGGAATGGTGTAGTTATTTGCAGTGTTGGGTAAGATCCTTTAATTCTGGATCTAGATGGAGATCCATCATATAAAAATCATGATCTAGATCCAGATCAAAGATCTACACTTAATAAAGGATCTAGATCAAGATCCAAGATCCCCCCAAAACGATCTAGATCCTTGTGTGATCAAAACTCTCTAAACTGTCATAAATAGATCTGCCTGGGAGTTTTGATCACACAATATATTTCAACCCCCATTTCGAGGAACGATGGATCCAACCCAAAATAAAAAAAAAAACGACCTAGATCCTTTTATCGTATCCAAAATAGCAAGAAAAAATTGTACGTAAACCCTTGTGAAAAAGACCTTCCTTGAAAATTATAATAACCGCCTACACCCTTTTAAGAATTCACAACAGTTTATTATATTATATTGCACTTCGGTTTTCGCGCTTGGACATCAAAGTATATGTTATCCTTTCTTTCTTCTAATGCTGACAGACTAATCTTTTACCTGTACCCGTATCGATGCCGACGCACGCGTGTTGTCATTAGTCCGGAATTTTGGTGACGATAGTGATATTTCGGAATATCTTAGGGGGTTGGCCCATAATAATTATGAAATGTAAATTTATAATGTATAACCAAAAATATGTTTGTAATTTTAGAGTGTTTTGTTTGATAAGAATAAACTGATTGCACTTACAAACATTTATTTTAGTATTTTTTATTATTTATTCCGCTGACGGCGACTTGACCGACGGCGATTTTGCCCGACGGCGAGTTTGTTCCACGGCTGGTCGGCGACGGCGAGTTGTCCTAGACCCTAAGGGTGGGTGGTCGCTCGGCCGCTCAAGCTTGCCCGATTATGGCGTGATCTGATGAGAACATAGGTACGCATAGTAATATAGCACATACTTTACACTATGCGTAGATTTAGATATATCTACATACCTACAGCAATAATTAACGTATACGTAGATCGGTTCTAAAGTTAATTTATACCACTTGCTCCGATACAATAACATATGACGTCCAAAACGTTTGTAAACACAATTGAAAGGTTATGAAACCTAGAGTGTGAAATTAGCTAAAGTGTGGGTGTATTTTTAGTACATGATCGTAACTATGTGGTTTGGCACTGATTACTTCCGTAATAGACTGATGTATTAAATTGTCTCAAGGTAAATCAAGGTGTACACAGACCATGAGTGCTCAATCAAAGTCCTTTATATCCTAGAGATATAATATATGTAGGTAGCTCATGCTCATAGAAAGTTGCCTTTTTTCATTGAGGATTCATTATGAAATTCACGGTCTCAATACAATCTAAATACCTATAAACATTTAAAACAGTATGTTTATGTTTCAGTCACAAGAAAGTAGAAACCTAGATACCTCGCATGCTATTGCAGATTTTTTGTCCGAACTTCCTAATAACTATAGTTAGCCCCTCACAAAATATAGATCATAGCAGTCAAACACATAAGCACCTAAAGCACTTATTAATACGCTGCTTTGCAAATATCTAAAGCTGAAAAAGACGCAAAAGTAATCGCTTAGAAAGCTGAGGATCAATAATACACTTCTGAGTCTGACCCAGAATCCCTTAGAGCTTCATTCTCTCCTGCAGCGACTTTACTCGATTGTGTAATAGCATCTTTTGTCACCATTGACTATCTGGTTTCGAAGTTTTTATGAAAATATCACTTTGTACATCCTTCATTAGGCTTTTTTGCGCCATTTTGAATTATACGAGATAGATACAATGTCAATTGACATTTTAATATGTATGTAGTATATTTTCATCACTATTCATTTACACAAAGAATAAAGTAAAAGGGTTAGTTCTTAATTTCTTACTTTGCTATTCCATTGAATCTTATTCAATGAGTAAAATGATTTATAATATTTCGATGCGTGCGTCCGAACAAGGGAAACAAATGTGGAGTTCAAAGAATTTCTATACTTTTAGAACTAATTTTATTCAAATAGGTTAGGTAGCACTTATGATTTAGGAGATAGGACCGCTGCCAGATTTCGATACCACATTCATATTTGTAAAATTAACGATATAAAGGATGAGGGGTATTACACCCCTAAATTAAACTATACAACAATTTAAAATGGGCGTTTATTGGACAGTAACAATGGCTCTATTTCTCGATCGTCTTTCTTGGATGTCGCGTACGAAGTCCGTTATAATATGTGGGCCGCGCTCCTTCGCGCACCCCTTGGTATATAAGCTGCCTTAGCGAGCCGTATAATAAAACGTGATGTTTTCATATTTAACGAAGTTCCGCTTACACGGCCATCCTGTCATCGGTGCGTCCCCGCGCCGATTTCTGAGGTAAGTTTGAAATCGCAAAACAGTAACTTTTTTTAGCATTGGAAATGTTTATGTTTTGTATGGGTATGAATTTACCAGGTTTGCCGAGTAGAAAAGAAGACAAGTGGTGTCGCGTCTAGTGTTGTTTGTACCGTACTCGACTGCAATCGGTAGATTCAAGAAAAGTCGCGGATACTGTCGATACGGTACTTACTTAACAGTGCGCAGGGATTTTGTTAATTCGAATTGAAAATTCTCGCACATCGCCCGTGATAGTATTGCAAGCATGTTACGCCGCTTATTATTCAGAAAGTATACGTTTGTTTAACAGGGGTACACAAACATAAGGTACATTTCCAATTGCGATTTTCTTTAGAGCCACATAAGTCACGGTATGCCTCGGTATGCACCAGTCATCATCGTACCTGTTTAACTTGCTGTGACAAACAATACAGCTTACACCGCGTGCCTCAATGGATTGATTAACATTTAATGGCATTTTGGGTCTAATATAATATTAAATTAGCAATAATTAGAAACCATTTAACTGCAACCACAAGCACACACGTTATTCCCGTGCAACTATTCGATTCGATACTAAACTCGAGTGTTCCGAAGTGGCCGCGAGTCTTCTCGAATGTTCTAGAGCAAAATACGTCATATTTCCCAGAAAGATGAGGTACATCACATCCGCCTTCATTCTTTATCGCCAATGACTTAATCATTCATTGCGCCTCGATGTCTATCGGGATTTCTAGAATATTCGCTACAGTAAACACACGATTATCGCTGAACATATCACGAAAATTCTTTGTTGGTGCATCCGGAACGAAAGACGCAATTTTCACCACCCCCCTCATCTATGTTCACCCGTCATATATGTTCTCCCCTCATATACAGGGTGGTGCCTAGCGCGACGCAGCATAGGGATTTCAATGGTAATTTCTTTATAGTTATTTACTAGCTCCCCTAATTATTTTAGAGCAAAAGTCTAAATACGTTTTTTTAGAGAAAAAATACTGCATCTGTTCATACTATTAGTTATAATTTTCCATTTTTCAAAACCGTAGAAATCGACATAATAAAAAATTACATTTTTATAAATCAGTGGTGCTTTGGAATCTTTCAACAAACTGGGATATGCGCATCGCATCTAAGTTATCGTTGTTTGACGTCGAACGATTTTCATATTCAAACAAGTATAAATTATTAATTTTTATCCTATACAAGGAGAAACTTACATTTTCTCGCCTGTGTGAGGACGCGAAAGAAAACAATTGCACGCATGGAGCGAGAAAATTCAATTTTGTCGGCTAGGCGAGAAAAAAAATACGCCTTATGTAAGCTAGATGGCGCGGTTGTAATAAATGTCAAAGAAGTTATTTCTTTTTAATTAAATAAGAAACATAAAATCGTCAACACTGATTTAATAATTAAATTTACCCTATGTTCACTTTATTTTACTGAATTCAAGAATTTATTTAATTACCGCGAACCTATACCTATCAATGATTCGTGAATTTGAATACTTTCCCAATATCACGTGACCAATTCAAACGTTTCGAACTTACGTCATAATCTCCCATTTACTTTCCACGAAGCCGTACACGGGCCATACACACACTTGGTGTTCTTATTCCAAAAATAAGTGGAAATTTCGACAAAAAAAGTGGAAACTTCGACAAAAAAAAGTGGAAATTTTCACAAAAAAGTGAAAATTTCTACAAAAAAGTGGAAATTCCCACAAAAAAGTAGAAATTTCAACAAAAAAGTGGAAATTTCGACAAAAAAGTGAAAATTTCGAAAAAAAGTCAAAGCGGCGACAACAAAGCAGAAATTTGACCTTCCCCCGCCGCCCCATCGAGTGACCCATCATTTTAAAGGCCATCAAATATTTTTGTCGAAATTTCCACTTTTTTATGGGAATTTCCACTTTTTTGGCGAAATTTTCACTTTTTTGTAGAAGAAGAACACCAAGTGTATATGTGGCCCGTGTACGGCTTCGTAACTTTCAATAACGAGCATCTGTGTCAATACATTTAACACCAAGATGTACTTTGCACTGTAAATAGAACACCGCTTATCCGCAATAAGTAGCATTTTACCATACGAGACTACCCTGAAGTTAAAATGTGTCACAAATGTGTCCAGTGTGAATGAATAAATCTATTTATAAATAGTACATTGATCTACAAGTTTAGAAAAGTGTTAGTTTTCTAGTGAGTGTAAATGTTTGAATTCACGAGTGGATCAAATTTGCACGAGCATAGAAATTCACTTTTCTTACGTGTAGATCATGCTATTTTTTCGTGTAGTTTACAAAAATAACTAATTGTAACGTTTTGTTTTGATATCGAAGAATAATTTATTATAATATCAAAGTATATGTTGAGCATTTGTTGATATGGTAACAAAACATACGAACAAGTAAATAATTTGTGAATAACGCTCATTTAAAATGAGTCAATCAAACGGGAATAAAATGAAGAAATTTTACAATTGGTATTAGAAGCAGAGTCAAGTTTATTAGCCAAAAAGTCCAAAGAAAGTACGAGAAATGATACCTACAGTTCTGTGACTGGAGGAATATAAAAAATGTGCGAGGAGCAAATGAAGATATTCTAATTGCGTACTTTGTTGGAAAGGTTTGTATTACTCGTATTTATAAAATTTATTAGGGGGTACGTTACGCTAATAAGCCCCCCAGGTATGATCATGAAATTGATAGAAATGGATAGAGGACACCTTAATAACACGTTTAGATTAAAAAAATTTGCGGAAGAGGGCCTAAATTTTCCACAATCTTAATTAAAAGTTCACCTCATTTTCTGGAAATCTGGTGTTATTTTACGTATATTTTGTAATTCTTAAGTTGGCGAAACTGAAAAATTTTATGTGATTGCTCTTTTTCCACTAATAAACAAAGGTGACAGTAAATTTTTGTAGGAGGTTATGTTAACTTCTTCGTCTACTAAAATGAAATATGCTGGATTTAAAGTGTATATTAACGGAATGTAATAAAAGTAGTACAACAGGTATAATATACAATTCAATTTTAGGTTTTGTTCGACTTAACACCAAATAAGCGACACTTCCATGTGACTGACATTTTAATAACACCACTTTTTGAAGCTTATACAGTCTAAACTTGAATGCATTAGGGAAGAAGGATGTCGTAGAGAAGGTTGCATGTGGCAAAAATTTCTTGGTATCGATCACCGAGAGGGGAAACCCGGGCACTTCCTGCATGTTTCATATGAATCGACGCTTAGCATCCACTGCCTAATACGGTCGAGAGGGGAAGGAACATCTCTCGCATTTTCCATGGATCGCAGCTACGTTAGCGATCGCCGCTTAACTTGGAACGCCTTTTTCGTATCGATCGCCGCTTAGCCTCCACCGCCTAATACAGTCGAGAGGGGAAGGAACATCTCTCGCATTTTCCATGGATCCATGGATCGCAGCTACGTTAGCGATCACCGCTTAACTTGGAACGCTTATGAATCGCTGCTTAGCAATGTAGAATGTAGAGAACTACTTACTGCTATTATGGTATAATTAAAAACATGTATAAAGTTGTATATCATTGTTTAAAGTTAATTAAATCGTGGAAAAATAACATAACCCCTTAAGAAACTAACTAAAGTTGGCACTCAGGAATGTTAAGAACATCAGTACCAACTGAAAAACAATCATGTAATTTGGAGTAATATAACCTCACTTACGACGAAATGAAGTGAAGATTGAATGAAGATTGTGGAAAATGTAAGGCTTCTTCCGCAAATTTTTTAACTGATAACATGTAATTAAGGTGTCCTCTATCCATTTCTATCAATTTCATGATCATACCTGGGGGGCTTATTAGCGCAACGTAAACCTTTATTAAGCTGTTTATGAAAGGGCCTTTTCATTCCAAATAGCCAGACTATACAACAACATATCTTTGAACCTTAAAAGTTGTTCACAGTCTTCTTTCAAGGCTCAATTAAAATTAATCCTATTAGAGGGACAGACGACCACGCACTTATTATAATACTATTACTTTATTAATAGATATAAATTAACTGATTGCATCTGACTACATCATTTGCAGATGATTATTACTTGTTTGATTCACTTTTCGCTATAGTACTCACTAATTATTTATAGACGAGTGCATAAATGATTGTAGGCTACATATATCAGGGTTCAGTGGAAGAACAATCTCTGGAGATTGAACTGCGCCCTGAGGTTATCTTATAGCAAGTAAGATAATAAAGGCCATTATTATTATTATTATGGTCGGTGTTTCTTGTGAGAACTCAGGTCTAGCCTGGTTAACTAATCGCACGGATTAAAATCAAGTAACGATTAGTGTCTGTGCTGTGTCTGGTGAAAAAAAAAAAAAAAAAAAAAAAAAAAAAAAAAAAAAAAAATAATATAATAATACAATAATAATATCACACACGTACACATCAGGGAAAAAAATCATTATAATAATTCCTGTAATTTTATTAAATGGAGTTTATTGTGTAAGTGTTTCTTTGGCTTTGCGTTTGGGTTGAATACAAGTGGGTTGTGATAACGTGGTGTGCTTCTGTGAAGAAGGAGTTTTGTGTTTTTTAATTGTATTTATGGTGTTTCTTTGTTCCTGAGGTCGTATTTGTGAGGTTGCTTGGGTTTTTGGTGGAGATATTGCAGTATTATTATTATTATTATCGGTGTTTCTTGTGAGAACTCAGGTCTAGCCTGGTTAACTAATCGCACGGATTAAAATCAAGTAACGATTAGTGTCTGTGTCTGGTGAAGTTATGTAGGGTCATTAAAAAAAAAAAAAAAAAAATCACACGTACATTGGACATCTAGGGATAATGTAATTCGTACTTACCAACATACCTATTGATGGGCACAATAGCCAACGCTATCAGGAAAGAGGAAAACAAAACAAAAAAAAAATCATTATAATAATTCCTGTAATTTTATTAAATGGAGTTTATTGTGTAAGTTATTATTATTATTATTATTATTATTAGTACTGATTTTTAAATATTCTTAGGCAAAGAAACTTAAAGCTTGTACACTATGGTCACAATACTCGATGCTGAGAAGTATTCTACAAATATATGAAAATGTGGATATTTCTGTTTATAAAAAATTACTTGCTTACCTGAAACGTCAAAATGACGGTTATGTGGCAAAAAAATAGAGAGTTTTATCGATGGATAACGTAAAGGAGTTTTCAGAAAAGCCTCCTGATCACAAGTTTCTGTTTATAAAGGTCGTGTTGGTAATTGCCCTGCACGGACCCTGCCGGGCGGAAGAATTACGGTTACTAAAAGTGGATGATGTAGAAGATTGCGGAAATATTTTGGTCATGACATTACATGACACAAAATCAAAGAAACAAGTTGTAAATCAGCATATGCATGATTAAAGCGCATTTTTGGTAATGCAGGTCAGTATTTTATTAGCGAAGTTTAAAATTATCGATCTTACGAGTAATTTTGGCTGCGTTAAATAATTAATTTTATTTAATTTCAATTGACGGTACGTCTTCATTTTGTAAAACAAATCACAAAGTAAATAATAAGTGTTTATACTGGTAGCGCTATCTAACGGTAAAATTATAGCACCTCCGAAACCCATATCGAAACTATTTTCTTCAATTATCGATCTCACAAGTAATCTAACTCAAAATAGACTAGTGCCTGCACATCTACACTATAGCAGGAAGCTTTTAGTGAAAATTTGAAGTCTCTAGCTATTGTAGTTGTGGAGATCTAACGCGGACAGCCGGCCTGCCAGCAATAACGAATATAATAGCGTATTTTTTTCAAAAATGCGCTAAAAACGAGTTACATCGGAGGATGAATTTATATTTTATAAGCGTTGCGGTCGCTTTCCTCATCTTCTGGTGAAATATTTAATAACTCAACAAATTGTTCATTTATGATTTACAATAATAAACAAAATGAATGAAAAAAAGTGTTGCTAACTGAAATCGTGAAGAAAAGTGTTGCTAACAGGAAAAGTCTCACTTTTCTTCACGATTTTTGATTTAACAATGCGTCACTTTTCTATTAACTACCTACACGAAAAACACATTTTTTTAAAATACAAGATCGTCAAGGATTTAAAGTGTGCCCATTGCGCGTTCGTCACCAAGCATAAATCCAGTCTTAAAAGCATCTAACATTTGACAAGACATGGATCCTGCCAAGGATTTAAAATGTAACCGGTGTGATTTTGTCCCTGAAAACACACATTCAATTTTAAAATACATTTGTTAATACACAAGACCAGTAATAATTTCAAATGCGCCTGGTATTAATTCAACCCCTTAAATCCCGTTATTTTCTAAGGAAATAATCACGCGCCAGTGAAATGCCGGAAATTTCAACTCAGTTCGCACACGATCGGTATTCTCCACTTGCACCTCTGCTCTGTTGCACAGTGACTCCCTTCGGTGACTAATCGCAAGCGCGCTAGAATTTGAATTTGCGTTGAACTGTATTATAAGGGAAAGGGGTAAATCTACGAGTAAAAAATATACTCGTGGGCCCACTTAGATTGCACCGTTTCGTAAAATTTTTTCGCGTAGTCAGCAGGAAACGTGGAAATAAACAAAACAAACGCGTGCAGGTTCACGCGTTGAAGCAAATCCAAATTCAAGCGCTTGCGGTCGGACGTTGTTGAGGGATTAATTTTAAATGTAAGTGTATAGGATAAAAAATATTGTGTGCACCACGGCACGAAAGTTGTTTTCCGGGCCTCAGGAAGTGGCCAGCCTCGGCTGCGCCTCGCCTGGCCATATCTTCCTTCGCCCCGGAAAACAACCACTTTCCCGCCTTGGTACACAAAGTACTATTAATAAACGTCGAAGGCAAATAATGAAACGTGATCGCTCTTTTTTTAGGTAATTCCAAGGCATATCTGATTTATTGTAAAATGAACCTTTCTATTTTGTGGATTTCTACGGTTTTGAAAAACGGAAAATTATGAGTAATAGTATGAAAGATGCAGTATTTTTTTCTCTGAAAAAAACGTATTTAGACTTTTACTCTAAAATAATTAGGGGAGCTAGTAAATAAGTATAAAGAAATTACCATTGAAATCCCTATGCTGCGTCGCGCTAGGCACCACCCGGTATGTTAGATAAATCCGATGGTCGCCAACCACTTGAACACTTTAGTCACTCCGTTATTCGCATTTTAATTTTTCGCCACCGACGGATGCGCTTCGTTCGAATCTATCATTTTCTGTTTGTGAGTACCTCTTCCGACGCCCAGTCTTCGAGATATTCGCACTTGAAGATTTGTCCTCGCCGGCGAATTCAGTAAATTTTTCTTCATTTTTTTTAGTTTTCCCGCAAACGTAAAATGGAATTTTTTTTCAAATTTTCTTTGCGAATAGGTAGGTAATATACGGTTCAAGAAACTTAGGTATTTGCAATGAAAAGTAAGTTTACAAATATATACGGTCTTTGTAATTTTACTCTGTAACCTAAACTTTATTGATCGGGATTAGTACCTATAGGTATCCATCCCTAAACAGTGAGCACCAATCAGAATCACGCCATTTAATAAAAACATATACCTAACGGAGGATTTGAAAGCAGTACGAAAATCCAATAAAAGTGGATATTTTTGCTAATACGTACCATCTCTGTTGCACCGCGACTCAACTCAACTTTTGGACCGCTTTTGAAGCCGTAGCATCACCTCTTTATAGCTCATCATAGTCGTAGAAAAAAATAGTGTATGAAACTCGCATTTAATGGTTATTAAGACACTCGTATTCATTATGAAACTCGCCAAGGCTTGTTTCGTAATTCTCATAATGTGCTATTATCGGGCGATAATCACTAATTTTAGTCGTACTTGCACGGTTCACGGTAGATATGGTATACGAGAGAGCCAGTAATTGATTTAACATCAATCATTGTCTCATGGATTTTGGAACACGGCCCAAGGGACATGTTCAACGTGGCTACACGATTAATTAAAACGACGTGAGATTTAACTATAAATTCAATGTCGATGTGGCTAATTTCATAACAAAAATGGTTGTTAGAAATGTCAAATTGTAAAAGCGCTATCTCGCGCAATGTACCTAATAAGAAATGAGTCCTAATTTATTTTGAAAATGTAATCTGTTGTATCTACATCAAAATCTTCGGGGTCGTTATATAGACACTATTGACAAATGTTAACAAAGAATTATCCAATTAACGATCAAAGGCGAAACTAAAAGGGCAATTCCCTCGGTAAAAAATCTAATCCGGCAAAGGAGAAGAAAAAAATAAGTTTAGAATCAATCAATAATCAAGCCTATGTCATTTTCAATTAATGAATTTTTGATATTCGTTTCGCTGCTATTCTTTGTACCTTTTAGTTCAATTGCATTAAATTATTAACGATCCTGGTGATCGTTTATAATTTTGTATTGCTGTCCGTCTGTCCGTCTGTTTGTCTGTCCGCCTGTCTGTATGCCCGCCCGTCTGTCTGTCTGTCTGTCTGTCTGTCTGTCTGTCTGTCTGTCTGTCTGTCTGTCTGTCTGTCTGTCTGTCTGCCTATCTGTCTGTCTGTCTGTCTGTCTGTCTCCCCGTCCGTCCGTCCGTCCGTCCGCCTGTCGGTCCGTTTGTCTGTCCGTCCGTCTGTCCGTGTGCACGATAACTTTGTGTAGAGATGTCCGATCGCTTTGAAAATTGATACCCATGTTTCTTTAGGATATAAGAAAGGTCGCTATTGTTTTTCGGCTATGTAGACTAACCGGTCAAAAAGTTACAGCCCAAAAACTACCCAAACCCCCAAAAAAGGGTTTCTTTTATAATTCTTGTTACAAAGAACTTATGAATGTCCGGTTATTCTGTGTTAGTAAATATTCCTTAAACCTCAGGTATGCAGATTAAAAAAATTGCGCATGCGCAACCCAACTTGTATTTGCGCAATCCCAATTTTTTTCTGTTAAGATATTTAAATGAAATTTTGTACGTTGGCACCTCAAATAAAAGTAAAACTGATGTCGGAAATAGTTTTGCGCATGCGCAATTCGATTTTTTGACATCTTCGTTAGTTATGAACCGAATTGCATGAAATTTTGTGCGTAGGCACCTCGAATAAAAGTAAAACTAATGCTTGTTTTACAAGCTATAGTGATATTAAGGTATGTTGTATAATGTATAAATGATGTATGTGCGAAAATCTCGAGGATCGTTCGGTATTCAGTTGAGTTGTACCGGATTTTTTATTTTATTTTAGGTAGGTACTTTAAAATGTACTCACACAACAGCGTTCTCCTACTTTATATTATTGATAAATCTGTTGTCCAGTTTCAGCAAAGATCCTGCATTATTTTATAGCCAGTATGATTTATTAAGGATCCTCAGATCTTTTATAGTTTTGTATTGTCGTCCGTCCGTTCGTACCGTCCGTCCGTGTGAAAAGTGGCCGATTGGGTTGAAATTTGATGCTATTGATTTTCAGGAAATGACCAAAACATGAACTTGATGCATTTCTGGCGACCACATGGATTTTGATCAAAACATGCCAAAATCGTTATTTATGCACCAAGATCGTTGGGAAAAAGACCAAGAGCATTATCTCACTGACAATGATAAATGAGAAATTGTCGTTAAATGATTGTAATACTGAGGATCCTTTGATATTTCGTTGTATCGGTTTATTACTCCTCATTTTGAGACAAAATGTTGGAAATAAGGATACTGCGTGCTCTTTCCGTTTTAAGAGTGTATCGGCATCGCCACGCCAGGGTGGTTCATCGTTGAGTGAAGGCGATTCCTTCACACTTCACTCAACGGTTCCATTCAGAGCCGTGCTGTGCAGTTTTATTATTGCAGTTGCAGCGCGGCCTCGAATACGTTATACGTCGTTTAGTATAACAATAGTTGCAGATATAGCCGCCCACTGCAAAACTGTAACTGTATTTTTTTATAATACCATAATTTGTGTACAAGTCACAGGCAGGCGACCAGTTTTGCAGTGGCTGGCTACCTGTATTTAAGAGTCTTCGTTATCTAAGCGCAACTTTTTACATTATGGTGTATAGATGATTATGTTGCAAGAAACAAGATGAGTCAACTCTTATTTTGGTCCTTAGTTAATTCCCGCCGACACTGTGCAGTGGCGCTACTTGCTACACTAAAATTGTTGATTTACCGCCCGCCAAGATACAGACTTTATTTACCAAAAATATTATTTCATTTTTTGGAGTAATGTTTAGAAGTAACTTATCTAAGAAACTGTCGGTTTACTTTTTCTATAATTTTGATCGAGAGTAAAAAAATAAAACAGATTAGTGCAATAATCGTTGCAAAACATCTAATCTTTAAACACTCGGTATTCAGTTGCTATAAAATTTAAAAAAAAGAGCCCGAACATTTTGTAGATAAAGGTCTAAATTTATAAAATAGTTCTTAAAAAAAGTTTTTTTTTTAAAAACAAATTGTGTTTTTATGGCGGGCGCTCTTATGGAAATTTACATTGGGTGCCTGTATTTGTTCTGAACATTTTGAAGCCAGCTACTTTAAAACAACAACGTAATAATGAAAATCAAAATAAAAAGAAAACGGAGGAGAGATTAGAATTGATAACGCATTAATTACATAATATTTACTGAAAAAGCCGCACTTCATGTTTAGGTTCAATATTTTTTATTAAAGTTTATTTCATACGACTGCGAAATCCCAGAAATAGGTACTCGACGCGACGATCTCTACACAAATCGGTGTGATTTGTCGATCTTAAAAATCGTAATTTTGCTCTACCTATATGATTTATATGGCTTCTGCTATAAAATAAAGTTTTGTATTTTACACGACGATAAAGGGAAACTAACCATCTCGTGAAAGTTCTTTCACTCAATGGTTAAACGGACCATTCCAAACCGGCGATTGCAAACCGGCAATGCACGAACCGGCGCCGCTCCAAGCCGGCGCTTGTCAAGCCGGCACTCGGTCATACCGGCGGTTGTCAAGCCGGTGCGCGGTCATGCCGGCGCTTGTCAAGCCGGTGCGCGGTCATGCCGGCGCTTGTCAAGCCGGCGCGCAGTCATGCAGGCGCTTGTCAAGCCGGCATATAGGCACTTGTTCAATCGATGCGATCTGCAAATTATGTAATACACTCATTTGGAATGATAACAATTGTCATAATATGAACATGTCGATGTAATTCTCAAATTATTAAGCGGCAGAGCAAAGCGATGTAAGCTTTATAGGGGAGTCGATGGTGTCCGTCTGTCCGTGAACACGATAACTGTCAAATGCTTGGACCGATTTGGTTCAAACGTAGCACAGTAGACTTATATGTAACAAATCTAATGAAAATGGGCCAAATCCAATGACCCCGTAGGGTCACGCCTCTGTGCCTCTGGCAAACGCTTGAACCTATTCGGTTGAAACTTTGCACAGTTCACATATATATCACAACAAGCCAATTGAAAATGGGGTCAAATCCAATGACTCCGTGGTGTCACACCGAGGTGCTCTGGCGCTTTTTTAGACGCTCTTTATGGGTTTATTTTAGGTGGGATGTTGAGGTGTTTGTTATTAGCACTTTAACTATCATTTTAAAAGTGGTCAAACAAGAGGAATCAGACGAACTAAGTATAACGCGTTTTATTAGTCCAATCCACACAAATCGAAATTCATTCGGTGGAACGAGCGCCGGCAAAGCATAGCGCCGATTGATCGAGCGCCGGTTGGTCAATCGCCGGTTTGACCGAGCGCCGGTACGATCGGCGCCGGCTTGTGATAGCGCCGGTCTGGTATAGCGCCGCGCCGATTAGTCTTGTACAATAAATAAACCGATACAACGAAATATAGAAGGATCTTCAATATTACAATCACTATTAACGACAATTTATTTTAATCTTATATACTACATTTTATAGTTAACAAAAGTGCATCAAATTCATGTCTTGGTCATTGAAGTAATGCTCTTAATTTTGTTCCCAACTATATCAGTACAAGAATAACGATTTTGCACATGTTTTGATCAAAATCCACGTAGTCGCCAAAAATGCATCAAATTCACGTTTTGGTCATTGAGACAATGCTCCTAGTCTTTTTCCCAACGGTCTTGGTGCATAAATCACGATTTTCACATATTTTGATCAAAATCCATGTGACCTCAGAAAAATAATTTAACATCTTTGATTCACACACATGCGGTTATCAAATGTGCATACGTGATGTACTCTTTCAGCATCAAGATAATGCGTTTGAAACCTTTTAAAACTCTAAATTCATGTATAAAGTATCATTTTGGCTACATTTTGCTCTAAAACTTTCGACCTATACCACAGAGAAGAGTTATATTGAATTGTTACACATCTAAGAGTCATAGGGAATAATGTAGCGAAAGTCCGAACTCGATACATGACCTAGGGAATGAAATATATTGATTTCTATTTATTAGGTGTATTGAGCCCGCAGTTTTTCCTGTTCCCGATTCACATTATATAATGTGTAAAAAAGTCATCTCTTAAACTGGCGTGACACAGACGCAGAAACTTAATAGTCAAGCACGTGCGTTAATGAACGAGCGTGTAAAAACGTCCGTCTGTCGCTGAAACTCTCACATGACCGTCGTGCAACTCTGCCGCATATCTACTTCAAAATTTTCTGAAATCTCCGTACGTTGTTCATCAGCACGGCCAGTAGGGTTTTCTCGAAAATATTTTTTGTACATTCTGCAAGTATATGAAGTCGGTGTTAACCGAGAAGGACCTATGTATGTTTGCATGAACGCCCGCTCTACGTCTGTGTCTGGTTAGCGCTAGAGTATTAAATTTAGGGACAAAATGTGTACACATTTTAAAGTAGTTTTAAAATATCGACGGGTCTCAGGATTTTTCCTGCAGTCGACGATAGATGAATTTATTTATTTCAGTCGCACCATACTGATACTGTATTATTATCTACTACACTACTAATATTGCACTTGGTATTTTTTGAATAATTTATTTTTTACATACATTCGTGAAAAACGTTATTTATAGAAAATAGGTTGTCGCCGATGTTTTGATTTGTAACACTGACTTATTTTCACACACAATTAAACAACTTCAAAAAAAGCAAGGTGCTCCTATTTTAAATTAGTCATCTCTCTAATGTAGCATCGCAAAAGCTAAAACAGAAACGTCGAACAGTTTCTACGCTCAATTAGATAAGATTAATTGAAATTTTGACCAATATCAAGATGGGAAGTCGCCCACTTCCACATTTTATATACCTAACCGCAATAAAATTGTCGCGGATCGTATCTATGAAGCCATGGGTAATTTACTAATTAGCGAAAGGAAACTATGGCTATCACTGTTTAAACGACCCAATTAAACGCCTACACCTCACGCAAAGTTCTCCCAAGCCACCTACAATCAATCGAACGTTTTACCCTTATTCATGGTATCAGATACTATTTATATACCTAAGTGCTTTAACATGTTTAAAACTTCTTCGATTAGGCCCAATATATTTTTTCCTGTTAGTCATTAGGGCATAATGTGATAAATTCCCTGTTTGCAATAATCCACGTTCAATAGATATATCGACCACTAAAATATTAATAATAATTTTTCTTCAATGACCTATATTTAGTACAAGGTTTTGTATGAATGCGAAAAGCAGATAGAGTAGGTAGGTACAGCTTTTAATTTGACAAGGGGGTATATAACTCAATTTCTCTTAACGTTGTACCTACTATACTTATTGGCATTTAGCATCACCGCAAATATAATTTTTTCAAGCTGCAGAATAGGTATTCAGGATCGTATAACTTTTTACAATATTCGTTTTTTCCACAGCTCCAAATAAAT
Source organism: Photinus pyralis (assembly GCF_008802855.1). Taxonomy (NCBI): domain Eukaryota; kingdom Metazoa; phylum Arthropoda; class Insecta; order Coleoptera; family Lampyridae; genus Photinus; species Photinus pyralis. Next base: position 13,049,634 of record NW_022170403.1, on the reverse strand, counting down.
ACTCACTGAAGAATGGAACCTTAACAATTCACCGAAAAAACAACTATAGGCAAGTATGTTGAGTATCTACCTAATTATCTGAAAAATAGATCAAATTCATTTTAGGGAACGTCTTATCCAAACTTTTAATCATGGAAAACTTGGAGTACAATGCTAACGCTATCACATTTTTCCTCAACCGACATCACCATTAGCAGGTCAAAATAAAACGGTAACATACTAATCAAATAAATTATACATACAGTGAATTTTTTTTAAATGCGAACATAGGAGTTTGCATGCAATGTAATTTCCCTATGTTCGATTTTTAAAAAAACACATCAATCTATGAGGTGTGCGCGGTTCACATTCCCAAATCGTGCAACTTGTGTGACTATGAACAGCAACTGATAGTCTTTATGATGAAGAGCACTCGGTAAGATTTTTTTTAAATCAGCCGTGTGAGGCCATAGCAACGTTAGGATAAATTTACGATAACTTACGATAACTTGACTTCACATAGCACGCGCTGACATCGCAATTCATTGTGAACCAACCTTCAATTATTTGTAGGCCATGTGCACCTGGTATTCTACTAATTTGATTTATTCAATACATAAATGAAGAAAATAAGAAAATAAATAACAAAAACAATTACAACAAATGTTCGAACTGGCCTCCTTGACATTCTAAGCAATAACCTAGCCGATTTCATAATTAAATTGGACGGCGGTATTTTAAAAAATGTGACAGCTGTCAATTGTATCTACTACTCATTTGAACTACTCAATAGATTGATGTGTTTTTTTTAAATCGAACATAGGGAAATTACATTGCATGCAAACTCCTATGTTCGCATTTAAAAAAATTCACTGTATGTATAATAAAATATACCTACGAGATGAGACAATTTCATGCTGACACCATTGGAATCTAGTAACGGTACGGGTTTCAGGTCAGTTGCATTTTTAGAGCACAATTATAGCGTATAATTTCATTTTTTATGCCATGGCTTTAGTTAAAAATGTAAATGGGCCATTTTCTTTGAGGCTACAAAAATATACCTACCTACATGATCATGCGAAACGTTGTTTGTTATTTTGTTAAACTTCGTTAAAAATGTTTTTTGTTCTTTATTTAACGATGAAAAAGAACCTGTGATCGATAAAAAAATAATAAATTATTAATTTGATCAAAGAAATTAACTCAACTTGATTAAAATGCAAACATACGAGTATATATTCATATCTCACTAACCGCCATGAGAAACTCTCAGATTACACTTTTTTCATTAACTCTTAATTATTGAGATATGCATGTTTTTTTTTTGCAAATGAGGGTTTTCATTTATTTTCTAATAACTCTTAATCGGATCGGGTCTTTTTAAATTTTCTAAACGAATTACAAAACTTTTCGAATTTAACCTAATCGTTATCTTCAATATTAACAAAATTACCCACGCAATCTCACTTGATCTGCTACATCTTGTATAAAAACTGTTTTTCTTCAAGATAAGTCCGCAGTCTACTGCGAAGAACACATCACTGTTGCGCAACGCAATAAATTTGTCTACCGGTCTACCCTCAAATATGAAGCGCGAGATGAAACGCTTTTTTAGACAAAGAAGATAGACTCATTGAATTTCAGTACCTTTACGAGTAATAATCATGTTGGTTTAGAAGAGCCAGCTGTAATGGGCACGATTCGGTCTGCTAGTGCACGCATGCTAAAAGCGGCGATGGATGGACAGTTTTGTGATAGTCTAAGATGCATGTGTACCAGAGTACTGAAGAATTGCTCAGAATTGAAAAGTGTGGGTAAAAAATAGTGCTACCATTGAATTTATAATACGAGGATTGTTCAATAGAAACACGTTTGATCTATGCAGCCAAGACCTGGTCGTCATGGCAACCGAATTCATTTGTTTGGATTGTTAGCTTAAGTACTATTAACGCATCTGTCAACACTACTTGCAGTTTGCTCTTTTCTAAGTGTTGGGACTGAGTTTGAAAATTGCATCCATGATTGAAAATCCATCCAAAGATAACTTGCGTTCTGTTATTCAGTTTTTGGTCGCTGAAGCACGTCAGCCAATGGAAATTTATACGAGAATGAAAGCTGTATCCTGTATATGATGACTATAGCTATTCTCATACGACAGTGGTTGAATGGTGCAATAAATTTCGACAAGGAAGAGAATCCGCTCAATTCTTCTGCATGATAATGCACGACCCCATGTTGCCTAGGTGATTCAAGAACTGCTCAGTCGTATGAAGTGGGAAATCTTACAACATCCGCCTTACAGTCCCGACCTGTCTCCTTGCAATTATCATGTTTTTGGCCCATTACAGCAATCACTAAAAGGACGGCGGCGGTTCAAAATGGACGCTGAGGTAGAGTTTGCCGTTAGCGAATCGTTCAGCAAACAGCCGCAAGAATTTTACCAGCACGGAATTTACAGATTAGTACAACAGTGGGACTCATCCCTTAATGTTAATGGAGACTTCTTTTAAAACGGTCGAATAAAAAATGTTGTACAGCCTCTAAACGTGTTTCTATTGAACAATCCTCGTAGTTATATATTACAATAGTTATAAATTCAATGGTGCTACTTACTAAGGTAGGTATACCTACTCGTAGAAACAATCAACTGCAAGCTTTATATTACAGGCGAAGCCACCGTATTACGGTGGCTTCGTTACAGGACCTACCGGGCATTCCAGAAATACACATTACAAAAAGGAATCCTTTCAACAATGCGTTGGTTTGACTTATACTCGGATTCTGCTACCTCCTGGTATTTTAAATCAAAGGAATTAACTATACAATTACAATGCGTATAAGAAGTCATCCCTACTACAAAGCAGCGGCTATTTGAGTCCTTTAAAAGCACTTTTACAAAATCGAACAATGAAATTTAGCGTAAACTTATCCTCAAAATCCCTTGCCATAAGTATAGTCATAGTACATACTCGGGTACTTCATACCAGAGAGATGTGTGTGAAATGAAGCATTTCCATCAGCAAAATTATGTGCACTAAAGATGACTCGAAATTGATTCTCCAAAAATGATGGTAAATGTGATCTCAAATGCTATGTCTGCAGCTTCACATAGGTGAAAATGCAAAAAATGGGGTAGGTACAGATAACCTTTGCTACACTAAACAGGAAGTTGAAATGTATAAAACAGTACCTACTACCTACAGAGAAGTTCGGTAATATCGAATTACCGGATTATGCAAAAAATCATATTGTTTGACATTGTTCAAATTCAAGAATACCAAAAACGATCATAGAAAACCCCAAAATACGAAGAGAAAACCATATAGAATATTGCATTATCCTTTCGTTTAAGCAGTTTTAATACGTAAAATACTCTTTCCAGTTACAGAATCTTGTTCAAAGTCAATACTTTCAGACATTCCGAGTCGAGTATAAAGAAAATGTTGCGTCAAGTTGAGTTACAAACTCTCAGGGAAATTCAAAACGAATGGCGTACGAAACTGGGGAGTTGGGGAATGGGGATGGACAAATAAAGTGGTCCAAAAGTTATGACATACCTACGCTTCAAGTTACTCCGAGAAAGAAGAGTGAAATATTAGACCTCAAGAGTGAATTTTTATTTTTTGGGAGATCAAAAGCGCCCAGAATTTGGGAGCGGGTGCGCTAGTCAGCACAAAACTATGACGTAGGTTTCGCACCCTTTCGAAATATGAGGGGTGTTATCCGGAGGTAAAGGTGTACTAAATTTGAAATGTGCACCCAAAACAAGCTCTCATAGTAATTCCATAGGATTGGTTATTTCTTATTTCCATTTTTGCCATTTAAACAAAATAAAGAACTACTACGTTAAAATAAAATTAGTTTTACGATGGACCGAATAAGAATCTCATGTAAACATATTTAAAACGTTGCACTAATAGTTATTAAACAAAATACCAGCTACGCCCAAATCGCAAAAGACTGTTACGTTATGCAAACTAATCGTAGACCTCTGTTACAAACTACTGGAGACTTCATATGACTACCACAGCTTGCGTGTGGCTGCTAGAGATTGCTTGCTGACTGAGTACCCACTATTCAATTTCTAGATCGACTGCGGCGTATTTTGTACATGTATTGCGTGAGTGAAACATCTCTCACCTAAACAAGTGTGAAGATAAATCCTGGTCTTGACGAAACTTGGTATGCGAGTGTGGGCATCCTTGATAAATATAGCAAACGAGCTCCTGGGTATCGATAGCTTGGCATTCCGTATTATATGACTAAACCTATGCTCATTTTGAACTTCATGCAATTCGGCTCATAACTAACGGAGATGTCAAAGGCGCCTTCCGTATTTTTTGACCTATACATGGTCAATTCACGAACTCCGATCTACAAATTTTATAAAGAACCCACCTGCAAAATTTCATCGTAATCGGTCAATTCCTTTTCGAGATATCGTGCTAAGGGAAAGACATCGCCAATTATGAGCTCGTTAATAAGGAACCCTAGCTCTTTGAAAAAGAACTAACTCGAGTTTGTTTAAATCGGCTCAGCCGTTTCGAAGATACAAGGTGTTCTTTACGGGAACCTTTGAATACCTCCCACCACTTCATTTTTAGAGATACAGGAAAAATTGCCGAACAAAAATTGTTCAGATTATCGTTACCTTCAAAGACCGGACATTTTTTTGTTAGGTTAGTATAGCGGAATTCACAGAAAAATCACTTTTTTAGATTCCAGATTGCAGGTACGCCCCCTAGTGGTCGTTTCAGAAACTTGAAAATATTTTCCAGGTTTTGCTCGTGGCCGTTTTAGTAATAAATTTTTTTACCGCAAGTCTACGATGGATAGATTCTCAGATATAGTTCCTCGCATTCTTAGTTGGCCACCTTGTACATACATAATTTTAATCATTGAATAATTCCACCCCAGTGTTGATGTCTTTTGTGTTGCGGTGCCAATTCCGAAAAGTAAGCCAATGACACCGTCTCCGCGAAAAAAACTGCATGTCTTTTTCATCGACACTTCGAAAAAAGGGATAAGATATTATGACTTATTCTTTCTGTGGAAATGTTTTGTTCATATACATCCAAAAACGGTGATCGCAATAGCCAATCTTAAACTTACATATCCAAAAAAAGACGCATCCCCAACGTCACCGCAGTTACTCACTGGACACTGATGTATCCCCTCGTATCAGATGATTTCGTTCAAGTGAGTAATATTTCTGATGTGTAAATGTTTGAAGAGATTATGGCACTAGGCAAACATCATTGATCCTCGTGTGGGCCGAAGGGACTTCCGCGCATTTTTATGTGGCATATCAGTGCTTTATTAAACAGTGTTCACTCCCACTGTCGGTGCCCACTTCCGATGTCCCATTCACCCGCAATTCGCGTTTGAAGTGTTGACTCCACCATCAGTAAGATCTCGTCGGGGGTTACCATATTCCCTTTTTCGGTACCCACCTCCGAAGTTCCGTTCGCCTGCAATTAGAGTTTGATGTTTTGACTCCACCATCAATTAGATCTTGTCGGGGGCTACCATTCCCGTTCACTCGCATTTTGGTGGATTTTGCTAAAAACCCGGCACAAAATAGTAATCAATTTTTGTGGCGACACGAGAAAGAGATACCACAATTCGAGCTCTAAGAAACGTTTGGGCGCTCAAAGTCGACTACCCCTCGAAGCGCGCCGTGCAAAAGATGGTTCATTTCGCCCCTAGGAAAAAAAAGATCTTTCCGACGACACCGATTTAAAAACAATCGGAGAAAAACTGTAGAAGACAGAAAAAACTGAAAAATCTGCAGGTTAGTATAACACGCTCGGGAATGGCGCCCAGATGTCGCCGACCCCACACCTTGTAGCCCCGTCGCTAAAGTTGTTTATTACACGGCCCCGATAGGTGCATGTACACTCCTCGTCTTTTTACAAGCGTTCTTCTATGGGCTCGCATTTACTGCCAGCCAGCCAGCCAAAGGGAGATTAAAAGCTACCTTTTTACAAAAAAATTTACAAAAATGCCCTAAAAAAATTATAGAATGTTGATTGTTAGAAACTTAAAACATAGCATAATAGTGGCAAGTAGAGTTGTGACGCATCTAATACCACAGCGGCGATATAGATAGTGGGTGGAATAGCTAATTCTTGTAGTCAAAGTCAGATACATAATTTACAATACATGCATTACGATGTACCTAACACACAGTCTATGCTAAAGATTATTTGGTTATCACCGAAAAAGGCCATCTTTCCCATATGCGACATGCAGCTATATCTACGACTAAATTTAAATTTAAGACTCAGGTGATTTCATGAGCCATGAGCGTACCTATTAATTAGCTATCTTCAAATTCATATTACAATTTCGCGCACCTTATAGGTTGTCGCAATCCTGCGCAGATTTTTACGATACCAAATTATGAAATAACATAACCCCATATTTCGAAGAAATCAAGTTCCATTTTACCATCAAACCGATATAATAGGTACCAAATTTAGTTGAGATCAGAAGTTTCTTTTCGCGTCCATGATCTTGGTGTAGAAATTTAGGACAGAAGTTTATACATTGGAAAGAACACATCGAAAAATCGCGCAAGTACAAAATCCGTTAGGTATATGTCGTTCTATGTTTTATATGGTTTCAAAGAAGGAGTTTATAGAAGAATTACGTTCAATCCATAGCTCCCAAAAGAAAAAAATTGAAAAAAAATGCTAGTAGTAGCTAGTAGGTACCTAACTCACACCTAACATATAATATCAAAAACTGAATTACATTATTGGGTTCACTGCCTCGTTCACAGCCAAGCTCGCACCCAAGTGTGACGTTACACCACTGGTTCGTACGAGATCGGGACGAACCGTAAAACCAAGTGCTCGATGGGACGACCACGTGAGGTAGAAGAGCGTATTTTGCGGCATCATGTAAAATGTCACGTTTTATCATCTGGTATATATTATTTTTATTTGTTTGTTTTGTAATAAATAGTATTTTTGCTGGAGTATGGATATTAGTTTCATCACACAAGGCACTGCAGTGCTATAGCGCGTTCGCACCTCCAGATGCAGGGTCTTATGGACTAATTGCCTCTCTTACTAGTTTGCGTCATTCTTCGATAATACTATCCTTGTTTCTAACCGCATTGATGTCAAATTGACATATGATTAAATTGAAGTATTAAAACAAAACATAATCTCCTTGTGCTGTCATTGTAACGTTTGGCAAACATGTCCATAAGCACCATACTTCATTTGGAGGTGCGATCGCGCTATAGTACCTAATTCAGTGGCTATATCGATACTAGGCGACTGTCTGGAATTTGTTTACGCGATTTTGAAATTGAAATCGCATTTTCTTCCTTATTTTTTAAAACATAGAGAAACAAATAAAAGGTTCTTATGTATACAGGCGTAATTTATTGATGTAGATCTACATAGATTGTAAGTGTTAAGTCATTGTGTCTCCAAATGCTGACAAACATTGTAAACCATAAATTTTGACTGTATTCGTGCTCACTGGGACCAAACGTTTGTCCTTTTCCCCTATACTCAATATTTCCAATAGGGCAATTATCTCAACCAAAATACGATACTAAATTAGTGGGTATAATTAAAAGCCTTTTTACCTTAGGGTATTCTTCACAGAGAAATCCCTCTTTTAAAGTAAGAAATGGCACAAATTATACAAAATTTCAGGTCTGTCGAGCAATCCCCCATTAAGTAAGTAAATACCGTAGATGTATATCTGAACTCAAAAAAATTAAACATTTTGAATTCTTCACATATAATGCACTAAAAGAAGAATTGAACAGAAGGATTGCATATACAGGGTGGTGCCTAGCGCAACGCAGCATAGGGATTTCAATGGTAATTTCTTTATAGTCAATTACTAGCTCCCCTAATTATTTTAGAGCAAAAGTCTAAATAAGTTTTTTTTAGAGAAAAAAATACTGCATCTGTTCATACTTTTAGTTATAATTTTCCATTTTTCAAAACCGTAAAAATCGACAAAATAAAAAATTACATTTTTTAGGCTATCTTCACAAAAACGTTGATTTTGTGGACGCTTTTGCGGCCATAAAGTTTAACTTTATTGTACGCTTCTGTCAAACTTTACTTTATTGTACACATCTGTCAAACTGTACTTATTTGAAACTGATGTGTGAGAAATGGTAATCTGTTTAATACAAAGCCTCTATCTGGTCAAGCCCCATCAAGGATTGGGCCATCCACGTGCGTTTTTTTCATTTTCGGACTTGTAGGAATGTTTCACACTATTTTGCATAATCACAATGTTCACATTTAAAATTATAGTTTGACGTTTCAATCTTTGCTGCTTGCAGACCTTTTTGAAGTGTAGAACCAAAACATGAGGAAGATGTTATTGCTTACATTATTATGCGAAGAATCACCAGCAATTAACCGAGAACACAAGTAGTTACCTATACGGCTATACCTGCCATCAAAGTAGGTAATCAGGTTTCTAATAATTGTACAGCATGTTAACTATAAGGTCTTGGAAGCCACAGTTACGAAGGACCTATTGCATTTGACATGATTAAAATCTTGTGCAACGGAGGAAGTTGCGATTGTACTTTTACTCTCAAACGCCTGCTCTTATATCATATATGGCTTCGCAACGCTTGCAGCTTCCAAAATTTCATCCTGAACTGTCGCTATCACCCATTTTGATACGCACAAAACACACGCAAAGATGCTAATTATAATTTATTACATACGACAGGAATTGCTTTGTTTTTAATTGTCTAAGATAACTACGATTTTCAGAAAAAATATGTTTATGATCAAATTTTTGAATTCTTTTTTGATGATCGCCTAAAAAATGTTGTGTGCACCTTGGCCAAAAGTGATTTGTTAGGCCTCATCTGAATTGCGGCCTCGGCTACCGCCTCGGCCACAAACAGCAGCTTCGGTCAAACAAGATCACTTTTACGGCCTTGGTACACAAATAACTATTTATAAATCAGTGATGCTTTGGAACCTTTTAACAAACTACAAGCGCATCGCTTCTAAATGTATTATGGTTGTTTGACGTCGAACGATTTTCTTATTTAATTCTGTTTCAACTAACTACTAACCGACGCAATAAGGCATCTTAGGGTAATGTTTTTTTAGAGAATGTATGCTACATCTGCATCAGATACTATTTGTTTATCATTTTCCGAAATCAGAGTACCTACATAATCGAAGAAAAAAAACGGATTTGAAGAAGATTTGTTCTTAAACTTATATTCGGATTTTCCGCTACTGCAGCCAAAACGTTGAATGCATTGTCGTTTTCCTGATGGTTTTGATGGACATTTTGAACGTTATTGCACTTGCAGTTCTTTAACTAATTTATAAACAAGTATAAATTTAATATACGTCAAAGGCAAATAATGAAACGTGATCGCTGTTTTTTTTAGGTAATTCCAAGGCATATTTGATTTATTGTAAAATGAACCTTTTTATTTTGTCGATTTCTACGGTTTTGAAAAACGGAAAATTATTAGTAATAGTATGAACAGATGCAGTAATTTTTTCTCTAAAAAAAACGTATTTAGACTTTTGCTCTAAAATAATTAGGGGAGCTAATAATTGACTATAAAGAAATTACCATTGAAATCCCTATGCTGCGTCGCACTAGGCACCACTCGGTATACCTACTAACATATTCATTTAAAATGTGATAAACAATATGAAATTATGGAATTATCAAACAATTGCTGAAATGACCAAAAACTTACTAAGATATTATCAAAACTACTGGTGTTGCAATAAATTACTAATAGTCGTATATCATATCGAAAATCAGTGGCAGTGGATTTTGTTGCGTTCCAACAAAATTTTACATAAAGGTCGATTCTCACTTGCGCCGCATTCAGCTCGCCGACGACGCGACGCAATGCCGCGATGCAAAGCACCGCTAAATAAAGATTTCATGTATGATGAAAATTAATTGAGACTCAAAAATTATTTATTTTCTAACGGCTATCGATTTCGAATCTAGGAAAAAAAATCCAATGAAAAAAAAACTACGGAAAAAAAATCCAGGAAAAAAGAGGCACGGAAAAAAAAACCAGCGGAAAAATAAGCCAGGTAAAAAAAGTCAGCGGAAACAAAATCCAGGAAAAAACAGTCAGGAAAAAAGAATGTATATTAAATTAAAAGAACAGTGTTCTTTTCTGGCTTAATTTTCTAAATTATATTGTAGGCAATTATCAGGATTGTTACTTAACGATGGGTTAATGCATTCTTTTCTTCATCCTCTTACTTGCATTCTTCAAATGCTTGTAAAATATCTTTTTTGCCTTTGTCTTAAGTCGTCAGCGGAAAAAAAATCCAATGAAAAAAAAACTACGGAAAAAAAATCCAGGAAAAAACAGCCACGGAAAAAAAATCCTACGGAACAAAAATCCACCGGAAGTATAATCCATAGTACGTAAGTAGTTTCTTGCGTTTTTACGAATTAACGTTATTTCTTATTAAAAATAGATGATGTTACCATCAAGGGTAACTTTGTCAAATGTAAACTACCTCTACCTATCTCTTACAGTTCCCGAGATCCCCGTGGTGGCCTTTGAATTTGAATCACCCTGTATAGGTCAATTATTACACATTACACTAAACTGACTAAATTAATACTAATATGTAATAGGTACTATCATTGAATAAAGAGCTTTATTCAATGGAACTATTGAAGTTCAAAAAATTTAATTTGCAACAAGATTCAAGAGAACTATAGGTATCCAGATCCACTAACTGTTAACATGGATTTTGAAAAAAGCATGATTCAGGCTGCAAAAGGTATTCTCGGAGAGCATGTTCAAATACGTGGTTGTTTTTACCACCTTAATCAAAGCACGTACCGAAAGATTCAGTCCCTAGGCCAACAGACATTTTATCGTGAAAATGAAGAATTTAATTTATTTTGTGGTATGCTGAACGGTCTAGCTTTCTTACCTGTAGCAGATGTTTTAAGAGGAATGGATTATTTGCGAACTGTAATCTCCGAAGGAGCAGAGGAGTTGGTTGATTATTTTGATACCACTTACGTACATGGCACCTTCCGCCGATTAGGTAATCCAAATGGACAGGGGCCCTTGAGAGTTCGTAACATTCCACCTCCTTTCCCTCCGGAGATTTGGAATGTGAATGCAACAACTATCGCCGGAGGGCAACGTACCAATAATCAAGTTGAAGGGTGGAATCACAGATTTTCGAAACTTATTGGTCATAAACATCCTACCATTTGGACCTTGATTGTCAAGATGCGATTAGAAGTAGCATCCGATGTCACAAAACTGCTACAATATGGCGTTGGAAATGTACAGCCGAAGAAGAAATGCACCACAACTGAAAACTTGCAGAGACGACTAAACACCCTTTGCGTAGAATACAGAGACGGGGCCCGAACTATGGAAGATTTCATTTTAGCCGTAGGTCATACTATTCGATTTACATAGTTCATTGAAACTATTATACTTCATTTCTTTATACATATTTTGTATTGTCAACAGTACGCCCTGGCCCTAGTTGTTATTAAAACTTATTATATTTTGCATTTATTGTGTTTTTTTTACGTAACGCTATCACAGGTTTAGGTACTTCCCTTTTTCTCATACAGATTTTTCCGTAGATGTTTTTCCGTTTTTTCCTTGGATGGTAAATCCTACGAAAGCGTCTAAGGGTCACAAAATTATAATAAAATTATTTTTTCCAATATATTGGAAAAATTTGAATGTATTGGGAAAAAAATTGAATATATTGGAAAAAAATTGAATATATTGGAAACAATTGAATATATTGCGAAAAATTTAAAAATATTGCGAAAAAATGTAATATATTGGAAAAAAAATGTTACACAAACTCAACACTTATGTCGGATATTGCAGAGTGAGTTACGAGTTTAATGTGCAGTGGCATTTGTGGAAAATCGAAATGAATAACGTAGATTTATTTGATGCACCCAGCAACGCTACCGACAGAGACTTACTGTCTCTGCGCTACCGATGATTTACTTTCTCTCCATTTTCGTTGTCCGGCCAAGAATTGCAGTGGAACTTTTTTTCGAAATTTCAAAAACTAATTCCAGATTCGTCATTTTCTTGTTCAAAAACCCCCACATACCAAATTTCGCCGAAATCAGATTTTTTTCGCACCCCCAAGTAGTGGTGCGTCCTTTCGTGGTAAGAATTTTGAAAAACATTTTTCAAAATCGTATAGGGCATATCCGAAAACCTATTCAAAGACGTGCCACTCATCTTTGTAACTCTTAATAATAATAATAATAATAATAATAGCACAGCTAAAAAACACAATACTCTTTCTTCTCAGAAACACACCACGTTATCACAACCTACTCGTACTCAACCCAAACGCAGCAACCTTAACAGCACTAGAGGCTCACAAAATACCGTAATGTCTCCACCAATAATCCAAGCAACAACACAAATACAACCTCTAGAACAAAGAAACACCATAAATACAAGTAAGGCAACATGTACCACAAAGACAGGTCCACCGAATAAAGTTACACGTCCTAGCACAGTTAAAAAACACAAAACTCCTTCTTCACATAAACACACCACGTTATCACAACCCACTCGTATTCAACCCAAACGCAAAGCCAAAGAAACACTTACACAATAAACTCTATTTAATAAAATTACAGGAATTATTATAAATGATATTTTTGTTTTGTTTTCTTCTTTCCTGATAGCGTTGACTATTGTGGCCATTAATAGCTATGTTGGTAAGTATGAATTACATACTATCCCTAGATTTCCAATAACCCTACATAACTTCACCAGACACAGACACAGACACTAATCGTCACTGCGATTAGTTAACCAGGCTAGACCTGAGTTCTCACAAGAAACACCGACCATAATAATAATAATAACCCCTGTGGGTTCGGGGATAGTAAGGCCCACTCTCGCCCTAGAGATCGTAAAAGGCGATCAATGGGCACTAAAGGTGACAAATCCAACCACCTATAGTACTTACCTATCCACTTTACTTTCCAACTCCCACGCCCATGTTCCCTACTTTCCTATATTATACACAACACGCAGGTGGATATTTGCTTACGCGAATATTTTGAAGAGTGACGCCTTCACGTGTTCCTAGTCACCCCATATTCTTATGAAAATGGAGTTTAAACAAAGCCTCGGAGAAATGCCGCTATCTGAGGAGCGTCTGGGCACGTCTGGAGCTATCGCTGGGCGTTGCAGCATGCGAGCCGATAGTGACGAGTTGGTGAACAGGCGGCCGCTCGTTGGGATACCCGAAACCTTTACAGCCGAAAGAATACTACGAAGAGGACAACGACCACTTGAGGAGGACCGCCAAGAAGAGACCTTTGTGCCTGCTTGTGGATGGGACCAGCGCAAAGGAAACCTCCAAAAGACGTATGAAATGGGACGAAGGGATGAATCGCTTCATTTTCGGTACGTATCTGGAGATCACGAAGATGGAAACGGGCAGGACAGCATACAGAGGTAAAGACAATTTCCCACTTAGGCAGTATCTTTGGTTAAAAATAAGTTTCAAATTTATATACACTTTCCGTAATAAAGAAGTAATACTTATGTTGGGAAAATTTCAAACCTTCATCTAAAATCAGGCCCAGATTTTTGGCAGTTTCTTTCACAAGCAGACCCGAGTCTGCCACCTTAACGTCCACATCCTGTTTAATTAAGTTTCTAGCTTTACGTTGCCCAAATACCATGAGTACGGATTTCTCTGCATTAATTTTTGAACAGTGCTTTTCAGAAACATTTACAAGAGCATCAATGTCAGAATTAATTAATTTATTAGCTAAAGCCACATTATCAGGTTGAAAATCTATTTGAAGCTGTGTATCATCGGCATATAAGTGATACCTGCAATGCTTAACATGATTTCTGAAGTTGCACGTGTACAACAAATATAGTAGATTAGATCCTTGGGGCACCCCAGCTATAATAGGCAAGGAAGTAGAACTCTCTCCATTTAAAATTACCTTTTGAAAACGGTTAGTGAGGTAAGATGGCATAAGTTCCACAGCAGTGGCACTAAATCCAATAAATCGCAAGATACTAAACAAAATTTGGTGAGAAATTGTGTCGAATGCTTTAGAATAGTCTAACATGACCAAAATCGATGTTCTATTTTTATCGGCAGCAGACAGTATATCATCCGTTATATTCAAGAGGGCAGTAGCACAACTATAACCTTTCCTAAAACCCGATTGGGTTTCAGGTAAGATATGAAGCGTAATAATTATGCTTATTTATTTGCTCTACCATTATTTTTTCTAAAATTTTTGACATAACTGGTAAGATGCTGATGGGACGAAGGTCCTTAAATAATTTAGGTTCGTTTATCTTAGGTAGCGGTATAACATTAGCAGTCTTCCATATTTCTGGTCTTATGGTTGCTGAGAAAAAAATTAAAGAAGAAATCCAAATTTCACCACTTCTTTGGGGGTGGCTCCCAAACGAAACACGTTGGACCCTCGGTTTATTCGGAAAAAGTGCTTGTCTTGCTCCCCTCTATCACCTATTTTTTTTTACATGCGGTCATGTAACACCCTGTATACTATGCGATCAAAAATGAGTTGCTGTCGTGTCACATTTGGAATTTTTTTTTACATGGGAAATCGTACGTAACTTGAACTTCCAAAGGCAACTTGACAGCAACTCATTTTTGATCGCCCGTTATAATAGCTATTTATGTTACAAGTACATAATCTATGACTTTATTGCTGAAATTTGGTATAGATTTCTCTATTTAATAACCAGAAATAACATAGTGTGCCTTTTGTGTTGTCATAGATACGTGTTGTTTGGAAAAAAATCTGTTGATGTGTAGTGTCAATTTCGTTGGGTATTAACTATTTATCTGTACCTAATTATGAATCCCAAGATGAGTCCAGAAGAAATTGATGGGTACAACAGTATACAACAATTAGCCTGCAATGCCAGAGAGATGCTTTTACCAAGCAAATCAAAAACTGTATATGAGGCCGCATACAGGGAATACAGAAGGTGGTACTGGGGGAAGAAAATCAATTGCACCATGGAAGACTGTATATTGGCGTACTTTAATAGTGAGCTGGTCTCCTATAAAAGTTCTTCTTTATGGAGTAAGTATACTCGATGTTACGATCGACAATTAATTTAAATGAGGGAGTGGATATAATCAAATTTCCCAGCCTAATTCCTTACCTCAAAAGAAAAGGAGATTCTGACAGAGATCTGACAATTCTAAAATTAGTGTTGCCAGCAAAATTTTGGGAACGGAAACCGTTATGGCAAATTCTTCGTTCAGAAATTTAAAAGCCGTATATATATATATATATATAAATATATAAATATTGCATCAAAAAGGTACATCGGGAATTAACAACCAAAAATAACAACTGTGTTATTACCTAACATTAATTTGGTATAATAATTGAAATGTATAATATAGATATGTGTTCTTAAAATTATAGCATTCTGTTCCGTGTACTTCTTCTTTAAAACAGATCGTTATTTTAAAATGCATTTTACAAAGAAATTGACAGTGACAGGAGTCCAAATTACTTTATCATTATGGACTAGTCCAATAAAGTAGCAGATTATGGACGCTAAACAGTGTCATAACTCAGCGTATTATGATCGAGTCGAACATAAAAACATTTATCGGTACAAAGCAAAACTGTATTAAGGCTTTGTCCAGTGCTGAGCCGGAAAAGCAATCAATTTCTTTCAGCTCTATCTCAATACAGACCACCATGTTTCAATACGTTGGTTGTTTTGGGTTGTTCCATAAATAAAGCTGTTCTCACCAAACATAGTGTCGCAGTTATCAACTGGTTCTTCTCTGAATATTTGTTGAATTTTTTCTACGTACACATTTTCTGTACCGCAATCAACGCGTACTCGTTTAGGCCATCCACCAATTTCTTTAACGACATCGAAGTAATAACCTCCAATAACATTTGGATTACTTGCAGTCCTGCTTGCCCTCAGCCATATTATTCGTCTCAAAAAACCATCAATGCACCCGCGCTAATAGCTAATCCATAAGGTTTTAGTTTGTCATATGCGTCCATATGCCATACCTAAATTAGGGCCATTTATCGAATATTTTCGTCGGCGTAGTCTTTTACGTTTTCTGTATTCTACGTACGCCTTCTGGATTCAATTCTTGTAAAATTACTCTAATTGTAGCCTGTGTTACAACAAATCCATTCTGTATGTCTATGTAATCTATGATGAATCCAACGATATCCACATAATTGAACAGATTCCTTTAACTGGCTTTGGATAAAATCGATGATTGTGGATAAATCCGAATAATGTTTTTTTATATACAATAACTTCTTCAATTTACGTATTATGTCTCAAATAGATAAAAGCTAGTATTTCATCGTAATGCATGCCACTTCAAAAATAACCTCTTACTAAATCATCGGTAAAGCGTTGCTGGGTGCATCAAATAAATCTACGTTATTCATTTCGATTTTCCACAAATGCCACTGCACATTAAACTCGTAACTCACTCTGCAATATCCGAATCCGACATAAGTGTTGAGTTTGTGTAACATTTTTTTTCCAATATATTACATTTTTTCGCAATATTTTTAAGTTTTTCGCAATATATTCAATTGTTTCCAATATATTCCATTTTTTTCCCAATACATTCAATTTTTTTCCAATATATTCAATTTTCAATTTTTTCCCAATATATTCAATATTTTTCCAATATATTGGAAAAAATAATTTTATTATAATTTTGTGACCCTTAGGTGCTTTCGTAAAATCCTGTACTTTTTCCATAGATTAATTTTCATGGATTATTTTTCCATGGATTATGTTTCCATGGATTATTATTCTATGGATTATACTTCCGGTGGATTTTTGTTCCGTAGGATTTTTTTTCCGTGGCTGTTTTTTCCTGGATTTTTTTCCGTAGTTTTTTTTTCATTGGATTTTTTTTCCGCTGACGATCGATTTCGACGAGAATGTCATCTTCAGGCCGAGCTGAAAGATTTTACATGAAAACGTGTATAAAACAAAAGTTACCTACCGTTTAAATTATATAATTGTACATAGTATGCTGAGAAAATTGCGGAGACAAGAACATTGAAATTTTTTATATTATTATATTATATGAATATTGAACTGGAGTAAGACCTAAGACCTGAAATATCATGGTAAGGTACCTAATGAGTATTAAAATCGTGGACTTACCTAAATTATATAAAAACAATACATTAAAACAGATTAAAATTATTAAAAGTTACACATTATCACAGCGTGTCGTAAAATGTGGTTATGTTGTACATAGTCAATGGCATGGAGTAATATTGTATAAAATTAAGTCATGGGCGTGTATTAAAATATAAATGTATGGTGTAGGGGAATGTGTTGTCGTGTGTGTGCGTGTATGTGTGTAGTGAGCATTCGAATATTAATAAGCGTGACTCGTGAGATTGAGTGTGTGTATTGTGTTTGAAGGGCTCTAGGAATCGGTGTATGTGTGGTTCAGGGAAAAATGTGATTTCATTCAGCAGCTTATCTGGGTCATTCAATTTTACTTTTTCTATTTCCATGTGTTCTAAGATTTTTAATTTCTTGTAGTTGTTATCTACGTGTAAGAGTTTTGAATTGTTTAGAGACATTGAATGTTGTTCTTCATTTATGTGTGTGCCCATGGCTGATTTTGGGTTGTTATTTTTGTGTTCTTTAAATCTGGAATGAAAATTTCTGCAGGTGAGGCCTGAGTCTCAATTAATTTTCATCATATATTAATAATCACTCAAACAAAAAATGGAGCCCTTCATCAACAAAGATTTCATGTTTTATTAATGCATGGCGTCGTAAACTGTAGCCACGAATTCAGTTAAAAACATGAAATCTTTTTTAACGATTCTTTGCAGCGTGGCACACAGAGTTGTATATAAATAAATAGAGAGACAGTCTTGTAGCGAAAAATTGACTCCAATTGAACCTTGCGCAGGCCGTTGGTGAGTGTGCGCAGTAATCGACAACAGAACCGGCTTCAAATTAAATGATCCTTAAAGCAGGTTCGGCTTGAGAATAATATGGTTTCTCATTGCAACAAAAATTGAAAAGAAATTCAATGTGTGGTGAATGATGTTGTTAACACTGTGTCTTGAATAAATAAGAAACATTACAATCGTTAAGAACTTTTAATACAGTAGACTACAATACAAAGCTGGTAAGGGGCTTACAACATCAGAATCGAGAAAAGATTTTTTGAGATTCTGGTATAAAGGAAATCGTATATTTGTCGTGCGATCGAGTTTAAAGATCTATTTATGCACTCAGTGAGTATAAAAATAAGCAATGAAAGAATAAAATAAGTTGAAATTTTATTTTGGTGCGGGACAAAATTTCAGGTGTGCAATGCCGAAAACACAGTTTGAATACGGGTAGCCACAAAGTCGACAAACATCAAATGCCAATAACTCAAATATCTCAAAAATGGAGCATCGGCAGAGGGTATGTACAGTGGCACCACACTCAGAAGGTCCCTGACAGGGCGTGTCAGAGGGCGTTGGAAATTTAGACTGTACATTCTCATGCAAAATTTGACTCTACTAAATATAAATAAGTGGGCACGCGATATGAGTTGCATTACTTCAAGGGGAAACAGTAAAATTAATAATTTTATTTCTACAAAACGTAAACACATTTAAGATTGTTAGATGTTCATGTTCAACACAATTTACAATTCTGATGCACTTCTGCTGTGTAAATAAATATGGACAGTCATTGAAACAATCACATTGAAATTAATATTATAACACTCGCGACTAAATTAACACACAACCTTTAACTTTTTTCATTCATTATCGTCACTTGACCACTAATCATCATCGGAACTGCCGGTGTTCACAATAAATTGTAGATTGTCAATAAATTCATTTCTCGTAGGAATGTTATTTGCTTCTAACCAAGAACGTATCACTTCCTTACGATTATTCATTGTTGGTGGCTTATTTATTTGAACACTGACGAGGTGCGTGAGTTTGCTGGTAAATACATGATTAGAATTGGGTATAAAAAAATTGCCAAATAAATTGCATAGTGTAATCATTGCATCTTTTTGCAATAATTGCTGCAATAATAGCAGCAATAGTTGCTGCAAGGATTGCAATAAAAATTGCATCGTCTAATACGGCCTTAACCACTGCATAAAGTTGGTATGATTCATATCATCGTAATAATCCCCCGATTTACTGTGCGACATCCTCTACGAAACCAGAACGACTACCAGGTTACCAGCATACTACGATGTCCTCTGACCAGCCCTATTATAAACTTCCGATACTTCATCTGATTGTTAGCATTTACTCACTCCGTACGATGAGTGAATATAGGTTTCGTCCAAGTATATAACGGGTTTCTTGTCACATTCAGGTTGTTCATTTTCTTTTAATCTTCTTAAATAACGAGATGCCATACTACAATGTCACTTCTTTCCATTACCAACCTACGTTTGTCCCGACACTTCTTGTATCGAAAACCAAGTTTCAACAATTGCTTGCGAAGAGTTTTCCTTCCACCCATATATTTGATCTTTTCTAGGAGCATTTTAAAATAACCTTTATTTATGTACAGATCGTCGCCTACTAAACATTGAAATGGCGGTAAAGAGTATAATGTAATGGGCATGCTTAAATTATTACTCCAAAGCGTCTGTTTATTTACAAATGAATCTGAAGCATCTGAAAAGTTATTGCTGTTTTGTTTTGTGATTATGTAACTGAATGCACCCAAAAATCGTGCTGATTCCCTTTCACGCACTGCGCATGAGTCCCAACGGCTCCGCCATTAAAAGTCGGCCACTGTAGTTGGAGTTATTTTTCCACGCGCAAGGTCGTATGTACTGCCTCTCTATTTACTTATATACAACTCTGTGGCGTGGCATCGCGTCGCGTCGCCCAGCTGAGTGTAGCGCAAATGTGAATCGCCCTTAAGTGTTCACATTTCAAGGCATTGTGGTTTCCATGTATCAAGGGAATGTGTTTTGTCGTTTTCCCGCGGACGAATTGGTTAATAACTTTAACATACCTCAATTCAGAAAATAGAAACAGATCATTTAGTATAAGCAAAGAGTACATATAAGTATAACTCTCGCCAGGAAAGATTGCCGGTCACAGAACACTTAATCCCGATCTACAATCTCTGTTTTTCGTAAGGTGCTAGCGACTTCTGGAATAGTATCGTGTCAATGTTGAACGAAAAGACTTTTTGTTCAGCATTAGCACGATCCTATTCCAGAAGTCGCTCGCATCTTAATAAAAACAAAGATTGTAAATCGACACAAGGTGTGCTGTGACCGGCAATCTTTCCTGGCGAGAGTTATACCTATATGGTTTTTGTAGTCAAAATTATAGGAAAAGACACACCAAAAATAGTGTAGGTTGGGTTGACCATCTTTCAACATTTTACATTAGGTAATAGTTTATGATATAAGTACTAATTTCAGAATTCGATTTTATTGGAATTAAATTTTAATACACCTTAACAATTTTCCACGGCCACTTTCTCACTTGACATTTTTAATCTGAATCTTAAATAGAGGCGCAAAGAGAACAAGGCAACGACTAAATTTAGGTAAACGTCCATTTTAATTAACTTATACTTTCACAGAAGCACTTAAAAATAATTGTCTTTGTTGTTCTCTCAAACTGATTGATCTAAAATTACACTTGACTTGATACCGAAATCCAGCAAAAATCTATTCGTTGGATCAAATCTTTGTACTATCTACTGTTGTTAATTAAGTTTTCGCTCTATACCATTTCGAATAATGATCATTTGCCAAAAATTCGGAGACATCAATCGATAAAGCGCTCTAAATAGCATGCCTAAAGGATACCTACCTATAACAAACAGTCACGGTTGTTGACAGATAATTCTATTTGAGTGTAGTCTTCAATTTAACTATCCTTCACTCAATTCTTTCAATAACATGACTAAAATTAGCAATATTCGCTCAAGCACGGGTGGGTATAAATAATATGGATGTCGAAATGACGATGCAATTAAATTCAATTCCTATATAGAACTTTTGAATCCTAATATAAAAAGGAATATATCGAAGCTTTGTTATTACAACATTTTTTATGTGAAGCACTTCCAAAACTGTTACCTTGTAGAACTTGACCCGCTGTCTTGTTAGACAGTCTCAGCTACATGCCAAAACCATAATCTCGTGTTTGATACGCAAATAGCCACAATAATATTAACTTGTCTGAAAATAATCGCAACCATTTTGTATAATATGAGGACCTTTAATCAATCTAACGCCGTTCAAAAACCATTAAAAGGTGGTTTATAATTGAAAATGGTTGGGGTGGGGAATCGTAATGAAGTTACTCATATTGCATCTCACATTTTTCTTTTTACTGTTTTATAAAAATACCTACATGGTGCAATAAAATTGCAATGTTAGGTATCGGCAGTTACCAAGAAGAGTTATTTTAAATTATGTAAGACTGAGATGCTTCTCATATTAAAAGGCTAAAAATGCGCTATTTTTAATTTTAAAGTATGTCATTTCATAATTAGATTTTTCAGTGTCGTTTCTTAGAGAATTAACTAGAATTAAATTGTAAGAAAGCACTACTTAAGTTGAATATGTCGATGTCCTAGTTTAACTGTAGGTATTCCTTTGAAATTTCTACCCAAAATATACTTGTTCAGAATTTGAACATAGAAGAAATTAACTACTTCATTTGTTCAAAATCGAATAATTCGGTATAAGTTAGGAGATATTATGTGTTAAAATGCATCATACTTATTTTTGACGAGTGCCCGTTTTAACTATGAATATTATAACAAATGGCGCAAATTGGATTCGTATATAATTTAGTAACCCACTTTCAACCTTTATTTATTGATTTGTACTTATAGACCAACTAATGGAGACGTAGCAAAAAATAATTAAACGGGCTACGGGATTAAAGACCTTGGGAAAGCGTGTATCCCGAAGAATATTCCTTATATTACCATGCATTTGTTTCAGAGCAATTGGCGGTATTAGTGATACCAAAGAAATTGGATATTAATAAATTATTAGGGTTGGAGAAATCAATGGAATTGTATTATACTGATTAATTTAACAGTCGAGTCGGGGAGAAAATGACCGATATTTCCTATGTTCACACGTATACATGCCTATGTGTTGCCAATAGTTACACACGATGTACTTATTACATTTAAGTATAAATAATGTGTTTTGGTCGGTAGGTACTTACCAATATGCGGCCGGTAGTTGTTTGTCCCGAGATAAGTTCTCCCGCCCAATCTTTTGCTTCTGTCATGAAGGTACCTTCGAACTCTTGTTTCCCTTGTCGGGCGAGCTTTTGCTCTTTTTGTTTTGGATCGTTGGGCCCATACTCGGCTTCTTTGCGACAGCACAGGAAGGCAAAGGCGCGCCATATTAAAACGCTAAGGAGGCCCACAAGAAATGTACAGATACTTGATAGCAGAAAACACCAATATTTTCGTACGCGGAGGCAAGGATCAGGCACGGTGGCATTTGTGCTGACGGTGGAAAAAAATGACGCGTCGCTATCCTCTACTTCCGTCATACCGCGCTAAGCGCTACCATCGGTCGAGGCATCCACTCTGGATAAGTAAGTCACTCATCCACCATTGAAATCGTTTGCGAGGGTAGCGGTGCATCAACACATCATGCAATCCCGAGCACAACTGCCAGGCCCCGTCGCGGCGCTGCGGGAATCAATACCGCGACGCCCAACAGCGCGCGCCTCTCTACGCCATCCTTAACGTTATCGCCAATGCGCCGACTTTGTCATTTATTTAGAACCGCTGCAATTTCTATACCTTCACGTACTTACGTGCACCTGTTGGTTTCTAATAAAAATCCCTACATCACTTGACCCGTATTCGAAAGTTTTCATTCACATGCTGTACAAAACGCATTTCTAAATTTAGGACAAAACCCAGTAATACCCACCGAAAGTTTTGTTGATGCGGTGCTACTTTTAGAATTAGATAACCGTCCTCGCATATAGATATTAATGCCAATTATCGCGAATGGTATCACTTCTGCGCTTCTGCCAATATATTCTGGAAATATTTCCTTCCCACAGCTATTCGGGAGATTGTGGGTTCGATTCCCGCTGCCGACTGCTCTGTCTGGGGTTTTGTCAGAGGGTTTTCCTCAGACGTATCGTAGCTTCGCATAATGCTAGCAATGTTGAAATCTACGAGGCGAATGCTGGAGCAGTACTCTTCCCTCTCAGCACCCTTACTCCGTTCCTTCCGTTCCCCTCCTTAACTTTACCCATCCTTATATTTCCGTTCTCTGGCTGAAGAGGGTCAGAAAAGAGAAAACCCTGAGCAGCCCGCCTCCGGTATCCCTCGGGGTGTCGGAAGAATGAAACACGTTTCTTTTTTCCTTTCCACAGCGATTATATTTATCAATTATATCGATCACCGATAAGTAATAATATTGAACCGTAGCATAATTACGGCGCCACAACAGGAACGATCGAAAGTATAAGTTTGGAACGTCGATGTAAAATATTTTAAAAGGCCAGCTTTGTGATTGAGCTAGCAACCCCTAAAATTCAAATTAAAAAATGCATGTGAACAGACGTTCTACCCTTCATGGTATCTTAATGAAAGGTCTCGCCGAAATGGGGGTTTGTACAAACTATAACTTTCCTGCGCGACTCCTTTTCGATCAGAGGTGGGCGTGATCGGATAAAAATAATTCCTTATATCTCAAGAACAGCGATTGTCGGAGGAAGGTGCCCACAAAGGCAAAATGAATTGTCTGGGCGAGACATATCTGTTGGTAAAGTCGAAGTGAATATCTCGAAAACGAAGTGGGTAACTTTCACCAAAGAATACTTATTAGTTACTCTTTGCTTTCACTGCAAATATCCACCGCACGGAGTGTGGGAGGAGGGAACTCTCAAAGGGTAGAAAGAACGGCGATGTCAAAACTTAATTCTGAATATCTCGAAAATGTTGGAGGAAGGTACCTACAAAGGCAAAATGCAATACTTCGAAGAATTTCTCTAAGGGCTGGATTCTTTTTGCATTACACCTATAGCGTAGATTTTGAATGTATGCCAGACGACCTTTACTCATCTACCACGAAAGGAAACATCGATATATGTAGTATGTTACTATTTTTTAAAATGTACTATCCCTCTCTTTACTCATGTTCTGGGCCCTCAACAGGCTTATGCGCCCAATTACACAGTGACCCGCATAATTTAACCATTTACTAAGCTGTTTCGGTTTTATAAAATGCGTTTTATCTGCACAAGAGTTGTGCACAATTTATAGGTACTTGTTTGGATTCTCACAAAATTTTGTTTCTTTATTTTTGTTTCTTGTACTTACATCTCAACATAAACCGTCATGTTTTTAAGATTGTTTTCTCTTTTACAAAAATAATGGCAGTTGTAGAGGGTATAGTCTAATATTTATTATATAAAAACCGTACTGTAATTATGGTAATAAGTATCTCGAAGTATAGCGAAAGTAAAGGACCGTAATCTCATTTAAGAAAAAATGGGTTTTGAATTTTGGAATTTTCTTAAATTTGGAGAACCATAATCGTAGTCATACCGTGTGCCCCAGATTGAACGTAATATAGCCAACATATTGAATGTATTTTTTTGGCTACAGATAGCGACGGTTCTCTATAGTCTACTAGGCTAACTATACATCTACGCAGGACACTCAGTATATATCCAGTCGTTGGAACCCATGTGAAATATAGGTTCCGGTTCGACACTACCTAGGTAGAATTATTTTTTAAGGGTTCCGATTCGGGTTCTATTACTGCAACTATTTTCCGTTCCGTTTTTAGTTTTTCTGGTTTTTTAAGGTTCCAACCCCATAATAACCCCAATAAATATAGCAAAAAATATTTAATCGAATCGTCATCTTTTTAGCTTCTTGTAATTATATACCTCCTGTTGCGTTTATATCAAGGCAGTGACGAAGAAACGCCGAAGGTGCGGTCTATCCCACACGAGTCCCCGCTGGAAAACTTACACTTCAACGTTGCCATTTTAGATAGTGTATGGTTGATTGCCTAAATGGTAGTAAGCTACCGATTATTATCATGTAAGAGAGCCGGACCTCGAGCAGGTAGAAAAACATGGCGGGGAGAACGGCAGCTGCAACGTAGGTACAGCGAAATTGCAGAAATAGAGAAGGAATTACAACGAATGACGAAGAAAATAATATTGGTTGGAAGGGAGGAACCGAAGTTGTACGGAGGACGTAGAGTAGATTACCGATTGAACTAAGCACCAGATTTGCTAAAGCCTTCGATTGGAGTGTTGCCACAAATCGATCAGAAACGTGGAGCATGAATAGCAAAGAAAAGGTACTTAGCTTTGGGATGTGGCTATGGTGCAAAATGGAATAAGTAAAGTGGACACAAACAGTGAAGAATGAGAGGAATGGGTGATGAAAGAAGTTTTTTAAGATCAATATACGAAGACGGAAAGGACTGCGGAGAGACCATATTTTTAAAGGACACTGTTTAATGAGAAGGATAATCGAAGGAAAGATTAATGGAAGGAGGGGAAGGGGAAGATCCAAAACTGGACCGTTAACGAATATAATGGGAAGGAAAAGTTATTCCTAAATGAAGCAGGAGGCGCAGGATAGAGGAAAATGGAGAACCAGCTGCTATCTGTATAAGGAAAGTTCCATGGCGTTGGAAAATTCGACCAGGTAGGTACATTCGCCTTCAATGGTTTCTTCAGAATATTCGTGACCTAATGGCGCGCGTATGTTCACCCCCAGTAAAATCCGGTTTGGGAAAATTTTGAACACGACTCCAACTCAATTCCTGAATTCATACGTACAACTTAAGGGTTAACTTAAAGTGTAGGTATTTGTGCTAAATTAATCCGTCAAAAAGTGCAATAATTTTAGTAATTTCCTTATAATTGTGAAATAGAAGAAAACGAGGGTTTTTTTTTGTTTAGTTGCTTGGGGGATCAGGAATAACCATCACAGGGTTGAACGTTCTCCAAACCAGTAATATATTGCACAATTTATCCCCCTTTACAGATGTCGAGACAGCAACGGTAAATTAGTAATGGTACGTACTCTAGAATCTAGAACATAACATTTTGCTGAGGGGCTAGAGAGGCATACAAACCAATAAAAAAGAAGTCATGATTCAGAATAATCCTGAATCAAGGGATATTGAGATGGTACGTATATACTGTATCAAAAATGATCAAAACAAGAAGTAGAACCTTAATCTGCAGGAAAAAACAGTCGATATAAAATGCTTAGGCACTAGTCTTATGGGTTGCTTACACGGGGACAGTCGAACTAAATTTTAACCAAATTTTAAATCACTTGAACCATTTGAACAGCGCGAATGTGGCAAGTAACAAGTGATGGAGCAAGTAAAAATTTAGTAGATACTTACACTGGGGTAGAATTTTTTCAAGTTGCCGCATGTGTTGGTTTACTTGACTCGTCTAGTAATAAGTGATAAGTTCATCGGTTGGTATGTGGGATCATTGTTTAAATTAAAGTATTTAATCAATGGTGGTGTGTAGAGTAGTTGAATTGCGTGTATTGTGGGAGATTTGATACTACTTTTGAAAATGACATCAATTTCATTTGTGTTCATTTTTTCTTCGCATATATCTTCGTTTATTTTTTCTAATTTAATGTTTAGAATATCGCGTAATATATTATTAAACTCCTGCCTTAGATTCATTTCGTCGTGTTGCATTTTTGAAAATTTTAGAACTTACCAACTTTAAACTTAAAGCAGTGCGAACAGCACTTGCAGAAAAAGCGGTAACTTAAAACTTAGTTACCACTTATTACCATACTGCCCTCGTGTAAGCAAGCCATTATAGTAGCAGTACACAATGCAAACTTATACCATGATGCAAACTAATTTTAGAAACAATTTAAGGTTATAATTTTTATTATTTGTTTTGTGAAGAGTCTGATTGTACCTACTATAGGTATAATTATAGATTTGCAAGATCCAAGGAATTCGAAGAAGCTAAAGAAATGGAAGGGTTTGAAGAATCGGAGAAGTCTGAAAAACCCGAACTCTGCAGCAGTCCCTACCATAAAACGGATGAATTTGACACAGTTAAAAAAATCAAAGACTCTTCTGAGACCAAAAAAATTGCAGAATCGGAGAAACTCAGAGCAACTGAAGGATCTAAAGAATTTCATTCAACAGATTTGAATAATTTAAAGTTTAAAAGAAGATATGAGGAATTTCGAGAATTCAAACAAATCAAAAATTTGAATGATATCGTGGATTACTTAGTGGAGTACCTACTTATCCTAGAACGTTACATGGTCAAATTTCAAGAACTTATAAATTAAGATGGACTGCTGATCAAACAGTTGCATAGATGTAGAAATGGCCCTAGCATGGGCGCCGCCATGATATGCACATTTTAGTTATTTTCTAGGGGAATTTTCCTAACGCTCAAGTTTTGAGACTATTGCAGCCTTGAACAATGACATGTGTCACAGTAATTTATTTAGAAAACGTGAGGTTAATGTTGAATTGTTGAATTTCGCGCCGTGTGAGTGCACATCATGGCGGCCCCCATGTACCTAGGTGTCATTTGTTAATTCAGCATTAGCAGTCCATCTTAATTTATAAGTTCGTGTCAAATTTATACATGTAATTTTGCTTTTATCATACATTTATATATCCCGAGGAAAAATTGAATCTTTTGAAATAAACGTTGGATTCAATGTTTATCTCTTTAAGATCTGAAAAATGTTGTATCCTTTGGTTCAGTTTTAAGAAAAACTCACGGTATATCACATTGGGTTTGGGCTCCATTAATTGAAAGGAGAGGAAGAAACACTTATAGGTAGTTGGAAAGAAGCAGAAGAGACTGTGAAAGCAGCGAAGAACAGGTCGAGCAATGAGACTGATGGATCTAAAGAAGAACGCAATTGAATCTGGGATTCAAACTGTTGTAAAAGTGTTTGGGAGGAAAAACACTGCATTACAACTATGTACCTATATGTAACGTACATTGATAATTTCATAGTAAAATAGCAGCACTAAGCAGCGTTTACGACATCACGATCACGTGCTGACTGCTGAGCTGTCTGATAGAGTACAGGCATAGTGGCGCCGCACACCATCGTGTCATGCCCCAGAACAAAAAACTGTGTCATGCGATTACCGCTTAACCAAACGGCGCGATGAGCGTTTTTTTCGTTTTTTGAGCTTCTTCAATAGGGACTATAATTTTTTTATTTCATCAAAAAGTACGATAAATCTCTGAAGGACAATTTTCATTTGAAAAAACCGAGGCACGTGGCGCAGTGGATGCGCTCACCGATGCTATTCGGAAGGTTGTGGGTTCGAATCCCGCTGCCGACTGCTCTGTCTGGGGTTTTGTCAGGGGGTTTTCCTCAGACATACGTAGCTTCGCATAATGCTAGCATTATGTTGAAATCTACGAGGCGAATGCTGGAGCAGTACTCTCCCCCTCAGCACCCTAACTCCGTTCCTTCCGTTCCCATCCCTAACTTTACCCATATCCTTACAATCCCGTTCTCTGGCTGAAGAGGGTCAGGAAGCCCTGAGCAGCCCGCCTCCGGTATCCTCCTGTAGTCAGGGATGCCGGAGGAATGAAACACGTTGGCCTTTTTCCTTTTTTTTTTTTCATTTGAAAAAAAAGTTTTTTCGAAAAAAAACGAATATTCGGAAACCTCTTAATTTTTTATATTGCAAGAATTTGTGGTTATTTGAAACATAAAAAAAAGAAACTTGAAATCAGTTTTGCGAAAATGATCAATAAAAACTAAAAAACATGGTTTTCCGCGATGTTTTCGGTTATTTTGAGGTTATGTGAGAAAGTGACTGGAAAGAAAGTTGTAGAGTTTTTCACGATCTACAGCTTTTCTATTGAACACTTTCGTCTCTGATCTCAACTTTTGCCAGAAATTGCGTCCTTCGATTTTCACCTCTTTTCACCCTCTCCAAAAACTGAGTCCCGGCCTTGCTTATGTATTTATTTCTTTTGTATTTGTTATAGACTATATCCAGAGTCTGACTGTATCCACTTGGCAAAGCTCCATGAACAATTTTTCTTTTTTCTTGCTTAAAAATGGTTAATTCGCCTGGACTAAAGGTGGGAACGATATAACTCGTATTAATTTTTGTTTATTCCGAATTCCATTATTACATTAGTTGTATTTTTTATGATACGTTCTCCAAGTTGTTGTGTTACGACTTCACGCGCTTTTTTTACTTTTGTTTATGTTCATAATTAATAATTCATTTATTGTCTAGAGTCAAGCAACGTTGCTCTCGTTAATACGCGTATTTGAACGGGTCGTTAATTAAGTGGGTTACTATTATACATACATATATTAAAAAAAAGTTTTTGAGAGTTTTACATCCTTTATCCTTATTTTATTGGTAATAGGTCGTGAACTTTGTATGTCCACGCGTATCAAATGCAATATGTACAATAGGAACAAGTTTGATCTTTTAATTGCATTGGCAATTTGAATAAATTATAATTTTTGTTGTTGCTAATTTCTATGTAAACTTATATCTGGACTGTAGTACGGTCGCGTTTTTCTGTTTTTTTTTTTTCTTGTTTGTTTTATTGTTGTTAGTTAGTTTTGTATGGAATCCATTCGAATGGCACATATAAATGCACGATCTCTCACTAGTAACTTTCTTCAATTTCATGATTATGTACAAATTAATAACTTTGATATCATTGCAGTAACTGAGACCTGGCTTAATGACGAAATAAATAGCAATCATGTTTCTATACACAATTATCAGTTTATAAGAAAAGATCGCAACACAAGAGGAGGCGGAGTTGGTTTCTATGTCAAGACGCAGTTTAAATATTCCATGATTGAGATGGAGTGCTCAGACTATTACGAAGATTTGTGGATTAAAATTTCAAGCAAAAATAAGGTACTTTGTGTGGTAGGAGTGGTCTATCGGCCTCCACAGCACAGGGTAATAAACTTTATAAATAATTTTGAGGAAGTTTTGGGTATTCTCCTCCCTATGCACGATAGGGTGTATTGTTTGGGTGATTTTAACATAGATGTACCTACTCAATATGAACGATTCTAATACGATACAATATATTTCTATGCTGGAATCACTTAACTTGCATCAGGTGGTGCAAGATTATACACGGGTAACTGACCATGCAGCTTCTCTTATTGATCACATCCTCGTATCTGACCGTGAATCTGTACTTGCATGCGAGGTTAACAATTCACACGGATTCTCTGACCACGATTTTATTACATGTACTATATCGGTAGATCGGTACCACATTACACCTTCCACTAAAACATTTAGATGTTACAAGGGCATCGAAAATAAGTTACATTTGTTTGAACAGGATTTTATGAGTATTTATTGGGACGAACTATATATCATCCAAAACATAGATGAAAAAGTCTATTTTTTGTCATGTCACATTCTTAATCTTTTTAATCATTATTTCCCCCTGAAAACTGTCACCTTTACTAAACCTAAAATGCCATGGTTCACGGATAACATTAAGTTCATGATGAAGCTACGAGACCGCGCATATAATAGACATAAAAAATCACACAAACCAGCACATAGGGATTACTACAAATCTCTACGTAAATTGGTTACCGACTCAATCAAAAATGAAAAACGAGCTTACCTCAACTATGTCTTAACTGATAGTAATAGAAGCAATCTATGGAAAGCTATTAAAGATCTAAACGTGTACAGCAAAGGCAGTGTGCAAGTACCATCTCACTTAAGTAATCCTAACGATATTAATGCTTTCTTTTTAAATTCTATTCCCACTGTTACTCCATCTTCACTGTCAGCATCGTCTCTCATTTATAACACCTTACATACTAAAGTAACTGAGAAGTTCAAATTTCACGTTGTTGATAACATGACTATAGCAAAAATTATAAACAGTATCAAATCAAAATCGATCGGTTCAGATGGTATTGGAATTGATATGGTTAAAATTTGTTGTCCTTTCATAGTACCGTATATCACTCATATCATTAATCAGTGTTTAAGCTTTTCTGTTTTTCCGTCAGCTTGGAAAATTGCTCATGTTATTCCAATTCCCAAAAATAAAAACCCCACTCAATATAAAGATCTACGTCCTATCTCAATACTTCCTACACTCTCTAAAATTTTGGAAAAGGTGATGAAATTACAAATGTATGAGTATTTAGAAGGAAATAACTTACTGTCTACGTACCAGTCTGGGTTCAGGAAAAACCATAGCTGTACTACAGCACTGTTAAATGTTACAAACGACATTTTTCATGCTACTGATGCCGGGATGTTGACAATAATGGTAATGCTCGATTTCTCTAAAGCGTTCGATACTATTAGTCATCGACTAATGAACTCAATCCTTTTGTACTATGGATTTGAATCGTCAGCTGTTGAACTGATTAGTTGCTATCTATCTTGTAGGAGCCAACGTGTGGTTGTAAATAATGTCAAGTCTTCTGTAAATAATCTGGTTAGTGGTGTTCCGCAAGGGTCCGTCTTAGGACCATTACTATACGTTATATATTCAAATTACATTTGCAGTACTTTAACAAAATGTAAATATCATCAATATGCGGATGATACTCAAATTTATTACTCTTTTAGGCCAGATCAACTTCATTTTGCTATGGAAATAGTAAATAGAGAACTTAATGGTCTAGTGAACGCTGCGTTTGATCATAATCTACATATCAACTCTAGCAAATCGTCTGTAATGATTTTTGGACGTGATCAGGTTCGTGCCAGTACTATACCCTTCATTAAAATAAAAATTCAAGACACGGAATTAACAATCACTGATGTTGCAAAGAATTTGGGGTTACATTTAGATTACAGATTAAAATTTAAAGAACACATAAATTGTAGTGTGGGCAAAGCTTTTGCTACCTTGAAAAGGTTATAGCCAAATAGACATATTCTATCTGTTCAAACAAAAATATATCTGTCTGATGCTCTTATTCTATCGCATTTCAACTACTGTGACGCTGTATATGGTGCATGTATAGATTCGACATCGATTGCCAGAATTCAAAGGGTTCAAAATGCGTGTCTGAGATTTATATATGGCATTAGGCGTGGTGATCACATCTCACATAAGATAAGAGAAGCTGGATGGTTAAATATGTCCGAAAGGAGGTTCTTGCACACTGCAGTATTATATCGTAAAATAATAGACACAAAAACTCCCTCATACTTGTTAGATCGATTACGCTATCGTACCGACATACATAATCTCAACCTGCGCCACAGAGGCTTATTAGATATACCACTCCACGCTACAGAAAATTTCAAAAAATCGTTTTCATATAACATCGCTAACGTCGTAAACTCATTATCGCCCAATTTAACGAGCTTGAATTTAAATATGTTTAAGAAAAAATTAAAAAGTGAATTGCTGCAGTTTCGCATCTCAATCATGATGTAAGGAATTTGCAAAAACTCCTATTCTGTGTCTATTACTTTTTTTAAAATTGTTATATTGGTACTATGTATGTATTAGGAACTTAAGTGCATGTGAGGGGTCGTGCATTTGCATTTGCATATTTTCGTGTCATGTACATAATATATATATATATATATGTGTTAGGTGTTTACGCTTGCTACGTGTTTAGGCCACATGGAAGAGCAGTGCTTACTCACTGAATGTGGTCCTTTTTCCACCTTTTGCTTATTTCTATTTTTGTATGTATTTTTTTTCCCTTTTCTGTTTTTTTTTTTTTGGTGGAAATAAACATTATTATTATTATTATTATTATTATGCCAAAATTAGTCTAAATCAAAATAACCGTTTTCCGGAAAAAAATATTTTTGTTTTTTAAATTTGACATTTTTTCTCCGTTTTGTTAAAACCTAGCATATTTTTTATAGGTTGTATAGAAAAATAAGGTTTTTCGAATAACTTAATAAAAATTGTAGGGTGCTATTTGGACAAAAAAAAGTTTAATGCCGTTGCGCTCCAAAATTTTTTTCAAAAATCCGACTCGTTATTTTTCGTTTCCGTATGCGGCTTAATATACATATCCAAAGTTTCAACAAAATCCGTTTAGCCGTTATCTCTACAGACGGAAAAAATGTTATTCTTTAAAATCTACCTAAAATGATCTAAAACGTTGACATTTGATGAAATTTCAAAAATGGTGATCGCAATATATTCTAGCTCGAACTAGAAGAATGTGATATTCCACGCAGTGGGAAGCGAGCTTTAAGGGATTTGAACATTTTCTAGATAGTAACGCCATCTATTGATTGCAAATTCGGTATGAGTTGGTGTAACCTTTGATTATGGTGCAACAGCATTTTTATAAACACGGTTTATCACTGGAATTCATGTGTAGAGAAAAGGGGGGGGGGGTTATTTTGTTATGTTAGTTCAGTCAAGTGGTTGGTAATTCTATGGTTCAGTCCTCTCTATAAAGAGCCAAGGAGCCATGGCACCACCTCAAGAAATCAGCTAATGATCAATTCTTAAAATATATTAACAATTTAATAATTGTGTTCACTAGACTCTAGAGCATATTGTGTTTTAAAACTTAAAACAAAAAAGAAATGATTTGATAAATTAGGTACCAAGAATTCAAATGGTGCTTATTGTGGACTTCAAATACGCTCGAGCCGTGCCAAATCTAAACTGGCTCGTATCACAGACCATCAACGGGCTCGTATTTTCCTACAAGTGTGGACTTCCGCGGGGGTAGAGGGGTGGGAGGAGCGAAACCGCAGTAGCGTTTATACGTACAACTTGAGCCACCACAAGTTTGGCTCATAAGCACAATTGAGTATTGTGTAAGTGTATGATTTGCGCCGTTTTCCGTGTTTCATTCTTGATGTGTCACACAAATTTTTTTACTTCTGTGTAAGATTACACTTACCCGACTAATCGTTACGTAAAATGCATAAAATAAATATTTTTCCATGCATTCTCTGGAAGATAAACTTTAAATAAAGCAATACCGCACTTAAATTTTGTTTAAAAACAAAATGTGTCTAAATCTTCTAATTCTAAAGAATTGTAGGACACGTCGACCATAGCGATAAATCCGAAAATGAAGGAGTATTCAAAGAATTAATAAATTTCAGTACTTGTTTAGTATAGATAAAGATTTGAATAGTGTTGAAAGTGATAAAACTGCAAATAAAATTGATGCTATTGTTTATAGATAAGGCTAAAGCCATGGAAACGGATACTTAAAAAATCGTGAAAAAAAGTATCACTTTCCATACGATTTTTGGTAAAAAAATTATGAATTACTGAAATGCATGCTTTAAGCATATATATTTTCTCTTATATATATGGCTTTAAGCAAAGAGTATCCATAATAAGAGATACAGCGCAATGGTATAAACGCGTGTTGGCTATAAGAACTCGCCCGCTAGGACCCCAAAAGCGGGCCCTCGCGTAGAGGTGGCCAGAACTAACCGCCTCTTTAAATATTGGCGCGTATTGAAAATTTACAGAATTCTTTATAGAATTTCGGTTTAAAATATTTGCGCGGTTGTCACATTTAATTTTCTTTCTTATTGGCTGTATAAAATGTGGACATGATATAATTAGAAAACATTACTTAAGTATAAAAGAAATCAGCAACGATTCAGTACCTATTGTTAATTACATTGGTATTTTCCTGTTTAGTTGGCGTCTATTGAATAGACAGTAATTACTATTTAATTTAATAACCAATAACAGATACAATTGTAAAAATGTAAATTAAATTTGTTATTATCCATCCTTTTTAGATCGTCTACTACAATCAAATTAAAGTAGACAACATATTTCATAAAATTGGATTTTATGATGAGCATAGCGATTATTTTACAGGAAATTTAGTTTGCTTTAATTTTGTATAGATGCCTACATACGCTGAATCATTAACAATCAATCATTACAATGCAATAATCCTTATGTCCTCAGAAAAAAAACATCAGTCTAATCCAATAATCAGTCAAAATATATAGTGCAGTTAAATAATAAATTAATAAATCTGCACCCGTCGAATAAATTTAAGTAAATATTTACACGTTATTCTCATTTAAACAATTTAATTAAAAAAATACTCTCGACCCGCATTTTAAGTTGCAGTACTAGCAAGCATCGGTCTCCTAGCAACTAAGCTTCGTACACATGTTTTTCAGTCACCATTGGCTAGCGGAAAAAACACAAGTATATGTATTTAAATTTGCCGCTCAACTTGAGCCTCCGCGCATTCTGCTAGTGATTCATCCATCTAAACGATTGATAATGCAGTGTATGTTCTTATTTTTGAAAACAACATTTTCTTCCACTTCAAATATAGGGTTTCTGGAGCGTTTAAATATCTCCGGAATGCGTGGGTCGATCGGAGTGAAAAGTAATGAGATTAAAGGGGACATTAGTCACATCGACTGGTAAAAATATGGTCCAAATCGGTCAAGTAGTTTTTCAGTTGTTGTAAATAAGTTAGGCTTAGATAATCCAACTTAAGTTTTAATTTCAATATTAACAATAATAACGTAATGTTTACAACTCGGCCATTTTTGTATATCCCCCGTGCCAACTTAAGAACAAGTAAACTTAGGTATAACACATATATACAGGGTAAGTAGTAGAAGATATATTACATCCCTCCCCTCATAGAAAGCAAAAAAAAAACTAAGGAGAGTAGCGAATAACTGGACGGCGGATGCGCTTCTCACGAGCCGACCGAGGCGGAGTAGACTGAGCTGCGAAGCTTGGAGGCGGTCGATCTGACACAGGAGCCCGCGGAGTTTCAGCAATACCCGTCCGCACTGGAGTTGACTGCTCAGGCTGGTCCGGCGGAGATTGAGCAGGACCGGATGCTGCAGGCGTCGCAACAGGAACTGGAATCGCAGGAGTAATAGACGGCGTTACTGCTAGAGTCATTGGCACATCTTGTCCCACCTTCTTGAGTTGGTCCACATGTTTGCGATTTAGCTCGCCATCCACCATCACTGTATAGGAGAGTTCCCCATCTCTTGATATCATGTATCCCAACTTCCATTTACGTAAGGGTCGGTCCTTGACTGCGACTTTAGATCCCTCAGGAAAGACTGGGTCATGGTATTCGTACGACAATTGAGCGCGTTTCTCAATTGTAGGGGATACACTGGGATTTTTCAGTAAACTTAGCGGCGTATTCACTTCGCGTTTAAGGAACGCCATTGCTGGACTTACGCCCGTAGTAGGATGTGGGGCACGCCGGTATGCTGCTAGGAATGTACGTAATTTCTCTGCAGCATTACCCTCATTGAGGTTGAGCGTACGCAGGCACAGTTTCATTGCTGATACCATCCGCTCTGCAAGTCCATTGGTGGCGCAATGGTAAGGTGCGATAGTCCTATGCTTAATGCCACATTTCTGTAGAAATTCTTGTATCACGGCACTCACAAATGTAGATTGATTGTCCGTAACTAGGTACGAGGGTAGTCCGTATGACGCGAACAAATCGTCCAATACATTTATCACTGTAGACGCAAGCATGTTTGGTACAATTTTTATCTCAGGCCATTTTGAATGGGCATCAACAATTATGAGATAAGTGTTCTTACCATAAAACGCAAAATCGGCATGTATGCGTTCCCACGGTTTCTTGGGGTGTTCCCAATAATGAGTTTCCAATGAAGGTGAGCGGCCCTTATGCAGGCTGCATGCGTGACAATTTCGGCACAAATGTTCAATGTCTGCATCCATTTTAGGCCAAAATACATAGCCTCGCGCCAACGCCTTCATTTTCGAAATTCCTAGATGTCCCGTATGAAGTTCTTCAAGCACAGCAGGGCGACAGGCACTAGGTATGTAGGTACGCAAGCCCCTCATGACGCAACCCTACTGCAATGAGTAGAGTCCATCTTCATTTTCACCAAGTGTCTCGCCCGAACGGAGTTTCTGTAGCCACTCACGCCCTTCAATGTCTCGCTGAGTATGCTGCGCAATGGATTGGTGAGTCAGCGGCAGTAGTGAGATGTGGTGAAGCTGTACTAGATCAACTGGATCATCTGAGGTAGGAGCCTGACGTAAATCTGACGAGTGTTGTGGTAAACGACTCAGGAAATCAGCGTTGCCGTGCTCTTCAGATTTGCGATATTTGATGGTGAATGAAAAATCTTGTAGAAAGATTGCGTAGTGTAACAATCTAGTAGCACACAAAGTTGGTAATTTCTTTCTGCGTATGCCGAATATGTGAACAAGTGGGGCATGGTTAGTTATGAGAGTGAATTGCCTGCCCACAAGATAGATATTCAGCTTTTCAACGGCCCATTTGATGGCCAATGATTCCTTATCAATTTGTGAGTATTTCACTTGACAATTGTCCAACTTTCTGTGGATGTATAAAATTAGACGATCGGAACCATCTGGATACTGGTGAGCGAGAACAGCTTCTAAGCCTTCAGGACTGGCATCGCAGCTAAGCACAATCGGAAGCTGTGGGTTGTATGACACTAACACATGGTCCGAAGTTAACTGCTGCTTCAACGTTTGAAATGCTGTAGCACATTCACGTGTCCATTTCCAAGGAACTGCTTGCTTCGTTGCATTGTATAATGGAGCGACTAATGGAGCGACTGTAGAGGCCATACCAGGAACGAATTTTGAATAGAACGACACCATTCCCAGGAACTTCTTCAATTCACTCTCATTTGCAGGTGGTGGCAGCTCTTGAATGGCCTGTAATCCATCTTTAGCAGGACGGATGCCAGCTGCTGATATTTCATGTCCCAGGTATGTGACAGAGTCCACGAAGAAAGAACACTTCTGCAAGTTCAGGCGTAGACCGTTGGCTTGCAAGCGTCGTAAAACTTCTGATAGGCGTGATTTCAGAGTAATGACGTCATTAGCCGACACCACTAAGTCATCAAAATAACCTCAGAGACCCTCTATTCCAGAGATCACTTCTTCAATGAATTTGGTCCATATGACCGGGGCTGAAGCACATCCAAACATCAAGCGTGTGGGACGAAACAAACCTTTATGAGTGTTGATGGTCAGCGCAGCTGCCGACGCTTCATCTACTGGAAGACACCAATATGCCTTTGTAATATCGAGTTTGCAAAATAATCGACCATTAGAGATTTTAGCCAATTGTTCCTCGATTTTCGGCAATGGGTATGACGAAACTTCCAACTGTGGGTTCACTGTACACGAGTAGTCGGCGGTAATTCGCACCGAGTCTTTCTTCACGACAGGTACAATTGGTGTAGCCCACTGACTGTGTTCAACTGGCATTAGAATTCCATCTTTCACCATTCTGTCCAATTCAGTTTCGATCTTGTCCTTTAACGCATATGGCACTGATCGATGTTTCATGAACACTGGTTTAGCATTATCTTTGAATTTGATTGACACTGACTTATGTGCACAACCAATCCCTTCTGCAAAAACATCTTGAAATTCACTTTCTAAGTCTTTCATATACTGTTGACCAGCTTTGACTTGATAAACGTGATTCACAGGGATGTAGATGCCCAACTTGTGCAACCATTCTCCACCCAGAATTGACACTGCTGGATCTTGAACAACGTAGATGTCCAAATGTAACTTTTTATGCTTGTAGCGCACTTTCACGGTCGACATGCCCAACGCTGGTATCGTAGCAGAGGTACCGTACGGTTGGAACAGCTTGTCACTTTTTTTGAGATCAGTACGTAAGGTCTGGAACACACTGACAGGAACAATAGTGTACTCGCACCCTGTATCGAGCTCGAACTCAAGCGGCTTCTTGCACGTCAATTGTAGCAGTCCAAGGTGCACCTTCTCCATCAATGTGGTGAATTTCCTCCTTCTTCTGTCTGCATACAGTTGCTACATGACCAGAACGTTCACAACTTGTACATTTCAGTTTGGACTTGTCCATTCTGCATTCTGGACTTTTGTGACCAATTTTTCCGCACTGGAAACACGTTGGTTTATCAGATTTAGTCGTCGTAGGTTGCTTGGATTTTTGTGGCTGCTGAGTTTTCACTTTAGTAACTTTATTGACTGTAGATGTCATTTTACTATCAGCTAGCATTTGCATTGAACTTGCTTCTGCTCTCTCTATTGCCACAGCTTTTGCATAAAGCTCTTCTAGTGTAGAGGTGTCAGGCATTGTAAATACCTGATCGAGTATCGATTTCGCACGGATTCCAGCAACGAAAATGTCTTTAAGGACTTCTGCTAGTGTATTAGCATCATATCCGCATGGAATCGCTAACGCTCGTAACGACGTTAAGTATTCAGGAATGCTTTCTCCTTCCCTTTGTCGACGTGAGCACAGAGCGTGTCTTGAAGGAATTCGCAAAGGCGGCGGGCGCATGTGCCCAATGAGTGTAGTCTTAATCTGCGCATATGACCGCGTAGCTACTGTCTCCGGAAAGATCAAGTTTTTGAGTAGTTGATACGTTGTAGTGGGTAGTAGAGCCAGAAATGAGGCCTTTTGTCGGGCTTCATTGTAATCGTGTAGGTATTGAAGCGAGTCCTTCAAATTGGATGCAAAAATCTTCAATATTTTCGCCCTCTGTATATCGGGGAAAATTTGGAATACCTTGAGATCGCTGTAGGGGCTCCTCAGGTTGTAGATTCTGGTTAGGCTGATGTTGATTCTGAGCTAGTGCCGCAATGGCTTCGGCCATGCGAGTCATCGCGAGCTGCATA
Organism: Photinus pyralis; assembly: GCF_008802855.1. Lineage (NCBI taxonomy): Eukaryota > Metazoa > Arthropoda > Insecta > Coleoptera > Lampyridae > Photinus > Photinus pyralis. The sequence goes on along the minus strand of NW_022170403.1, from coordinate 13,009,974 downwards.
GCTTCCATTCCTTCCATGGTAACACGGATGCACGAATGAACACACGAATATACCCATCAACTTCATCGACCGACTGCGCCAGTTGTTGTAAATAAGTTAGGCTTAGAGGAATCCAACTTAAGTTTTAATTTCAATATTAACAATAATAGCGTAATGTTTACAACTCGGCCATTTTGTATATCAGCCGTGCCAACTTAAGAACAAGTAAACTTAGGTGTAACACATATATACAGGGTAAGTAGTAGAAGATATATTACATCAGTTATCGCAAAGAAACCATTTTTAAAGAGGTGGGGTTGCGTTGGTCCACAGATCTCATTTTTAACTGATTTGAACCATTCGATCACAACTATAATCCAATGGAGGCAGTTTATTTTGTTTTATTATATTGTTTGGCCGGCAAAAATTAAAAAGTGAAACATTTTTTCCGGGAATCTTTCATTCTCTTATTATTTGTACAATAAATACTATAAAACGTCTATTGGCCTATTTTTTTTTCAAAAAATTTTCGTTTATTTCCTCGCAAGTCGGAAGTAAATATCGTTCGTTAGACTACTTCCTCTAACTAAACGATCTAGTTCGCTCGACTTTTCCACACGTCCGTCGACGGTAGGACGACGGACAGTGTGTACAAAGGGGCAGGGGCAGAGACGTAATCAACGCGAGCTTATTACTCGCGCTTACTGGGAATACACAGTAAAAAATCTATTATTTACCGCTCAAAAAACGGCTTATTGTTACACGAAGAACATATCTTCGCACCTATGAATCAAACCATCAAGCGTTCGGACCTTAATAAATTGTGCCATAACCGTAGAATGGAATTACATACCTTTAAACATCATACATTTCAAGGAATAATAGATACCTAAATAAGTGCAAGCAAACACTAAAAATTTGGCAACGCTGGGATTTCTGCAATGATATTTATAAACTTCTAAACAAGTAGTTGCCTTGAAATAGCCCCTTAGGCGTAGCGTACGCCAATAAAATTGAGAAAAAGCACTAAAATTTGTTAGGCAACACACAATACATATGCAACACTATTCTCTATACCGTTGGATCTCTTATTATAGTTACTCTTTGCTTTAAGTATATCATGAAGAAGTTTCCAAAGAAATTAAAGGGGCTAAATTTGGTTCCGTCACTCTAGATGAAACTACCAAGGTGTCTCACCAACTCCAGCTTCCAGCCAGTAGACAGATTTTGGAATGTTGTAGATAAATATTAGAAAAGGATCTAGGTAGAGAGGCAATACTTATGTTAAAAGCATAGTGAACGTGGGGTTTGAGATATAGGCGGCCAAGAGTGATCTCAGATCCCGACGGCAACAACCAAGTCGGCGATCCAGATCCGGATTGCATTATTTTATTTTCATATTTTCGCTACCACAATATTAACCTTACAATTACATTATCGCTTTATTCAATTTGCGCACAGCAGCGTTGAGCAAAGCGAGGGCAACAGGCGAAATATACGGTTACGGTAGGTCCGTATCAGAGGCTGCATGTGGCCCTTGTAAAATTAATTTGTGATCAATGATCGAAACAGTATGTTTACGGTGACCGAAACATATTATTTAAAAGTATTATAATGCACATTTTATATCTAGGTATATTCTATATAAAACAAGCGGCCGCATCAAAAGCAAGCCTTTAATCATGATAGCAGAATAGCTAGATAAAGTTACCAGCAGATTCGCCAATTAAACAAGTTGTCTTTGTAGGTACCGTCTTTTTTTCAAATTGCGAGAGAGTACCTATACCTAGCGTTATCGGTTTAAAATAAGTCGGTAGCGTGCTAAAATTGTAGGATGAGTGTTGCAAATCATATTTGCGTTTATGCAAATTGCTACATCAGCAATAAACATAGTGATGGGATAAGTTTCTTTAAATTTCCCATAACAGACTAAACTAGGACCAAGGTGTGGCAACGTAACTGCGGGAACATTAAGATTTTTGAAATGGACATCCAAGGGTTGAAACATAAATTAATAACACTTTCTAACAGAACATATGTACAAAAGTGGACGACGTAAGTTGCTGAGGAAAAATGCTTAAAGGTAAGGTAAACGTATATAACAGATTCCGTGTAGCTTTGCGGCTGAAGTACTTATTAGGAATTCCTACTAGAAATGGCTGAGCTCATTATCCCTTGAGGAAAATTATTAGAAATGGTCATCATGTCGGACGCAGCGTAGGGATTAAAAATCGTGTTTGCGAATGTGAACTGCTCTTAATTAGGTATCTGATCCAATAATTATGATAAGGGACTGATATTTTGCAGGTATACAATTGCATGAAAATAGAATGACTCATTTTGTTTACGTGTGTTACAACGGTTTTCGATAGTTGCAATTGGAGTTACGCTAAAGACTAATTTCGTTGGAGAGGGCGGCTGGGCGAAAATACTTAATACTTGTAAATTGTAAAGAAGGAAAGCGCCGTCGAAATTGTCGATGGCGTTAGCTATCGGTGTTGCAAAACGTGGACTCGGAGGGGCAGAGACGCGATGTGCGATAGAGAAGGGACTACCTTAGTAAAAGATCGGAAAGGATGACCGCTTTTCATATAGGCATTACCACTCTACCTAGATCCTTCACTCAACGCTTATACTCTAAATCTAAACAACTGGAATAATATGGAAACAAAGATTTGTAACTACTAAAATTATGGGAGCAATTTGGCACTACGTTCTACGAGCCGCCACTGGTTCAGTCATAGAGTAAATACAATTTGTATTTATTCTATGATTCAGTGCATGGTCTGTGATCTTTGGTGTGTGGTTCAGTAGAGTTGTAGTTTGTATGTTATTTAGATTTTGAATTTGTTTATTATGGCAGATGAAATAGAGATAAAGTAGGTATTACAGTACTAGTACAAATCTAAAGGTTGATGTTTTATTTTAGTCAATCGCAGAATCTTATACCAATTGAAAAAACAAATGAACTTGAAACAATTGAAGAAAAGTCTTCAGATGTGGACAATGAGCTAATGCTTCAGTTAAAAATCAATGAAACTGAAAAGAGGGAGACAAAATTATTAGAATCTCAATTAAATTGTTATTGGTAAGTATTGTTTTACTGTTTTAAACAATATAACCTCAAAATGTTTTAGCGGGAAAGATCGAAATTTAAACATTGTGGAACTGTTATGTGCAAATTGTAATAGATGGTTTCATGAATCTTGCATTAGCTACCAACTGGGAAAACTAGTTCCATTTTTATCCAATTATATATTTCTGTGTAAAAATTGTTCCCCAACCGGACTAGAAAGTTTCAAAAAAAGTCAAGCTCGTAAGGGAAAATTCGTATGGTGATTTAGATTTATCTGGGATCATTTTAGAAATACAACAAATGTGTGTAACAGCAATCGCTAATCTACAACAAATTAGTTCAAAAGAGGGTCTAAATCGCATCATGTTTAGTAAAGACAAAGAAATCATACCGTACATGGAGTATCATTGGGAAGCATTGACAACGACGGCTCGGAGAGTGACTCAGTCATGGCATTCTACAGTTCACAGGGCTCTTGTTAAAGATATACACATTTTGTTTGTATTCGAGGAAAGTATGACTGATGGACAAATGTATGGTTTATTATGCAATAATTTGACTCAAATAAGGCCAAATTATGAAGCAATGATTAGGGGAGGCACTCTTCGAGTTACCGACATGGGAATTCAACATGGTATGACATTTTCAACAGCTTGATATGATTTGGTGAATATTTGTAAGTTAGGCAGTTGTTTTAAAAACAGTTGTTTAAACTGATTGTTTATAAACAGATCAAAATACTAATTACCTTCAAAGTAAAGATAAAAATGATTAGAGCAGGTAATTGATTTGATAAAAACAGACTATATTTGATAAGATAGCAATCGAATCGTTTCTGTAACTATAATCCATGTTTTCAGTGCCGGTCGTTAGCGGAGTCAAAAGCAGAAATGCGAAAAGGAAATTTCCAAATGAATTTGGACAGTTGGGTAAAAAAGGAAGGCAGGTCGATCTTAGTGCTTTAAAGTTACCTGCACACGGATATCCTTTAGATCATCCGTTTAACAAAGATGGATATCGGTACTTGTTAGCGGAACCAGACCCACATGCACCATACCGTCAGGTAAATATGAATTCATTTGTGGGTACTACAGTGTGATTTAGGAAAAAAATTCGGTTAAAAAACTATCCTGTATTTTGATATGTTATTTCGTAAGTATTGACGTAGGCATTTAGTGATATTATTCAGGTTTTGTGTATCAGATTCCATTTCTCCTCAAATGTGGTTTAATCAAATCAGTTCAAACGTGGCATACAAGTGTTTATTGCATATACTTAGTTATGAAACAGCAATGAAACAATCTCTGTAAGATATTTAGCACAAGGCAGATTTACCTACAGTTTAATACTAATTTAATCCTAAAATGAAGATCTGACAGACGCATCTCATAGTTGTGTCATCATTTCCTACATCTTAATGTTAAAAAGTAAAATTAACGTGTTTATAAAGTTGCTGTTGTAATAGATTTTTCCTCTCACAAATACACAACAAACGCAGTCTTTTTGAAGGTTGTACAGGGTGGTCCATTCTTATGGAAAAACACCGTTTATTTTAAAAGATATAAAAAATCAATTTTAAAGAGAAAATAACAGGCGCAAACAGAATTTATCTATTTCTAATCGTTTGGCCGCTAGGGTGCGTATCGCGAATTTAATCGATTACCTCTAGTTTTGAATGTAACCAATGGGAGTAAAGTCAACTGATAACGTGATACGCAAATGCGTTCACCAGTTGTTCATATCCAACTAGATTTGTGTTATGACATTCAAATCTGAAGGAAACATGGCAGCCGTTGCGCTCTATTTGAGTATAAAGTTCCTAGATTACTAAAGTAACGCAAATGGCAACCATTGTGGCTTCGTTCGAGAACCGTGAAATTTGAAATTGAACAACAGTTGGAAAGTATGCAGCTGCTATCCCTCCAGCCCGGTATTTCACTAGTAAAGGAAAATAAAACAAGGAAGATTTTTTAATACAAATTTTACAAGGCAATAAACATAAATTATTTCAACTTTTCAACCAAATTTTCAATACTACGACTACTTTTGAATTCCTTATTTTTGTTTGCAATGATTTGTGTGTGTGTGTTGAGTGAAAAATGAAGCCTACATTCAAAAAAGAAAAACATTTCTATAGAAGATTCGACCCAAGTACATACAGGGTGTAGAAAAACGATTTACGCACCATAGGGATTTCAATGCTAATTTGTTATATCGAAATATTTCTCCCCTAATTAATTTAGAACAAAGTTGTAAACAGGTTTGTTGTAGCTTGCGTTTGCTCATGACTCATTTATTATATTTCACTTTGGGAAACCGTAGTAATTAAATATGCCAAACAGTGCGCGGTGGATGTTGTGGATTGGGGAGGTTGTGGGGGGGTGGCTAACTGGGTGTTGTCCAACCCGAAAGGGTACGGCCACAGCTTCACCACTGAAATATCTGCATTAGAGGGAACTCTGCTTCCTGATGTTGGCTTCTCCCCCGGGCGTTCCATTAGCTTCTCATTCCTCCTTTGCGCTCGTTTTCTTCTTTCCTCTTTCTCCCTTTCTTATTGTGGTCTTCTCCCTGCCTCTCTTTCTGTCTCCTCTTCCTCCTCTTGGCTGCGAAATGTTCGACGACCCCGTAGGGTCAAACCAAGGAGCTCGGCCGGTTTTTTAGATCCGCTGTATAGGTTTATGGTTATTTACTCCTTGGTACAGAACTAAAATGCTTGGATCAGAGTGACCGTAGAAATTTATAACTAACTGAAATGTCGGCTTCTAGCAGCAGACTAAATGTCGGTCTGTCAAGGACTTCCGGCTATTTGCCTGCCGACAGACCGAGCTAGTTGTGCAGCTGACGTCAAGAGCTTTAATTTGGAACCACATATGACCTGCTTTTCTTAAAAGTAATGATTTCTTATGAAACATACAAATAAACAATTGAATTTGTTTACCTTCCGGCTAATTGCGGTCCGACAGACCAAGTGTATGGTCACACTCAATACTTGTTCATGTATACGTTTTGTGCTGCTATTTGAATGGTAATGGTTTGCGTCGCGGGCTCTTAGAATATATGGTGTCTTTTTGGGATGCTATTACTAGATCAATTAACGTCATAGCGTGTTGCGTAATATGAGTAGGTTCCTTTATAATTTGCACCAAGTCCATATTATCCAATATTGACAATAGATATATCTGTATTAGCAATATTTTTAGAGCTTTTGTCATAAAATACTTTTGAAAAATTCCAAAATTAATCCAGTTTCAATATTTCGTATTTATATTTTTAATTCTAGGAGTTTGACGAAAGCAACGATTGGGCAGGTAAACCAATCCCGGGATGGCTATATCGAATATTGGTACCAAGCACGGTTTTGTTGGCTCTCCACGACAGAGCTCCACAATTAAAGATATCAGAAGATAGGTTGGCTGTTACTGGCGAAAAGGGCTATTGCATGGTCAGAGCAACTCACTGTTAGGTTTGCATGGTTCGTTTACTTGCAGCGATTGTAATGTTGGAATTTTAGGGGTTAATCGTGGCAGTTGGTATTGGGAAGCGACCATTGAGGAAATGCCGGAAGGTTCAGCCGTTAGATTGGGTTGGGGGCAGGACTACGCCAATTTGCAGGCCCCTTTGGGATATGATAAATTTGGATACTCCTGGCGATCAAAAAAAGGTACTAAATTCCATGAATCTGGAGGTAAACGTTTCTCTAATGGATATGGAGAAGGAGATACTCTCGGTTTTTTAATTATTCTCCCTGAAAGGCCCATTACAAAGCTAATTCCAAATACGTATAAAGACAGGGTATGTATTTCCTGTTTATATACAAATATCATTTATCTTTTTACAGCCTTTAGTTAAATTTAAAAGTCATTTGTATTATGAAGATAAGGACAACGTCTCGGAGTGTTTAAAAAACTTGAAACCCTTGAGTGGAAGTAGGGTCATTTTCTTTAAGAATGGTGATTATCAAGGCACCGCTTTTACGGACATTTACAGTGGCTGCTATTACCCAGCCGTTTCTATACACAAAAGTGCGACAGTATCCGTAAACTTTGGGCCAAACTTTAAGCATTTGCCAATGAATACAGAACTTGAATTTCGAGGGGTATGTTTGTCATGTATCTAGTTAAAGGTCACTGTTAACTCACTAATTCGTAGATGAACCAAAGAGCAGAGGAAGCAATCTGTGAGCATACTTTTGCTGACATGATCTACTTAACGGAAAATGAAGGCAAATTAAGATTAGATAGTTTTGTTATGTGACAATAATGTAACTTTTCTGTTGTTTTGTTATTTTTTGCCAATTGTAATTCTACAATTTTTAAATAGTTATTAAGGTAATTATGATTTTGTGTATTAGCATGTATTAGAGTAGATGAAATAAAGTTATGGTAATATTATTTTGAACGTAAACACGCTAGAAATTGATAATTAAGTATTAGTTCCATTGTACAATAGCATACAATATTAATGTTTCTGTTTTAGATACCTCTAGTATAGATAGATAATAATGCTGACATAATAAACGGTTTGTATTATCTTTATCTATTGCGATAGAACAGAATGTTTATTCAGAAATATCTCTGTGAACCCCCCCTTAGTACCACTAGGTATGTAGGGTGTCTGGATGGTGCAGCAACGGCTCTTCTGAAGTAGGTTTATTCTCAAGTTAACTCCATTCTTAACGTTAATCTTTCTTGGCTGTGGGGAAGACACACCAGCAGCTTACTTTACCCACAGATAAGAAGTCACTTTAAAACGCATACCCCGCAAGATGATGTCATATAACTGCCGTGTTACTGAAAATCATGCAGGGTACATTCTGATTCTACTAGCCAAGGAGTCTGTAATATGCTTTTTTGCGATCACAATTTTCATTATTAACACGTATAATAAAAAATTATTACCCTTCTTGTCTAAGTTATTAACCATCAAAACAAGGTTGAAACTTAAGATAGTTAACAGCTTACTTTGGAGTAGTAGGTGCATACTTTTTGAGATACTTAATACCTTCGCAACTACATGAGAAATTAATTGCCCACATATCTGACAAAATTTTATAATAAATGATTAATGTGGTTAAAACATATACAGGGTGTTTATTAAACATACGACAAAAATTTAAAGGGCTATTCTTTGGACTGTTGTAATGTAAACGTAAGCATGATACTGTATCATGCATTGTAAGGATATTTTATCATTCGATGATTTTTGATAGGGCGCTTTGTTTCGAAGATACGGGGCGAAAAAGAATTTCGACAATAACAATTTATTGCCAAATTACATGGAATGTTGTGACAGGTCCATTTTTACTTTATTTTTGTATTGTATTATTTACTTTGATTTTTAGGTTAGGAATTTGTTTATTTGATTTTGAATTTCATATCATGGCGTACTCATTTCATTAAATCTCTTCTTTTGATTTCTTCGATTTTTGCGCTTTTCTTACGATTGTATCTTCCTTTTCACGCTCTAAACGTTTCTTCTTTCATTACTGTTTTCACTATTCTAAGCTTAATGTGTAATACATTTTATTCAATGTTATGTTACGCCTCTGATTCGTTTTCAGGGCCATCTGTTGGTATTTCGTTTAAACTATTGCTATTCATTCCACAGAGTTGTATATAAGTAAATCTTTCCCGCTCTTTTCAAAAATCTATTCTCCTTTTCCCGCTAACTTTTTATGTTCCCGCGTTCGGCTGAAGTGAAGTGATGTACTCGGCCTACCTATTACCTGAGTGTAAAGAATAGAAACTATGCTACTACTTACGGTAAACGTCCCCAAAAAAATTGTTGTTATGAAGGAAACATAATTAGAAATACGGTATGAGTGGTATTTTGTACCTCAGTACAATGCAAACGTCATACATGATTTTTAAAGAGGTATATACAGTAGTCAACTTGACTATTCTCCCTACTTTTCGACCCTGTTTCAAACCTTTGCACACTAAACTGTTGACGACACACCGCGACTAAATATTTACAGTGTAAGCGGTAAATCCTAAACGAATATATTTATTTTTAATCAAAACGTATGCGAGACGTATGTAAAAGCCGGGAAACTAAATAATTTGGCGTTTTACGTGAAGTCGGTGTAGTGGATTTGGTTTTTCGATGTTGGCGCCAGAGATCCCCAGCCGATATCTTGATTCATGTTTACTTTCATAAGGAGGCTACTTAACCTAAAAAAATATTAATAGAGTGGCACCCAAAAGATGAAGCAGTGGTCGACAAACGACATTAACTACATCTACAAGAGCGTGCGCAAACACACTGGGTAAGTAAAAAAGTGGTTGGAGAAAAAATTTTATGTTTCATTCGTACGAAAAATGCGTTTCCCTTCCTTGTCCCGGAAAGGTGCATTTTTCGTACTTATGAAACAAATAACTATTTTGTGCAATTGGACGCGAAACAACAACTTCGCGTTCGCCATGGCAGCCGCGAAATTCACTTTCGCGGCCGCTGTCATAGCGACGGCCGTTAAAGTAAGACAATTGTCACATATATTTTGACAATCAGCATGTAGGTAATTACAAATCTTTTGGATAAAAGTTATTTTAAAAAAACTGTTGACAATTTTGTTCCTTACCTCATTCAAGAATTGCAATTGAACTTTTTTTTCGAATTTTCAAAAACTAATTCCAGATTCGTCATTTTCATGTTCAAAAACCCCAGATACCAAATTTCGTCGAAATCAGAGTTTTTTTCGCGCCCCCAAGTAGGAGTGCGCCCTTTCGTGGTAGGAATTTTGAAATTTTTTTTTCAAAATCGGATAGGGCATACCCGAACACCTATTCAAAGAGGTGTCACCCATTTTTGTAACTCTTAATGGTTGCTGAAAAAAAAATGAAAGAAGAAATCCAGATTTGACCTCTTCTTTGGAGGTGGCTCTATGTTGGTCCTTCGGTTTATTTGGAAAAAGTGCTTGTCTTGATCCCCTCTATCACCCAATTTTTTTTACATGCGGTGATGTTCTTACCGTCTATATCATGGATAAACGAGTGAACACACCTATCGCCAACATTGAAAGAGGGAAATACTCTTCTGTCCTTAGATGTGGAATAGGCGCTAATGCGCTTGCCTGTTATTATGTAGTGTTATTCATACGCGGCTATCCATATACTTCTTTTATATACAGGGTGTTTATTAAACATGCGGCAAAAATGTAAAGGGCTATTACTTGGATGATTCTATAAGTTCGATGATTTTTGATAGGGCGCTTATTTGATTTGATTTGAGAAATCGGATAATTGGTAGGTGTAACGCAATCAGAATCGATCCTGGTGTTTTTGAAAGAGTACGTGA
>NW_022170403.1:12865917-12999523 GCF_008802855.1 Photinus pyralis | reverse complement strand
TTTTTGCGGGTAAAAAAAGTTGCCTTATTTGCTTATTGTATTAGAAATTGGCTATTATATTTTTTTATTGAGAGAATGATGTTTTAATTCTGGTAGGGGGTGAGGGAATGATGTGCCTAACCTTGTTCGTTTTTATTGGCATAGTAGGTTTTTATAAGTCATGATACTGATAAGCGGTTTGCTAATCAGCCCTAATTAACCAAGATTTCAAAAACTTTGTCCATTATTTAAATGTAAGCATCTTTTATACCTACCTATAGTTTAGTAAGGAACATAATAACCATTTTTTTTTAATTTCTGCTCACTTTTGTTGCAGATCATTTTGTGAATATGGCTAATCGGTTAGATATTGTGCTGTTTGGAGCATCTGGATTCACCGGAAAGCATTGTATAGAATCTATAGATAAATTTAGCTCACTAGGTGGCAGTAATGTTAAATGGGGAATTGCCGGTAGATCCGAGTACAAACTGAAACAATGCCTTTTAGACTATCAGAATAAGAGTGGTTAGTAAGTTTTATTATTAGATACCTATATTTTATATTCTTTCAAATTTATATAATTTACATACCTAGATGGGAGTTCTCAATTCTGCAACAAGGCCTTGATAAATTGCTTAGTCTGTCGCTGGCTGTGGGATGCATGCTCCAATTTTTATGTGCTACAATATTTTTATAATTTTGTTTTATTGCCATTTATTTTATAGTGGGCAGAGCGATAGCTAATAAGTAGCTACTCTTCTCACTCAACCCACTATACAATTACAAACGGCCATGCCTTATCTGGGATTCAAACCCAGGCTCTGGACCTTTTGGCATAAGTTTGGCACCTAGTTTTACCAGCTCATCTGCCTTTATGTTGTCCGCAAAATCTCAGTTCTCTGGAACCCACCATAAAGTAACACTGGTTTAATCGCCAGCTGCTTTATAAGACACGAACTTAAAATACTTTCGCTAAACTCGTTCCAAAGCATCTATATACAGGGTGGTGCCTAGCGCAACGCAGCATAGGGATTTCAATGTTAATTTCTTTATAGTCAATTACTAGCACTCCCCTAATTATTTTAGAGCAAAAGTCTAAATAAGTTTTTTTTTTTAGAGAAAAAAATACTGCATCTGTTCATACTTTTAGTTATAATTTTCCATTTTTCAAAACCGTAGAAATTGACAAAATAAAAAATTACATTTTTATAAATCAGTGATGCTTTGGAATCTTTTAACAAACTACAAGCGCATCGCATGTAAGTTATCGTTGTTTGACGTCGAACGATTTTCATATTTAATTCTGTTACAACTATCCGATGCAAGAAAAAGCGGCAATTGGGTAATGTTTTTTTAGAGAATGTGATGCTGCATCAGATACTATTTGTTTATCAGTGAGAATCAGAGTACCTACATAATCGAAGAAAAAAAACTGATTTGAAGCAAATTTGTTCCTAAACTTATATTCGGATTTTCCGCTACTGCAGCCAAATTTAATAAACGTCAAAGGCAAATAATGAAACGTGATTGCTGTTTTTTTAGGTAATTCCAAGGCATATTTGATATATTGTAAAATGAAACTTTTTATTTTGTCGATTTCTACGGTTTTGAAAAACGGAAAATTATGAGTAATAGCGTGAACAGATTCAGTATTTTTTATTATACCTGAATCACAATCTCCGGTTTAAACACTCAAATGCGTGCGAAAAAAGGCCTTTAAAACACACGTGCTTTAAAGTTGCTAAGTAACGATACTTCAAGTATGACTTTTGAAACTGTCATCTAGGTGAAATAAAAAATCTTCCTACGTCGCTTTCTGTAAATGCAGAACATTTCTTTGGCTTGTATGTACCTATCCTTTGGTTGAAGCTTTTACAAACGCGGGTAATTTAGGGTATGCTTCCAAATCTGTTCCACTTTTTAGTCCCAGCAATAAGTGAAGTTTTGAATGAATGCATCAAAAGATAGAAGATTTAAATACCTTTGACATTTCCTTCATATATGCCAGCATTATCGATATATTTAAGACTTTATTCGTAAGTAACTTCCTGTTCATCCATGGAAACAACTTTTCATATGCTTGATAATAGCGAGGATAATAGGCTTTACTGGATTGAGATTTTACACCTACCAACGTTTGTTTAGATTTTACAAGCGATTTAATGGACGGTGTATTATCTTTTTCAACGGAAATCGTTTTATTCACAAAGACGACAATTTTTATAAGCAAACGTCAAGTGACATTTCCATGGCAATCGTGAAATTACGAACACCCAGCCCACTTAATTAGACATGTATTCGAGTATAACGTCAATATGATGTCATTGAATTTCCTATTTTTGAATTATACTGCAGGTATAATAAAAAATACTATAAGATACACGTGTATAATTGGTCTTTAAAGCACTTGCAACGTTAAAAGCACTCCGCTTTGCGTCGTGCCCTTAAACTCGTTGCGCGTGCTTTAAAGACTTGATTATACACTTGTATCTTAATATACTATTTTTCTCTAAAAAAAACTTATTTAGACTTTTGCTCTAAAACAATTAGGGGAGCTAGTAATTGACTATAAAGAAATTACCATTGAAATCCCTATGCTGCGTCGCGCTAGGCACCACCCGGTATAATGTATTTATTGCACGTAGTCTCTAAAATTAAGGATGCATATTCTAGATCTTAATTATCTTAAGATCATCTGCATACCTACATAAATTTTTTTGATCATAGTAGCATCCAGGAAATTATTCACAAACAAACAAATATACTTCAGTTGTTTGATAAATACACAGTATGTAAAACAGTTAAGGTCTCTAAAACACCTGCCCTGCTTACTGATAATATTAAATTTATGATCTCTCTCAGAGATAAAGCCTTAACTAGGTTTAAAAGAACAAAAAAAAGGCAAGTCACTGGGAATACTACAAACTGTTGCGCAATTACGTTAGTACTGCTGTTAGATCGGATCGATATCGATATCATTGTAATGATCGGACCAATTTTACATCTAATGTATGGAAAAAGATTAAACTTATCGGTTGAACGAAATTGAAAAAAAGATTGGGCAATGCTAAGTTTCTTATTTACAAGAACCTTCTCTTATTTTCCTTTGTTCACATAAATAGTCCATCATATTCGGGAAGTACTGATCAATTTTTGGAAAATGCGCTAAAGTTACTCGCCTCTGAACCCTTTTTTCATTTTTTACGTAGGTGTTGGAGAAGAACATGTGTAAAAATAAAGAACATCGACGAACGAAATTTATTTTATGAGAAAGAATATAGGCGAATTTCATAACATATAGAGCTTTTGATTACATTGCAGAGGTCATTCAGACAAAGTTTCTTCTAACCTAATTACCTAGCATAAAATTTGTTGGCCATTTAACTTAAAAACTAATTTACAGAATAGGTTTCATATTTATTTACAAGACAATATTATTTTCAAGTAGCATATATTAGTTTGTTGTTTCCGAATTCTGATGAGGCGATTTAGCGATCGCTCATCTCATCGCCGACGTAGGACACGTTTTTAACAACGATGTGTGGCACACAATACAAAAGTTGGAAACTCTTGGTTCAACAAAATGGTGCACTCGCGCACATTGCCATATTTGTGCGAAAATCCTTATCGATATATTTTCCAGTTTCCAGGAAATTTGTCCGGTAGGTAATTCTCGCACAAATATGGCGTTGTGCGGAAGTGCATACTGCATATCATTCTGTTGAACCAAAGAGTTTCCAATTTTTTTGTGTGCTGTATATCGTTGTATTCCTATTAAAAAACGGTACTCAATATAATATGTACTTTTTTACGGGCGATATGAAACAAGTTAAAAAGTTATTACTCATTATGCAAACATAAATGACGAGAGCGTATTTTCCTCCTAATAATATTAATGCTAGGACCAAGAAAAAATACCTTACCCCATTCTCTTTCAAACGAGCCGCCTATCGTCGAAGTCGATACAGTCTAATGAAAAATAGTGGAGGGTATACAAATATCGAGGGGTTAATCACTGTGTGCAATAGGTGGGCGGGTAGTAATGCAATGTTTGTGCAATGTGTGCAATGCGTGCAATATTTGTGCAATGTGTGCAATGTCTATGCAATGCGTGCAATACTTGTGCAATGTGGGCAATACTTGTGCAATGTGTGCAATATTTGTGCAATGCGTGCAATATTTGTGCAATACGTATAATAATACCTCGTAAAATACAATATGAGCTTTACTGCTCGGAGTAGGCGCAATATGCAGCCGCCTCGGCGCCCACAATTAGGAACCTAACCGGTATAAAACGAAGTATGAAACAAATGCAACGGTGGTTTTTGTCTTTCGAGTGAGTAATATTTATAACCGCGCTGTGCGGTGTTGGGTGCGAAGTGTTATAGATCGCGGTATACAGTGTGTCCCAGATCGGGCGGGATTGCATGGATAACTTTGTTATTATTAAGGATAGAGAATTGGTTAAATGGGCAATGTTTTGTATTTTTAGATGCTTAATTAAAATTTCCTTTTGGAAATTCAAAATGTCGCATAGGTTCGACGTAAATTCAAAAAAACTAAAATTGGTCATTTCCTTGAATGTCTTATATCATCGAAAGTATAAGAGATATAAAAAAAAGTTTTATATAAAAGTTACTGTCTTTGATACGTTTAATTTAGAATTGAGGTAAAAAAAAATTCAAGATGGCTACTTTTGAGGAACATTTAACAACTTCCTAAAGTTAAATAGGCGCCATATGGGATTTTTAGATTACTTGATAGATTTTTTAATTCTCTTTTCAACGAGCCATCATAACATAATATTGAAAATAAGATACCAGTTATATCAACGGTTTTTATATTTTAATCTCGATTTTAATTAAGTAGGCTGTGATGAATTAAAAACCAGGTGTCAAATTCTTGACAGAGTAGCTTCCTAGCTGAAACCAAAAATTGCCAACATATGTACGCACTTACAGACGGGAAAAATTTATTCTTTAAAAGTTGCTTAAAATGATCTAAAACGTCAACAGGTGCATTTTTTACGCATGCATTTTGTTTGCTTTTATTAGAGGGACCTACCATCCAAATTTCGTTAAAATTGCTCCATAAATAAGAAAGTTGGATGTTGCACATGCGCAACACTATTTTTTGCGCATGCATTTTGTTAGCTTTTATTAAAAGGACCTACCATCTAAATTTCGTTAAAATTGTTCCATAAATAAGAAAGTTGCATTTCTGCGCATGCGCAACACGATTTTTGCGCATGCATTTTGTTTGCTTTTATTAGAGGGACCTACCATCCAATTTTCGTTAAAATTGCTCCATAAATAAGAAAGTTTGATGTTGCACATGCGCAACTCGATTTTTTGCGCATGCATTTTGTTTTCTTTTATTAGGAGGACCTACCATCCAAATTTCGTTTTAATTGTTCCATAAATTAGAAAATTGCATTTCTGCGCATGCGCAACACGATTTTTGCGCATGAATTTTGTTTGCTTTTATTAAAGGGACTTACCATAGAAATTTCGTTTAAATTGCTTCAGAAACAAGATCGTTGCGTTTTGCACATATGCAACACAATTTTTTGACTTTGACAATTTTTTTCTCCGTTTTTTGATAATATAACCCGGCCCAATTTTTTGTAGGTTGTACACAGGAAAATAAGGTCTTCCAAATAATAGAATAAAAATTTTAGGTTGCTATTTGAAAAAAAAAGTTCGATGCCGTTACGGCGCTCCAAAATTTTTTTTCAAAGATCCGGCCCGTTATTCTTCTGTTCGGTATGCCTAAAACATATATACAAAATTTCAACAAAATCCGTTGAGCCGTTTTCTCAGAAAATTGCCAACAAACGTACGTACGTACGTACGTAGGTACGTACATACAGACGGAAAAAAATTTTATTCTTTAAAAGTTGCTTAAAATGGTCTAAAACGTCGATATTTGATGAAATTTTGAAATGTTCAAAAAACGGCTATCGCAATAGCTACCACCTAGCACATGCTAGGAAGCTAAAAACAAAACAAAATCTATTCGAGGCAACAAAACAATGAAACTAATTACATCAGATGTTTAAAAAAATCAGGGACGCACTCATGAGAGGGGGGGGGGGCATTACAACTCCCTCCAAAATTTTATATAAGCATTAGGTCTAGAAAAATTTGATTTTTATAACATCGCCTGAGACGGATACAATCGAGCCTACACTTTCAATTGGAAACTATGTTTTAGTTCAGTTTGCAACAAAGAAAAGCCACAAATATTACATTGGCTTAGTGTTAAGTAAACGACTAAATGATTCCGATAATCGTAATGAGGAGGTATATGAAGTGAAATTTTTTAGAAGACACGGAAATTTTTTTACGTTCCCTGCAACTGACGATGTGGCGGATGTTTCAAACCAAGACATTGTTTTAAAATTAAGTGAACCGTGTATTGACACTCGAATGCGGCACACGTTTTCTGAGGATTTGTCAAAATATAGTGTTTGCTAAAATCGACAAAATAAATGTATGTATATTCGTAAATATTACGAAAAGGTGGTTTTCTTATTTAAATTTCGTTTTTGCGGCCATGCCATGGTGCTTTAAAACATTGCTTGATAGCTTTTAACGAGAACTTTAACCATATTTTAATTTTTAAGGTCCACAGGGACATTAGTTAGGGAGTAGTTGAATATAGTTATGAATATGTTTATCTTCAGAAAGAACATTAATTTGCCTTAAAGTCGACTTTAGCTAAGTGCTATGACATACTATGCTGAAAACCGCATGCGGGAAAATAAAAACCGCGCCATGTATAATTAAATGCTTATATGCGGCGACCGCAAAACGCACGTAGTATGTCTTTATGCATTTAATTATACATGACGCGGTTTTTTATTTTCCAGCATGCGGTTTTCCCGCATGCGGTTTTCAGCATAGTATGTCATAGCACTAAAGGAGACTTTAGCGTAATTATGAAAATGGACCTAAGACATGCAACTTAAAGGAAGATAAAACACGTAATGTAGGTACCCGCCGATTACGTGAAATGTCTGCAATATTGTAATAGCACCACAATACATAGTTACGCTTAAGCAGTCAATTATAATTGTGTACGCGCAATAGTGGTGCAACGTGTGCAATATTTGTGCAATGGGCGCAATGTTTGTGAAATGTGTGCAATAATGGTGCAATTGTGCAATAATCGTGCAATGTGTGCAATAATCGCGCAATGTGTGCAATAATCGTGCAATGTCTGCAATAATCGTGCAATGTGTGCAATATTGCACAGGTGGAACCTATGTTTTTGGAGTGATCAACCCCTCGACAAATATAAACAAATTTTGAAATGAACATTAGTTTTACCTCGGTTTTACTTTTATTCGAAGTGTCTACACATCAAACTTTTTATAAATGCTTTCGTAAGTAGCATTGCGCATTGTCTACATTAAAAATTTCATTGAATACCTTTATAAATAAATCATACAGCATGCGTTAACAGTAATTTTGAAACCGGTATTAGTTTTAGCTCGAGTTTTAGTTTCATTCAAAGTGCCTACATATGATATTTCATAAATAAGACAGTTGCCATTGCGCATGCGCAAAATCAAATTTTAAAACTGGTGT
This sequence comes from Photinus pyralis, assembly GCF_008802855.1. Classification (NCBI taxonomy): domain Eukaryota; kingdom Metazoa; phylum Arthropoda; class Insecta; order Coleoptera; family Lampyridae; genus Photinus; species Photinus pyralis. The sequence continues at coordinate 12,991,948 of NW_022170403.1, read as the reverse complement.
TAGATTTGCTTGTATTCCAAGTGCCTATGTATTAAATTCTTAGACCATATAGTACATGGACTGCTAATTGCAACTAAAATTTGGTCAAGGACATCGCCTGGGTATATAAGTTTCAGGGTAAACGAATCTATCCGAAGTTGTTCGATGAGACACGATTTGAACTTTCAACCTTTAAATTAACAAACGTCAAATAATTAATCGCATAGAAATGCCAAAAAATCAAACCTATTCTTATTTGTGGAAGTATAGAAGATAAAGAATAGCATTTAAAACATCTCGTACGACTTGATTGCTACAGAAGCTGCTGTTTTTGTTATACGAGTGGTGTTTACACGACTTTAGTTTACCCTGAGATTCACATACCCACGACTACAGCGCCCCCTATCCGTGACCACCTATTTTGTATTGAAAGCATAGAGCGAATAGCAGTCCATGTACTATATAGTCTAAGATTAAATTCTTAGACCATATAGTACATGGACTGCTAATTGCAACTAAAATTTGGTCAAGGACATCGCCTGGGTATATAAGTTTCAGGGTAAACGAATCTATCCGAAGTTGTTCGATGAGACACGATTTGAACTTTCAACCTTTAAATTAACAAACGTCAAATAATTAATCGCATAGAAATGCCAAAAAATCAAACCTATTCTTATTTGTGGAAGTATAGAAGATAAAGAATAGCATTTAAAACATCTCGTACGACTTGATTGCTACAGAAGCTGCTGTTTTTGTTATACGAGTGGTGTTTACACGACTTTAGTTTACCCTGAGATTCACATACCCACGACTACAGCGCCCCCTATCCGTGACCACCTATTTTGTATTGAAAGCATAGAGCGAATAGCAGTCCATGTACTATATAGTCTAAGATTAAATTTCATTTAAATGCTTTCATAAATAAGAAAGTTGGCATTGCGCATGCGCAAAACAACATTTTGGAAACGTCGTTAATTTGACTTATATTCGTAGTATTTACATATAAAGTTTCATTTAAATATCTTCATAAATGAAAAAGTTAGCATTGCACATGCGCAAAATCAGAAAATATCGGTAGGCACGGATTCCGTGGAAGAAGCCCTTTCAAATGAGCCTTATATCGCCCAAACTGGTTCAGTGGTCTAGAACGAGTGCGTGTGACGGACGGACGACAAAGTACAACGTGAGGTACCTACAGCCAATAGCGATGGAAAATACCGAGGAAAATACGCTAAAAATAATGTTGATTGTGATTTCGCCGAAACGAAACGTTGTATAAAAAATCGCTTGACGCTGTCCTGTAGAGTTCAAATAGTGGCGATGTTTAAGGTTATTTCTTTTGTATCTGTTCAAATAACATCAGAAGAAAATAAAAAGATCGGTAAATGTCGATTTGTCTGGCATACCTTTGAAAGTAATGGAATTTTTTTTTGTTTTCTTTACAGAATGATAATAACTGTTTAATTGCTCAATATATGGTGCCTGGTGGTGTCGTGTTGTGTGAGTACTGAGCTACTGACGTTATCACTTGTGAAAAATTATGCAACTTATAATACTTTTTTAAAAAGAAAAAATTTCATATTTACAGTAAATACATTTTTTGTCTTCATTATTCAAACTATCTGTATTTTGTAAATGTTCACCTCCCCCAGCTTCTACTGCTCCCATCTCGGAACGTTTGATCAAAGGCAGGAGACGCTGGCGGTTCTCTCAAAGAGTCCTATAACATCCAAATGCAGGCAAGCCTAGGACTCGAGCACGATTCTCCACGAGTGTAGTGGTGCATTCCAGCATTTTGTCTTGACTGTAAAAGCTTGTTTCACAATTGACGCAAACGTAAACGCCAACGGAAACGCAAACGGTAACGTGAACATGAACAAATTCGCAGTCTCACAATTAACGTTGCGCTCCTGGAGTGTTAAGTTTTGTCACGGAATATTTTGTTTATTAAAATGTGTTCTGTGGTAGTTGAACTAACCTAAAAAATGGATACCGACAGCGAAACTGACGAAGTAATAGTTTATGTATTCATGTTACATATTTACGCTCTGTATTACTACATATCCAAAATAAATAAGAAGAGGTAAATACATTCCATTCTATCACAGACTATTCTATTCAATTCAACAAACGGATAATCATGCAATACTTCGTACTTCGTTTGGTCTTTAAAGGTTATGTGGCTGGATCGCAAGCGCGCGCATGTTTAAAACGCCAACGGGAACGGGAAAGATAAAAGTTGACCAACTGTCGCGTTTGTTTCACGTTTTCACGTTTCCGTTGCGTTATATGTGAATGGAAATAGTAAATATTCATGCTTTAATTAAATGCTCACGTTCACGTTCGCGTTAGCGTTCACGTTGGCGTCAATTGTGAGACAGGCTTTACATGTTACAACTTCTTGAGTGATGGCGGAATCAATGTTTGGCTAATAAACTTATAATCTTGCAGGCCTTTATTCCCAGTTATCGCTTTTGCAACATCTCAGGTGGCAAGGACAAAGGTATATAAATGCACCCCTTTTTACTGTATGATAAAATAGCTCACCACTGATGCTCTTTATTATGTGGTCAGTTCAATAAGACAAGATCTGATGAATGCGGATAACGTTTCGTCTGTGTAGGTTTCCCTCTATAGATTTTATTTACTGATCCGTAATATTCGCGCTCTGAATGTAGCAGGTGTGTGTATGGTTTTGTATGCCCATTTACTCTACTGGTTGTGACACTAAGAGTGTACTTATCAGTCAAAGTTGATCCCAAATGGCGACCTCTTGTAATGAAATATTGAATTTGGAATAAAACCAAATATTTAAGTGTATCGGGTGGAATTCTATTTGCATACTCACGTTCTTGAAGTAATTTTTTAGATACTATTTAATTCACTTTGTCTCATTACAAAAAAAATTACCTATTTATACTGCATTAAATATGATTCATAAATGTAACTTGTTGTAGGTAAAGATTTCAGTTCAATACCAATCATTCTTGCTAATGTAAAAGACTATGAATCTTTAAAAGCCATGACTGCTCAAACCAAAGTGTTAATAAATTGTTGTGGACCATATCGTTTCTTTGGGGAAGCAGTTATCAAAGCCTGCATTGAAACTGGGACTCATCACGTTGATGTTTCTGGTGAACCACAATTCATGGAAACAATGCAACTTAATTATAATAAAGCGGCTCAAGAAAAGGGCGTTTACATTGTAAGCGCGTGCGGATTTGATAGCATTCCTGCAGACCTTGGAATGAATTTTGTAGAAAAAAATTTTGACGGTAAGCCATAAACCGGAAATGTTGATTAACTACTTTCATTCCTAGGTACATTAAATTCTGTAGAAGTGTACATGAAAATGGACTCCAGCCAACACAAAGGGCCATTCGCAAATTATGGCACATGGGAGTCTTTAATTCATAGCTTAGTGCACGCACATGAACTAAAAGATCTACGAAAGAAATTGTTTCCAACTCGGTTACCTGAATTTTTACCAAAATTAGCACCCAAGTAAGTACCTACTATGTGATCAAAAATGAGTTGCTGTCGAGTCACCTTTGGAATTTTTTTTACGTACTTAACTTGAACTTCCAAAGGCGACTTGGCAGCAACTCATGGTAGATAGTAAATTGCCATAGTACTTCTGAGAGTAACTTGCTCTAGCATTTACATATAAGCAAATTGTAAAAAGCAATTTTTCTCAGCAAATACTGTCAGACACTTGCTTTTGAATGTGCATATACACAGTAGAGCTGTAGAGATTTTTGTCTTGATTTGCCACAATTCTGCAAATCCTTGAAAAGTGTTAATTAAAGAAGACGTGTCTTCTTTTGAACACACACACACACATTTGCTCTCCAAGTAGCACAACACTTGCACTCCAACTTTCAACAAGATTCAAATAAATGTCAACTTCCTGTCAAAACTTGTTTAGATGTGCAAGATTTATTGCAGCAATTACTTGCCGGCAACTTTTCGACTTACTGGGAGAGAGCTCTCTATCACTGTTTATACTTGTGTTTACATTATGAGAGTTATTGGGAAGCGCTCTTTGACACAAACTTGCGAGAGCTTTACTATCCCATGTAAATTACGCTTAATTTTATCACCGATTAAGCTAGTCCGAAGCACCTATGTTAAAATTTTGTGTACTCAGTTTGAGAAGCCTTACATTTTCCACAATCTTCATTCAAAGTTCACTTCATTTCGTCGTAAGTGAGGTTATATTATTCAAATTACATTGTTGATTTTAAGTTGGTTATAGTGTTCTTAAAATTCCTCAGCGCCAACTTTAATTTCTTAATAGGTTATGTTATTTTTTCATGATATAATCATTAAATAATGATGTACAAGTATTATTAATGTGTTTTTAATTATATCATAATACTAGTAAGCAGTTCCCTACATGTTTTACTTAATTCATGTTCATGTTTCAATCCCAGTGATTTGGAAATAACACAAAGGTGTCACCTTGAAGTGAGATTGACAATATTATTATGGAAAATGCGAGAGATGTTCCTTCCCCTCTCGACCGTATTAGGCGGTGGATGCTAAGCGGCGATTGATACGAAAAAGGCGTTCCAAGTTAAGCGGCGATCGCTAACGTAGCTGCGATCCATGGAAAATGCGAGAAACATGCAACCTTCTCTACGACATTCCTCTTCCCTAATGCATTCAAGTTTAGACTGTATACACTTCAAACAGTGGTGTCATTAAAATGTCAGTCACATGAAAGTGTCGCTTATTTGGTGTTTAAGTCGAACAAAACCTAAAATTGTATTGTATATTATACCTGTTGTGCTACTTTTATTACATTCTATTAATATAACACGTTAAATCCAGCATATTTCATTTTAGTAAACGAAGAAGTTAACATAACCTCCTACAAAAATTTACTGTCACCTTTGTTAAAAAGTGAAAATGAAAGCTGTCACATAAAATTTTTCAGTTTTGCCAACTTAAGAATGATAAAATATACGTAAAATAACCAGATTTCCAGAAAATGAAGTGAACTTTTAATTAAGATTGTGGAAAATTTAGGCCCTCTTCCGCAAATTTTTTTATTCTAAACGTGTTATTAAGGTGTCCTCTATCCATTTCTATCAATTTCATGATCATACCTGGGGGGCTTATTAGCGCAACGCACCCTACAATCGTAAGAGTCAATATAAAAAAGAACCCGTTCCAATTGACACCCAAGCAGTGGGGCGTTTTTGGGTGGTAGTCCGTTGCAGCTTGCATAATAAAATCATTTGACTTGACCCTGTCATCCTACCAGTAGACACCTACCGAAGAGAAACTCCAACAGGTGAATTAGCTTTTAATTTTGTGATTTACTACCTACTCCCTTCAATTGTTGTTAATATATGAACATAATATAATTTCAGACCTTCCATCCATAAATTTGAGATGACCAACACTTGGAACGTACCGTTCATGGGCGCCGATCGTTCGGTTGTAACACGTACTCAGCGTTACCTATACGAAAAAAAAAAGAAAAGACCAGTACAGATACAAATGTATTTTGGATTTCAATCAATTGTTTCGATTATATTAATGGGTATCTTTGAACGCATATTTTCATTTCTTATCAAACGTAATTTTGGTAGAGAGTTGTTGTTGAAGGTAACACTTGTTAATGAATTGACGAAATAGTGGTATAATAGATCAATCTTCAGTACCCAAGATTCTTCTCATATGGTGTATTTTCACATGAAGATTCCATAGATACGACAAAACACCAGAAATGTTCCTTAACGTTTATTGGTCAAGGATGGAGAGGCCAAGCTGCTCCTGAGCAAGATTCATCTAATAATCCGCCGAATGCAAAGATTATAGCACGCCTTTCTGCAGATGATCCTTTCTACGGACTTACAGCTGATGCAGTTACGTTAGCAGCGATGGTTATTTTAGAAGGGAATAAGTTACCTGAGAGGTGAGTGATCACTCTTTGTATTACTTAACAAACCAAAATGGATTAATAAATTAAGCATTGAATTAATATCACTGCATGTTGTAAGTGTATCGTGACTGTATGGTGTCGTATCATTGTACGAGGTGTGGCACCTAATTTCCGAGAATTTTGCTTTGGCGTGCGGACCGGCAACACTGCATGACTGGCGCACATGCGCCTGGCTAGATCAATTTCCCCGCTCAGTCGTACTGGAGATTTCAAGTTGATCGGACGTGTAGTTCTTTTTTTAAAGGTTTTCTTCGAAGACAAGTTTTTTAACTCGGTTGCAGTAACGACCGACTCAATTTTTAAGCAACGTGCTGTAATCCAATTTTTGGTCAAAACCGGTGAAAATTCTGCAGAAATCCTAAGAAAATTACGGCAGGTGTATGGAGATGAGTGTTTGTCACAACCACGTGTTTTTGAATGGGCAAAACGGTTCAAAAATGGTCGTGAATCGTTGGATGACGATCTTCGGCCAGGGGCGCCAACTCTCACACGCACAGTCTTGTCTGACCGTCGCCTAACCCTTCGTGCGTTGTCATACGAGTTAAATATAAATAAAGAAACAATTTGGTAGATGTTACATGAAGATTAAAGGTCAATTCTCACTTTCGTGTAAGGCACGTACTCGGCACAGGCAAGGCACCGACTCGGCAAAATATCTATATTATTGAATCGTATGAATTTTTTGGGGTGTAATTCACACTATGCGAGCAACGACTCGCCAAGCTACGGCCTTTGCACGCAGCGTTCTTCCGAAACAATATTTGCCGGGATGTACCGTGCACGTTCCGACAAGTGTGTATACAATCTGTGCAGGTCACCGACTTTAGTTCATTTTTCATAGTACAAGAAAGGTTGAAGGGTCAGCAAAGGAACACTTTTTCAGCGGAACAAGATGAGATGCTGATTGAATGTGTCCAGGAAAATGATTTCGGTCATAAAAGATACTTCTTATGCATTTTATGTACACAAAAACGTATTTTTCTTTTTCTGCAATATGTACTTTCTTGTTCTTCATCATCTAATATTAGACCAATTTTAATTAACGTCAAAGTTTCGAACATTTTTACAGTTGAAACTCACGTAGAAACTGCTTACCTGCGGCAAGCGTGTCGCAGTGTGAATTGAACTCAAAAAACTTTGCCCGTGCCGAGTATGTGCCGTGCCGGTTCTTTGCACGAAAGTGAGAATCGGCCTTTAGGCATGCGGAAGCTGTGCGCGAAAATGGTGCCCAAAATTCTCACAATCCAACAAAACCATTGCGAATATTTGACCCAAAAAAAAATGCCAACGTTACCGCATCCACCCTACAGCCCCGACTTGGTCCCCTGTGACTTCTTCACTTCACCATGGCAGTGTAGAGGCCGTCCAGGAGGCTGCGACCGTCGTCTTGAAAGGCCTAACTTTGGAGGACTATCAAGGGTGCTTCCAATCATGGGAGAAACGTTGAAAACGCAGTTTTGAGTTAGGAGGGGACTACTGTGAAGGGCGTTAATAAAGTTTTGTCGCTTACTTAATTTGCCTGTGTTTTATTTAGAAATTATCGGAATTTAATTGCCACACCTCGTATTATACAGCAGAGCAAATGGTGAGCTGAGATGATTGGAAGCTAATGCGAGTAGATTTTTGAAAAGTTGTACAGGGTGGCCAAATAAGAATGGGAGGTACTGTATCTGGGAACCTATCCAGCGTAGAGGCTTGCGGTAAAGAAAGTTATTACTAAAACGGCCACGAGAAAAACCTGGAAAATATTTTTAAGTTTCTGAAATGGCCGCTAGGGGGGTAACTGCAATCTGGAATCTATAAAACTGATGTTTCTGTGAATTCCGCTATACTAACCTAACAAGAAATTTCCTGTCTTTGAAGTCGAGAATAATCTGAGCCTTTTTTGTTTAACAATTTTTGTTGTATCTCTAAAAATAAAGTGGTGGGGGGTATTCAAAGGCATCATTAAGGTACTTTTTCATGAAAAAAAAATCGAACCAGTGCATTTAATTTTTTTGAGAAAATGAACCATTTCTATTGCAATGTCGAAAAAAGCCCTCAAGCGGTGATATGTGAAACTAACAAAACTTCGTAGCTGAAGAATAGCTCTTTTGAACTAACTCGAGTTTGTTTACATCGGCTCAGCCGTTTCGAAGATACAGGGTGTTCTTTACGGAAACCTTTGAATACCCCCCACCACTACATTTTTAGAGATACAGCAAAAATTTTCAAACAAAAAATGTTCAGATTATCGTCGAATTCAAAGACCGGACATTTTTTTAGGTTAATATAGCGGAATTCACAGAAACATCACTTTTTTAGATTGCAGTTATGCCCCCTAGCGGCCATTTCAGAAACTTAAAAATATTTTCCAGGATTTTCTCTCGTAGCCGTTTTAGTAATAACTTTTTTTACCGCAAGCCTCTATACAATGAATAGATTCTCAGATACAGTACCTCGCATCCTTAGTTGGCCACCCTGTACAGCGAGACCGTTTCAGCTAAATATTTTCAATTATTTACGACTTGTGGTTATACTGGCAGTTGACTCACACATCATTGTTTAAAAAATTTTGCCACCCATGTAAGATTTTAAATTATTAGTTGACTTATTTAACAAAACTATCAATGTCATAAAGAGAACACAAATAATTTTGTTGACGAAGAACTCCATTGTTTTGAGTTAATTAAAAAACGAATAGGAAAAATTGAGACTCAACAAATTTTCATTATTATACTTATAAAATTTTTGAGTCTAGAACACAAATACATTTAACATTTGAGTATAGTTAAACTATTCAGTAATGGCCGTTTGCACCGAGAAATTTAAGTGGAGCTTAGCTTAAGCGTAGCTTAAAATCCATGGCAACCATTGTCTCAATAATCGTTGCTATGGATTTTAAGCTACGCTTAAGCTAAGCTCCAATTAAATTTGTCGGTGCAAACGACCATAAATTTTGGAAAATTATTATGCACAACTTAAGTCTGCGAGGTATTATAACACACAAAGATATAGCGCTCCCGGTTAATATGAATAAGTGTTCCTGGTTCATATTTGCGCCTACTTCTGGATTTTGCTAACTTCGTCATTCTTAAAGGGGTAGTATACCCAAAATCAAAAAAATTGTACAAGAAAATCTAAGAATAAAATTTCAAACCGGAGTTTTCGACGATGAGTAGTTTTCAAATTATTAACGATGAAAGTTTGAAAGACAGAACATGTGACGTCATCCCGACATCGTGGGTGCGGCGGCACGGATCCAAGCAGTCCGAACGCATCAGTTCTTTCATATTCTATTTCGCTTTCCTTTGAAAAAAACAAGAAAACCTTACTGAAGTATCATCCGAACATATATCCTCATATAAATTTGAATATTTGTAATAAATTTCTGTACCCAGCTCAGATTTGATACCTATGCTTTCAGTAAGCGGTATTGATGCCATTTGATTCAGTTCTTCTGTTTGATTGTGGCATATGGTTGATGTTGAACTGGTTTCTCCACTACGAAATTGATCGTTTACCCACAATAAGCAATCTTACTTTCTTAGATAAGTTGACTGACGTTTTATAGCTTTATTGGGACCTTTGTTTCCTGTGAGATGTAAAGAAGGGATTGCAGTATTGTTAGCCTTCTCAAAACTTTATGCTGAGGCACAGGGTCCTTTCCTTTTTGTATCTTCCAAAAAAAATTATCACCTTTAAAGTGTTTCAGCGGTTTTTCTACTTTTCCAGACGTTATTTCGACACGGCTTCTTCTTTTCTCGGGGAAAATTTACAATGTAACATTGGCATTTTTCCAATTATTGTTGCAGCGGAAAACACAAAGTTAGGCATTTTTGAAAATAATTAAGATCACTGACTACCAGTCTCAAATTAACATGTCAAACGTAATCGAATCCATATATTGCTATAGCGCGTCACCGACCCATTTGTCGGGATGACGTCACAACGACCGTTTTTTAAATTCGACACCTTGCCGTTTAATTACGAAACGGCGTAGCGACTTGCGGTTTTCACCGTTACTCTTAGATATTTTTAATCTATCTTTAGACGAAAACATGAAATTTGGGTATACTGCCCCTTTAAGCATAACATTTATTTGTACTTTGTTTTATCACCCAATTTTTTAATGATTTTGTTAATTCTGGTAATCATTCAAATTTTGCAATGGCTGCACAAATTTTTGTTAAATTTCTCTTTTGTACAAAATCCATTCTTGTTAGAGATTCAGGGGTGTAATTACAAACTGCCGTAATTTTCTAGTGAAAGATCCATTAAAATGTAAGTACATGTGTTCCTATAAACAAAAATTAAGTTCCAGGATGCGTACGGCAGCGGATCGGAGCGCATTTCCGTGCCTATACGCACATAAAGCGCGCTACACCGAAGCGACGCACTCTCATTTAAAACTATCTTTTAAATAAAATCCGTTTCGTGACGCGTCGATTAAAATACATTTATTTTTAATCATAACTCCTTCATTTTTTACGATAAAAAGTTCATCAAAAAGGTTTTTACACAAGCTACAAGGCTATTTACATGCAATCTCTTTAAAACTCTTAGGGAAGCTTAAAAGGCTCATATTATGTTATCAAAAATCTCTAAACCTTCCCCATATAGTTTTATTCGTTGAAGTTTTTTAAAAATAACAGCGACTATAGTTTCGGCGTACTGCCATCATCAGGCGACTAGAAGTGTATCACAATATAGCAAATTTGAAAACATTAAGAGCTAGTACTTACTGTGAAAGTTAACAGGAAAACGGTAAATTACAAACGTTGAAGACGGATAAGACGAACATGTTGTTTTTTTAATTATTAACTGGCCGAAGCCAAGTGAAAAACCTGAAGGGTGGTTAAAACGGAAAGGTTGTCCTAAGTTTCAAGACGAATTAATTATCAAGCCTTGTTAAGACAACCAACCGGGGGGTTGAATTTTTACATTAAAGTTGAAATTTGGGTTAACCTAAAAATGAACAAAGTTTTTGGTTTTAAAAAATAACTTATCTAAAAGGTACTTACACATTTCAAAAGAACGGGGGGGAAAAAATAAACTTATAAAAGTATTGAAACTATTAAGATGACTACATATTTAAATTATTTAAGTAAAGTTTAAATTCGAGATCATGCAGACGGCATGTCTCGAAAAGATTGACAATTCGGTATAAGAGGAAACTGACATATCGATAAATTTTGAAAAGATGTATAGGGTGAACTGAAATTATTGTAAAAACAGAAGATTGTTATTAAAGCCGAGAACTTCGTTAAGAGAGAGGTGTGGGTTCTTTTTAACTTGGTGGTAAATTTCTTTCAATTCCAGAAAGTTCAATCTTATACCTTTATTACATATATGCAGAATTTCGAAATCGGTGTTCGGATTGAAGGAGTGGCCCGTTTCTAGGATGTGTAAAGCGAAAGAGGATTTTATTGAGGAGGAATTATTGTTTTTAATACATTGAAGATGTTCTTGAAACCTAGTAGAAAATTTTCTCCCTGTTTGGCCAATGTAGGAAGATTTGCAGGTGGGGCAATTAAGTTTGTAAATGCCGGATTTGTCTATTAGAGGGATTTGGTCTTTTGTGTGTGAAAGAACTGAATTTAGATTGCTGTTGGCTGTAAAGATTATGCGGATGTTGTACTTTCGAAAAGTGTTTTGAAAACTATGAGAGAATTCTCCGATATAAGGCAATACTTGATATGTGGTTGGAGTATCTACTTGTAAGAGGGATAAACTGGTGGTATTGTGGATCTCGGATTTATGAAGGAGTTTGAATTGGAGATTTTGAATCAATTTTAACGGGTAATCATTTTGGGCGGCTAATTGGTAAATAATCCAATTACCAATTAGCCGCCCAAAATGATTACCCGTTAAAATTGATTCAAAATCTCCAATTCAAACTCCTTCATAAATCCGAGATCCACAATACCACTAGTTTATCCCTCTTACAAGTAGATACTCCAACCACATATCAAGTATTGCCTTATATCGGAGAATTTTCTCATAGTTTTCAAAACACTTTTCGAAAGTACAACATCCGCATAATCTTTACAGCCAACAGCAATCTAAATTCAGTTCTTTCACACACAAAAGACCAAATCCCTCTAATAGACAAATCCGGCATTTACAAACTTAATTGCCCCACCTGCAAATCTTCCTACATTGGCCAAACAGGGAGAAAATTTTCTACTAGGTTTCAAGAACATCTTCAATGTATTAAAAACAATAATTCCTCCTCAATAAAATCCTCTTTCGCTTCACACATCCTAGAAACGGGCCACTCCTTCAATCCGAACACCGATTTCGAAATTCTGCATATATGTAATAAAGGTATAAGATTGAACTTTCTGGAATTGAAAGAAATTTACCACCAAGTTAAAAAGAACCCGCACCTCTCTCTTAACGAAGTTCTCGGCTTTAATAACAATCTTCTGTTTTTACAATAATTTCAGTTCACCCTATACATCTTTTCAAAATTTATCGATATGTCAGTTTCCTCTTATACCGAATTGTCAATCATTTCGAGACATGCCGTCTGCATGATCTCGAATTTAAACTTTACTTAAATAATTTAAATATGTAGTCATCTTAATAGTTTCAATACTTTTATAAGTTTATTTTTTCCCCCCCGTTCTTTTGAAATGTGTAAGTACCTTTTAGATAAGTTATTTTTTAAATCTAAAACTTTGTTCATTTTTAGGTTAACCCAAATTTCAACTTTAATGTAAAAATTCAACCCCCCGGTTGGTTGTCTTAACAAGGCTTGATAATTAATTCGTCTTGAAACTTAGGACAACCTTTCCGTTTTAACCACCCTTCAGGTTCTTCACTTGGCTTCGGCCAGTTTATAATTAAAAAAACAACATGTTCGTCTTATCCGTCTTCAACGTTTGTAATTTACCGTTTTCCTGTTAACTTTCACAGTAAGTACTAGCTCTTAATGTTTTCAAATTTGCTATATTGTGATACACTTCTAGTCGCCTGATGATGGCAGTACGCCGAAACTATAGTCGCTGTTATTTTTTAAAAACTTCAACGAATAAAACTATATGGGGAAGGTTTAGAGATTTTTGATAACATAATATATTTCAACCCCCATTTCGAGGAACGATGGATCCAACTCAAAAAAAAAAACTCAAAATTAAAAGGCTCAAACAAGGTACTGCTCGCATATAATTACAAGTTTTAAACATCTATATCCCACTTATTTTTTGTCATACAGAACATTTACGGTGAGCAAAATGTTTGGAATTAGATAGTTTTTCACAAACAATCATTAACATAGATCTCTTCTATGAAAAAGTGATACTTTGGTCGCGAATAATTCAAAAAGTATTAATGATACAAAAAAATATATACTCATAGAACACTCTTTCCTTAGAATTAATATTTCTATCTATTTTTCTGGTCACCCATAATAAAAAATGTCCACCCCTAAATACAATGGTAGCCACCTTCAGGGTAAAAAAGCTTTTTGGCATAATATCATAATAATAAATATAAATCATAGATTTTGATCATTAGGTTATTATAACTCTCGCCAGGAAAGATTGCCGGTCACAGCACACCTTGTGTCGATTTACAATCTATGATTTTCTTAAGATGCGAGCGACTTCCGGAATAGGATCGTGCCAATGTTGAACGAAAAGTCTTTTTGTTCAACATTGACACGATACTATCCCGAAAGTCGCTCACATCTTCAGAAAAACATAGATTGTAGACCGGGATCAAGTGTTCTATGACCGGCAATCTTTCCTGGCGAGAGGTTTACCTACCTACTGTCAAAATTTCAAGTTAATGATTATTCATTAAAAAAAAATTGCCAGGTCAAACCTTCATTTCCTGGACTACTAGATAATAGCAATCTATCTAACGTAACCATTGAACTATACTTGGAACGCGCGCTCCATCTCCCAGCCTAATAGGGCCACAAAGGACACCTCTGTCCTGCTCTGTCTCGCAAGTACGCGCATGCATAGAGTGGCAGATTGTCATGTCACAACGTATTTAGTGACAATGACAGACATTACCCTTGCGCTACGTTTCTATGGCAGGAAACCGCTAGTGTGCATTCCAGTATACAGGGTGGTGCCTAGCGCAACGCAGCATAGGGATTTCAATGGTAATATCTTTATAGTCAATTACTACCTCCCCTAATTATTTTAGAGCAAAAGTCTAAATAAGTTTTTTTAGAGAAAAAAATACTGCATCTGTTCATACTTGTAGTTATAATTTTCCATTTTTCAAAACCGTAGAAATCGACCAAATAAAAAATTACATTTTTATAAATCAGTGATGCTTTGGAATCTTTATAACAAACTACAAGCGCATTGCATCTAAGTTATCGTTGTTTGACGTCGAACGATTTTCATATTTAATTCTGTTACAACTATCCGATGCAAGAAAAAGCGGCAATTGGGTAATGTTTTTTTAGAGAATGTATGCTACATCTGCATCAGATACTATTTGTTTATCAGAGAGAATCAGAGTACCTACATAATCGAAGAAAAAAAACTGATTTGAAGAAGATTTGTTCCTAAACTTATATTCGGATTTTCCACTACTGCAGCCAAAACGTTGACTGTATTGTCGTTTTCCTGATGGTTTTGACGACCATTTTGAACGTTCTTGCACTTGCAGTTCTTTAACTAATTTATAAACAAGTATAAATTTAATATACGTCAAAGGCAAATAATGAAACGTGATCGCTGTTTTTTTAGGTAATTCTAAGGCATATTTGATTTATTGTAAAATGAACCTTTTTATTTTGTCGATTTCAACGGTTTTGAAAAACGGAAAATTATGAGTAATAGCATGAAAAGATTCAGTATTTTTTTCTCTAAAAAAAACTTATTTAGACTTTTGCTCTAAAATAATTAGGGGAGCTAGTAATTGACTATATAGAAATTACCATTGAAATCTCTATGCTGCGTCGCGCTAGGCACCACCCGGTATGTATAGTTCAGTGAACGCCGCAACCTGATTTCTACAATGTCTGATGCCAGTTTTTAAAACCACCCATACAGTCAGCCAAACTTGCAATTTTAAATAATTGTATAATAGTTTAGGGTAGCAAAAAAAAACAATAATTAGGAAATTGTGTAACACAGAAAATATTGTATAAAAAATATATCAGCAACAATCACTGTACAAGTAAATAGTATTAGGTACCTATTATCATCAACTTGTTCGTATTTTTAATCTTATTTTATTTTAGGGGTGGTGTTTATACACCAGGTGCTGTGTTTTTAGATACTTCTCTAATGGACCGTTTGCAAAAAAATGGACGTTTAACTATGGAAGTTATCAGCCAAACATAAGACGTTTCTCTTAATTGTTAGTATATTGAGTACTTATATTTTTTCAGTTCCACAAGTATACGATTTGTTATATAATGATTTTTTTAAACTTTTTGTAAATTGTTGTTACAATGTTGTATATTGTAAATTTGGTAATTAAACGGTAAGGTATACTGTCCTTTTTTGTTCACCTAGGTCATGTAACTGTTTGCCTATCTTCGCTCACCTATATTCTTTTTTCCGCTCCTCAAAAACAATCCTTAAAGAATCGACTCCTATGAGTTGAGGAATAAACTATTGAATGTGAGCTGGATTAATAGTCAAGCTTGGCGATTGGAAGTTGATTAATTAGGTACTAGAGATGTTGATGATCATTACTTTTGAGTATTCGTTACTCGTTTCTAAAGTAATCATTTATAATACTCGTTACTTTGATTACTTGGATTTCTGATGCGGTTTTAATCATATGTACATGTAACGGTATATTCAACTCCGCCGTAATTGTAGTCGTACTAATACGTTAAATGGAAACTAAATACTTATAACGGGTGATCAAAAATGGGTTGCTGTCGAGTCGCCTTTGGAAGATCAATTTCCCATGCAAACAAAAATTCCAAAGGTAACTCGACAGCAACTCAATTTTGATCGCATAGTATAATTATGTTTTATTACATTTGTAGGTTACATTAAATACCCACGTATTACGTATAAAAAAAAATATTGCTTTCGGTAGGACAAACTAAATTAAATTATAAAGCAAAAACATACGCAAAAATCATAATAAAATCATAAATCCTGATTGTGGTGTAAAGAGATTTTTGCAATATGCATCGCTTTATAATAATGTTGAAAAGGCCATAAGTTGTAAAACTGTGTAATCAGTTTTCAACCATGTCGTGAATACGAAAAATGTATACCGATTTGTTTATGCAACTTTATCGACTCTGAAGTAGTCATTGTAATCAAAGTAAAAAGATGCGGGTTTTATTTTTCCAATTTTCCGTCTTTATTATGCAAAAAATTGAAAACTAATACGGTTGATTGACGTAAAAAAAATTTTTCTACAAAAAACCTTAATACATTTTTGCTCTAAAATAATTTGTTGAATTTTACATTGAAATCCCTATGATGCGTTCCGCAAGTCACCACCCTGTATGTATTTTCAACCCTTAATATATGATAAGCAATCAAAGATAGGTATACTATGAATCAATGAATGCCAACGCAACCAAGATGCGCAACTTTAAATGGTTGATATGGCTAAACGGTTAAAGATAGATATATGCCGTCGCGGATTTTTTTGTAGTACATTTAATCGTCTCCAATTTTTGTTCTACAAAATTTTGGGTATCCCAATTGATATCTGCAGCGTTTTCATTTCAAGTGCGCGCGACTATTATAAGTACCAACAACAGAATACAGTATTGAAATCTTCTGTGCAAACGCAATTCGTGTAGCTGGATAGCGTAATATTCGCTATAAAACCGATCACATTTGTAAAAGTGGGAGAGCTACAGCTCACCTCTCTCCCGATTGTCACGGAACCACAAATTCCCATATAAGTACTTAAGCATTCTTCCTAATTTTATAATCAAAGCTATAGGTACAGTTAAGCTGTGACATACAGAGTCAAGCTCAAGTAGTAATAGCATCAGTATATCTCCTGGGAGATTTTGTCAACTTACCTCCCAGTAATGAGGTGGCAGAACTGATATATAAAAACAAAAAACGCCTCATTATAGGGCGTGACTTAAATGCTCACAATACTACATGAGGGAGTACTGGCAAGTCATTTCAGAATTAAGTGACTATGTCGGATCATAGACTAATTTCAAAAGGAGCCGTCCAAAAGGGCTAGCGCAACCCCAAAGGTAACGGATCCATCCATCCCTGGTGGTGCAGGGCGCTCGAAAAGCAGAAAACTCAGTTGGCCAAACTGTTCAATAAGGCAAAGAATAGCTGATTGGGAAGCCTATAAGGTAAACCTAAGGCTATACAAGAATATTAGGAGGCGTCAGAGGGGGGGATGGAAGTTTTTGCAGCTCTATAGAATCCACCTCCTCTGCATCCCGCCTAAATAAAATTCTAACAAAAGGTTCATATGTTATAACCCAACTAGCATCAAATGAGAGGATGACTGGGCGGTTGCAAATCAGATGGTGGATGTGGATTGGATGGCATAATACCACTCCTGCGATGGGGACTGGATGTTATTGTTACCTACCTAGTGAGAATATATGCGGACTGTATCGCTTTCAGAGGCATGCCTAAACAATGGAGAGATAAAAATTCACTTTATCCTCAAACCTGGCAAAGGTGATTACTCTACACCTAAAGCATAGCATACTCGCCAGGAAGATCCACAGTCAGCCCTACAGTGCGTCACAGAGAGGATTGGGAGATCGATGAACTATAAACAGTCCACACTGGGAGTATTCATAGATATAGAAGGGGCTTTTGACAAAGCAACCTTCGAAACAATAGAAATAGCTTTACGCCACCACTGCGCAACAAAAGTCGTGCGAGGCTAGATTGCGCAGCTACTGAATCTCAGACCAGTGCACAACAGCGTTGGTGACGAAACTCTTAAGAGCACAGTAGTGAGAGGACGCCCCCGGGTGGGGTGCTATCACCACTTCATTGGAACTTAATTGTAAAAAGCCTTATTTGTCAACTCAATGATAGTGGCTACTGGGATATGAGGATGATATATCCATACTTATAACTGGCAAATTTGAGGCTACTTTATGCAGACTGAAGCAATCTGCTCTTAGAGCAGCTGATGAATGGTGTAGAGAACACTCCTTGTCCATCAACCCGACAAAAAGGGAGCTAGTCCTCTTCACAAGAAAAAGAAAGACAGACCGTCTTCGAACTTCCCCGCTATATTCCAAGAACACCTCCAATTTTTAGAGTCGCAACCACAAAAATGCCTCGCTTGTAACATTGCACTCTTTCCAATTAGTGTAGAGTTCACTGGTCAGTAGTAAGTTAACAACAGATTTCTACAAAA
This sequence comes from Photinus pyralis, assembly GCF_008802855.1. Lineage (NCBI taxonomy): Eukaryota > Metazoa > Arthropoda > Insecta > Coleoptera > Lampyridae > Photinus > Photinus pyralis. Next base: position 12,973,722 of record NW_022170403.1, on the reverse strand, counting down.
TATCTACTGTTATTATTAAAAGTAAAATAAACTAAAATACTTATTCTTAAATCTAACAATATCAAGAAAAAGGTTTTTTCTACATTTAACGATCAACAACATAGTTCGGATGTACTACCAATATAGGATTCTCTTCCTCTCGATTGGCTCTACTTAATCCCCCAGTAGTTAAAGGAATTAAAATTTCATCCTAAAATTTCACCCATATGGTACAAACCTATGTTTAAACTATCTACTTACATGATAAGTCAGTCTATCAATAACTTTTGCAATCATCTCCTGTTTTTCAACCAATTCACCATCCGATTCTATTTGGTCACCTATTAACTCCAAATACCAACTAATAACACCTGTACGTGTTACGCCCCCCGTTTTACCCTCTGCAAAATTTGTGAATGAGTACAGGAAATCAAATATTCGCAGTTACCTTCTTCTAACTTTGCATCTACGCGCCTTATATGAGTAATAATCATATCACTTAGCCTTTTGTATTCGCCAAACGTGAGTACTAATTTTTTCTTGGTAGGCTGTTCTGCTTCTGGAGTGTCCGCTTGATTTTTCGCTTCTCCGTTTGTACCTTCAACATTTCCATCTTCTTCAAAGTGAATATCTGGCTGTTCTACACGTATTATCGATTTATTTAGTAAACGATATGCCTCTTTTACATGTTTAACTTGTACTTCATCTGCAATTTCTATACGTGCCATAGCTTCTGATAAACGGATCATACTTTCCAATTGCCTAACTGTGATTCGCCAGGTAGCTTGACCCGCAGCCGTACTATCACGAGCTCTCAATGTGCAGTAATATTTTCCTAGCAATTCCGCGGCCTCCTCATTAATCACAGGTTTGAATTTACGTGCTAATGTAATGTATTGCAATACTTCCTCTTTTGAGTAAATCTTCTCAATAACATCCTCGTTATGACTATGCAAGTCAACAATTTTTCTTGCAATGGCGTAATCGACAACTTCGTTACATTCGTCTACCAAAATAAAGAACAAATCGAAACGCGACATAATAGGGGCAGTTAACGCTACGTTCTGCTGCAAAGATTTTGCTCTGTCGTAACGGCCATCTATCGGATTTAAAGCAGCAAGAATTGAAGTTCTTGCTTTTAATGTTGCGCGAACACCAGCCTTTGCTATGGAAATTGTTTGCTGTTCCATTGCTTCGTGAATAGCTACCTGATCACTTAGATCCATCTTGTCAAATTCGTCTATACAGCAAATCCCATTGTCGGCTAACATTAGGGCTCCCGCTTCTATGACAAAATCAGCTGACTCTTGATCTTTTACGACTCCTGCTGTTAAGCCCGCCGCGGTGGACGCTTTCCCTGATGTGTAGATTGCTCTTGGAGCAAACTCGGCCACCTAAAATAATAATAATGATAATCTTTAATTTTGGGTCTAACTGTATAACAAATTTAAAATAAATCAACCTAGGCGAGGTTCAACACATTGAAACATTGTTGTGCACCGACATCTATTTGAATTACATATGACGATGGTGGTTCAATAGAGGCATATGTAAAATGTGATCTACAAAGTGTAGAAGTTGAGAGGTACAGGTCTTGAAGTGGATGACGAATGGAAACGACGCAGCACTTAAGCATACAGACTTGGCCACATTAGCTATTTACGTTATAGGTCCCGTAGGTTACTTGTAACAGTACGAGTTAGACATTATGGACGAGGCGACGTCAGGAGCCGAGTCAAGAATGTCTTAAACGAGTACTGTTACAAGTACTACCGGACGTATATTGTAACGTATTTTATTTCATACTGTAACGGCCAGTTGCACAAAAAAAATCCAGGATTATTGTTTAATCCGGTATTAAGACATTTGATTGGCTTTATATTGCAGTAGGCAGCCAATTAAATGTCAAAATTCTTGTTTAAACTCAGATTTGGCAAATAATCTAGGATTTCGATTATAATTCGCTTTCCTGCAACCGGCCGTAAGTCTGTTCATTTCAAAGTTTACAAAATTTCATTATATTGTAAAAATCGCATTACCTTGTTTCTGTGGCAACGGCCGTTGCTATAGTTTGTAGTTTATTACATTGAATTTTTTTCACTAAAAATAAAAATGGACGCTAAAAACGTTGTGGGATGTTCCACTGTTCCCGATACAATCCTGTCGAAATCTCATGAAGCAACCGAAAAGTTGGTTCCTAAGAAGTCGGCCGCAAGGTATGAAAAAGAGTACTAAGTGTTTTGCCAATGGAGAAACGAACATGGGGCGAAACAAGTAGAGGAAAAAGTCATGTTGGCATACTTTTTGGATGCAGTAAGTTTTTGAATTGAGGTTTTTCTGCCTGGGTTTCGGTGTTAAAGCGTCATGGGGCATGCAAAAGCTCATCGACGGCAGAAAAATACATCGGTAGAAGGAAAAGTTAAGATTGCCCATATGATACAACTGATACAAGGCGGTGAAAATTTCATTGAAATTCTACAGCAGAAGGAATCAAACATTACTAACTCGACATCCAGTAATAACCCAGGCGTTAGTGTTGAGGGTAATACATATTGTTTCATTACAATCAATGTTAATGTTTGAAATAAAGAATTACAGCCAAATTTATGTTGGGGTTTTTAATTAAATGTGTGAAGATGTCAAATTTGATGTATACAAATAACAGTCCGTTACCGTCTCTGATGCTGTAATAACTCACCTACCTGACTCAAATTGATAGTGTAATCGAACATCTACCGGACAGTATGAAATAAATTAATTTCAGAGACTTATTGATTGTAGAACGAATTTGGAAACAAACAGTAGTTCTGATCTGTTTACATTAGTACAGTACTCTTTATAATTCGGCACAGCGCCAGTCCAGCACTCCAGCGTATTTTGACGAGCGTGGTAGGGGATTCAATTTGAGGCACGTTATTGGGCGCGTTCATAAGACACAACTGTTCTGGAACAGTTACTGATACGTCTTACAATTAGGTCGCTACTTTTACGCTCTTTACGGAGCAGTCGGCCATTTTTAGTAGCGCTACATACGTCAAAGTAGGGAACGTGACATAAGACCCCCAACTGTTACCGATACGCTACGAGGTAGCGTAGCGGTAACTGTTGTGTCTTATGAACGAGCCCATTGAAACGATTAAAAACAAAATTGCAGTGTCTATTGTGACTATTTAGTGTCAAAGTAAATTTAAGATATATACCTACAGTAAAACTGTACTGTAAGGCCGGATGTCCACCGCATCGGGCCGACGAAGATCGGTACGATTTGAATCGCGCACCTGCATTTCTACTGAAGCCTGTCAACAGACTCGACTATTGTCGGGACCGATCGAAATCACAACCGACTATTTTAGCCCGTTGTCGTCAGTCGTGACAGTTTTTTTTTTTTTCTGTTGACAGGCTTCAGTAGAAATGCAGGTGCGCGATTCAAATCGTACCGATCTTCGTCGGCCCGATGCGGTGGACATCCGGCCTAAATGTGTCAATGAATGATATTCTTGTCTTAAACGACTTTACAAAATAGTGTTATGTCTTTTATAGTTAAAAAGCAAAAGAAGATTGTTAGGTTTTTTTATTGCAATAGAATAAGGAGGCGGAATAATTATTTATGCTGTTTACAGGGTAATTCATTAGGATTGGTACATACAATAATATGCTACAGATTTGTTCATTTTAAGCAGAAAGTTCCTAAATCATGTGCTCAATTCTCAAATGTAACTGAAATTGAGATACAGCCAGTTAAATCATAAACTGTCAAGTGACGAAATACCTGAACCAAACCTTTGCGGAACAGTGATTGGTCATGGGGCTCCTATCATTTGACTAGCTTGGTCACTAGACCTTAATCTGTTAAGATTACAGAATGTGGGGATGACTAAAAAGCGATGTTTATCAAGTAACAGTACATACGCGTGATGCCCTAATCGCTCGTATTACGGCCAGTGCTGAACGAATTAAAGCCCATCAGGATAAATCATGCAGTACAGTGCGTAACATCTTCAAGAGATCCAAGCCAAGTGCATTGAATTAGGTGGTGGGACATTCGAACCCTTCCTTTAAGGTTGTTGTATACGTTTAAACCGCCTATGCGAAATAATGTATTCTTTGTTCAATTCCAGAGCAAAAATGAATCATTGAAAGTCCATGAAATTTGGCACACTGGTTAAGGACGATGTATATGAGTGAACTATGTTTACATAATTTGAAAAAAATAGAAACTTTACTCAAAAAATTACTTTGAAATTTATGAAATCATAAGTAATAAATAGGTGTAAAACAAAAATTGAAAATAGCTATTTTCACACATAATGACATACATGTGCGTCAGATATACTATTTTTGCCAATAATTGTCAATAAAATTTTAATAAAAAACTATGTGGAATTGAATTTCATTTAAAATCTCCGCCCCTCACCTAGGCCCGTCCATTGCACTCACTTCGGTCAATTAATAGGTACACTAATTTTGTAATATTAAAAGGAACCACAAATGTTTAAATTCACATTTGTGGTTCCTTTTAATATTTCAAAGAATCTCAACGAACCAAAAAATGGAGAACTTCATTACATATACTAATTTTGTAGTATATAAACAATAGATTCTACGGATACCTAAAGCCTAAGGGCATTTATTATGATGATTGCAATAAATAATAAATAGCCAAAATGGACATGAATTTTAACTATACCTATAACCACATAATACTATACATATCTGTTGGAATATAATTCTTAGACCATATAGTACATGGACTGCTAATTGTAACTAAAATATGGTCAAGGACATCGCCTGGGTATGTGAGTTTCAGGGTAAACGAATCTGTCCGAAGCTGTCCGATTAGAAACGATTTGACACTGTCAACCTATAAATTCACAAACGTCAATTAATTAATCGCCTAGGTATGCCAAAAAAGCAAACCTCTTCTTATTTGTGGACGTATAGAAGATTATCAAGAGTATTTAAGGCTTCCCGTACTACACGGTTACTATAAAAGCTACTCTTTACGCGATCCGAGTGGTGTTTACACGACTTTAGTTTACCCTGAGATTCACATACCCAAGACTACGGTGCCCTCTATCCGTGACCACCCATTTTGTATTGAAAGCATAGGGCTAATAGCAGTCCATGTACTATATGGTCTAAGATATAATTATAATCAAGTTTGATATTCATACAGCGCCAGCTTAGTATATAAGTAATTTTGAAAGATGTCGAAAATTTAATTAAAGAAATGTGTCATTGTAAGTTTGTATTAAAACTGATTTTGTGTGTTGACTGATTAAAAACTTTCATCGAACTCATTCTGCTAATATTCTCACAATATCTACTTACACATTTGTGCTATAGGTATTCTATATCTATAACATAAAAAGTATCCGAGCATATAGTCATCATACATCCTAGGGATGTAACGGAGTTTCGGTTCTGATTCCGAAAGAGCGGAACTTCAGATTGATTTTGCACTTTCGATTCCGATTTTTCCTGTTTATGAGAGCAATTAATGACAGATCACTATTTGCTAATTACTTAATTGTTTTGCAATTCGGGCTTTACGCGGAAAACAACTTAAATGTTGAACAAATTTATAACGACCATCAGCATTTATGGCAAAATGTAATGCTTCCCGTATTAACCGTATTCTATAAAAAATGTATTCTTCCTGAATTAATTGATGCCCGAGTTCCCAGAGCAATGAAGATTAGGGATCTTACATTGGAAAAATAATTTAAAATGAAATTTATATTTTTTAACATTGTGAACCCTTAAAAACTTTCTTATTTGTGATCATTAATGCAATGATAGTAATCAATTATACTTTGTTCACTATCGCTTTCTTTAAAAAATTTCAATTTTGGGGCGAGGAAGAAGACCAAAAAACTAAAAGGAAATAAGCTCAATAAGTTAAATAATTCATAAAATATCACCATTGCTTGGGGACTCGAATATAATCATTTTTTGAGTAATAAAAGAAACTCTGTGCGTGTTCATGGAAAGGACCTACATTTCAAGATCGAATTGTACTTGTCAATACCTTACAATAAAGGAATGTGAGCATAACATGCAAAGGTTGCATAGAGGTAAACCGGTCTCCTTTATTTATTAATTATCCACACTTTATCTCTCTTACTGTGTCTCTCTAAGGTGGAGTTTATGAGCTTTGCTAATAACTGCTACAATATCGCCACCTAGCGGAATACAGTTGTCCCTACTAGGTATACAACAACTTTAAAAGTCCGAATTTCGATATTTTATGTACACATTTAGATAAATCAGTTTATACATTAACAGGCTGTATCTAAGTTACCTTTGAGAATTGAGCACATGTTTATAAGAACATTTCTGCTTCAAATAAAGAAATCGATAACATATTAACATTTATGTACCATTCCTCATGAAACACCCTGTATACTGCAAGTTGAAGGTGATGCTTTTTTTAAGTTTGATACTGCCCTGGGTACTGCACTATAAAAATATATATAATTTTTGATTGTAAAATACCTCTTATTAGCTGTTTTGGTACAATAAAATACTTGTTTTGTGTATTTTAAGTGTTTTTATTCATGTCTAAGCAACAAAATTTACTTCTTAATTCGTGTACAAAGTTTATCACAGTGCAGATTAAACTTTCGGCGATGGTCAACAAAACAATCCAGCAAGTTAACAAATGGCATGTTACTTACTACAAGTGTCCTAAAACTGAGACACATAATTGAAGTCTTAAGATTGATCGACTTATAAAAACAAGAAGGGGGTACTGTAACGGTACTTGCCAATATGGTACCAAATTTTTTTGATTTTGCATGTATGGTGGGAAAGTAGTCTGAAATACACTACTGACTTTTTAATTGCGTTGGAAGCTTAAAGCGCTGTGGAGCGGTGATGTATGACGTGCTTGTCTAAGGTTACAGGAACATTTTTCTTTATGCAGTATTCACCGTTAGATATTTGGTTTTGCGCTACATTGAACTGTTTTTTGATTGGTGGAAAAAGAATAAAGAGGTATCGGTTTAGAAACGTGAAGGACTTGGGAAATAATTGATCCCGGAGATCAGTCGCACTGGTACATTAGCGAAGTTAAGCAAAGCACCTGTAAATATTAGCGCTGGGCCATTATTTTTTGTGCGACACTTGAATAGCGTGGAGTGTTATTTTTCTTCGCTCATTCAGAAATTCTCGCGGAACCAAATAAATTTCAAATCAAAAAAGTATTTGAAGAAACTCAAGAGAGCTGGATATAGAGTAAAAGTAGGATACAAAAAGATTCTAATTAATAAAGCTGAACCAACCGAATAGTCATCGTGTAATTTTGACTTAGCAGTTAAAAAAAGGTGGTACAAAATTTAGTACCTGCCATACATTCACCAATGTGCCTAAGAAATTAGTAGGGCTGTCCAGTTAATAGACTCGCGCTAAAGTGCTTGCACTCTTTTTAGAGAACTGCAAAATTCCAAAGTACCACTAAAAGTAATTTGAAAGCTAATTTACATGTACTAACACAATCTAATATAATAGATACCTACTATTCTGCTTTGGAGAATCTCTAATTGATTTCTGAGTAACTTACCTAAGTTTTATATAAAAAAAAATCAATACAAACCTGCTTTAAGAACTGAGATTTAGCAGTGCTGGGATCTCCGACAATGCACACATTAATATCCCCTCTTAATGAAGTTCCCTCCATTGTGGTTTTTGAAACACCACCAAACAACATGAGCAATATTCCACATTTAACTTCATCATTTCCGTGAATACTGGGGAACAGGCTGTTGATTAAATTGCGGTACAAATTCTTGTCTTTGGATTTTTCGTACATGTCATCCCATTCGCTCTCTGTTAACTGCTGCTTCATCATTTCCGGCGTTAAGGTATCGGAAGGCAAGTCGAGACTACCAAAACGTAGACCAAGACTTTGTACGCTGCACGCAACAAATGACATTCTGTAACTTAGGTCACGTACTCCTAGTGCCTTTAAACCCCTAACACCTTCAGGTTCATCACCTCGCTTATGACGTGAACCAATTTGAGCTCTTGTTCCTGGTAATGTTAAACTCCCGACATCAGGAACCACTATTAACACACCAGTGAAGTCGTATCGGTCACCGGCCTAAAAAGTATATTTACTTACTATAACAAACTTTAAATTTAATTGGGTATCGTCAGTCACAGATATAGGTACACATAAAACAGATTGCAGTGCACTTCATGGGCAACACAATTTAACTGCCAGATTCCAAGGACCCCAGATCTTACTTATTTTTTGATGGACAAAACATGTACAATAGAATAGTATTAGTGCCCACAATGACCCCTAACTTGACAAGTACCAGGTGGTACAAGTACGTACAAATTGTACCCACTTTATTTACAGTCTGAGTACTGATTCTTACATATGTTGTAGGGAATATTGTAAAGAATTAGAAATGAATACTGCCAGATACCTACTATCGGCAGTATCAGTATCTACTACCTGAGAATTGGCAGTCGACCCAAGCTAGGGGGTATGTGTACGCTCATTGTACACACTAAAACACTATCAGAAAATAAGTAAGGTGTGGGAGCCCTGGGTAATTAAACGTTACACTTGCAAATAATTTTTGCAATAAAACAGTTCATATAGGTACTTTTTGTAGTGTATATAATGGTTGGATGCTCCGCTATTGAGTGTTTTTTATGCATAATATAAATTTGGCCCCTAGGAATAAAGTACATGTCTTACTTGAACAGTTTCAACATTCTCAGCACGCAGTATAACTTCTACACTTCTAGGAATACATCCCCGTGGAAGTTCAGCTTGTGTTTCCTGAATTCGAATTTTTTGAAAGTCAATAAAAACAGACTTATCCACATCTAACAAAAATCTTTTTCGGTTAGCACATACAGGATTTCTGCAAACTGTTGGAAGTGTAAACTAAAACGAGATATTCAAGTTTCAAATGTTCATTCCAAACAATGACTATCTACCCTAAATTGTTGTTCAATGTTCTTCACAACAGTCTGACAATCAAGGCAAACAAACGTTCCCAGTACAAGTTCTGGATGTACAGGATAAGTACGAATGACTTGTCCTGTAATTCGAGTAAGTGTGCCAATTTTATCTGTCTTCATTTCGCGTATCTTAAACCGTGTGGATACGTCAACAAAACTAACATAAAATTCCTTTTCTATACGAGGGCTGCTTCGATCTTTCACAAAATTACACACAGCTTGGCACAGAAAGGGATAAATTCGGAAATATTCTTCTGTAATTGTTGCTGCAAGATTGTGGTTATACTTTTCGATGTCTTTAAAACTGACTACCATTGTTGACAGCTCCTGCACTATTACATCTTTTGCTAAATCGATGTATTTGTATTCCCCATCTTCCTTAAATCTATATAGTATTGTATTAGTTGCATTTCAAATAAGCCATATTCACTTACTCTTCCAAGAAGTCTTGAAACATTTTCTGAGTGCGAATACCAATTTCATCTTTCACTTGAATATGCACTACTTGTGCATTTGCTACATCCATTATTTTAGTCTATACTTCTATAAATTACACAAAAACAACAATTTCGGATCTTATAATTTCTAATACCCAAGCATTAACAATAATTTTGGCGCGCTTTAACACCAAACCTAACCTCACATAACTTTTCTTTCTACGCTACAGCCAACCTTCAAAGTAGCAGTTTAGCCACCCATCTCATGTGATTTTATATACATAGTGGACGAAAAGTTCCAGAACGAAAGTGACTGTATAACGCAGTATTTCGGGTTTCAGCGATCTGCAAATCTGCGCCGTATACGCGTTGCTTATCTTCCAGTCGAAGGTAACTATACTATAGAGTTTTATGGGAGATATGGGAATTTTAACCAATATAATCGTAATTTTTATGTTAACCATATAGTCTGTTTATTTACCTATATCAAAGAGTACCCATACTCTTTGTCTATATATTGTCATTTTAATCTACGGCAAAGACCACGTTTGTGTTATGAACAATAACAATACAATAAGTAGAGGGTGTTCCAAAGTTGTTTGTTTTCGATGTTTTTCGGGGATATTTTGAGAACTAAAACAAGTAGAGTGATGCAGTTTACACTTCTCGGCTTTTCAAAGCTGCGTAGATTAACTATGTCCATTTTGACGTATAACTTCCGCGAACGTGGCAACAGCGCAAAAGTCCAAATAACGCAATAAAAAGTTTTTGCTTTATAACACTTATTTGTAGGAATATCAAAAAAGTAGAAAGAATAAACATTACGTAAAAATAGTCTCTTAGTAAGGGGGTATTTTTATATTTTCCATAGCCTACTTAGTTTTTAAGATATAGCACCAAGTTTATTTTTCCAAATAGAATGTATAATATTTTCTTGCACCAATTTTTTTTTTTATTAAAAAAATACATAGTTATTAGTATATTTAATAAGAAAAAAATTGAGATAAATAGGGAAAACCGTTATTCAGTCTCAAAAATGTGGATTAAAAACAAGTAGGCCGTGGAATATATAATTTATATTTCAGGAAATAAACGTCTCAACATGTTCTAACAATTTGTCGGTTCTGAAGAAGTAACAAGTTCTTCGAAATATTAGCTTTAAATAAATAAATGAGTTGATTTCACTTGTAAATGATTGATCTCCTTATCTGATGAACTTACACCTGAAATTTAAGGAAATGCTCAAAATAACAGCATTTTAATAGAATTTGCCCATTTATCTCAAATCTGACTGAAACCTATGTCTTTGGTTTTCTCAGACTTTAGATTGATTTATAGGTATTAATTACAAAGACTAACTTTCAGATTTATAGAATTTGAACTGAATAATTTAGTTTTCAAAATACCACTGAAAAACATCGAAAACAAGTGGAACACCCTGTAGGCCTGTACTGACAATTTTTCCGGCCTGTTAAAGACAACAGTGTACAGCAATTTTGTTTATGTCTGTAATGGCGCTTTGCACAGACAAATTTAAGCGGCGCTTAGCTTAAAATCCATGACAACCATTGTCTCAATAATCGTTGCCATGGATTTTAAGGCTAAGCGCCGCTTAAATTTGTCGGTGCAAACGGCCATAAGTGTATATTCGCTATTCAGATTAACAGTGGCAACACATTGTAATTACTTTGGTGGTATTATCATTCAATGGTATTATATGATGATGATCTTTAGATCTAAGATCTAAGGGTGATATAAGGCCGCCATTTTGTTTATTTACAATGGTCAAAAGTAATCACTATTGGAGTTTTACGGTTGTAAAAGTAAATGCACTTGCAAAAAATTAATTTGCAATCAACCAAGAGCAAGGGTAGTTTAAAAGGGTACATTTTATCATGCTACTTTCAAATAATATAATATTTTTAATGTGATCAGTGTAATTATGCATCAACCAACAATACGGATAATTTAAGAAATCGTCCTCTAACGCATATTTCCAAAGTCTTTATTGTGAATTGATTATAAAGACCCTGCTTTTGATTTACTTTTCGGTACGGTGACGCACACTCCAGGTAATAATGCTTCTTGGATTCCTTCAAATCCCCCCCCCCCCCTCGCCAATTTTGCAAGTTTGGGAATGAAAAAGAAATTTCTTCATTACTCCAATTTTGAGGGTCGCCGCCATCATGAGTTTTTTTAAATGACAACATATGAGTCTTATAATTTGTATCAACACAAGCACTTTTCCAAATAAACCGAGGGTTCAGCGTGTTTCGTTTGGAAGCGACCCCCACAAAAGTGATGAAATTTGCATTTCTTTTTTAATTTTTTTCTCAGTAACCAAAGGGTTATAAAGACTGATGGCACGTCTTTGAATAGGTTTTTGAGTATGCTCTTTCTGATTTTGCAAAAATTTGTTCAACATTCCTACCACGAAAGGGAGCACCCTTAATTGGGGGTGTGAAAAAAATTCTGATTTCGACGAAATTTGGTATCGGGGGTTTTTGAATGACATTATTTTTTTAAAATTCAAAAAAAAATTCTACTGCATTTCTTGGTCGGACAACGAAAATGGGGAGAATTTGTTGTGTACATACTTGATGAGTTAAGGAATAAAATTGTCAAACAGTTTTTTAAAATCACTTTTCAAACAAAAGTTATACTTACTCATTTGATGATTGGGCCATCGGGTCATAAAGTGTACCCCGCCCAATACCCCGCCTACTAGTGAGTGATCTAATTTCGAATCTACCTAGTTAATTGAAAATGTCGCAAATAACAAAAAAATAACGATTTAAGTCGGTTCCTATTATGATTAAATGCTCATAAAAAATTCGATATGTCGATCATGGTATTGAAATCTGCAAATTCGATTACAATCAATAAGCATTATTCGAAGTACCTACATATCATATCGACTTCAATCGTTATTTTTTTATTTGCGACATTTTCAACTAACTACAATGCGAAATCACATCAATCACTAGTAGACGATACCAAGGGCCCGTATGAATAAAACTGAGCAAATGCTTATACTTGCAAAATTCAAAGTAAATACTCGTAAGTGCCCCTTCATACTGCAGCACTGCACTGCGTCCTGTCTTGCTGCTTAGCAGCGCTGCTAAATCGCCCAGTGTGAAGGAGCACTGACAAGTATTTACTTTGAATTTTGCAAGTACAAGCATTTACTCACTTTTATTCATATGGGCCCAAATTTCGTCGAAATCAGAATTTTTTTCGCACCCCCGTTTAGGGATGCGCCCTTTCGTGGAAGGAATTTTGAAAAAGTAGTAAGAGATTAGAAGTAAAAAGGGTGAAGGTATACCATATTGGAACAGGATCGGCGAAACGGTCAAAGAAGCAACAAGGAAAACACTAGGGAAACAGAAACCGCTCATGTGACCGAACAGGAAGCGGGCCAAAACCCGCACTAACCTGAAACAAAGAAGGAGCTAAGGGAAGTCAAAGAAGAAGAAAACAGAGCCTATGAGCAACACGAAATTAAGGAATTCGCCGAGGTCGCGAACAACATCGACAAACTCAGACCAATGAAGAGGAATGCGCACATGTAATGGTATAAGCACATCAGAAAATACAAAAAGAGGAAACAAGGGGGAACAGAAATATATACCAACAACAGCGCGGGCGATGCTGGGACCACCCAAATTCCCAATCAACAGAACCATAAACGCGTGGCCAAGGGAGTATCCTAGTATACAATGGTTTTGGAAGAAAACCGAACACCAAAAGAAAACCAGGGAGATCAAACAAGGAGGTCCGCTTCCCCAAGGATCTTCGGGATAGCACTTGACCACGCTACACAACACGCGAGGACGGTGGTGAGGAACCTTAGCACAGGCGGCCAATTACAAATACCGACATTACTGGCGTACGCGGACGATCTACTCGTAATCGCGAATAATTTAGAAGACACTGCGGACTTCGTCCAGGCCAGCGAGGTACACCTGGAAATAGTGGACCTACAAATACACAACGAAAATAGCTACATGATGACAAGACTGCCAGGAAACAACACCCCTAGTACAAAGAAGGAGAGAAGACCATAATAGCCGGGAAGGAGATAACCATAAAGCACAAGATCAAATATCTGGGAACCTACATAAGCAGCACCCTAAGCAGGCACAACGCACTGAAAAACAGAATAACCAACGCATTCAGAATCACACACGGAATCTGGAAGATGGGAAGAGAGTAGAGACAAACATCAAAGGAAGAAAGAAAGCAGAAGAATTAATACTAGAGGTGGAGGAAGAATCAGACACAAGGACAATTGTAGCCAAGGGGAGAAGGAAGAGGGGACAGAAGGCAACGCAGGGGGAGGACAACAATAAAAAGGGCTTAACACGAAGAAAAACAGGGAAGGGAACGAGACCAAAGCATAGGAACATCGGAAGCCAATGAACGCCCGGAGAAGAAGCTATCACTAGAAAGCAGAGTTCCCTCTAAGGCAGAATACCAGTGGCGAAGCTGTGGCCGTACCCGTTCGGGTCGGATAACACCCAGTTAGCCGCCCCCCACAACCCCCCCAATCCACAAAATCCACCACATTGTTTGGCATATGTCGCGGCCCAGCGCGATGGCAACAAAGTAGTGGAGAAACGTCCCTGATAGTGACTACCAGGGACGCATCCTCACGACAGTTGACTAAATCCTGGGAGAGGCGGCGACGCCAGGCATATGTCAAAGTTTCAAGTTTCAATTTTTGCAAAATCGGAAAGGGCGTATCCAAAAACCTATTCAAATTCGTGTCACCAGGTCTTTCTAACTCTTATGGATACTGAGACAAAAATTAAAGAAGAAATGCAAATTCCCCCCCCCCCCCCTATTTATCAAATCTTTTTTACATACTTGTATGTAACACCCGGTATTTGCTTATCTAAAAAAAATTTAGAAGTATCACAGGTAACATCAAAAGTTCAAAATTCTTCATAGCTATAAAAACATTAGCTAATTAAGAATTATTTTATGCTTAAATTCTATAATTCTATTGGGTCTGTATGTCTTAGGTGCACAGGGATACAGTTAAAGAATAGTTGCGACTGTATTATAGGACGTTTTTGGGATTTTCTGAGTCGACCGAAATTTACTTTCACATCATGTTTGTTTTAGCTTCTAGCTACGTTTGTTTCTGATATACTTACGGAGTGAAAACGAAAAATATGACTTTTTGGGATCTTATCATATCTTACTACCCTACCCATGTAAGCTAGCTGCTAGAAAAACGTAAATACCTAACTGTTTCTTTTAAATCGGAAATTAGGGAACACGAACATTGCCAGTACCTACTTCGATTTTTACAAAGAGAGAAAATATTAAATAATAAGTCAACTATTTGTGACTAAAAAAACTCTTGTAGTAAATAACTTAAATATCTAAATATATAGTTACTTATTTATTTGTGCTCAATACGTAGGTATATATTTGTGGTAGCAAAGTGATCGTTTTTGCCACGGTAAATAGTTTGCGAATTTGCCATTTACCGCAAATAAGACGTCGTAGCAAAGTAATCTATACCTCCATGTACCTACCTAACCTACTATACTTACCTACAAAGTATAACCATAGTGTTTTTATTCAATGGTATAACTCAGTTCTTTTACGGCATTCCCCGGTTTCATAATGTTGCAAAATAGATGCTGTATGAACAAAAGTAAAAAAAAACCTTATCATTTGTTATGAAAAGCGATAGTGTTACCAGAATTAAAATGGAAACATTTGCACGTTCGACCTTATGTGAACTTCGCCAAAGATTATATAAACCTTCATGATAAGCACGAGTCGAAAGAGGACGCATTTCCTTATCTTAAAAGTGTGTACGAATACCGAAAGTCGTTACATAAATCCAAATACCATCACCGAAGCACTTACATGGGACCATGGCCTAATAAGAGTATTAGGCCATGCATGGGACCATCAAAGTAGTTAGCCTAAAACTCGCGCCGATTTCAAACGGTTTCTTCTAAACGTCGTTAGAATTTAGAAAACAGTCCGCGGCGTTGTGAAGGGCGTTTCCTTGCTCCTGGGCCTCCTGGGTAGGTATGTAATGTTTACGATAGTTGCAATGCAACGGCGTACATTACAAAGATTATCTTTGCCTTAGTCATGTTTAGGTTTAGCGCATTTTCCAACAAAGAAGTTACGCAATTAGTAGTAGTGTAGCATTGCAAATCTTACTTACGTCAATGTATCATAAAGTTTTATCCATTAGAAAACAAAACATACGTATTGATTTCCAATGGGTGAACTTTTTCGATGCATACCATCCGGGCGATGCACATCCCGGCGCCGTACACCCCGGCACCGTTTTCCCGCGCGGCGACAAACCATCCCCGCCACCACTCCAAAGATCTTTGACCATTCCTATTCCGGCATCGGTTATCCCGGCGATTTATACCCGGCAATGACCTATCCGAGCGACTATTACTTTTCCAATATCGGCTATCCTGGCAATGGACACTTTGCTAACGATACGACGCGACGTCTGTCTAACTCCATTTTTCTTTTATTTTTTTTTACATAAATAATGAGATTGTACCACCGTGGATTGTACTTTAGAACCGGTTGTCAAATTAGGTACCGCAAGTGGTTGTTATTGTGCATGGACGCATTGTAATTAATTCTTAGAAATATAGGAGACCGAAATATTCAAAGAAGCTCAAATAAGCCGTTTTGTTTACAAAATTGGAAGCGGTACAAGGGGTCCATTTTTAGAAAATTGCGTTTTATCGTTTACCTACGCAGGTAGATACCAGAAAAATTATTTTTATTTTATTTGATATTTCCAAATTGTATTATATCTAGAAAGGAAAAATCACACTGTATAAAATAGCAAATAAGAAAACTTAATTCCGGTAAATAGTTTTAATATGATAAACATACATTTGCTCATACAGGATTGAGTTATTTAAAATGGGCCATAGGGAAATTTACATTGCATCAATTGTTGCAGTCATAGCTTCCTCGCGAATCATCTGCCACAGTACTGTAGAAATTGTTTCTAAATCCAAATTTATTCAAATCAGATCAGGATTGAGATCGAGAACTGTCGGTGAAATAACTGAGCGCAAGGCCAAGATTTGAGAACAATTGGCGCAATGTAAATTTCTCTATGGTGTGAACAAACTATAACTTCCCAGCGTGACTTTTTCGAGATCAATAGGAGACGGGACCGGTGGGGGGGGCTGGTTTTATTTATCCTTCATGTGGTACTCTAATGAAAGGTCTCAACGAAAGGAATTAATTTCTACCAACCATAGTCCTCCTCGATCCCCTATCGTGATCGAATATATTCCCTTATATCTCTATAGAACGCATTGTCGGAATAGGGTACTCACAAAGGGCACGTGGAACGTCAGGACTAAACATATCTACTGGCGATGTCAACGCTTTCAGTGCAAATACCTGCACAGTGGAGTGTCGGAGGATATTGAATGTATGCCAGGTCGCCTTTAAATGTTATGTGTAAAGAGCCTCCTCCCCATTAATCATCTATCAAGAAAGTAAACATCGATAGCATGCTACTACCTTACAACCCAATCATTTACTAAGCTATTCCGGTTTTTAAAAAATGCGCTTGATCTGCACAAGAGTTGTGCGCAATTTGTACATGTTTATTCAATGGAAGACAGCTCATAGCTGAAATTATAAGCTGCGCAACGGAACTGAATGAAGAATTGAAGATGAAGGGATACCCTGATATCGTTTTTACCAATACTTGGATGGAATCATACACACTTTAATTCAAATTAAAGACAAGATGAATAATCGATAAATTGCCACCTTGCGCGTTCCTGCTCGCTGAAAGAATGGTCAAATTCATTTTAATAGGCCAATCCATCATCTCGGCTATTCTCATTGCGCTCTCACTGAAAACAATGATAATTCTTAACATTGTGACTACTTCCATGTGTAGTAACACAGCTCTGTTGTGCCAATTTCTGAAGATCACGGTACACTAAAGATCAAACTACACTGATCTTTGGTTGTGCACGTACTTTTTTCGCTGCATTGAACGATGTTAAATAAATCGCCACTTTTTAGCGAGGTAAAAATAAAATAAATAACGTTAAATTGTTGTCATAATAATCACGTTTCAATAATGCCATTAGACGATGTGTCTGAAATGGTAGAATTGCCAACGTTACATTTATTTTTATTTATAGCCTTTATTTTTGAGTGGGCGGGGTTTCAACCAAGGCTGCTCTACCAACCCAACCCACTATACATTTACAAATTATTCATGCCCGAACCCGGATTCGAACCAGGGACCTTAAAATAAAAAATATTTTGTTTAAATTACTTTGAATATAATGCAGGCGCAAATTGTGCTAAAGATTTGATCTTTTGGGTAATTTTACAAGCAAAATTGCGGAACAACACCGAACTGTTGGTGAAACTGTTAGTCAAATACAATCCGATCAGTTACCTTTTGGGGATATCTTAAAAGTAAAATTTGAAGACTATGGTGATATTAACATTCCAGAAGAAAATGCGCATTTTTGGGGAACAATTTAAATACTGGTGAAGATTGTAGTGCCTTACTCCACCAACCAAGCACACCTAACTACTAATCAAATTCAATAATCTGCCAAGGCTGGTGGCTTATTTGAAAGTTTCAGCATTGAATAAGCACCTGTATTCGATGGTTTCAGGTATAATTTTCCCGAGAAGCTGAGGGGAGATTGCACAACTGAATTTTAGGTCTTCAAAATTCCTTCAAGTTGCTAAGTACTGTAGCGTGGCAATTAATCGCTCTCTACTGGTAACTGCCTCATGTGGGTATCATTCCTCTCAATAACTGGGCGAACATATTTTAATAAAGTTTCAAATCTCTCATTGTCCATGCGCAAAAAAATGTGCAAATCATGAGGCGTTTCCAAATCTTTTAAAGGTCCCATTCACAAGCGGATATGTACGGCGGACATGTACGCGGGACAGATCCGTATCAATTCGTATGTGTGTATCCGCGTGTTCGGCGTACATATCTTGCTCGCCATCCGTCGATCAGGACGACGAGCACGGACAGCAAATACTGGTATAGATTGTAGGGCTTACTCCACCAACCAAGCACACCTAACTATTAATGAAATAATTTTATGCCATTTCCGAGCATATTCTGCCAAAGTGCCAAGGCTTATTTGAAAGTTTCAGGTATAATTTTTCCGAGAAACTGTTAGATTGCACAACTGAATTTTAGGTCTCCAAAATTCCTTCAAGTTGCTAAGTAATGTAGCGTGGCAATTAATCGCTCTCTACCTACTGGTAACTGCCTCATGTGGTTATCATTCCTCTCAATAGCTGGGCGAATATTTTAATAAAAATTTAAATGTCTCATTGTCCATGCGCAAAAAATTGTGCAAATCATTAAACTCTCTCGTTTCCAATTCTCTAAGTAAACTCATATGAGAGTACTTTTTTCGTTTCAGGAACCACTGCTTTGACCACAGTCTCTTTTTTTTCGTATCTTCAAATAATAATATTGTCAGTTTCTCCCCTGGTTTCTCCTTATGATCCATACCAATTACCACAGCACTCAAAAGAACACAACCCAGAGCTAGTACTACACTGAAATAGCGACAGAACGCCGCCTGCTTGTCTATTGAGATTTGTCCGTGATCTGTGTACAGTCATATCCGCCTGTGTGTAGCTCAGCACGGATCTGCCCGCCGTACAGTTCCGCCGTACATATCCGCATGTGAATGGGGCCCTTTAGCACCACAGTCCAGCTTTAACTGAACGGTGCCACACGGGCCGTATTATATATTTATATATAGGTAGGTATATATGTAAGCGGAACTTCGTGAAACATGAAAACATCACGTTTTATTACGGCTCGCTAAGGCAGCTTTATTATACCAAGGGGTGCGCGAAGGAGCGCGGCCCACATATGAGAACTTCGTACGCGACATTCAACAGAGCCGGTCGAGAATTAGAGGAATGTATCGAGCCATTACGTTCAATAAACGCCCATTGCAAGTTATTGTGTTTAATTAAGGGGTGTAATACCCCTAATCCTTTATAATGTTAGCTCAATTGTAATTTATTTTCAAGATGGCTGTATTATGTATAAAAAAACTAAATTGGCGTACAACTTTATTAAAACTATTAAATATAACTATTATCGCAAATGTTACCTACAACTGATTTCTACGGCGGCCTCAGAGGATCTGTTCCTTTTCGGCAATTTCCGAACACATATGGTCAAGTTTACCCTCTGCGGCCAATACAAAGAAATGCAACGCTACAAATCACATATTACTTAATTTACGCCCAACTTCTTTGACGGGATTTCGCCGCTGTCCCACAAAGCAGCTGGTCGAACTTAAAATTATAACAATAATGTTAGTGAATCTTTTACATATATCTATGGTTACAGCCTTATCGCGGACATAAGAAGGCAGTGCTGTACATCCTCGCGGCACGAGTAACGTCGTATACATTACTACTTAGATGTGATGTTAACAACAACGTATTTGTAATTTTTTTTCTTACTGGTTGTCCACACGTCCCGTATAGACACACAGCTAAGCGCTACAATATCTACCTACCACTTATTGTTTACACCTTAGTTAGAATATGTTACAGGTTACACACATACATCTTTACGTCGTTACACAATTTTTTTTTTATTACAATCACACAATGCGAACAGATGTTTGTGGGTACACTGAAAATAAGATAATAAAAGAAAAGGTTATCTGAAAAAGTGGTTAACCCGATCCGCTGTACGTATAAAAAACATTGCGTGCTTCGCATGGTATACTGCCATAGATACTTACTGGTCTGTTCTATTGCCATCTCCTTCTGGAATCAGCGAATAAACAGTGCCCTTGACAATGGTTCGAAAGCTGTATTTAAACCTTAGGGCTTGGATCATACATTCTACATGGATTGCTACAATTGCAACGAAAACAAGGTCAAGGAAATCGGATGCTGAGCAGCGGAGCGGGACCGTATCGGTCGCCGCTGCTACCATTTATGCTTGTTGGTGTGCGTGTGTTCTTGTCCACTTCCACGGAACGTTCTTGTCCACAGAAGTCGATGCAAGCATTCAGCAACGCTTTATCTTTTAGGAATTCGTGGTAGAAATTTAACAATCCCAGAAATGATTGTAATTCCCTTTTGCAAGATGGTATAGGCGCATTTTTAATGTATTGAACTTTGTCAACCGTAGGACGTACTCACGGTCCGGGACGTACTCCCTTTGTGTTGATGAATGAAATTCCTGCCAAACGATTGTTAATGAAACGTTGAAAGATCTGCGGTGCCACCTTGATTCCGAAACAAAGTCTGTGGACCGTATAGGTACCTCTCTGAGTGATTATGGTCTGTAACTTTGCTGAATCCTCATCAACCTTTAATTGTTGATATACCTGAGCCATATCCAATTTTGCGAATACCTTAGCTCCATTCAACGCAGTTAAGATTTTTTGAGGAGACGTCATCGGGCATGGATCATCCTCAAGAGCCCGATTAAGTGTACATTTATAGTCGGCGCAAATCCTAATAGTTCCATCTCCCTTTACTACCGGCACTATTGGTGTCGCCCATGTAGGGTTATCACACGGTTTCAGAATTCCCCGTCCTATTAGTCTTTCAATGGGGTCATCCCGCCTTCATTTTTTATTTCTGATCCACAAAGTACATTAAAAATAAAAAGACCCGTGTGTCCTCAATTTTTATTTGCGAGTAAAATAAACCCAAAATAAATTATTGAAAAGCTGTGTTTTTAGTCCAAATTTGAAACGCTTCAGACTAAATACGTCACAAACCTACAACCAATCACGTAGAAGTGAGCTGGCAACCTTACGCGAGGGTCTGACGTTTGTCACATTTGACGTTTTGAGAGGGATGTTTAACTGCATCTAGCACGAAAGTGACAAGTGCCTGTGACAGATGACGCAATTTATAAATGCCATTCTCCTGCAATATTGCCAAGTCGTTATGTCATCTGAATGGTTCTAGGAGCTGATTGGTCGGGCTTATTACGTCACAGAGCCCGCCACAATCATATCGTTTTGAATAAACCTTTAAAACCGCACATGTTCATTATTTTTTTTCTAATCAGCCTCTATTTTTAAATAAACTTTTACTGTCCAAAAAAATGTTTTATGGTTTCAGGTACACGCTTATTAAATTAGAACTGCGGAATTCAACTATACTGTAAACCCCCATTTCGGCATCAATTTTGGGCTGTAGTGCAAAAAGCCACATTACCCGCCTTTAAACGAATGGATTTACTTGGAGTTTTACTGGTAACCCTCGAAAAGTGGCGAGCCTGTTATTGAACATCTCACTATACTTGTGTAAAACCTGCTCTAGTTTAATGTCCACCACCGATACAGAGTTCATCGACAGTCTAATACCTAACTCTGCGACCCAATTTCGTCCTAATAAACTAATATTATCGCCCTTTGTCACTACCAATGGCAAAGTGTTAACATGTTTATTAAATACTACGCGCACCGAGCATTCGCCCAGAATCCCAATGTCCTTCTATTGCCAGTCCCGTAAAGTTAATCTAGTGTCCTTTAATCGCGGTTTGTTGTGGGGGAATAGTTTTTCAAAACATGATTGTGCCATCACTGTAAAACTAGCACCCGAATCTACTTCAAATTCACATTCCCTGTCATTAACAGATAACAAAACCCGATATGGCACTTCCCCTCGACCAATATTGTGAAGTCCTGGAACAGTATCGTCGTCGGATACATCGCTGTCAGTACTAACATTTGATTTTACGGTATGATTTTACAAAATATTGCCCGCTCTTATTTGCTTTATTGATTTTACCTACCCTTTTATTTCCGCTTGTTATTCGTTATCTTTAGCACGATTCTTCTTCATCAAGCAAAGCACGCTCTAAATGCCCCTTCTTAATTATCTGCGACTAGGTAATATCCCGGGTGTGCGGTGCCTAGCGCGACGCAGCATAGGGATTTCAATAGTAATTTCTTTATAGTCAATTACTAGCTCCCCTAGTAAGTTATTTTAGAGCAAAAGTCTAAATACGATTTTTTTAGAGAAAAAAATACTGCATCTGTTCATACTATTATAAGTTTCCTAAAAAAACAGCGATCACGTTTCATTATTTGCCTTTGACGTATATTAAATTTATACTTGTTTATAAATTAGTTAAAGAACTGCAAGAGCAATAACGTTCAAAATGTCCGTCAAAACCATCAGGAAAACGACAATACATTCAACGTTTTGGCTGCAGTAGCGGAAAATCCGAATATAAATTTAGGAACAAATCCGTTTCAAATCAGTTTTTTTTTCTTTGATTATGTAGGTACTCTGATTCTCTCTGATAAACAAATAGTATCTGATGCAGATGCAGCATACATTCTCTAAAAAAACATTACCCTAAGATGCATTTTATTGCGTCGATTAGTTAAAACAGAATTAAATATGAAAATCGTTCGACGTCAAACAACGATAACTTACATGCGATGCGCTTCTAGTTTGTTGAAAGATTCCAAAGCATCACTGATTTATAAAAATGTAATTTTTTATTTTCTCGATTTCTACGGTTTTGAAAAATGGAAAATTATAACTAATAGTTTTCTCTAAAAAAAACGTATTTTGCTCTAAAATAATTTGGGGAGCTAGTAATTGACTATAAAGAAATTACCATTGAAATCCCTATGCTGCGTTGCGCTAGGCACCGACCTGTATAATGTGAGTATTAGGTACTTTTCGTACTTCCGAGACTAAAGTAACAACTTCACTCCATTATGACAACTACTAAAGTGTCACTTTTTGTCCCGCCGGGATTAAATTTGGACGAAAATCCTGGAAGGATGAAATTACTAACAAGGAAATTTCAGTAGGTTGTTCCACATTTTGTATGCTGCACTACTTCTTAAACGCATCGTACTGCTGCCCATATAGTTTTTTGGATTTCGGTGGTATCAATTCTTTACCTAATTTGGCTGCTTTTTATCAATATCAAATACACCTTTGTCACCCACCACCAAAATTATGACACTAGCAATGACAGTTTCCAAATTATTTTTGTTACCATAGCATAGGGATTGTCGTACCAAGGCTACGTTCCTATGGTAACTTGTTAAGCAGCGATTTTTTGAAAGAACGCGTTTTCTAACTAAGTGTGGTGTCACACTATGCGTTTTTACCGCTCCCGCTAAAACGCTCCTGTTTGACGGGATGATAATATCACACGTTATTAAATGGTACCAGTCACATATATGCGTTTTCGCCGCACCAACCGGATGCAACCGCGTCCTGCTGCCGCTGCGCAGGATGACATGACAGCCCCAATGACATGAAACCACGTGTTGTTGCACGTTGGTTGTCATCCAGTTGTCACACTGAGCGTTGCAACCGGGTGTTTTGTTAGGTTTACAATGTTTGATGTCGGTTTATTCATCGAGTGCGTGCATGCAAAAACTGCACTGTGGGAAAAACAATCTAAAGAGTATGTAGACAAAAGCTGTAGGGAGAAATCATGGGTAGAAATTGAATTTTTGGACATTCGGTAATATACAAAAAATTTTTTCTTGTTCATTCGAATTTTTTCATAAAACTTCGCGAACCTATTAGTAGATTCTCGTCCGGAATTAAAAGGATCAATCTAATATTGACAATATATCTGCTTTCGCAATAGCCCCTCCGCCTCAAGCGCACAAACCATCTTTAACAATAATTGAGACATGACACTACTTAGACTGCCAAAATATAGCAAAAACGCATCCCGTTAAACCGGAATAGTGTGACAAGTAAATCTCATCCTGTCAAACCGCATCCGTTTTAGCGGGAGCGGTAAAAACGCATAGTGTGACACCATTCCGTAAAACTTCAATACGCATAAATTTTCCGGGATTTAGCTGGGTATAACTTTTGTGATACTGCTTCTACTAACTCAGGTGGGGTTAGAGAAAATTCGAAATCAGACATTTTTCAACTTTATATCATTCAAAATAACTACTAAACAATCATTAGATTCGCAATTTTTACATGAAATCACAAAACTGAATTGACAGATATTTGACAACAGGTTTCCTTAGCAACGCACCTCAAATTGTCGATGGAAGTACAACAGCCAGAGACTTGCTATAACTAGACTGCGCTTAACGTATCTAAGGTGTTGTCGACACAGTATGCAACACACAATGCACCGCGGGGCAAAAATCGCTGAGATGATATGCAATATAATGAAATAAGCTGTTATTTTAGATGTTCCGTTCATTAATCATTCTCGTGATTAGCTCGAATTAGTGAACAGATAAATTTCTGTTGAGAATAAACCAATAAACTTAGGTTAACTTGTGCCTATCAACATGTACTCTGTCGATAAATTTTTAAATAATATGCTGATTTTCAACGGATAAAGGTTTAAAGGGCCAATGGATCAGAGCCATTCGAAGCGAAAAATTTACTCCCACCATAGTGCATTTGCGGGGAATGAAGCCGATTTTAGAAAGGTACCTACAAAGGTGTTAAACAATAATGCAATACCGAGCGTTTTCGACTTTCCCATTCACTTAAAATAACGTAGAACTATTATTCGACATCCTTTACCAGCAAGACAACGGCAATACCTATTTGCCTATTAGGTATCGACGTAACTAAGTACTTAATGGTACTAAGTATATTTCAGGTTTTGTTACAAGAAAAATAGCTTAGTCTGTTAAATGTTCCATATGTACAGATGCGACATTCGCATCAGAGAATCATTCAAAGCTTTTAACTAGAAAAAATCGTGGAGGATTGTTGCACGTATCAAGCGATGCATTAAAAATTGCCAAATTGCTGAAAATGTGTTCAGGTTTTTCATTCAATCCACACCACACCGCGTTGTAAACAAAATGGTTATCAGCAGTCTAAGAAAAATAAATAACAGTTACAGCCCATTTGGGTTTTTGGATAACCATATATTGAATCAAAATCCGCTAAATAATCATATCTTACTACTTACATCTTTAGTTTTAAGAGTATATTTTCCCATACGTGTTCACCACCAAAATACACATATAAATCAAATTAGGACTAGAGTAAGGCAGTTATATACCAATTTAGTTCAAATAAAATACCAATAAATTCGATTAAAACAGTTAACAGCTATATGTTATGTTTTTTTGCTACTAAAATTTAGAATAAATGGCTAAAGCCAGAGACTTGCTATAACTAGACTGCGCCTAACGTATCTAAGGTGTTGTCGACACAGTATGCAACACACAATGCACCGCGGGGCTAAAATCGCTGAGATGATATGCAATATAATGAAATAAGCTGTTATTTTAGATGTTCCGTTCATTAATCATTCTCGTGATTAGCTCGAATTAGTGAACAGATAAATTTCTGTTGAGAATAAACCAATAAACTTAGGTTAGCTTGTGCCTATCAACATGTACTCTGTCGATAAATTTTGAAATAATATGCTGATTTTCAACGGATAAAAGTTTAAAGGGCCAATGGATCAGAGCCATTCGAAGAGAAAAATTTACTCTCACCATAGTGCATTTGCGGGGAATGAAGCCGATTTTAGAAAGGTACCTACGAAGGTGTTAAACAATAATGCAATACCGAGCGTTTTCGACTTTCCCATCCACTTAAAATACCGTAGAACTATTATTCCACATCCTTTACCAGCAAGACAACGGCAATACCTATTTGCCTATTAGGTATAGACGTAACTAAGTACTTACTGGTACTAAGTATATTTCAGGTTTTGTTACAAGAAAAATAGCCAAGTCTGTTAAATGTTCCATATGTGCAGATGCGATATTCGCATCAGAGAGTCATTCAAAGCTTTTAACTAGAAAAAATCGTGGAGGATTGTTGCTCGTATCAAGCGATGCATTAAAAATTTGCCAAATTGCTGAAAGTGTGTTTAGGTTTTTCATTTAATCCACACCACAACGCGTTGTAAACAA
Source organism: Photinus pyralis (assembly GCF_008802855.1). NCBI lineage: Eukaryota > Metazoa > Arthropoda > Insecta > Coleoptera > Lampyridae > Photinus > Photinus pyralis. The sequence goes on along the minus strand of NW_022170403.1, from coordinate 12,947,402 downwards.
AATGGTTATCAGCAGTCTAAGAAAAATAAATAACAGCTACAGCCCATTTGGGTTTTTGGATAGGCATATATTGAATCAAAATCAGCTAAATAATTATATCTTACTACTTACATCTTTAGTTTTAAGAGTATATTTTCCCATACGTGTTCACCACCAAAATACACATATAAATCAAATTAGGACTAGAGTAAGGCAGTTATATACCAATTTAGTTCAAATAAATACCAATAAATTCGATTAAAACAGTTAACAGCTATATGTTATCTTTTTTTGCTACTAAATTTAGGATAAACATGGCTAAAGCAAGCTACAGAACGCACGTCTGCCCCGCGATGAACAGTTGGTTGCCTATCCTATCTTGACAACAGGCGTTTATAGTAAAATCTACGTTACGCGCGGTCTAGTTATAACAAGTCTCTGACAACAGCATACCAATTAAAACTTCAAATCGCTCATTTTCCGACTTTAATATATCGTGTTCTCCGTCACAGAAAAAAATAGTGTACATTATTGTATGGAAAATATTAAATTTTAACTCTCGAGCTAAAATCTAATCCTTTTTTCCCTTGTATAATAAATAACTATTATTGTTTATTCATAAGTAAACAATGGTAATACCTACTGATGATATCAATGGTTGCATAGGGATATGGTTAATTGACTTAAAATAGTGAAGAAGTTCACGGGTCATCTTATAGATAGCACATGTTACATTTTTTCAAATGATAACTGGAATAAACCAGACTTATTGAGAAAACTTCGGAATTGAGAAGTTTTATCCATGGACCATGCGATAATAATAATCTCGTATACCTACCTAAATTAGTAACTGGTATGTGTAACAACTTGATTACAAAACCATACTTCAAGTTGACGCACGTAAATAGAGGACAGACGAATTGTTTAAGAATAAACCGATAATACAACGAAATATCGAAGGATCCTCAGTATTACAATGACTTTTAGAGACTATTTATTTTAATCTTACAAAATACATTTTATAGTGGGCATTCAGATAATGCTCTTAATCGTATTCCCTAATGATCTTGGTACATGAATAACGATTTTGACATGTTTTGATCAAAATCCATGTGGTCGCCAAAAATAGATGAAATTCATGTTTTGGTCATTGAAATAATGCTCTTGGTTTTTTTCCCAACGATCTTGGTGCATATAAATAACGATTTTGACATGTTTTAATCAAAATTCATGTGGTCTCCAAAAATGCATCAAATTTATGTCTTTGGCATTGAGATTATGCTCTTAGTTCTTTCCCAACGATCTTGGTACATAAATAACGATTTTGACATGTTTTGATCAAAATCCATGTTGCCTCGGAAGAAGAGTTTAACATCTCTGAGTCATACACACACGGATATCATATGTGTATGTGATGTGCTCTTTTACCATCGAGATAATGCATTTGAAAGCGGGCATTAGAGTCATAGGGAATACCGAATAATCTAGCGAAAGTCCGAACTCGATACATGACCTATAATAGGGAATGAAATATGTTGATTTCTATTATATTGAGCTCGCAGTTTTTCCTGTTCCCGATTCACTCGAAGTCCTATAACTTTTGTTTCTATTGAACCAGCTTCCTGAAAATCAATCCTTAATGTCCAAAGTACCCGCACACCAAATTTCAACACAATCGGCCAGTTTTAAAAAGAGTAAAAGAGCACACACGGACGGACGGACAGACGGACGGACGACAATACAAAACTATCTCTGAGGATCCTTAATAAATACAGAAGTGAGGGATAGCAGCAATCTTACAAATGTTGACAAGGTCACTCTGACCAGTAACAATGTTAAGAGTTATGAATTCTCCACACGACAAAAGACACAATAAATCCAGGCAAATTCGCTTTCCGCCAACCAACCAAAATGATGACGGACGGACGGACCCACGGGCGGGCGCAAAAAGTGGCTACAATAACACATTTCTTATTTTTGTGGAAATGCGCTAAGACTTTGGCTCTGCGTACGCGCAATCCATTTTATGTTGTAAGAAGTCTCTTCTGTTAAAATTTCAGAATATGAAAGAACCTCGGAAAGAACTGACGCGTTCGGACTGCTTGGACCCGTGCCGCCGCACCCACGATGTCGGGATGACGTCACATGTTCTGTCTTTCAAACTTTCATCGTTAATAATTTGAAAACTACTCATCGTAGAAAACTCCGGTTTGAAATTTTGTTCTTAGATTTTCTTCTACAATTTTTTTTATTTTGGGTATACTACCCCTTTAAGATACGCGTTTTGACAAAATGATGATTCATGCAGAATACATTTTAGGTTACTTCTGAAAACTACCTAACTTCATGAATGCCATAGGCGTAAGTATTTTAAATCTACACTCAACACTGCTGCCCAATTTTCCGATGACGAATCTCCGGGTGCAAGTCCTTGGAGCAAAGTATTTGGGCGGTGCCTATTCCGCGCTTCAATTCTACATGGAGGACAAATCTTCCGGTGCTTCCGAGTATGAATTTTGCTGAGGCGAACGGGTTGGAATTTACAAACTCAAGTTTTCCGGGGCGAATTTGCCACACACGATTGGTATTGAAAGTAGTAAAATCTTTCCCAACCAATATGCAAGATGTTGGAATTTGAAATTATATCTGCGACAGGCTAATGCCCGCTAATCCATCTACGCTCAAATGTGAAGTATTCGTAGAACAAGTAAAGAGTAATGATAGTTTATTGGAATACTTTATTATTTAAGAAAACGGAAAATGCATGTTTGTAAACATTTAAAACGTTATAATAGTTATTTATGTCTTACTAACCTATAATAGCACATTTTATATCTGTGATACGCGGGCATAAAGTACCACTTTATGCCCTAGCTAGGGCATTAAGTATCACCATAGTAACTCATTTATACTTAATGACAAAACGAACAAATATTTGCTGGTCATTGAAAATTAGAAACGTCAATTATTAATTGTCATTACCTACTAAATCACAAGATTGACCTTATTTCGAATAGTTTCTGGAACTTCTTGCTCATTCACGATAAATTGAATTATTTAAAATTACGTTTGACGTTTGGATGGTTTCAATCACATTAACAAATTCGAAGCACGCATACTCGATCAAACATAATGAATTATTTTGTAAACGAATTTTGACGAAGAAAACTATCGGGCGATCAAAAATGAGTGACTGTCGAGTCGCCTTTGAAAGTTGAAGTTAAGTACGATTTCCCATGTAAACAAAAATTCCAAAGGTGATTCGACGGTCACTCATTTTTGATCGCAATGTATTTGTAAAACATAAAATTGTGTATGTACCACGGGCATAAACTGATGTTTATACTCTCGGGCGACTAAAAAGCTCTCGGGCCGTCGCCCTCGAGAATATAAACATCACTATTATGCCCTTAATACATAAATAACTATTATGCATCAAGGGCATTAAGGCGATATTTATGCCGAGGGCGACAGAGCCCGAGGGCCTCCGGCCCGAGGGATTGTAAGTCGCCCGAGGGTTAAATATTGAGTAATGCCTGAGGTGCATACAACATTTTATTTTTCATCATTCCAAAGAATGCATTTCCAATATACAAATGTCATGATTATTGTTTGCCCAACATTAAAGTGCTCCATACGAATCAAGTTGCATCTTTTTTATGACATAATATAACTCCGTCAATCAATTTGACAGGCCATTTGAGGGCATAATGAGATGACAATCCATTATGCCCTCTCATTATGCCCTTGCGGGCGTAATAGACTGCTTCATATATCACATATGACAGATATAATTGACATATAATAGGCAAATGAAAAATAAAAGTTTATACAAACTCGTATAGGATATGGAAGTAGTGAATTTACATATCCTATCCGATTTCGTGATTGTGATCAATTATGTGTAATGTGAACATTGCACTATCCTCATTTCCATTTTCAAAACATTGGAACCAAGTAATAAAGGGAATTTTGGATACAAACAAAAAATAATGAAAAGTATGAAATATTTTACGATTTTTTTGGATCTTGGTAATTCCGTTGGACAATCCAGTTTGATTTTGTAACTTTTGAATAATCTTTGATCCAGTTAACTGCATCTACTTCGCAAAATTCGGGTCTAAATTTTGTTCGCAGTTCTACATTTTTCTATTTGCGTCTTCTTTACTGCACTTCTTTTATAACTTGACACTGTTTATCAAATATGCTATATGCCGCTAGCAAATCACGAAATCGGATAGGATATGTAAAAACATTCACTGCTTCCATATCCTATAAGAGTTCGTGCAACCGATCACCATCTTGTATAGGGAACGGAAATTTGCTATCGGGACGTGTATACCCACAGCGAAGTACATCAATGCTCGCATTAGTTGTCTGTAAGGATTTTCCTCTTCGGTATTTTTCTCCTTCGATTTTAAGAGTTGCCATCCACGAGCCATAGACGTGTCATTTGGTTTGCAATTTAACATGTCGAACTTGTGTAATAGTTCTTGTATATAACCGCTCTGAGAAAGTTGAATGTGATTCGCTTGCTGCTGTATTTCAATTCCCAGGCAGTACCTTGCAAGTCCCAGCGTTTTTTAGGTTGATGCAACGATTTCTTCATCAAGGGTTTCCATAAATTTGTGTGAGAGTTAATTTTTAGGCTATTATCCCTCAGGTGGCAGAATGTTTTTTTATTTAATGGTATAGGTATTATAGCAATGCAATGCAACTGACACCATCGTAGTATAGGTATGCAATCTGATGTAGAATATGAGGTGCACGTTTGAAGTTCTTGGTAACTTTCTCGTGAAATAAAATCTGGTAGATTCCGTGACGCTGACGTTATGGAATCGTCATACTTTTATCGACTTGCTAGGTCAACAACAGAAAGAAACCGGGTTCATAAAACTCGCTAATCTATCACATAAGTAAATTTCCTCATTGTGCTCCAATTCTATGTCATAGATATCATTCGACAACAAAATCATTTATTATGCTATTTTCTTTCGCAACTATAAAATAGAAATTTGTATATTCCACTTTCATGGGAATCATTCCACTGGCGTCATTTGGTTGTACACTACCTACTAATGATAAATAGTTTTCGAATATAAAGGTTTACTTTTGATAGAATTAATTATTTAGTATAATGCAGGATTATAAATTATTCTAAAAATAAGCGAACAATTAATGAGCACGAGACTGAATCTGATATGATTACTCGTTTGAAAAATTTCCAAGTACCTACCTACATAGCACGTCATAACATCATTTTCATAATCCTGTAGTGTAGATACTTTGGTCATTAGTGGATTGCTTGTTCTTTTCTACATTTCTTCAGTTTGTTGCGCACCATCGATCATGATACCTATTGATAATCTTCCTCTTCTTCCTTTGAATTTCCTGGAGAAGTTTTATGTGTTGTGGTTGTGGTGATAGTCATTTGGGTATTCTCTGGCACAGCTTTTTCCTTCCATAAAATAATCTTTTTTGGTTCGATCTTCTTCTCGAAGACGGCATCGCACATCTTTTTGGTGCATTTTTAAGAATTAGAAAAAATGTGCTATTTTTACGTTTTGTCTGTTCGTCCATCCGTCCGTCCGGACTCACTTCTGCTGTTTCGAACTACTTCTAGGGGAATGGAATGGTCCTAGAGTCCTGGAATTGTTTGCAGTATAAGCCTATACCTTGAAGGTGTGCCAGACGGCTATCAAATTTCGCTGTCTAAAAGGGGAGCCCTCCCCCCACGAATTATTTCCTGAGATGCTGTTTTTGAAAGTGAAACGTCTAATGAAAGGTCTCATCGAAATAAATTGGTTTGTACAAAAACTATAAGTTTCCCGTGCGACTCTTTTTCGAGAAGAGGGAGCGACGGGGCTGAAGGGGGGGGGGTGAAAAATTAATTTTATCTCTCATTGTATTCTAATTACCTAAAGGTCTCAACGAAAGGAACCGTTTTCTACCAACTACTGCCCTTATTTCTGTCCTCTTATCAAACTACGAGGTAGAGGGGGAGGGGGGGAGTGGAACTAGTTTTATCCTTCATGGTACTCTACTGAAAGGTTTCAACGAGAGGAATTAATTTCTACCAACCATAGCCCTCCTCCTCGACTTCTTATCGTGATCGGGTATATTCCCTTATAACCTCAAGAATGGATTGTGGGAAGAGGGTACCACAAAGGGCGATTGACTATTGAGACGTCTGCAAGAAATATATCCATTGGTGATGTCAAAACAAAAGCTATTTCGGTTTAAAAAATGTGCTTTATCTGCACAAGAGTTGTGCACAATTTATATTTGTAGCTGGAACGGCATCGATAACCAAAATCGCGTGCCGCCTGGGCCCTTTCGCACGATCCGTTTTTTTAGGGGACCGGTAAACTGACGGACCGGTGAAATCACCGGACGCAAAACGGATAATCCTTCACACGTTTTCGGTGAATTTGTTTTCAAATCTAGTTGAACAGTTGTAATCAGCCGTTGAGGGCATCCATAAATAAATTATGTGCATATGTATCAAATTTCATTTAAATAGTGAGTTGGATTGTCTATCTGCTCAAATTAACATGCATGCAGGTGATCATAAATTACCAATTCAAAGATCTGCAAATAATTGCGATTTATCAAAATCCACTTGGCCTCAGAAAAATAATTTAACATCTTGGAATCACACACATGCGGTTATCAAATGTGCACGTGATGTACTCCTTCAGGATCAAGATAATGCGTTTGCAAGCTTTTACAACTCCAAATTCATGTGTAAAGAATAATTTTGGGTACATTTTGCTCTAAAACTTTTGACCTAGACCACATAGAAGAGTATATTGAATTGTTACACTTCTAAGAGTCATAGGGAATAATCTAGCGAAAGTCCGAACTCGATACATGACCTAGGGAATGAAATAAGTTGATTTCTATTATATTGAGCCCGCAGTTTTTCCTGTTCCCGATTCACTCGAAGTCGTATAACTTTTGTTTCTGTTGAACCAGCTTCCTGAAAATCAATAACGTCCGTCCTTAATATCCAAAGTACCCGTACACCAAATTTCAACACAATCGGCCACTTTTAAAAAGAGTTAGAGCGCACACGGACGGACGGCAGACGACAATACAAAACTATAAGAGATCTGAGGATTCTTAATAAATAACCGCGAATTCGGCTTCCGGTTTCACAAACGAAACTTTTTCAATCTTTAAACTCACATTGAACGAAAACTTTCAATGCTGGCTGTGGCTTCAAATGAGTACTAACTGGCCATAAATCAACGATGGAATTTGCAAGGAGCGAAATAAATTCTCCAACAAAACGTAACTCGATGCTGAACGTAGCAAAAAGCTGATTTAAAATTTTCCACGAGATGTAACTCTGCTCTGATTGTGGCTAAAAGCCTATTTTCAATGAAACGTAATTCTTCGTTGACTGTGGCTAAAAGCGACGCTTTTCTTGTTAACGTCCTATTTACGGCGAAACCCTTCTTCCGAAAATCAAAATTATATCAACTCATCATACACAGTTGACAACAAAGACTATCCCCTCAACGTACTTTAATAGACCAAAAAGTAGCGGTCGAATAATTTTTATAAGTCAATTTGTTATCAGACATTAAGAGATAAATCCAAACTTAAATTCTAGGAAAAATAAAATTTCATCTCTTTTAACTGCACAGAAAAAACGATAAATCACATCCACCTGTCAATTAAATTAAGCATTTACAATTGATAAAATATAAAGGCCCAGCAACACCCAGAAATTCTACGTTAAATTAAATAAAAATGTAAACAAAAACAACCTTGACCGATTTCTCTTATGACATTTATGACACAATAATCCCTATGCCGTTACATAGACCAACGACAAAGTAATAAAATGTAACTACTTACGAATGTTAATTACACAAAAAAAGGGACCGCCCTTGTCCATCTTAATTAAGATTTCCTAAAAATTTCTTCCTGCCAGACGAAATAAACACAGCAACATCTAAATACCAAATTTCATTAAATCCCGAAATTTTGTCCCCTGTCTCTTGGGGGGGATTTGCTAATTGGATTTATTGCGTAATTTTTGATAAAGTAAAATAGGTACCTATAAAAGGCATTGAAAATAATAAGCATATGATACGATTAACTAATGATCACTTTTATTTGAATAAATCTAGGAATAAATCATGCTTTCGGAATAATATAAAAAAAGAAGTATACGCCAGTCTCGTGTAAGGTCGAGATATCATTTTAACAATAATAAACATGTATCTATTTCAGATTATCGGGGCTCATAAGTTTGATTGACTTCATCAATCAATGCTGATGCAAGAACACCCCACTTTAAATTCAACGTTTTAATCAAACCCAACCGGACTTATATAAGTATAGGTAATCAAACTTCACAAGTGCTTAGTTTGGTGTACCTTTGAGTCGATACCAAATACGTGATACGTTTTGTGTAATTTGTGACAAGTAGAAATGGGGGCCGGAAGTGCGACAACAACCAGCAACAGATCGTTAAATTTTGGAGCGGGTCCTGCAAAATTACCTTTGGAGGTATGTAGGGTTACAAAAGTCATGAGCGCCTTTATTTGATATTGTGTCAATTTCTTATATATGGGGTTTTGCAAGAGTTTAAACGTCGGATATACCTACCGGTCTCACGCGTTAGGCCAAAGTCCTGAATCCATTTTTCTAAAAGAAATAAAAAATATAAATTTAATTATTTTTTATGAGCTTAACTCTTAGACATTTTCTGGCATTATTGAATGATTTCAAATTGATGCAAACAAGCTAAACGTCATTTGCTCATTCGAGATGATATTTAATCTAGTGGGACCTTTGTATGTTTATCTAAATTAAAAATTAATTAAACACACTCTTTTATCTGGCGCGTTCACGGACAGGCACGGATTGTGCTATCGTGACATTCAAAATGTAGAGCATTTACAAAATCTTACCATAGACGCTTATCTTATTATGTTAAATGTTGTGTTGTATCTAAAACAGTCTTTCGAGATCGGAAATATTAACTATTGTTTAAAAAAGTAGATCTGATACTGATCACATTGTGCATGCATTAGTTGCCTTTCTTTATGCACTGCACCTTTCTTGGTTTGGCTTAGGGCGTCACTTGTACTTTATATCTCGTTTCACTAGTTAATACACATATTACGTTGGTATTTTATGAACAAAAACTTCTTCAACAGGTTTTGGAGGAAGTGCAAAATGAGCTATTATCCTACGAGGGGTCAGGAATGAGCATAATGGAGATGAGTCATAGATCTAAAGAATATGGGAAAATAAACAGGGACGCTCAAACTGCTGTTCGGGAGCTACTGTACGTTGCGTTTATATCAACTGACGATCAATTCACAACTTCTAATTTTTAGAAATGTACCGGACAATTACAAAATACTGTTCATTCAAGGTGGGGGTACCGGTGCGTTCGCCGCCGTCGCTATGAATTTGTTAAATAGAACCGGAACGGCCGATTACTGCGTTACGGGTAAATTAACTGCAGAGTGATCAATTGGACACTTCTTTTCATCTTATAGGAACTTGGTCATCGAAAGCTGCTAAAGAAGCGGAGAAGTATGGCGAGGTTAGACTAGCATTTCCTGTTCCAAAAAAATTAGGAAAGATTCCAGATCAATCGACTTGGACTTTAAATCCTGACGCTTCTTACGTCTATTATTGCGCAAACGAAACGGTCGACGGTAAGCTATTTCAAAATTTAAAGGGATCTTATAAAGAGCGATTTTCAGGTGTCCAGTTTCACTTTATCCCAGAAACGAATGGAGTTCCTCTTGTAACGGACATGTCGTCGTGTATTATGACAGAACAAGTAGATGTTTCCAAGGTATTCAAATCGCAACGTTAAATGGTTCACATTCACATTACTTTTAGTTTGGATGTATTTTCGGCGGTGCCCAGAAGAACATTGGTCCTGCAGGAGTAACGGTGGTTATTATGAGAGAAGATTTACTAGGAAATCCCATGAAAATATGTCCTTCAGTATTTGACTTCACAAATGTTAACAAAGAAAATTCAATTCATAACACGCCCGCTACCTTTTCGTATGTATCCACCATATAGTTACGTTTAAACTATTAAGTTACCGGAAATATAGGGTATACGTTATGGAGCGCGTTTTCCAATGGATTCAGAGGAATGGGGGCATTATTGCAATGGAAGAGCAGGCAATCGCAAAGAGTAGTCTGTTATATAGTACAATTGAAAACTCCAATAATTTCTATAGTTGCCCCATTGATAGAATTGCTCGCAGCAAAATGAACATTCCCTTTAGAGTAGGGGGTGAAAATGGTGATGAGAGGTTAGAAAAACTATTCCTAAAAGAAACAGAGGAATTGAGGATGTTTCAACTCCAAGGCCACAGGTTCTAGATTTGTTACAATTTTAACACTTTTAACTGTTTTTTTTCAGATCGGTAGGTGGAATGCGAGCTTCGCTGTATAATGCTGTTACATACGAAGATGTGCAAACGTTAGTAAATTACATGAAAGAATTTCAACGAAGACATGAGCATATATCGACAATGCAAATTAGAAATAGTTAATTTGGTACGGTTAAGGCAGGTACCTATATTGTTGAATAGTTAAGTAAATTATTACATTTTTAATTAATTTAAGTAAATGGAAATAGATTTAATTAATAAATGATTTATTACAAATTTACATCAATTCTTTATGGATTTGGTAGCTATCGTCCTATATCAACACAGACGAATCTACCCACATACCTACTTCTTTTCAGGAAACTACCAGTAGGTACTTCAATGCCTAGTGCTAGAAAAGTATTAGGTAATTACTTGTAAGTTGTGAGTAGACGTTATTTACTCAAATCATGTATACGGTGGTAGGAACTTCCACAATCCACCCAAAGATCAGCCTCGGTATATGGGATAATCATCCGTTTGTGTCCTTGATTTCAAACGACCGCTTCAGTGGAGCAATCGTCCGTTCCTCCATTTTCTTGCACGCGCTGTAAGCCTTTGCAGGAATTAATTGTCCTATATAAGGCTGAAAATAAGCTGAAATGTTCACAGCACATTCTTCATTACCAAATGAAGCCTGTGATGATTAATCATTAATATACAAAAGATATTTTGAAAATGTTGTTTTTTTTATATAATTGGAAAGGGTAAAATTTTCGTGAACCATCCGGGAAATAGAGACTGAAAATGGACCACTTCCTGCAAAACGAGAAGTATTTCCAATTTTTTTGTCATGAAAGAATGTCTGGTGGTTAAGAATCCAAGTTTCGACCTCCCACCCCTGTGCTTCCCCCGTACCACCCTTAAAACCAAAGAAATTTGGTTGGTTTTTTAGTTTTTTAATCATATATCTTTTTATAGGTTCGCTTTACAAAAGCATATTTTTATTAAAAAATACGTTATTGGTACTTTCAAAGCAAGCAAAAAATATCATAAAGAATAAATTTTTTTCATAAATCAATATTTAAAAGAAAATTCCCTCTTGTATACCCCATCGCTTTACACACTGTATATTTAGAATTCTAAAATTTGTACCTATCTAGATGTTTTAATCAAATTTTATACTTTATCTCTATAATTAAGAGTTTTATGAGAAAATAACTTGAATTTATCGTGGTATAAATACCCCTACCCTGCACCCTTACCAAAGGGGATGTATAATAATTCAACTATCAACCCTTGCTAGTGGGGATATTTGAATCACTGTGAGATTGTAGCGCTTTCTAATGTACGTTTGAAATTAAGAAATTGGCCCGTATGAATAAAAGAAAGCATATGCTTATACTTGCAAATTTCAAAGTAAATACTCGTAACTGCCCCTTCATACTGGCATGTTTAGCATGATTTAGCAGCGCTGCACTGCATCCTGTCCTGCTGCTCAGCAGCGCTGTTAAGTCGCCCAGTGTGAAGGAGCCACGAACTTATAAATTAAGATGGACTGCTAATGCTGAATTGACAAATGACACCTACATGGGGGCAGCCATGATGTGCACTCACTTGGCGCGAATTTCAAATCAACTAATAAACAAGCATTGATCATTAAGCTGGATTCACATGCATACGAAACCCGACGATACTGTAATCCGAAAGGCGTGATTGGCCAACAATTTCGAATTTGCTTGACATTTGAAATTGTTGACCAATCATACGCCTTTCGGATTACAGTATCGTTGTATTTCCTATGCATGTGAATCCAGATTTAACCTCACGTTTTCTAAATAAATTACTGTAACACATGTCACTTTCCAAGGCTGCAATAGTCTCAAAACTTGAGCACTAGGAAAATTCCCCTACAAAATAACTAAAAAGTGCATATCATGGTGTCCATCTTAATTTATAAGTTCGTGGAATGAGCACTTCCGAGTATTTACTTTGAATTTTGCAAGTATAAGCATACGCTCCCTTTTATTCATATGGGCCATTGTCTCACTTCAGTTCAGCTTCATCCTTCCACCCCCCTAAGTCTTTTCTATGACAGTCTCAAATCATGTCTAATCGGACAACTTCGGACAGGCTCGTTTACCCTGAAACTCACATACCCAAGCGATGACCTTGACCATATTGTAGTTACAATTAGCACTCCATATGGGCTATATGGACTATATGGTCTAAGTAGGGTTGTCAGATACCCTATATTTAATATGAGTCTCATATATTATGAAGAAGTTTCCTATCTCATATTGAGAGTTTTAATATGAGACAAAAACTCATATTTTTACCCAATTCTGTTTTGCTATATAATTTTATTCAAAATTCAAACTAACTCTGCATGGTGCATGGTACTTAGCAAAGCAAGGCGCACACGTTTTATCGGATATAGTACGTAGCTCTTGCTCGTCCGTGACGTTCGGAAGGAGTCCGCGCTGATCCCTAATTCATAACTGATTATTTCTGAATTTGAATTTTATGTTCCTAATTCCTATATTATAATAGTCTTTAAACTATGTTTGTTTCTCTTTTCATAATAAAATTTCATATATATTTTTTGAAACTCATTGTACAGAGTTCCCTATATTGAGTTGAAAGAAATCTGGCAACCCAGGGCTAAGTGAATGTCATCAAAGACTATCATCATAGTTCATAAACACATAAAACTCTTTCCTTCTCTAAGGTCATAAAAACAAATATTTTTTCAATTGCGCCAACCCAACAGGGCAACCAACATTAATTATTTATTTTCTTTTTACTAGCAACTTACTTAAACCGTACGTAACTTGGAAAAATTTTCAATTTTTGCGACTATGCGCAAGACTTGTATATTGCTTACGTATACGTACGTAAAAATTACGTTCATGAACACCTTCGTATGTTTCTATAGTTCAACTTTGCGAAATTTTTAAGTTCTATGTATTTCTTACGTATACGTTCACTGTAAACAAGCACTAATATGAAAACTAGATTACATTTGTGCAAATTGCACAAAGTTATTTTGGTTGCATAAAATTAGGTGCGTTTCAGAAGACTTTATCATTTGAAAATAGGCATAAGAAATTCCTATAGGAAATCCCTATGTCTACTTGTAACATGAATATCACTGTTAGCTTTGCTATGTGGGATGTAAACACAAACAGGATTCATTTCCACTATCGGAATTCACGTCCGAGATAAAATATGTCGTACCGGTCATACACAGTATTTCCTATCGTTAGGGTTAAAAATTTGGATGTAAACGTTTCAAAGCCTCGGTGTGGTCAAAATTTCAAATGTGTTGAAAAAAGATACTCAAAGACAGATTAGGAAGGTAAGTAGGTATAGGCAAAGTAAATGATAGTTGTGCTATCGCTAGTTACACCAACTCAGTCACACCGACTTCGACTTTATCGACTTTTGTATAGTAAAAAGGTATAGGTATTCATTTATTTAAAAAAACAGTTTAGTACGAGTATATTCAAACCATAAGTAATTTCGGTTGAGAAAGCAAAAGCGATGCTTATGCTTTCACAAATAAACTATTTTTAATGTAGTACCTACCTATAAATTGGTCCGCTAGACAGTTTAATTATGTTTTAATAGGCTACACAAATTGGGTGTTTATTTGAACGTCAAATCCTAACTGGGTATGGTATCAAATTCAGATGCGTATATTACTTGGATAAAGTTCGTAAACCCAACACCTGGTCTTGCAGCCGCTAATATTACAATGGCGTCTCCTACACGTATAAAACCATTCACTTTTCCCCAGGTAATTCCATACTGCATACGGTCATCTGCATCCCTGCACCAACAGAAGTGTGTTGGTTCTGCGGAAAAATCATGTAGAATTAAAGTTTAGCAAATAAACAATATTCACTTATGTACTGCAAAGGGTCTATCCCGCGATACAAATGCAATTGTCTTGCAACATGTCCCAAGCGAGTAATGGCAATCACGGGACAGCGTGGCCTAAATCTGGTTATAATTTTTGCTGAGCGACCACTCGTCGTTAGAACGACGATGGCGGCTGCATTGCATTTCTGGGATACTTGCACCGCCGATATCGCCAGCGAATAAATGGGTTCCAAAGGAACTACCGCCGTATCGGATAATTCCGAAAATACTTGCTTTTGGTAAACAGCGGCCTCAGCTTCTCGACATATGGAACTTAATTTTGATATTGCTTGAACAGGATCCTCGCCCATTGAGATTTCTCGTGACAGTAAAAAACCGTCGATGCCATCTATAACAGCATTAGCGATATCACAAATTTCTGAGCTCGATGGTTGCGCTCCGGATGTTATCAATGATTCCAAAATCTGTGATGAACATATTACTGGTTTACCTACCTGCAAAAAAATGGTACATTTATACATTTTGAAAGTATGCGTGGCCAATGCCAAATAGAAATCTGGACGATAACACCATAACACCATTGCGATCGTAAGAGGCTAGATCAAGATGATGGATGGTAATATAAGAACGGGCTAAATTCATTAAAAAAAGGCATATATGGCAGAGGAAATTAAAAACAAGCGGTTTATGCTGCCATTGTTTGGTGGGTCAAACCGTAGCCGACCGGTCCTTCACCTCGTGGAAATTTTACATGCATATTGTGCTCGAGCCTCGAGGAGTGCGAACTATTGGTGTTCGTGAAAAAAGCGGCTTGTTCGATGGAGCGGATATAATACAGTAGAGGTGAAGCATGAAAAACAAGTGGAAGGTGATAAACGAGCGAAGAAAGAGAGAAAATGGAAATCGTTGTTGATCTTTCGTATATATATAGGTAGGGACATAGAATTACCAAGTGATTATAATTCTATGGGTAGGGACATGACTCACAGTACTTATACCGGGTGGTGACTTGAACAACGCACCATATGAATTTCAATAGCATTTTTTTCATTTCCGATTATTGGCTTCCTTAATTATTTTAGAACTAAAGTCGATTTAGGTTTTTTGTAGAGAAAAAAATTACGAATCCGTGCATACTACAGCTTTTAATGTTTTGAACTTTGAAACCAAGAAATTGGATAACTCAAAACTGGCGCTTAGCAGTTTAATCAAACACAGCTCTTACTTAAGGGTACCTCTCACTATACTGCCCTCCTAAGACAAAACGTCGTATCTGCAAAAATATCGATTTTGAGTGAAATGCATATATTATCGTCTGGTAAGCTCAAAAGTCGTATCATCATAATAAGTACGGTATAATTCACTAAAAACTTTTGTTGTATCTGCATTACCTGTATCACTTCCTAAGACTAAAAGTCGTATCTGACATTAACTTAAGCTGAAACGTCGTATCTGCGCAAATACAGGCAGATACGACTTTTGCACAAATTGTTCAATATCCCAAAATTGCAGTTTTGCAGATGCGACTTTTTGTCTTAGGACGGCAGTATAAAAGCGGAACGGATTTTATTTAAAACATAGTTTTAAATGAGAGTGCACACACTTGTCGGAAGAGCAGCGATGGACAGCGCAACTAAGCGGCCTTTTTCTATTTCTTCGCATAAAGCGGAAATTATAAACACATCTTCCTCATCAGATCTATGTGCGTGTAAGCACTGAAATGCGTTCCACTGCGCTGCCGTGCGCTTCGCTCTACTGAGCTGTACTCTTTATAGTAAGTAATAAACGTAAAACTAATGGCAAATGCAGGCCCTTTTCTTTGATTTCATAATTCCATATATTCCATATCGACTTTATAAACACGACAGTTTTCTTATGTACGGATTCGTAATTGTTTTCTCTACAAAAAGACCTAAATAAACTTCTAAACTAATAAGAAAACCAATAATAGGAAATAAAAAAATTGCAATTGAAATTCCTATGGTACGTTCGTCAAGTCACCACTCCGTATACATCTTTATAGGTATATACAACTCTACTGTACTGCGACTGAACACCTTCTAAACGGCTGTAAGGAGTACGATGGAATTTTTTATGTGTCTCTGTGTGTCCCCGGATAGATTAAATTCCCGATCGGATTATAGGTTTTTTAAACGTCTTTTTCGGTTGATGTCGCACTCTACTATTTCGGGTACCGATCGATACATGCGCCAAACCGCCACGTCACTTGCGTCGTACCGTGCCGTCTGCCGATGTGTTTACATTTTTATATTCTGCACGCTCGGTTTCCATTATCATATATCCGTCAAGATCGAGCGTACGAAGTCGCGGAAGAAAATCTAGTAGCGTAGTAGCTAGAGCTAGTAGAAAATGTATGATGCAGCGATTCATATATTCGAGCGAAAAAATATCGCTAATAGAAAAGAAAAATGCGTTCTTTACAGTACGAAACTGGTTCACTTCAAGACCACTTTCTTTCAGTTTGATCTACTTATTGGTGAGTATTGGCTGGTATTGGTATCGAAACACAGCAGCAGTGGTCAAAGATGTTGTGTTGATGTCCCTTGCTACATACACTTGGTTCGAATGGTAAGGGCATTAAAAACGATCACAATAGAAGGATTACCTATTACTTAAGTTTATCTACTAGCTAGTAGCTAGACGAAAAAATTAAACGAAATACATAAGCCATTCTCCGTCGACAAAGACAAGCGATTATCACCTGTGTTGGAGTAGTCCATTCTGACGTTTGTGGGTCGGTATTTTGTTACTTTTATAGACTACTAGCATTGTATATAGGTACTACACATGCTACTAATCACATTTTGTGATGATCTTTCCGTTGGACACCAAATACTGAAGCGATAGAATGACTTCCAAATTGTGATTGTGAAAATAACGCAGTCAAATTTTATTTTAAAAAAATCTAGTTATAATAGTGACATTTACATTTTTGAAATTAGAAAAAAATGCTTTATCAAATTACACAAAAACTAAAATGACTTCCGCAAGAAAAATAAACAAGGTTGATGATGTTGGTTATCCAGAGACAAATCGTCAGACTTAAAATTTAAAACTAGCATCTTGTAGAGGGAAAAAAGTGGCCATAATAATGTGTCATTTATTTTGAAATATCTTTTTAAATTTCGGTAAAAAATAAAAACGATTTTGCAAAATTCCGTTTTTTCAAGATCAGGATTTCCGAAAGTAGTCGTCACATAATATGACATCACATGATGAACTACATCAAACATTGTATTTTGTATGTAAACTTAAAAAAAACATGCGTTTGCAACGCTCAAGTATGACGACCATCAAAAGGTATCAACGTGCAACTCCTCGTGTCATTGCGGTTATCTTGTCATCCTGCGCAGCGGCAGCATGATGAGGTGGCATCCTGTTGGTGCGGCGATACCTACCGCACATATGTCACTGGTACCATTTACACTACCATGTGATATTATCACCCTGTCAAACAGGAGCGTTTTAGCTGGAGCTGTAAAAACGCATAGTGTGACTGTGACAGCACACTAACCCAAAAAAAAATAGTGGACGTTACGATCTGCGTCAGTGGACGATGTGATAAGCAGGCAACGATGGAAGTCGTGACTAAAAGACGAAGAAATCTGTACCGCCAACGGCACGGCGTGGGGGACTTGAACAGTAGCCGTCGGTACATGACCAGAGATGGAGGTTGTGAGTAATCTTTGAAGAGGACGTTTTATGATTAAAAGGATTGAATAACAATGCTAAAAGTTAATGTCATGAAGTCGAAGGTGTGGTTAGTGTAAGGTGGTGGACGTTGTGACCAACAGACGTTACCTCTATATTACACCTATCTTATATCCAAGTTCAAAGTATCCATGTCAACAACCTATGGGCCTATATATACGAGTATTTAGACGATTAACAAGCATTGAAAGGCACACATTGGAAATATTCGGCAGTCGGCACAAATATTTGTTTAAATAAACAGTGGATATATACCTAGTGTATTACCGTTAATTTCTTTAGACTATGGTATTACTTAGCAAACACTACTTCCAGAAAATAGCTAAGTAACTATTTCAGAAAAATACTCAACCTACTTTATTGCAATATCCAACTATTGACTTTTGAGCTAAAAATACTTTTTCTTCTGGAAGATCAATGGCAAGTGCGATTCTATTTATGACTACGCCATCCGATTCATCCACAATACCTTGAACATTTAATAAAGCTTGAAAACTATCAATTTTTGATATGATCATGATGTGTTGCCCTTCGCTGCCTGTAATATGAACACTTTAGGTACTATTGCACAGCAATATATAGCTACAATACCTAGAAACGCTTTTAACTTTTTAACGGATTCCCTCGTTTTCATACCGGGCACAAACATAATGTCAATCTTTTCATTTATAGCGAACATTATATCTGATAGATCTTGTTCGCTTATTTCAGGAACATCTACGGGAAAATCGGGAAACCGTATATTACAATTAGATACTAATTTTCCTGAAGTTTCCACAAAACACTTTACTTCGTCCCCCACTGCAATCACCACATCAGAAATAAATAAACATTGAAATTAGTAGCCAATAATCTTGATTACCAATTTCAGTAACAGACAAGCGAATCTTTCCATTGTTGATATATATCCTGTCCTCGGGCGCAATAAGCTCAATCATATTTGGGTAATCAACATAAATCATTGTTTCTGTAACTAGCTCTTCATATCCCGGATCTACTGTAAGACTAACTGGATTTCCTTTTGTTAGTGTTATCTCTTGTGGAAAATTCTAAAACGCTTGTGATTTTGAAATGAAAATGATACATTGTATCTATCATCACCTGCTTTAAGGTGCCAATGCGAATGTCAGAACCTTTAATCTCTATACCTATGGGCAATGAGTACACACAACCAATTTTTGTACTATACTTGTCTATAGCCTCCCTAATAGTTTGTATAACATCATTACATTCAATGTGTGTCAAATCGCCAATTTTTATTCTAATGGCACACATTCCCGCCTCCATCATGCATTGAAAATTTTCTGCGCTGTGAGTGTTTCTGTCTATAAAAAGCAAACGGTTTTATTTCTACCGCCTTGCATTTAACGCGCCAGCATTAGATCACCTACCTACTGTACAGATAATTGAAGTTAACCTTTTTTTTGAAACTTTAGATCGCGTGTTTAAATTGATGCTGTGCTCTATAGATGTGGGTGCAAATGCTGCTTGAAGCTGAGAGTTAAAAATTGGATATTTCTCACGACCAGCGGCGGTAGAATGAAAATCAATCATCTAAAAGCAAATCTTCATCTTAAAAATAAAGTACGTTTTTTTTACTACCCATGGTAATTTTGGACATTTTGTGTATGTTTCCATTTTGAAAAGGTAGTGCCTGAATACTGGAAATTTAAATTGAATTATCAAATTATGTTTATTTATGTTCTGTTTGTAACGTCAGCTACTGACAGTTTTGCATGACTGACGCTCACTTACATATCATTGTATAAAAAAATTCTTACATACAGTATACAGTGTTGTAACAATACATAGCTACAGTACATAACACCGCTTTTACACGGCGATACAATCGCCCGGATATCGCAGTATCTCGGATACACCTGAAACATTGCATCTACTTATGGAGTCGTTCTCACACGCATACTTCCCGCATACAGTATCGGCGACGAAATTTCGGTATCTCACTACTAGTCCCAATCGCCCTGCGATTTTGGAGGACCGATGCTATTCGTTCATATGGAACTGTTTCCACAAGGATACTTTTTCATTAGCCCGCACTGCGAAGTATTTTCAGTGCTAATGAAAAAGTATCTTCGTTTAAAGTGTAAACATTTCCACATGACCCAATAGCCCATCAGTCCTCGCAAAATCGTAAAATCGCCAGGTTAGAAAGAAGGCGATTGCGTGCTTCGTGATTTTTTAGAAAAGGCATATTTTTAATTTTGTATTATAACACAATTAATTGATTTTATTTAACGATTCTGTTTTAAAATTAAGTACTCAGTTTTTCGACATAAGAGGGTCCATATGCTGATTTAATTCGCATAAGTGCTATGACATACTATGCTGGAAACCGCATGCGGTAAATCGCAGCCGCAAATTTGAGCGGTTCCCGCATTTTTCATTTTATGACATACCTACTATATGCGGGAACCGCATGCCGGCGCAGAAAATAGTACCTTGCTACTGCAGTTATTGAATAATTTTCGGAGAGAATGGACGCATACAAAAGCTGTATGTGCAGCGGAAGCAGAAGGGTTACTCAGCAACCCAAGGAGGAGATATTCCGTGCACCCATATCATCGACTACATCCCGATAATTTTAATACTTTTTACGCAGATATCAGAAGTTATGGTGGTTTTCAGACATTTTTCAAGACACTACTACTTGCCGGCAGAAACGTTGCGGCTAGTATGTCATCGAATATCTGTTTCTTTGTGTTCTCTCACTTACCGCAACCGCATTCCCGCCGACAAGTTGCGGCAGCATACCGCATTTATATGCGGCGACCGCAAAACGCACGTAGTATGTCTTTATGCATTTAATTATACATGACGCGGTTTTTCATTTTCCGGCATGCGGTTTTCAGCATAGTATGTCATAGCATTAAGGTCAGTCAGTATAAGCCCGTAAAGAGGACCTATTTGAAAGTGATACTTAATGCATGGAGCGATAGGGGTCAATATCTTCGACAGTAAAACAGTCAAGTTCTGCAATTCTAATTTCCCGCTCAAATGTGACGTCACACTAATAGTCTGCAGTGCGATACCTGCGCTTTAAAATATGAAAAAGACTACTTTTTGTAAGGTTCGATTAGCTCTAAAATTAATTATAATATCTAGTAATTTATTTACATACCTTGATACAATTTTAATCTATCTATAGCGTTTAAGCACTCCTAAATTTTACATACTGGTTAATTGGAAATTGAACAAAAACAGCCCTTGTAGATATTAAATACTTACTCATGAAATATAAAAATACCTTCAAAAATATGGTGCTACCCATCAAAAAGAGGTTTCAAGTAAATACAAGGGCAAAAATTGGAAGGATAACAAAGGTTAAACCATTGAATTTATAACTATTAAATTCCAATGGTAAACCATTGAATAAAATTATTCACCCAGAAGTAGAGTCCAGACATAAAAAATCAGTGTGAAATATAGTGAACTTTATTTGGAGTTAAATACATAAATACAAGTGGCAGAATAACAAATTATTGCCTTGCAATATTACTAATAATACAAAACTTGTTCTATTTTCTCAAATTTAGAACACTATTTTAAGGAATATAATACATCCACTTCTTTAGTAAAGGTCAATTAATCTAATTTTAGACCTTCCTCTATTACAAAAATAATACATGGTACCTAATAATTATTAAACACCACACTAGCACACTATCTATTGGTTATAATGTTATTCCGCATTGCTGTAAAGAAAAAAAAAGAGGATTAAAATAAAATGTGCAAAAAAATAATGGCAGCTCCCATAAAAAGAGAAAGCCAGTTGATTTTGTTTGTTAAGATTATGAAATGTGCATATTATTTTTTGACAATGAATATCTGAAACTCTATTGGAGTGCAGTAAAAAGGATTAAAACAAATTAAACTAAGATGTTTTAGTTCATTTCAAGTGAGAAATATGACTTTACAATTTCTTTAATTCAATACAAAAGCTCCAGCATACTTCATTGTTTATACTTTGTTATTACAAGCCAGTTTTCGCAAAATTGATAGCCACATTGCAACAATGAAATAATTAACTGCTGGTTAGTAGGTTACAGGTATTAGTAATTATGAAACCATCCCACAGAATCTCACTGCATATTATTTTACAATTTCTTTAATTTATCAATAATTGATACATTTCTATGGGATTGCTTTAATATCTAACATGCAATTCGGGTCCCATGATTACATCACAAATTAACACATACCTAATAAAAAGCTGTTAGTGTCATAAATTATCACTTACACTTTATTTCAATATCATTAGGTAATTCTTCCATTAGTATTTACGCAAACAGAGCTGCCATTTACAAAAATAAGGTTATATCAATCAAATAATATATTGGGAGAATTAGGATACATGCAAGGGTATAAACATAACACAATACGAGGCCGGATCATTTAAAACACCACAGGTTCCACAATATCTGATACATACACAATGCGTAAAGTATTGGTAAATCCAGAGCCTTGCTTCCAACCGGTGATCACTATGACTGGATCGCCACTCTTTATAAATCCACGTGCCTTACCAAAGGTAATCCCAAATTGAACGCGAGCATCGACATCTTTCAACCAATCGCTTAATCGCGCATCTAAATTTTAAAACAAAAGTTAATATGGATATTGTTGAATATTAAAATGATACCTTCAAATTGCAGCGGTAGAATTCCTCTGAACAGATGTGCTTGACGTGCGGTTTGGGCGTTACGCGTTACCGCAATGATCGGACACTTTGGTTTATATTTCGAAATCAAATGCGCCGATCTTCCGGACGTTGTCAAAATGACAATAGCTGCGGCCAGACATTTTGTTGAAGCTTCAACGGCAGCAATTGCAATCGTATGTGTTGCATCAATTGGCGGCGTTGTCTAAAATAAAAATTGATAAAATTAATTTTCAAAGGAAGTGAACATTTATTACAAGACACTTTTCCTGTAAATATCAATTTCAAAAAAATTTGTTCTGCTTCTTGTACAAAAAAGTAAATAGTTCTCCTTTTTTAACATAGATTTTTTTTTTATGATTTTGATTTATGGGTACATTTCTACTATGTAAAGTTTAAATATTTGATGCGTGCAAAGATGAAAGATTACAAATTTAGTTACTAGCAAGTGTAATTCTTGTGAAAGAGAAGCCGATATCTCCCTATGTTTACTAATAGTTGGTATCTGGATAAATCTGTCACAATTTAAAACGTATATTATACAAAATGTATTTATTTTCTGTTGTAAAGTAAAGAATCAAAATAAAATCCCTTAATTATCCAGAAAAACCTCAAACAAAACTTAAGTATGGCAAACTGTAGTAGGTAGGTACAATATTTTAAAAGTGCACATTTCTTACATTTATGACCAACATCACATATTATAGAAACTGTTAGGTTTTACAGAAAACCATGAGAGTGCACAAGATTTAGATTGTAACTAAAGAGACAGAGACGGACTTGCATTTTTTATTTAATATTTGGTGAATTCGAAAAGACATATCACACTTCCATGGTTACTGAACCCCCCTAAAATTGATAATAAACCAAAATTTATACAAAAACATTAGGTTGGTTGCTATGAAATAAAAGCATCTGTACAGGTCTAGACATTGAATTTTGAATGGGCAAGATAGGACAAACATATTTTTATTAATCACACAAAAGTGTGAGTAATGGTAAATTTTTGAAAATTTAATGCAAAATTAGATTTGTTTGAGTTTATTTTGGCTATTATAGGTATTTAACCTTGTTTCAAAAGCTCTTAATGCACCATAGCCAAAATATTTCAAATAATTAAGATTTCTCATTTATTTTCATTTCGATCTAGTTATCCATAAAAATGACAAAATGACGTTGTTTATTCGCATTAGTACATTGCTCCTAAATGTATCCTCCAGTATTACATATGTATATATGTCTCTTAAAACATGGAAAACACAAACTTCGAGATTATTTTAAAAGATAAACTTCTTGCTGATACACTTTGGTAAAATAAAGAGAATGTTGAAAATTATCGCAAAATAAACTTGAAGTTTGTGTTTTCCACGATTTAAGGGACACATATATCAATACTGGAGGATACATTTAGGATCAATGGACTAATGTGAACAAAGTTATTTTATCATTTTCATGGATAACTAATCAAAATAACTAAAAGATCTTGGTTATTTGAAGTATTTTTGCTATGGTGCATTAAGAACTTTTGTAATAACCTGTTGCTTGTTGTTAACTGAAAAATGTGATGTGTTTTGTTTTTTAAATTACAGATTTGGATTCAGTAGAAAAAAATCCACAATTTTGATAATGTAACAGTCTTTCTAACTCTACAATTAAGAAAGTTGGCAATCATGCCGACTTCATTTGAAACAGACTGTATACACCACCTTGCAGGTTGTACCATTGTGCATCTGTTCCAATTATGTGTATTGTATAGTTCAATGTTGTAAAATAACACAATACATTCCCAAAAACAAAACCACATATTTACTTACTTTAGTTAACAAATCGATAAAGGTTTGCTTCTGCCATACTGCAGCTTCCGCTTCCTTACATATGTTTGCCATAGTTTGCACACAGACAATTGGATAATCTCCTTTTGCTGTCTCCCCGGACAACATAACACAGTCAGCACCATCAAGAACAGCGTTGGCAACATCGGAACTCTCTGCACGTGTGGGTCTTGGTTTTTTCACCATCGACTCCAACATTTGCGTTGCACAAATCACAGGTTTTCCCTTATCATTACATCTAGCGATCATACATTTTTGTGCTAAGAATACTTTTTCGGTAGGTATTTCAATACCCAAATCTCCACGGGCTACCATAATACCGTCAGAGGCGTCGATGATGTCATTTAAATTTTGCATGCCCTGTTGATTTTCTATTTTCGATATGATTAAAATCCGTTTGCCCTCTTCACCGAGAATGTCACGAATTTCGTTGAGGGCACCACCGTTTCGTATGAATGATGCAAATATCATGTCCACCTTTTGTTCGACGCCAAATCTGAGATCAGATATGTCTTTTTCGGAAATAGCTGGTAAGTCGACGGGCACTCCCGGAAGGTTCACTCCTTTTCGACTTCCCAACATACCACCATTTTCAATGGTACAAGTTACGAAAGAACCTTGTATAGATGTTACCATTACAGAGATTAATCCATCGTCGATGTAGATGTGGTTTCCTGGTTGGACAACCTTTTGAATATTGTCATAGTCTACGTAGACAACTTGTGCATTTCCCTTATCAGCATAGGCCTTATCCGTTGTAAGTTTAATTAAATCTCCCTTTTTAAGTTCCACTTCGGCCGAACCACCCTGCACAATTTAAGTATTGGAATAACATAAACTCTCAATTTAAAAGTACTCACTCCTTCCAGAAGACCAGTACGAATTTCGGGCCCTTTCGTATCCAATGCAATGGCCAAGGGGTAAATCATACCAATTTTCTTGCTGTAATTGGCAACAGCCGTACGAATATTCTTTATCGTCTCGGCGTGATATTCATGAGATCCATGAGAAAAATTTAATCGAGCAACGTTCATGCCAATGTCCATCATTTTTTCTAATATTTCAGGTTCCCGAGATGCCGGTCCTGAAAATACAATATTACATTAAACAATTCGGTACAAGTGATTGATTTTTCGAAATACTTTCGTTAAGAATTCATAAATAGAAATTAAAAGACCAATATCTTGCACACACAAGGACTGATATATGAATCCATGTGCCTTACTACCAAAATCATTCACTACAGGTAAAGATCTCTTTGCTATAGGTATAACTTGAAATCCCATTGTACAGAAGTTCTTACTCCAAAATCAATTAACAATAGTATATTAAGATACAAGTGTATAATCAAGTCTTTAAAGCACGCGCAACGAGTTTAAGGGCACGACGCAAAGCGGAGTGCCTTTAACGTTGTAAGTGCTTTAAAGACTAATTATACACGTGTATCTTATAGTATTTTTTATTATACCTGCAGTATAATTTAAAAATAGGAAATACAATGAAGTCATATTGACGTTATACTCGAATACATGTTTAATTAAGTGGGCTGGGTGTTCGAAATTTCACGATTGCCATGGAAATGTCACTTGACGTTTGCTTATAATCATCATCTTTGTAAATAAAACGATTTCCGTTGAAAAAGATAATACATCGTCCATTAAATCGCTTGTAAAATCTAAACAAACATTGGTAGGTGTAAAATCCAAATCCAGTAAAGCCTGTTATAAAGAATATGAAAAGTTGTTTCCATGGATGAATAGGAAGTTACCTACGAATACAGTCTTAAATGCATCCATA
Source organism: Photinus pyralis (assembly GCF_008802855.1). NCBI lineage: Eukaryota > Metazoa > Arthropoda > Insecta > Coleoptera > Lampyridae > Photinus > Photinus pyralis. The sequence goes on along the minus strand of NW_022170403.1, from coordinate 12,921,130 downwards.
ATGCTGGCATATATGAAGGAAATGTCAAAGGTATTTACTTAAATCTTCTATATTTTGGTGCATTCATTCAAAACTTTAAAACAATGCTGCGATTAAAAAGTGGAACAGATTTGGAAGCATACCCTAAATTACGCGCGTTTGTGAAAGCTTCAACCAAAGGATAGGTACAAAAGCCAAAGAAATGTTCTGCATTTACAGAAAGCGACCTAAGAGGATTTTTTATTTCATCCAGATGACAGTTTCAAAAGTCATACTTGAAGTATCGTTACTTAGCAACTTTAAAGCACGTGTGTTTTAAAGGCCCTTTTTCGCACGCATTTGAGTGTTTAAAACGGAGATTGTGATTCAGGTATAATAAAATAGTTATTTGTGTACCAAGGCCGTAAAAGTGATCTTTTTTGGCCGAAGCTGCTGTTTGCGGCCGAGGCGGTAGCCGAGGCCGCAATTCAGATGAGGCCTAACAAATCACTTTTGGCCAAGGTGCACACAACATTTTTTAGGCGATCATCAAAAAAGAATTCAAAAATTTGCTCATAAACATATTTTTTCTGAAAATCATAGTTATCTTAGACAATTAAAAACAAAGCATTTCCTGTCATATGTAATTATAATTAGCATCTTTGCGTGTGTTTTGTGCGTATCAAAATGGGCGATAGCGACAGTTCAGATACCCCAAATGAAATTTTGGAAGCTGCAAGCGTTGCGACCCTAAGTCATATATGATATAAGAGCAGGCGTTTGAGAGTAAAAGTACAATCACAACTTCCTCCGTTGCACAAGATTTTAATAATGTCAAATGCAATAGGTCCTTCGTAACTGTGGCTTCCAAGACCTTATAGTTAACATGCTGTACAATTATTAGAAACCTGATTACCTACTTTGATGGCAGGTATAGGTAACTACTTGTGTTCTCAGTTAATTGCTGGTGATTCTTCGTATAATAATGTAAGCAATAACATCTTCCTCATGTTTTGGTTCTACACTTCAAAAAGGTCTGCAAGCAGCAAAGATTGAAACGTCAAACTATAATTTTAAATGTGAAGATTGTGATTATGCAAAATAGTGTGAAACATTCCTACAAGTCCGAAAATGAAAAAAACGCACGTGAATGGCCCAATCCTTGATGGGGCTACACCAGATAGACGCTTTGTATCAAACAGATTACTGTTTCTCACACATCAGTTTCAAATAAGTACAGTTTGACAGATGTGTACAATAAAGTAAAGTTTGACAGAAGCGTACAATAAAGTGAAACTTTATGGCCGCAAAAGCGACCATAAAATCAACGCTTTTGTGATGATAGCCTAAAAAAATATTTATACATTTATTGAATGGCTATTTTGTTTATTTATGGTTTATATACATGACAATTGTGTTTACAGTACAGCAATATCGTTTTCACGTGTAAACACCACCGATTTTCATACAAATTTGGATATATGTTCGCTTTACCCTCTTCTTCTACGTCTATCCTGTACAGTGGTACTTTTTCTCTGAGGGTTAAACGCAACCCCTTCTCAGGGTGAAAAATGTTTCATTGAAAATAAATCAGGGAATGGACTGATTGAATTGACAAATACTAAGTAACTTACAAAGCTTTTCCGGAAAGTTAATACTTTTCAACTTATTCGCGAGTGATTGTCAAGACCGCATTTTCAGCCGATTTTTTGCAATTTGCTGTGCGACCGGTAAAGTGACAGGTGCGGCCGGTAAAGTGACAGGTGCGGCCAGTAAAGTCACAAGCGGCAGGAAACGCAGTCTGCTCTGCCCTCTCATGGAAAGTAAAATTTCCAAACAGAAAGGCATGAAAATGAAGGTTTCAGGACGATTTTGGGTAAATATAGTTTATGAAAACATATTAGTTTCTTGAAGGCCTTGATAGGTAAAAACAAAAGCGAGTTATGGGTAAAAAATCAATCATATATACAGAGTGGTGACTTGCGTAACGCATCATAGGGATTTCAATGTAAAATTCAAACATGCGATTATTGGTTCCCCAAATTATTTTAGAGCAAAAATGTATCATTGTATCAAGGTTTTTTGTAGGAAAAATTTTTTTACGTCAATCAACCGTATTAAAACTAAACATCCGTCAATGGAATGTCTGCTATAAAACCAACCAAATTCTATCAAAAAGTATTATATTTAGAACAGAACAGAATTCAACATAAAAAAAGACCAAATTACAAAAAACGGTTTCCTAATATAACAATTTACAATCAATGTTCGAATTAGTCACCATTAACTGTAAGACAGTAACCAAGTTGATCATAAAATCCATTTCGAACTGTTGCTAGTTGATAACTGAATATCTTAGGACATTCTTTTGAATTTTAATTCTTAACTCTCTAACATTTTCAAAAGTTTGCCCGGAATAAATTTTTCATAACTTCTGCAGCAGCTGGAGCAATGTGTTATAGAAGCACAATTTCCCGCATAAACCATTTCACCATTTCAATTTTCTCGGATAATGAATACATTTTTATTTTATTTAACAAATTTTATAAACGTATTTTCTATTACAAGCAATAAATGTGATATCAAAAATAACAGAAGGGTTACTTTTTGTTTTAGAAACATCAGCACATTATTGAAAAAGATGCGGGTTTTATTTATCCAATTTTCCGTCTTTATATGAAAAAAATTGAAAACTAATACGGTTGACGGGTTGATTTGGCGTAAAAAATTTTTTCCTACAAAAAACTTTAATACATTTTTGTTCTAAAATAATTTGGGGAGCCAATAATCGCATGTTATGAATTTTACATTGAAATCCCTATGATGCGTTACGCAAGTCACCACCCTGTACATATACACATACATATACAGGGTGTTACATGACCACATGTAAAAAAAATTGGGTGATAAAGGGGATCAAGACAAGCACTTTTTCCAAATAAACCGATGGTCCAACGTGTTTCGTTTGAGAGCTACCCCCCAAGAAGTGGTGAAATTTGGATTTCTTCTTTAATTTTTTTAAAATGTATACAATTTTATCTACATTAATTTTGTGTACACTGATCTCTAATAGTTTCTAAATTACAAACAAACAAAAAAGTGCCCAAACGTTGGATCTTGGCTCATCTTCAATATTGGTTCAAAAAAGATTTAAAAAAACAAAAAATTGAAACATCCTTTTGAAATTTCTTGTATTTTTTTCAAATAATTTATTCTTTTTTTTAATTCGGTTTTTAATCTTTTTTGAATTACTTTGAATCTTCCAAAGGAGTTTAATATTGTATCCTTTTAGAGCAAAATATACAGGGTGTTTCATTTAAAAAGTGAGGTTAGGTCCAATCATTTTTACCTGACCACGTATACTTGTTTTGAAAACAGCATATTATTTAGCAACCATTACCTATAAAGGAAGTTTTGTAATGAACATTTTTTTTATTTCCGCCTATAAGTGGGAAAATGGGCCGCCCTGTACATTCTACACCAGCTAACTACTGGCACGTTTGTTCTTGTCGTCTTTTATTGCGTCGGTTAGTTGAAACAAAATTAAATATGAAAATCGTTCGACGTCAAACGACAATAACTTAGATGCGATGCGCTTGTAGTTTGTTAAAAGATTCCAAAGCATCACTGATTTATAAAAATGTAATTTTTTATTTTGTCGATTTCTACGGTTTTGAAAAATGGGAAATTATAACTAAAAGTATGAACAGATGCAGTATTTTTTCTCTAAAAAAACGCATTTAGACTTTTGCTCTAAAATAATTTGGGGAGCTAGTAATTGACTATAAAGAAATTACCATTGAAATCCCTATGCAGCGTCGCGCTAGGCACCACCCTGTATACAATGGTACAAGTGTACCAGTGTGCAAGTTACTAGTATGTGTATTTCTAGCTTAACGTTCTCATTTCATTATTTAACGATTAAAAAAAAAATACATTAAACATATTCATAAGCGGTGCATTAGGTACGCAATAATTATTTAGTTAAGGCCTATTTTTTGTGAGAATGGTGTGGGGGGTATGTATGAGGGCCATCCGTGAGGAAAGGAGCTCAAGTTGGCCGACGTGAAACGTATAGCAATTACAGGTAAAGTCGTGGTCAAAAATAATGTACTCTCTCAGATACCTACCTCAACTGTAGAAAAAGTACGAATATGTCAGTTCCTCCGTGATTTAGTTCAATATCATTTCAATCTTAGACTTTCCTCATTTTGAAAAGAAGGTCAAAACTCACAGGAAATCTGGTTTATTAATTATGTGCTACACTTGAGATAATCGAGGGACATTACTTCTGACCAAAACCGTACATTAGAAAAAGCAATCAAAATAAAGAGTCAGACTAGAAGTAAATAAAGATACAATATTCTACAATTGGCAACACCGTCGTCATTTTCATATACATGTTTGTTGAAAATGCAGTAATCTGTAAAAGTTCAAAATCGTCTCTCATTTGCGCAGTCAGTATTTCACGTTGTCAAGCAATACATAATAAAATTATTATTACTATACATGTAAATTATTTAGAACATACATGACTCTAAAAATGGAATAAAATGTAAATTTGACATAAAAAACAGGTGTAAGTTAGAATTTTGGAATCAACCTTTATTACATTTTTTCCTTCAATTGGTACTTTACTACAAGTTACAAATTAAAGTGACACAGCCCGAAAGTTTACGCTAAATTGCAAGAAGTAAAAAAATGGCATACTAACCAATGGTGCATATAATTCCTGTAAGTCGAACATAAGAGGCCCTGGAGCTAATATCGAGAGCACACATGTGATCCAAATATGTGGAGGCATCGCCAGCTTCCAACTGAAATGGAGGAACATTGGAGGTGTCCATCTGAAAAAAAAAATGCATTGAAATTATGTTATGTGCGTGAAGTTTAGAATTTAAAAAATGAAATGACTTCCACTATATCCACAGTCTTGGGCTTGTCAAATTCGACCCAAACCATTTTGATATTAAACAGTCCAAACTTGCGGAAATTAAACAACAATTTGCAACTATCAACTAGAATAAACGTAAAAGTACTTGAAATGCCCTTGCATCTTCTCCCACTGAAGAGAGCTCTTGTCCCCACTGCTACCATTTAGATTTAGATAGACTACTATAATTAGCGATCTGGCCACAAGTATGGTGGATTGATTAAAGAAACCTTAAATTTTGCAAATGCATACTGTTGTTTTAGGCACAGTGAGTGGTTGGTTTATTTCAGATTTTAAAATGGAATTCGACAAACTAAATTTAAACCTTCGATAGGTAACATAGAAATAGACATTAGTAATTATATTACGCAATCTTTGAGGCTAATTTTATGTTCGCTATGTTTTATACGCAGCTATTCTTAAAAAATCACTGACCTGACCACTTCCCATTATATTCGTTTAAAATTACGAAACGAATAATGCGCCTCGTCAGTGATCTGAACGGTAATATATCCAAGGCTAACAAAAAATTGGTCACCTAAGTATTACAGGTGATTTAGTATAATTTTGCATCTGTTAAACATATGCAAGCAAAAGTAAGGATTTAAACTAACAATCAGTATAGGTACTAAATAAAATGTCATTTTATTTTTAGACTAAAGTAATTATACAGAATTTAATAGCTTAGGTTTCGTCCTAGTAACAGCACTAATCGGACGTTTGTGGAGCATGTCCTAATAATTAATTTAAAAACCGTACTAAGTGCACCTCCTGCATAAGAGGTTGGCAAAGAGGTGAAACTAGCAATATAATTGTTCTAAATTTGTAAAAATAACTATAATTTTATTTTTTTATGTATATAACCGGAAGTACCGGGTCTTCATCAAATTACTGAGACCCACGTGACCAAATTTAAATTTCCCGCTTTAAATATTTTTTCTTTATGTTGGTAGACACGGACAGTTGGTTAAAACAAAATACCCAAATTGCATATTTGTTTATTTCTCCTCCTGTCAATCTTTGCTTGTGTTTACCGTTTTTTTCGAATTTCTTTAACATTATCTTAAATCAACAGCCAAAACAGTTCTTTTCAGAGCTCTTAACGCTACGAAGTTATTCTGATGTAAGTTAACAATTTTTTAAGGAGAATTGTCATTAAGTTATTCTGAATTTTTAGTGTATCGCTGTAGGAAGATGGTGTTCACACCAGAGCAAGATGCTTTTATTTTAATGGCACATTTCCGCAGTGGTAACCGAAATCCTGATGGAACTTGGAGCTATTCACTGCAATCGTGCATTGAACAGTTTTCCGAAGAGTACCCTGATGTTAATATCGACTACGATGTATTTAAGAACCACAGGTCACGTCNAAGAGCTATTGTTCTACTTTTTTCGCTATTTGGTTGGTTATGGTGTCGAGTCTTGTACCAAGGAAGGAATTTTTTCTGTACCGCTTACAAAAAAAGTTATTGTAAAAAAAACAAAAAACCGTTTTTTACATGTTCCATAATTTTACACTTTTGCCGTTTATTAACGATCCTAGAGATCGTTTATAATTTTGCATTGCTATCTGTCGCCTGCCGGTTGGTCTCTCCGTCTGTTCCTTTGTCTGTCTGTCCATCTATCTGTCCGTGTGAACGATAACTTTGTTTAGAAATGTTCGATCGCTTTTACATCTCCGTTAGTTATGAACTGAATTGCATGAAATTCAATATGGGCATAGCTTTAGCCATATAATACGCAATGCCAAAAGTTGAATCGAATCGATTCAAAATTCACAGTGCCCTTTTCGCATCTCGACCATTTATAAACCGAATTGCAACTTTTTTACTTATAAAAGTATTTGAATGAAATTTGATACATAGGCACTTGGAATAAAGGATAATCAAACGCCAATTTCAAAATTTGGTTTTGCGCATGCGCAGTGCCAACTTTTTTATTTATGGAGAATTTAAACGAAATTTGATACATAGGCACTTGGGATAAAGGAAAATCAAACGCCAATTTCAAAATTTGGTTTTGCGCATGCGCAGTGGCAACTTTTTTATTTATGGAAGAATTTAAACGAAATTTGATACATAGGCACTTGGGATAAAGGAAAATCAAACGCCAATTTCAAAATTTGGCTTTGCGCATGCGCAGTGCCAACTTTTTTATTTATGGAAGAATTTAAACGAAATTTGATACATAGGCACTTGGGATAAAGGAAAATCAAACGCCAATTTCAAAATTTGGTTTTGCGCATGCGCAGTGCCAACTTTTTTATTTATGGAAGAATTTAAACGAAATTTGATACATAGGCACTTGGGATAAAGGAAAATCAAACGCCAATTTCAAAATTTGGTTTTGCGCATGCGCAGTGCCAACTTTTTTATTTATGGAAGAATTTAAACGAAATTTGATACATAAGCACTTCGAATAAAGGAAAACAAACGCCAATTTCAAAATTTGGTTTTGCGCATGCGCAGTGCCAACTTTTTTATTTATGGAAGAATTTAAACGAAATTTGATACATAGGCACTTGGGATAAAGGAAAATCAAACGCCAATTTCAAAATTTGGTTTTGCGCATGCGCAGTGCCAACTTTTTTATTTATGGAAGAATTTAAATGAAATGTGATACATAGGCACTTGGAATAAAGGAAAATCTAGCGCCAGTTTCAAAATTTTATTTTGTGCATGCGCAGTGCCAACTTTTTTATTTATGGAAGAATTTCAATGAAATGTGGTACATAGGTGCTTGGAATAAAGGAAAATCTAGCGACAGTTTCAAAATTTTATTTTGCGCATGCGCAGTGCCAACTTTTTTATCTATGGAAGCATTTAAGTGAAATTTGATACTTAGGCGCTTGGAACTAAGGAAAATCTAACATTAGTTTTAAAATTTAGGTTTGCGCATGCGCAGTTCCAACTTTCTTATTTAGAAAAGCATTGAAATGAAATTCTTCTCATAAACTGAAATTGAAGTATCACGTCAAAAATGGATTGCCCATGTGCAACGCTATCTTTCATATTTGTGGACGGATTTGTACGATTTTAACAGAAGTTGCATTTACAAATGGGAAATGAATGCAAGTGGAAATGCGCTTTATGTAAATCGTTTACGATTACTTTTTAACTTGTTTTATAATAAAACCTGGTGCAATTTTTGTAGGTTTACACAGAAAAATAAGGTCTTTCGAATAATTTAATAAAAATTTTACGTATTTGCAAAAAAATGTTTCAAAAATCCCCCTCGTTATTTTTCGTTTCGGTATGAATTGGATTTATTGCCGAATTTTTGATAAAATAATGAGAAATACAACTGAAAATTAACTAATTCGTCTATTATTAGAGGAGAAAAAAAATGTCCCAAATTCTTGACAGAAAAGCTTCCTAGCTCAGCCCAGACCAAAAAGCGCTCTTCACCGTTTAACGTCTTCGGACGCTTTTTTTTCTACTTCTGTATGTGTTTATTACTAATACTTATTGTTATTACATTCATTTATTATCTAAAGTCAGTAAACACAAATTAAGCTCCTTATTCAATTCAATCGGTACGTAAGAATAAGAATGACATTTTACAACTTATCTCTTAAGTAGAGTTATGACTAGGCATGGGAATTTTTTTTGATATATCGAATAACAACAGGCAGAGCTAAAAAAATCGATATATCGATAACTATTGATATATCGATATGTCGATAACTATTGATATATCGATATGTCGATAACTATTGATATATCGATATGTCGATAACTATTGATATATCGATATGTCGATAACTATTGATATATCGATATGTCGATAACTATTGACATATCGATATGTCGATAACTATTGGTACGATAAGATTATGTTATTGTTGAGATTTAAACGAGCGCTACTATTTTTATTAATAAAATCCATTTTCGGGCTTACTCTCGTGTAAAGTTACCACTTTTAGTTCCTCGACGTTTCGGAAACTTAACTTTGCTCCCTTTCTCAAGAGAAGCGTTACGTCACATCATCATCCATGCCAAATCCACGCAGTAATAAAATCTTTAGAAATTATATCTTTTCGTCTTACTGACGATGGCTCAAAAAAAAGAAAAACTTCAAAAACTTGAACAAAATGTTGCATCAAAATGGCTACTCTTTAGATAAAATAAAGAAGACAATCAAAGGGTGTAATAATCTTTCAATAAAACCCACCACACCCAACTAATAACCCAAAAAATCGTTTGTCCTACCTTACATAAGAGGCATCATAGATAAAATTGCCAACACATTTCCTAAAGATAAATTTAGCGTATGTTTTAAACCTCACCGTTCTCTACAACATCTCCTTAGAAATCCCAAAGACAATATCCCAGGTAAAAACAAGGAGTTTACGAAATTCATTGTACTAATTGTATGATATCATACATAGGTCAGACTAATAGGAGACTAAATGTCAGAGTACAAGAGCAGTTGTTGGCAATTAAACATCATACTACATCTTCTTCAGCAACACACCATCTGGAGTCTGGACACTGGTCATTATTTTGAACCAAACACTATAAAAGAAACGATAGTTTCCGAATTTTGCAAATATGAAATAAAATACTTATCGATAAGTAAAATGTATCGATAGGTAAGTAGCCCATACTTCTCGATAGGTGAAAACAGTTATCGCCCATCCCTAGCGATAACTATCGACATATCGATACTTATCGATATATCGATACCTATCGATATATCGATAGTATTCATATATCGATAACTAGCGATATATCGATAACTATCGACATATCGATAACTGTCGATATACTCATACTTATCGATATATCGACAGTTATCGATATTTCGATATATCGATAACCATCGATAGGTGAAAACAGTTATCACCCATCCCTAGTTATGACCAGAGTTGGACTGGGTCAAGCATAGAGTGACCCAGTGAGTTTACTGACCCAGTGACCCAGCTTGACCCGGTGGCCCAGCTTGACCCGGTGACCCAGCTTCACCCGGTGACCCAGCTTGACCCAGTGACCCATCTTTACTCAGTGACCCGTCCTGACCCGGTAGCCCAGTAATTAAATTATTGTTAGGTATCATCCAAAACAATTTCAAGTAACTTTTAATTTAAAAAAAAAACTTCCTCAATAATATTCGGCAACAAGCACGTAGCCCAATTTCATTCAAGAGAACTAATACCTAAAAAAATCAAATGCATTTGTTTATAGTTTGTAGTCAAGTAGTCAATGAAAGTATTTAGAGAAAAGATTTATTTGGATTAAGCTAACTAGTAGAAAAAATTAAATGTGAATGAACACCTGTAAGCAAACTGGTAAGCCCTGAAGCAAAGAAATAACATTATTCTAATACAATTCGGGACATGGAATAGTTATTTACCTAACAAGTTCGGTAAGTTAATTTTCCCGTATGAGCACTTTGTTTGCAGCACGACCGTAGGGAGTGCTGCATTTAGTGCGAATGCGGGAAAATTCTTTCCGAAAGAGTTAGGTACAATATTTTTTGTAACGAATTGCGTAAAAAAAGGTCAAAATTAATAAAGTTTTGTAAATTAGCTTTTTTTTAATCATGAGTTGGTAACACAATCATGTTTGGTTGGTAACATAGTTTTGTAACTACCCACTTTTAATAATGCACTGGTCACATTTAAAACTTCCACATCTTTGGTTAATACATATTTTGCCTTTGCAATGAGTGCTACTATTGGTCACGGCATTGCATCGTTTGTACTGAATATCTTGAGTTGCGTAAATACACTCGTTACATTTAAAATCCTTGGAAGCTTTGTGTGTGTTAATATGTGCTTTCTTAAACTGCATATGCGAATAGTTGCAGAATATCACTGGTCACATTTTAAGACGTTTTAACAATAAATTTTACTTTTTCTTGAGTTCCAATTCTGAAAAATAATTTGATTGCGTTATAAGTTCTTGTTTATATATTTACGTAAAACTTAGTGTACGTCTGTTTCCGATTAATCGCACTAAATACCCTCAACCAACGGTTTAATTGATTTTACAGCAGATGACAGTTAACCATGACATGACGTTCGTCGACTTCAATAAGTACTACCAACCGAAGAACGCGCATAACCCCTTCTCTCCAGCGGAAACTAAAAAACACCGCGATGCGGGAAAGTCGTTTTCCCGTGCATCGAGGATGCTTGGAAACATTATCTTTCCATTCAATGAGTACAAAATAGTTATTTACCTAACAAGTTCGGTAAGTTAATTTTCCCGCATGAGCACTTTGTTTGCAGCACGACCGCAGGGAGTGCTGCATTTAGTGCGAATGCGGGAAAATTCTTTCCGAAAGAGTTAGGTACAATATTTTTTGTAACGAATTGCGTAAAAAAGGTCAAAATTAATAAAGTTTTGTAAATTAGTTTTTTTTTAATCATGAGTTGGTAACACAATCATATGTTTGGTTGGTAACATAATTTTGTAACTACCATTGCACTGGTCACATTTAAAACTTCCACATCTTTGGTTAATACATATTTTGCCTTTGCAATGAGTGCTACTACTGGTCACGGCATTGCATCGTTTGCACTGAATATCCTTGGAAGTCTTCAATGTTAACAAATATGCTTTGAAAAGAGTGCTCTTATTGGTCGCGTAAGTGTACTGATCGTATTTAATATTCCCAGAAGACATGTGTGAAGAAATGTGTTCTCAAATTTGATTTATCTTGAGTTGCGTAAATACACTCGTTACATTTAAAATCCTTGGAAGCTTTGTGTGTGTTAATATGTGCTTTCTTAAACTGCATATGCGAATAGTTGCAGAATATCACTGGTCACATTTTAAGACGTTTTAACAATAAATTTTACTTTTTCTTGAGTTCCAATTCTGAAAAATAATTTGATTGCGTTATAAGTTCTTGTTTATATATTTACGTAAAACTTAGTGTACGTCTGTTTCCGATTAATCGCACTAAATACCCTCAACCAACGGTTTAATTGATTTTACAGCAGATGACAGTTAACCATGACATGACGTTCGTTGACTTCAATAAGTACTACCAACCGAAGAACGCGCATAACCCCTTCTCTCCAGCGGAAACTAAAAAACACCGCGATGCGGGAAAGTCGTTTTCCCGTGCATCGAGGATGCATTGGAAACATTATCTTTCCATTCAATGAGTACAAAAAGTTTTTTACGGCAGTATTAAAGCAAACATCACAGAAATGGCAGTTGTCAAGCAATCGAGTATTATTTTCAACAAACCAGCATTTCATTTATTGCATAATCTGTACACTTGAACCGAAGGCACTGACTTAACTGCGTTATTCAATCAAACTAGGTGACTGGGTCGAATTGGGTCCCCGGGTGAAATTGCGTCGCTGGGTCAAACTGGGTCACTGGGTCAACTGGGTCTAACTGAAAAGAGTATGACGTGACCCAGTGACCCAGTTTAATTTAGTGACCCAGGTGACCCAGTTGACTCAGTGACCCAGTCCAACTCTGGTTATGACACCCTCATTAGGTTGTCAATGACCTTCTTTTTTGTCGGCGGCCTGGTGTAGATGTTATAGATGGATCAGTTTTCTTTTAATTAATTAATATTAACACAAGTTTTAGTGTTTAAATCTGTGATATTAGTCAACCATTACAAAAACTGCAGTATACAGTGAGTTTTTTTAAATGCGAACATACGCTTTTGTATGCAATGTAATTTCCCTGTTCGATTTAAAAAAAAACGCATCAATCTATGAGGTGTGCGCGGTTCACATTCCCTCCAGCAAAACGCGCAACTTGCGTGACTATGAACAGCAACGGTTTCTATGTGTAGTCTTCATGATGAAGAGTACTCGGTAAGATTTTTTTTTAAAGAAGTCATGTGAGGCCGTAGCAACTTTACTACCAATTTGATCTATTCAATACATAAATGAAGAAAATAAATAATGAAAACAACTAAAATAAATGTTCAAAGTGTCCTCTTTGACATTCTAAGCAATCGCCTAACCTAACCGATTTCGAAAAGAAATTGGACGGCGGTATTTTTCAAAATGTGTCAGCTGTCAATTTTCTCTACTACTCAATAGATTGATGTGTTTTTTTTTAAATCGAACATTAGTTATTTACATAAAAGTCAGGAAAATGACACATTACTGGCGAGGAAATATTTAAGTACTCGAACCCACTTTAATTTCCGAGTCATGTAATGAGTTTTGTATTAAGTTTTACCCGAAATCGTATTTTAACATAAAATTTCAATTTTCATATGGAACTTTTGACTAATGCCAATCTGTCAATGATGACAGGAGTCATTATAAACATTTAGCAATGTGACAGGTGCGGCAGGTAAAGTGACAAGTGTGGCCGGTAAAGTGACAGGTGCGGCCGGTAAAGTGACAGGTACGGCCGGTAAAGTGACAGGCGGCAGGAAAAGTAGTCTGGTCTGCCTCCGTCATGGAAACTAACACTTTCCTGACATAAAGAAGGCATGAAAATGAAGGTTTCTTGACGATTTTGAGTAAAGGGAGATTACATTGCATGCAAACTCCTATGTTCGCATTTAAAAAAAATTCACCGAATATGCCTGTACTTGTACACTGATATTCTAACATAGGAATTGATCTCGGGATTGATATTTGATCATTAAAACAAAAAAGAATGCAACGACCTAACTTCTGCAACCGCTGTGCCGTTGATGCGCTTAAAATTTTTTTCAAAAATCCAGCTCGCTATTTTTCGTTTCAGTATGCCTAATATTCATATCCACAATTTGATCAAACTCCGTCGAGCCGTTACTTCGGAAAATCCCCACGTACGCACAAACATACAGGCGGAAAAAAATTTTATTCTTTAAAAGTTGCTTAAAATGATCTAAAACGTCGACATTTGATGAAATTTTAACATGCCCAAAAAACGGTGATCGCAATAGTCACCTAGCTCGAGATAGAGCTAGGAAGCTAAACATCTTTCGATTGGTGTCATTATAAACCCTCTAAGTTATCATGGGGAGCAACAATATGCAAAAAACTGTTTCCCATGTTAATTCCCTATGTTCGGTGTTGGCATATTCACTTGGGTCCCGTATGATTACATATGATTTTCTTGTTTGTACGTACAAGCCTAGCGCCATCTACAATACGCATGGTATAATAAAAAACAATACGCAAAACGTTTTTCTAACATTGACACTTTGACTTTGACAGATATATGTACAGAACAGATCGGCACCGGCGAATTATTGAATTTAGATAAATACAGATACCAAAAAAGAACAATGAGTGGCATCTGTTTGAAGATCCAATTGTCTACTTTAATTTTAAGCCAGGTGTCAATGGCCGCGAATTAATTAGGAAATTTTACCTATTTCGACAACCATACAAACGCTGTAGTAGTTTGTGTTTGTGTTACCCTAGTACCTACTCTACGCTTCGCTAATGTGTAGAGTATAATTAAATTATCTATTGGTATATTTTAGTCAACGGACTTTTTAGTATTCAGTACTTACCTGTAAAAAAACACGACTAATATCGACTTACTTGTTTCACTGACAGAAATTTCACTCGGTCAGTGACAGTACAAGGAAACTGATTTTAGTAACCGTAGGTACGGACGTTGCTGTTCATTTTAAGTTACATAGAAAACATACCTTTATTATAAAATTCCAAGAACAGCACAAAAATGAACCGCTATACACGACGTACGTAATGTGATCTTGAATCGCGATGTGAGAAGGGCGTTTAAGGTCGATTTTTAGCTGACACCCAACGTCCTCTAAATAGCAGTGGCGTAGCATAGATAAGCCGCGATCTATTCTATTTCAGGCTAATAATTTTCCAGGCAACTATTTTTCTGTAATCTGTAGTAGCAATTGAAAGTTGAAACTATAACAAAGCTTGATATTATCTATATAGTGTAGGTTTGCTAAACAATTAGGTGTAATGAGATAGTGTATTACCAAACTAAACTATTGTTTGATGGCAACTGTGAAGAAACACGAACGTGTGAACAAAATCACCACGGCAAGAAAATTAATTTAATTTGCAAAAACGTAGGTACCTTCCTACAGACATTCGAAAACTACGCAGCAAGTTAAAATCGGAAGATAATCATGTAATAATTTAGAAGTCGTTGTGTTGCCTTTGTCCGTTCATCAGTCCGCTCGCCCGTCCGTACAGCTGTGCCAATATCACATTTTTATCTTAGAGCTATTGCCCTACAAAGGAAGACATTTTTTGAACGCCAGTTGCGAAAAAGGTTAAACCAAGATCCAAAAAATATATATTTTTTTTATTATAGAGTCGATATGATGGACGTCAACGACTCCTTTTTTTTTTAATTTGAAAACTGTACAACCCATACCATTGAATTTATAACTATCAGAAGCGCGGGTTAAATGGCAGGATATGTGACTGTTTTCAATAGTTTAAATTGCAAGACGTAGATGTCTCTACCATCGAGAAAGATGAATAATAATGTAAGTTTTTTACCTTTGTTAATTATTATACAGGAATCTGTAATGAACCCACTATCTCGATTTGTAATTGTTGCATACAGAATTCTAGATACTCAAGAAACGTATTTCTATTTTATAAGGCATTTATCTGGCACACAGTATGACGAAGGATAAACATTTCTTCCTTTTATGAATCGTGACCTACTTAGGAAGATTGCATTACATTTGAACAGGAAAGCAAAAAATACGTAGGCATCCTTGATCACAGTAACAGAAATTAAATGTACCGGCGATGTACCAACCGGCGTTATGCCTTGCCGGCGCTCGTTCCACCGGATGCTTTCCTATTTATGTGGGTTGGATTAATACAACGCAGAGTATCTACCTATTAAAATATTAAAAGTTACGATCAATGCCAATGCCGACAGAAAAGTTATAAAAAAAGCTGATTCGCGAAATTTAGTTACCAAATGTGAATGTGGAAATGATGTAGGTACCTAAGAGTTGTATAATTCCACTACTGTTCTGAGGTTCATTTAAATTTGCATTACCGAAAACTCGCATTTCCACAAATTAAAAGTACAAAATTTTGTAAAGGAAGTTTCCGTTAATTATTGGAAAAATTGGTTAACTACATAAACGTCAATATTTGATAGAAAGGAAATTGCATTCCTTCAAGGACAAGGACTGCACGCTTCGTTCGTCAAAATGTATTATTATTTACATTGCAAATTTAGGCAACGCTTCTTAAGGGATCTATTTTTAGAACATTCCAATCCTATTTATAAAACCATTCTGTTTATCCAATGATAACACAAAAAAAAACATCCCGAGTTCCTGACATCTAACGATTAAAAAGGAAAATATTCGAATGGTCAAAATAAATGGTTTGTAATGCTGCCATCTAATGTCTGGGAATCTAGGGACAACAATTACAGTTTCAATGTAACGTTCCACTTTCGATCGCCCACGGACTTTCAAACGATCGAACTGCTCCTAGCGGCTGAAAGTTTGCATATGGTCACAAACTGTTATATGGGATCCGCGCTTCTGATAGTTATAAATTCAATGCCCATACTAAAACTGACTTGTACACGCTGCTACGCGTCAGCAATAGCATTTTGGTTTTTATGTTCTTTGGCCATTGGATTACACAACTGCACCGGTTCGGCTTGATACAGTTCCAGAAATTCTAGTAATGTGAAAATACGCTTTTTTATAAATCCTTTACGCTCGCGTTTACGATTACTTTTGTAACATGTTTAGACCTTAGCGCGTTAAAAAAAAATGCAAAACGTTATTACAATTCCATTCCTCCGTCTGTCCGTGTGAGGGACGAGATTTCGGCACTGGAAAATCGTAGAAAGCTTATTGTTGATGTTTATTTTGATACATATCGATATCGGTCTCCCATTACTGCAGTATGAAATTTTTTTCGCAATCATTGCAGGATATGATGTCCAAATTTCTGCAAAATGTTCAATTATTCACCAATTTCATTTAGAAAACTAAAAAACACATTGCTTTTGTCCACAGGAGCTAAGTGTGTTCTCTTCCGGCCATATCCTCATTTTGGTTAAGTTGGTAGAACAACGCTTTATTTGTTCATTAAGTTCGCCGCAGAAACTGCAAAATGCTTTAATGCACAATAACTATAATATAACATGATATTATGCTTTTTCGGTCTTTGTAAAGTTTTAGGCAATTTCGTTGAAAGCATAGCGAAAAGCACTATCGCAATAGAAAGAGAAAGATGCTAATCTAAGTATGAAAAATGCTCTTTATGTACGAATATTTCGAAAACGTATAGTGTAGGCCATTGAGTTAGAAAACTAATGGAGGGAATATAATGGTAGAGGGGGTAAGAATTTTTGTAGACGGAAGTTGCCACATCATCAATTTCGATTCATTGGTCAAAATTTGATGAACGGTGGTGTGAGTCAAATTTAACGCTTCCCCGATCATTCTGACCGTCAACCGACGATCTGAACGCACAAGATCCCGGATTCTGTCGACATTTTCATCGGTTCTTGAAGATGAAGGCCTTCCGCTTCGTGGTTCATCTTCAATCGACTCTCTCCCTTCTGAACATGCCCTAAACCACAGAAAAACCTGGGCTCTTGACAAAATACTATCTCCGTAGGCCTGCTGAAGTTTAAGAAGAGTTTCCGTTGCACTGTGCCCAAGTCTGAAGCAAAACCTGATAGCACACCGTTGCTAGAAATTCATGTTATTCATTTTTAGAACACAATAGAAAAAACTGTTTCACAAAAACAATCGCTACGCACAACCAAATGACTCGAGCGAGGTCAAACTAGTACTGAAGGTGGATCACGTGCGCCTCTGCCGCCCCACCAAGCCCCGCGCTTCCAGTGTTGCCAGATCAAACGCAACGTTGCCAGTCTCATTACTTAATTTACATACCTCGTAGATCAACAATGCATGCACGTTAATATCCAAATAATCAAAAGTCCTATATTATGTAGTACATTCAACAACCACAACGTGAACTAAAACACCTTCTTTGACAGTGGCAAACCGAAAATCCTCACTTGTTTTACTTCGCAGCTGACGTCATGCGCGGCGCGGTAGAATTTGCGTTCGCCATTATGATGTGTATCGTGCCTACATCCCATAGTGCAGCGGAGAGCCGCGAAATCGTTCAAAAATTTTTTTCGGAGTAGAAAGAATTGGGACCCACACCATTTTGTTCACAAATGTTTGAACCTTCAGGATCTCGCTTTACGACATTTTCCCGTGATCCTGACAAAAGTTATAGGCCGCTAAAGTTGAACTTTACTCATTTACGCGCGCGCGACTAGACCACCGAAAGTATTTATTTTCTCAGCAACTAAGCGATATACATCAATAATTCCTTTTGTAAAATGAAAGTACTTTTATAGCAGAATCTAAAGCATTCATATTTACCTACCTTGTTATGCACAGTTTTTAGAAAAATGACCGTCAACTTCCAAAATTCGTGTAGCAGATGAAAAGTGCGCACTTTGACCTCTCATAACTTTTTATTTCACGATATCGATTTCCAATATTCATAGCTCATTCGATGCTCCAAAGCATTGTGATTATTTTATTTTCTATAACATTACCGTGAATTTTTCATAATAAAAAAGTTACGGTCATTTAAGTAAAAACCTACCGACCTCGCCGAGTCGGGAGTCGCGAGTGAGACGGAGAGGGAAGGATAGTCAGCAGCGTTCGCTAAACAAGGAGCGATGCGTAAGAGGTTCTACTTTACTAAGAAATTTCTCTCCGAATACCAAAACTAGCTATTTAGGCCGTTTAGCGTTTACAAATGCATTCCGCCGAGTTGCATTGTAAAATCTCAAACAATTCATTAACTCCATGTATCTCAGTTCTTTGGTGAAATATATAGGTACAAATAAGGTACCTTTCCCTGTAAATATCTTGAGAATGGAGTGATGAAAGTGGATAGGATACGCACATATGGAAAACAAAAAATTTGGACGATACATTTTTGTTGGTGGGACGAAAATTTCGAGTGTGATACTATCACAATGAGTCACAAAGCTGAAACGGAAGATATGGACCAGACGCATTTCTTGTTGATATCATCTAGAGAACGGGGGATGGTGCTGACAATGAAAAACAAAATGCCTTTTCGAGGCGTATCATCAAGAAATAATGATCTTGACTTGTAACTGTTAGTATTGCCAAAACTGTATTTGAAAAAAGTCGGTAAAAGATCTTTCTCTGGGTACCTACCTGAAATATTGTTGGAAGTTTTCAAAGGAACACTCATGCCACATGTAAAAACTAGCGATCTAGTATTATTAACTATGGAAGCTTACCTATAGAGTATAGGTATGTATTTTTAATAACATAGCCCATAGGTATTCACCGATTGTAAAAAAAATGTTCATTGTTCATTGGAAGGAAAAAAACCGCAAGGTGGCAAAGGGCAGAGGAACGCGTTATAATAGCCTTAGGCCGCCTTGGGTCTAATGTTCGCTGCGTCCTCTCCTGTTACTGACTTACTAGCCGAATACAATACATTTCTGATTCTAAAATCCGCCGAATTATAGGTACTTATTATTATGTTATGAGAATATCTCCATTGAAGATGCGGAATAATCTCGTTTCCTTTCGTATGGAGCTATATTATTCATGGTGTGCTAAAAGTATGAAATTGACAAAAAAAAACACAAGGTAAAAATAATTTTTCGCATTTTCAAGTTTGAGAACTTTAACTTTCATTTCTGAGCATCATGTACCACTCGAAAATAGTATCTACGCCAGGAGTCCGATTCTCGACCATTCGAACGGTATCTATATCTATAATCATACTTGCTAAAAATTTCGAAAAATCACAAATAATTTAAAAACGGATATTATATCGTTTCAAATTTAGTTTTAACATTGAATCCATCTATCATCTGAGTTCTGACCATCTCGGATTCTTATTCAAAGGATTTATATACAGGGTGGTGACTTAAGGTTTTTTGTAGAAAAAAGTTTTTACGTCAATCATTCGTATTAGTTTTCAATTTCTTGCATAAAAAAGACGGAAAATTGCAAAAATAAAACCCCCATCGTTTTCAATAATCTGTGATGCCATGGAATTTTATAATACAAAAACTACGCCAATATCCGTCATGCCTTGGAATGTCTGCTATAAAACAAATCAAATTCTATCAAAAAGTAATATATTTAGAACATCGAATTCAACATAAAGAAAGACCAAATTACTAAAAACGGTTTCCTAATATAACAATTTACAATAAATGTTCGAATAAGTTACCATTAACTGCAAGACAGTAGCCAAGTCGATCATAAAATCCATTTCGAACTGCTGCTAATTGATAACTGGATATCTTTTTGTTTTAGGAAATTCCATGGCATCGCAGATTATTGAAAAAGATGCAGGTTTTATTTTTCCAATTTTCCGTCTTTATATGAAAAAAAATTGAAAACTAATACGGTGGTTTGGCGTAAGAAAAATTTTTCTACAAAAAACTTTAATACATTTTTGCTCTAAAATAATTTGGGGAGCCAATAACCGCATCTTATGAATTTTACATTGAAATCCCTACGATGCGTTACGTAAGTCACCACCCTGTATAGTGTATAGCTCGTTGTATAGATTTTAAAATTCAGTATAAGAATTAAAATGGAGCGTCCCATTTTAAATAATGAGATGTGATCTAATTTCCCTTGTGTAGGTATCACTTTAAAATCTAGCTATTCCATATAATTGTATGAACCCATGGAGGCACGAAAAAAACTACTACCTACTCTAAAAACTTCGCATAATCGATGCGATCAGATTCGATAAGTTGGTAGGTAGTAAAATAATTAAATAACTGAAAATAACCCTGGTACTGCTGTTACAGTGAATCGCTTCGGGGAAAGTCACTTCAAGGACACGGCCTTCAAAATAAGGGGTGTGAAATTGTATTCATACAGCAGGTAGTATATAGGTATACCTACATTACACCGACTGTCCCACAATGTCATTCATTGCATTAAGTATGTACTTATATGGATTAAAAAATGGAGTATTTACTTTCCGTTTTACTACAAAATTACCGTTTTAATTAAAATTTAAATATCAATAAACACCTATTACCTATAGATAAAATGACTCAAAAGAATGCATAAGCGGTAGTATAGCGTGCTCCGTTTATAGGTACTTGCCTACTGCGCAAATAAAAATGTTAACTTACCCCATTAACGATTTTTACACGCTCAACAGCTTTCATTTTGGTATAGCGTGTTCTGAGTAACGAATACAACTTACTTTAGTCAGGGATAGAGAGAAACTGAGTTCGAGTATCGAGTTCCCTTGATTTGTGAAAACTGTCTAAACCTTTAACCTTTTTATCGAGTTCGTTATCAGTGGTTGTGAGACTACCACAACACATTTAGGCAATTATTCTCAATGACTATAAGAAAGTATGAGGATATATCGACTTGCTATCTTACTTACATTGGAAGATTGGGTAACTATACATTAGCGGGTCATCCTATAGACACGCGGAATGGCCTACACATGTTCTGGATTTCACGCTTTTTATATTTTTAGCTAAATACATTGTATACTTTTTCTGCTGCTTGATACGTAACCTTTTTATCACTTCTTTTTGATTGAAAGACAAACTATTACGTAATAATAAAATGGTTCGAAATAATTATTGTTCGTGTCACATAGGGTGGGTATATAGGTATGTACACCTACATTGCATTAAAATAAAAGATATTGATGTGAACTGTTTTGTTATTTATCCATCCTTAAGACTTATGTCTAAAGACCTCTCTCGCCTACGAGGGAGCAAACTGTATCTGCCATTTTAAAACGGCAATTTCGTTGATCAGGAGATGTTCAAACACATTAAACGTAGGTGTCATGAATTAGAAGTACGAGTACCTAGGTAATAGGTATTAGTAAATTCAATGGTATTAGTGTGAGTACACCGCTTCAAGTACCTAACTCGGAGTAGCCGAAATGAAGAGCACCAAATGGAAAACACTTTTCAACGACAGAAGCTTGAATAGCATATGTTTAAGTTACACACACTGAAATATTAATCGAGCCAATCCTGCTCTACGGTGGAGAAATCGGGACTGTAAGAACAGCCATAAAAGCTACCTACCTTTGAAACGTGGTTCTACCGAAGAATGTTGAAAATCCCGTAGACTGCCAAGATCACAAACGTGCAGGTCCTGCAGGACATGCACACGGACCGGGGCCTGCTCAAAGCCATCCTCAGTAGGAAATTCAAATACTTCGACCACATCGCTAGGAATCACCAACCGTATCAACTCATCCTGGGGGGCAAGATCGAAGGCAAGAAACATCCAGACAGACCGAAAACATCAACACAGGGCATCACATGACAATATAACCAATTCTACACACAGTGCTAAACAGAGAACAGTATCAAAAGGTACTTTTTTAAAAAATAAAATACAATGAAGAAATAGGTAGTTATTTGTACAACTAGTTTTGAAAAAATTTTCGTTAAAAAAAGTCCAATAATTTCATCACTATGTAAAAAATTAATTTTCTTTGATAAATCTTTATTATACCAAAGAATAATTATTAGTTACTCTTTGATTACACAAAAGAACCATTCTTGCTCATAATTTTTAAAGATAATTTCTTTCATATGTTGGCCATGACTAAGGTTAAGATGGGCCGCATTCTTAATAAATAAGTTCCAATTTTCGAGGACTCGTTCGAGCATTGCGGGTGGGTGTTATTTGGCCAACGACTCCTACTAATGTTGGCCTCCAATGCCTCAATCGTAGCCGGCTTATCCATGTAAACTTTAAGTAGCCCCAAAAGTCTGGGGGGTGAAGTCACATGATCTAGGCAACTAATTCACTGGTCTGAAGCTTGATATGAATTGTTCACCCAGTCGTTCTCACATAGTGGCGCAATATCCTGTTGCCGTTGGAACCAAATGTCGTCGAGATCACGTGCTTCAATTTCAGGCATCAAATATGTAGTCCGTTATCATGGCTCGATTACAAGTCGCCATTCATTAGTCTGCCTAATCGGAAAACAATTTTTTTCGAAAACAGTGGATTCTCCGCAAACTTATCAAGAGCCCAACGACTGAAACGTTGACGATTCCGGATATTGGTCAGTTTTCGTTCTTGCACTCGTTGAATTTTGTATGATTATTCTAAATCATGCTTTTGTTCACAATAAAATAACGTTTTGTCTTTCCAAAGCACTCTTCCCAAAAAATTAAAAATTGTATTTTTAGGAAAAATGTGATACTGAACCTCCTAGTGTGATATATCGTAAAGAGAAAAAAAAAACGTAATCTCAAAATGTCAAAATTCAAAATCGCGCCCATAAAAAAAACCAAACTTACCACGTGTTTCTCCGTCATCTTAAAACTTACTAAAAACGGGATGCCATATTCAAAATCTTCATTAAAAACTGTCTGAATAATGTGTTAATTAGAAATGTCTAGTACGATTAGTTTACTATAAAAAAATTAAAAACGAAAATCAGAAAGTTTCGTTTTTTGCAATATTTTCAAGACTATTGATGATATTTTAAATTTCTTTTCAAATTGTTATTCGGCACGAAATTCGCAACTTTGCCTCCATTTAACCAACTTTCTATCTCTTAAGCTAAGCGAGATCCCCATAGTGGCACTCGAAAAATGGACACCGTCTATAGTACTATAGCAGCCAGTAACAACATATCAAAAATCAACATTCGAGCACTAACCGTTGGAAATACAAAAGAAATTTTCAAACAAAAGTTATCGAGAAAAACTTAAATTAATAATAACAAAACATGTATTTTGTTCAAATTTCTAAATTTGAAGTGCGAAATTAACACGTTCATTAATATTTAGTGTTTGGTATTTAATCATACATTTAAAAATTTAAAATAAATTATTAATATAACATTTTGATTTTTCATCTACTTTGTTCGATACTCTCGGATTCATCCATGCCCACCTCTGGCGAAACAAAAAAATGAGTCAAATTCCTGACAGGAAAGCTTCCTAGCTCACATAAGACCAAAAAGCGCTCTTCGGCGTTTAACGTCTTCGCACGCTTTTTTTAAACTTTTGTTTGTGTTTATTACTAATACTTATTACCAATAATTCATTTATTATTTAGTCAGTAAACACAAAGCTCCTTATTCAATTCAATCGGCACGTAAAAATAAGAATGACTTTTTACAACTTATCCCTTAACATGGCACTACACCCTCATTAAGTTGTCAATGATCTCTTTCTTTGTCGGCGGTCTGGTGCAGATGTTATTATAGATGGGTCAGGTTCTACTTTTCTTTACGGTATATTGACTCACATTTCAGTATTTAAATCTGTGATATACAATCGCATGTATGGCGCATGCCATTCATCATGCCTAAAATTTTTTTTTTCGTAAACCATCACAGATAGCGATAATCATTAAGAGACAAAAAATGCTTGCAAGTAAACTGTCTATCAGTGTCCAAAAATTCAGAACCGTCAAAATAGTAGTTAAAAAGTTTTAGACCTCTTCAGGTGTGGATGGTCAGTATTTTACCACCTACATAGCAACTACAATCAAAACGATGATATCACAAAGACCCTTTTTACATTAGACATTCACATCCCGAATTTCATTTTAATCGGCAAAACCATTTTCCGATAAAATAAAAATAACGATTTTTTTTTTAAATCTTTGGCGGTAGATAGCGTCTTACCGAAGCACTTTTGGATAGAGGTAAGTTGGGTTAAATCGTCCTATTTTGATACCAAGAACCCCTGGTAGCGCGTTGTACAGACCTTTTAGGGACACCCTGTATATGGTAAGTATACCTATAAGGGTTGATTTAGTCCCGCTACTTCTTAGCCAGGTCTGCAATTCTGTGTTTGGGTATTATTGGAAAAGTTTTGGAGTAGTTTTCAGCGTGCCTCAAATACCTACTCAAAAATGTCTACCAGCTCTTCTACTGATACCAAAGTCCAAACTTAGGTACTACTTCGACCGAGGATATCTCACGGACGGTATTTATTATCCTTATCCCACAAACTTCGGACTTTTGTGTTTCAGTGGTTGGTCCTCTTCGTAGGCGTCCAGTTCCTTTACCAGCTCGTTCTGGTCGTCTCGCATTCTGCCGAAGGTCTTCACCGCCGCTGTGGTGATGAATTCCTTGATGGTGGACATGTCCAGATCACGATGGAGGTCTGCGTTCCGGACGACCCAAGAGGCATTTATAGCAATTTTCGGCGCCTTAATTTGGACGATCTGCATTTTTGAAATGAGTGATGCTGCGGCGTAGCTTCTAGCTTCACACTGAAGAGCAGTAGGTATGTCATCGTTGGCCGAACGATCGACGAGTACAGCCGTACCTTGTTTTCGATGCTTGTACGCTCTTCCTATTAAGAAGCTGGTACTGCACCGATGTATTGTCGTGCGGCCTTTTTGAGTGCAATATCTAACTTGGGCTCTCCACGTCAGACGTCGGTCTAGCACGACGCCAAGATATTTCGCTTCGGTCCTCCATGGAATGACATTTCTGAAGATGGTGAGGTTTCCCGCGGGGTCTCCTTTTGGTGTGTTAACGCTAGCACCACCATTGCCTCCGATCATTTCCAAAAGCAAGCGCTGTGTTCATCGAACCTAGCGCCAGCTAGCGCCACAAATTTTATAGCTAGCGCCACCCCCCAATAGTGCGGGGGAGACTTTTTCCTAGCACCACCATTTTGTTTTTTCGGGTAAAATTTTGACGTTTTGTGTTCTGCTGACCTAGCGCCAGCTAGCGCCACAATTTTAGAGCTTCCATCACACTCCAATAGTGTGGGGGGGAGCACCCCCATTTTGTCTTTTCGGGTAAAAATTTGATGTATTCTGTTCTGTAGACCTAGCGCTCAAGATAACCTAGCGCAATTATAGATTTTGCAAAGAGCCTTTAACTTTTGGGGGTGCTATATTAACGCTAACACCACCATTGTGTTCGATCACTACCAACAGCAAGCGGTGCGCTGTGTTCTTTAAACGTAGCGCCAGCTAGCGCCACAAATTGCAGAGCTGGCGTCCAATCCCCAACATTGTGGGGGGTCCTTTTTTTTATATAACCACCGGTTTGTTTTTTCGTGTACAATTTTGCTATTTTGTGTTTGCTGACATATCTCCCAGATAGAATCAAAATCTTAGGAGTTGGCGCCACACCCAAGTAGTCTGGGACAGTTTTTCCTAGCTTTATGACTTGGCGCCACTGAAATATTTTGGATTCATTTTCGAGTAAAACGAGTGGTGCAGTAGCTAAATCTGCGGCAAGTATAAAAATAACGAAATAACAGTTCAATTATAGAACAGAACCACATTTTTATACCTTTCGCTTTTCGCAGTAGAGACATTGGAACCTGGGAAAACGCATTACCAATATTACTGAGGAACCCCGAGCTACCACTTACTTACGACAAATTTAAGTATTGCCATACAACGTGCAGGTAACGCGACCGGTCAGTGTAAATGGGGACTACGATCCCCGTGGAAGAAAATTATCATTTATTATGAATTTTTAATATTACGATTTCTTGTGAAATTTTTCCGTTTTGCGCTCTACTCACTACACAATTCTTTTTGTAAATCACAGTATTAATTTCACTACCACAATATTGCGAGCTAAATCGTTTAGAACACAGCGCAGTGCAAAATTTGAAAATGTCAACGAACGTACCTACGCATAACCAGAGCTGCAGTATTCGATTTTGTAAATACTTTTTAGTATTCAAATACTTTGTAATTAAATAGTTTTATGGAAGCAGTATTTGTATTTGTAACTCAAATACTTTTGCAAATTTTTAGTATTCGAATGCTTAGCAAAGTATTTCAATACTCCGTAAAGTATTCGAATACTTCGCAAGGTATTTGAATACTTTTAAGTAATTCAAATATTTGACAACTATTTAGAAATTTTTAGAGGAAAATCAAATATAAAAATGATCAAAGTCCTCGTGTGAGATCGAAGGGACTTCAGTGCATTTTTGTGTGGCAGATCAGTGTTTTATTAGCCAATATTGACTCCACCATCAATAAGATCTTGCCGAAAGCTACCACGTTCACTTTGTCGGTACCATTTTCTCACTTACCGTGCACTCGCAATTCGCGTTTGAAGTTTTGACTCCACCATCATTAAAATCCTTTGGGGTTACCATATTCCCTTTGTCGACACCCACTTCTGATCACCCGCAACAATTCGGATTTGAAGTTTCGACTCCACCATCAGTAAGATCTCGTCGGGGGTTACCACATTCCCTTTGTCGATACACAGTTCCGACGTCCCGTTCATTCGTAATTCACATTTTGGTAGATTTCGCTAAAATCCCGGCATAAAATCGTATTCAACTTTTGGGTACTTCACATAGCTCGACCTTCTATTAGTGACACGAGAAAGAGAGACCGCGATTCGCGCTGTAAGAAACTTTTGGGCGCCCAAAGTCGTCTACCCCTCGAAGCGCGCCGCGCAAAAGGTGGTTTATGTCGCCCCTAGGAAAAAAAAACAAAATTCCGCGACGCAGGAGTTGTGCGCGTTGACAAGATCTTCCCGACGACACCAATTTGAAAACAATCGGAGAAAAACTGTAGAAGAAGATAGATAAAAACTGAAAAATCTCCAGGTTAGTATAATACGCTCGGGGATGGCGTCCAGATGTCGTCGACTCCAAATCTTGTAGCCCCATCCCTAACGTTCTTAATTACACGGCCCCGATAGTTACATGTACACTCCTTGTCTTTTTACAAGCGTTTTTCTACGGGCGCGCATTTACTGCCAGCCAGCCAGCCAGCCAGCCAAAGTGAGATTAAAAGCTACTTTTTACAAAAAAAATTTTTTGCAAAAATGCGCTAAAAATCCGATACAGCATGAATACCGAACGAGCCTGGAGTGAAACTTTTTGACCCGATAGGTACACACGGACAGACGGACGGACAAAAAAGGATCTGTTTCAAAATCGCTAGAATTAATTTCAGAAAGGTGTACGTGTCATGTGCACGACGTACGATCGCTTTGAAAACTGGTACACGTATTCTTAAGGATATAACTGGTATAAGAAAGGTCCTGGTAGGTACCTCCTATATCATAATATAATAACAATAATACGCTTTTACTCCCCTTAAATTTGTATATAACAATAGAAATATAAAAAAGCTAACCTAAGCTCAGGGAAAGGGACTACATTCAGTGCATAAAACGCTGTTCTTCCATGTTGCCTCTATACAAAGTATAACTTGACATTTTTTAAGTATTATTAAGACTTTTATCTAGTACTATTTTAAATTTTTAATGTATTTGAGTGACAAGTATTCGAATACTTTTTATAGTATTCGAATATCTTTGGTAGTATTAGAATATTTTTGAAAGTATTCGCATCAATCAGCATATTTATTTGTTAATTCTGCTAATAAACAAAGACGCAGATTCATATATATACTTATGTGTAATGTGCAAATAATAACCATAAGGCATATGTATTTTATATGATTAATACACTCCATTAATATACGACCAATCAGCTTGGTGATTGTTTCAAATTCTAACCAATCAGATGATTTTTTATCTGATTAAACGCCACGTAGCTTTTTAACAGCGATAAAAATGCGTGTAGGAATGCGTAAAATATGTAGTGGTTTAAAATTTACTGTCTTTTATTAATCTCCCTAAAATACACTCGACCTTGGTTTTAAATCAGGATAATTTTATCTTTAATTCACTCAAATTTTGTTGCCTCCTGGAAAAAACTCTCGATCAAAAGGATAATATGAATAAAATCGCTCCAGCTAAAACTGTCGCGATTTTATCACACTTTTGGTCTCGAGTTTTTTCCGTTGCAACAAAACTTTCGTGTAAAAATAAAATTATCCGATTAAAAATCAAGCTCTTGTGTATTTGGTCTCGATAAATTATATACCTAATATGTACGTCGCGTCGACTACTATCTAAAGGTGTTGTTTTTAACAATACAGATATACCAAACTTTACACAATTGACGCGCCTGTAAACCCTTGATGTGACAAATAATTTACAACTTTTGCGCATTCATAAAGGATTTAAGTAAGTTTGTACCTGCACACCTCACCGTCTGTTTACTTTGAAATGAAAGGATGTTCATATTTACAATCTTGCTACTTTACATACAAATTTTAGTATTTTTATTGGAACTTTTTTACTTTAAACAGAACGATCAATCCAAAAAAGTAAAGGATTTCAAATTAAAATAATTTGTTTGTTATTTCCGACCCTAAGAGGGACAGATTTGCACATTCGGGTTTAAAAATGGTAAAGAGTTTGACCATCCCAGATGCGGTGTCTGTTCGTCTGTCCGTTACCACAATATCTCGATAACGAATCGACCGATTACGATGAAATGTTGTAGTTGGATTCCTTATCAAATTTGTAGATCGAAGTTCGTGAATTGGTAATATAGCGCAAAAAATAAGGAAGGCCCTTTTGACATCTGCGTGAGTTTTGAACCGAATTGCATGAAATTCAATATTCGTATAGCTTTAGCTATACAGGGTGGTGACTTGCGTAACGCATCATAGGGATTTCAATGTAAAATTCATAACATGCGATTATTGGCTCCCCAAATTATTTTAGAGCAAACATGTATTAAGGTTTTTTGTAGAAAAAAAATTTTTACATCAATCAACCGTATTAGTTTTCAATTTTTGCATAATAAAGACGGAAAATTGGAAAAATAAAAACCCCATCTTTTTCAATAATCTGTGATGCCATGGAATTTTATAATACAAAAACTACGCCAGTATCCGTCATGCCATGGAATGTCTACTATAAAACAAATCAAATTCTATCAAAAAGTATTATATTTAGAACAGCGAATTCAACATAAAGAAAGACCAAATTACTAAAAACGGTTTCCTAATATAACAATTTACAATAAATGTTCGAATAAGTCACCATTAACTGCAAGACAGTAATCAAGTCGATCATAAAATCAATTTCGAACTGCTGCTAATTGATAACTGGATATCTTTTTGTTTTAGAAAATTCCATGGCATCGCAGATTATTGAAAAAGATGCGGGTTTTATTTTTCCAATTTTCCGTCTTTATTATGCAAAAAATTGAAAACTAATACGGTTGATTGACGTAAAAAAATTGTTTTCTGCAAAAAAGCTTTATACATTTTTGCTCTAAAATAATCGCCAATAATCGCATGTTATGAATTTTACATTGAAATCCCTATGATGCGTTACGCAAGTCACCATCCCTGTATAATACGCAGTTCCAAAAGTTGAGCCTAATCGATCAACAACATTGACAGTGCCCTTTTCGCATCGACGTGTAAATAAATATAGAAAACGAGCTCCTGGGTATGGCTACAGCATGTGCAAAACTAAATTTTGAACTTGGTGTTAGTTTGCTTTTATTTAAAGTGTATATGTATGAAATTTCATTTAATTGCTGCTGTGTATTTTAAAGACCATTTATTTAAGAACGTGGACGTGACATGACATTGTACATTACAGTTTCAAAACTAGCCGACACTTGAACCACAACACAGTGTTGCCGGTTTTACAAAATCTTAAACACTACAATTGCTTCCATAAATAAGAAAATTGGCACCGCACATCATGCACAAAACCAAATTTTGAAACTGGCGTTAAATTTGCTTTTATTCCAAGTGGCTATGTATCAAATTTCTTTTAAATGCTTCCATAAATAAGAAAGTTTTCAATCCGGTTTGTAAATGGCCGAGATGCGAAAAGGGCACTGTGAATGTTGATCGATTAGGCTCAACTTTTGGAATTGCGTTTTATATGGCTAAAGCTATACGCATATTTAATTTCATACAATTCGGTTCATAACTCACAGAGATGTCAAAGGGGCCTTCCTTATTTTTTGGGCTATATTGCCAATTCACGAACTCCGATCTACAAATTTGATAAAGAATCCATCTACAAAATTTCACCGTAATCGGTCAATTCGTTATCGAGATATCGTGCTCACGGACAGACGGACAGACACCGCAAAATTATAAAATTAGCTCTAAAATTAGTGGCGCTAGGTCAGCAGAGCACCAAACGTAAAAATTTTACCCGAAAAGACAAAATGGTGGTGCTAGGAAAAATTGCCCCCCACCCTATTGGGGGGTGGCGCTAGCTCTAAAATTTGTGGCCCTAGCTGGCGCTAGGTCTGACGAACACAGCGCTTGCTTTTGGAAGTGATCGGACGCAATGGTGGTGCTAGCGTTAACATAGCACCCCCCGAAAGTCAAGGGCTTTTCTGCAAAATCTATAATGGCGCTAGCTATAGAGATTCTAGCGCAATCTATCTTTAGTCAGAAATTTGAAATGGTGGTGCTAAGTTAACGGAGTCATTTGAACAATACCTCTACTTACATTTTATCTGCTTTGCATTTCATTGTAATGTTTTTGTGCGAGCTTGCATTTGTGTATGTAATTATTATATACTCAAATAAACCTAAAATTCGCCGACAGATACACAAATAATAGTGCGTTTCCCTATGCATTTGTATACGCGCGCCGGAGTTTGTAACGTGATTGACGTCATACGGCGTGGGGAAAGGGGACACGATGCGCGTTACGATACCGTTTTTATTCTACCATGATTCACATGCAATAGAAGATGTGTTAGTCGCTTTTGAATGATTTATCTACTCATTCTTAGAGGGGGCGCGGCCCCCCTTGTGTAAAAACTCTGACCCATACTTCCGGCGTCGCTGTATTGCTGCTTCCTTTTCAAAATTTTTATCAACTCTTCTAATATAATAATTCTTCGAAAGTCTTTTTTTATTTCTTTTCCATGCAGTACGTCTCCCGCGCTTTCGCCAATGATTTATGACAGCTTTTTATTTTATTTATTTATTTTTCCTTTTTAGGTATTGCAGTCAATTTTGTCAGTCTTATATTCTTAAGTATGACTTTGTGTACGGAAGGGTTGATTCTCTCCTTTAATAATTTTGTCACTTCTCCAACCGATACACGTTTTGAAACTATCTAATTTTAAAATGTTGAGATATAGGTATGTTATTTGTGTTTGAAGTGTTCATAACGTTTCCCCACCATATTTAGGGCGGACGTTTTCATTAATAATTCATTTCGCGAAATTTCAGATTAAGCAGCGCATCACCATCGTTTAGTCGTGGAACGATCTCTACATATATCTCAAGCAATGTTTGTGTGTCTGTAGGTGTAGGCGCCTAAAGAATTGTAGGTAAACACGCGTTATTCAACAGTCCGCACGGCTCCTAAGAGACCTAAATGGTCACTCCTTAGGAGGTGAATTACTACTGTACTGCCCCCATTACAACACTTAAATACTTCTCGTGGTCACCCTGTAATTTCAAGAAACAAAAGTATTTATTGTTTAAAAAACAAGGTGCGCTAATAAATATCCAGGAGTATACGCACCCTATTCTTGATTTCAAATGAAGTTTCAAGTCACAGTTTGAAAGATTTGTTGTCAAAGTATTTTGATCTAGGCTCCAAAAAGAATTAGAAAATGCAATGAAGTATAATTTCTGTAATGTATTAAACTTATATTACACTTACGTAAGGAATTTAGGTGAAGTCAGAACATGATAAAAGAAAAAGATCCACATTTCTCAATGTGGTTTGCTTAAATTGCTTCACAAGCTCACTCTACCAATGTTTCACTTCGTCTTATAGGAAACTACTATAAGTTTAATATTTCAAAGTACATATTATGTTTTACTATCATAGTGCTAGTACTTTTTTAATAAATATCTCATTTGCTTGATATCGTTAAACCTGTGTTGGATCTGTTGCAATTTAATTTAGTTTTAAATGGGCACTGCATATACTTTGTGACGTTTATACAATGTATCTATGTAGGCAGGTATAAGTACTATCCATTTACTTTACTTCGATTAAACAAGCATAGTATAATTGATTAACCAAGCAATCAAATGGTATATCCTAATCAGGTTAATCGATTTTAAACAAAATAAAATTTTGTCACAAAGCATTAGTGCACAAATTAACTTATTAAAAAAAAGAAGATCCAGTACAATAAATATTTAATGTTCCATCTGTTCATTTGATCAGGCAGTGTTCACTAAAATATAGAGCGAAATAAAATTAATAAAATGGACATTATTTAATAAATAAAACATAAAATTGGATATAACAAATGTTGTAACAAATACATGTAATAATGCTACTCCACACTACAAAGATAGATAAATTATAACAAGACAATGATTAGTAAATTTGACCAGTGTTTCTATATGTCACTAAAGGATTAAAATAAATTATTATAGGTACTCTAAAAAATAATGTAATAATAATAGCAGTAAAAATTAAAATAAATATTTGTAAATTTAAATAATGTACAAAAAAATATTTGGTATCAAATTATGAGTATGGTTACAGATAGACCTTAAATTATTTGGTTAGTTGATCCCATTTTGATAAATCTTCAAAATTCGTATTGCTATCAAACATAAATATCACTAAATCATTTCTTGCCAATGACTAGGAAATGGAACCAGAAAATAATGTACTAAAATTTTATTGTCGTACACTATTGCCTGTTTGACGAATGGCAAGATATAAAAATATCATTTAACAATAAGGGGATATGTTTACAGCATCTGGATATGACGAAAGAGTTAAAACATAGTAACATACATTAACATCCCTCATGTAACAATACAGTTTCATATAATGACTACCATCTTAAACAAATAGGCGTTAATATTTAATATAACATCGACACTCCTGCAGTAATTTTAATATATTCTCTTTTAAAGTGCGCTGAAGTCACAAGGTGTTAATCAACAATAAATAACCATGGCAAATACCCTTTAAATTAATGTAGTGCTCGTATTAAACCGACTATTAATATCCATTTGACTACTGTAATACTTTCAACGCACGTTTCCTTACTACATTACATTTAGGTATTTTTCAAAGTCGCACACTAATTATTATTATAAGTACAAAAAATAATGAGACACAATATTGGACTATAAAAGCAGTGAGTCATAAAATATTTTAAAATTAATATATACAGATTGTGTAAGGTATAGGTGTTTTAAATGTGCCACGCATTGTGTAATTCATTTACAAAAAATTATTGTGAGCATTCTCGACCATACAGCTACTGGTCCAGTTAGTTGTCCAACGGTATGGGTCTACCAAGCTGCAAAATAAAAGCAAACATTTTAAACATGTAGTTGTAGAATTTGAAAGAGAGATTTAACTGAAACCCTGCCAACTTAAGTACCTACCTACAATAGCATCTAATGTCGCGGCCGGCAAGTTAACATTTTGTTTTATTTCATTTACATTAAATTATATACGGTAAGTTAGGAATTGTCTTTTTAATGCATTTTTGCAAATTTATTAAATTATTATTTATGAAAAAGGTAGCTTTTAATCTCATTTTGACCGGCTAGCTGGCTGCCAACAAACGCGGGTTCGTAGAAGAACGCTTGTAGAAAGAGCAGGACTGTAAATGTGCCTAGACGGGCCGTGTAATTTACAACTTTAGGGACGGGGTCGGCGACATCTGGGCGCCATCGCCGAGCGCGTTATATTAATGGTTGATTTTTCAGTGATTTCCTATCCTCTTCTCCAGTTTAGGTCGGATTGTTTTTAAATTGGTGTGGTCAGAAAGATCTTGTAAACGGGCATAAGTCGTGTGCGTCGGAATTTTGTTTTTTCGTGGGTGAGGGATGAAATTAACCACCTTCTCTAAGGCGTGCGTCTCGAGGGATAGTCGTCAAATTTTAGCGCCCAAAAGTTTTTTTATCACGATCTATCTTTCTCGTGTCGCCAATAGAAACAAGAACTTATAAGAAGTGCCCCAAAAAATGGAGTCCTATTTGTGGAGGGTTTTTTGCGAAATTAACAAAAATGCGAATTGTGGGTGAGTAGGACGTCGGAAGTGAGCACCGACAAAGGAAATGTGGTAGCCTCCAACAAGATCTTACTGATGATGGAGTCAAAACTTCCAACGCGAATTGCGGGTGAACGATGTCAGAAGTGGGTATCGACAACGGGACTTCGACAAGATCTTATTCATGGTGGAGTAAAAACTGGATAATAGAATTCTGATCTGCCACACCAAAATACGCTGAAGACTTTCATAATTTTTTTAAATTTTAAATTAAAATATTTGTACACAAATATTGTAGGTATACTGTAACTACATGTCACCCAAGTAAGTGCTGCCCGCTCTAATCTCCGTGTAAAAGATTTGCCCCTTCTACAACAAAAGGTTGCTGACCCCTGATCTAATGCATTAAGGGATTAAAAAAAGCATAATCCTGGAGTGGTGTTGCATTCCCTGAGCCTGAGGGAATTAGGCTCTGTGTAATCTCACAGTGATATAAACCAATCACACTTTGGGTGTGAAATTTTTCATCAATATCAATATTTTAGAAATCGCATACTTAAGGCGTTAAGTACCAGACTATTATTAATTGCTTTTGTTAAGTTTATAATTTGTTAGTAATAAATTGTTTAAATTTTAACGTTTATGCAGAACCGAGATCAAAACTTAACAAAGGATTGCTGTATATACACCAAGACTGCTTCTGTGAATAACATTACCTGAAATAGTGGCTGCAAAAGTGGTAAAAAAGAGAGACACCCTACAACAAGTTAAAAAGTAATCGTAAACGATTTACATAAAGCGCATTTCCACTTGCATTCATTTCCTATTTGTAAGATGCAACTTTTGTTAAAATTGTAAAAATCCGGCCACAAATATGAAAGATAGCGTTGCACATGTGCAATCCATTTTTGACGTGCTACTTCAATTTCAGTTTATAAGAAGTTTCATTTCAATGCTTTTCTAAATAAGAAAGTTGGAACTGCGCATGCGTAAACCTAAATTTTGAAGCTACCGTTAGATTTTCCTTTGTTCCAAGTGGCTATGTAACGAATTTCATTTAAATCCCTCCATAAATAAGAAAGTTGGCACTGCGCATGCGCAACACCAAATTTTGAAATTGGCGTTAAATTTGCTTTTATTCCAAGTGGCTATGTATCAAATTTCATTTAAATCCCTCCATAAATAAGAAAGTTGGCACTGCGCATGCGCAAAACTAAATTTTGAAATTGGCGTTAATTTGCTTTTATTCCAAGTGGCTATGTATCAAATTTCATTTAAATCCCTCCATAAATAAGAAAGTTGGCACTGCGCATGCGCAAAACCAAATTTTGAAATTGGCGTTAAATTTGCTTTTATTCCAAGTGGCTATGTATCAAATTTCATTTAAATCCCTCCATAAATAAGAAAGTTGGCACTGCGCATGCGCAAAACCAAATTTTGAAATTGGCGTTATTTGCTTTTATTCCAAGTGGCTATGTATCAAATTTCATTTAAATCCCTCCATAAATAAGAAAGTGGCACTGCGCATGCGCAAAACCAATTTTTCAAATTGGGCTTAAATTTGCTTTTATTCCAAGTGGCTATGTATCAAATTTCATTTAAATCCCTCCATAAATAAGAAAGTTGGCACTGCGCATGCGCAAAACCAAATTTTGAAATTGGCGTTAAATTTGCTTTTATTCCAAGTGCCTATGTATCAAATTTCATTTAAATCCCTCCATAAATAAGAAAGTTGGCACTGCGCATGGGCAAAACCAAATTTTGAAATTGGCGTTAAATTTGCTTTTATTCCAAGTGGCTATGTATCAAATTCCATTTAAATACTTTTATAATCAAAAAAGTTTGCAATTCGGTTTATAAATTGTCGAGATGCTAAAAGGGCACTGTGAATTTTGAATCGATTCGACTCAACTTTTGGCATTGCGTATTATATGGCTAAAGCTATGCTCATATTGAATTTCATGCAATTCAGTTAATAACTAACGGAGATGTAAAAGCGATCAGACATTTCTAAACAAAGTTATCGTCCACACGGACAGATAGAGGGACAGACAGACAAACGAACAGACCAACAGGCAGACGACAGACAGCAATGCATTATAAACGATCTCTAGGATCGTTAATAAACTGCAAAAGTGTAAAATTATGGAACATGTAAAAAACGGTTTTTTGTTTTTTTTACAATAACTTTTTTTGTAAGTGGTACAGAAAAAATTCCTTCCTTGGTGCAAGACTCGACACCATAACGAACCAAATAGCGAAAAAAGTAGAACAATAGCTCTTAAGATAAAAAACTAGTAGCGTCTCAAAACGAGCGGACGGACGGACAAAGTGGCCACAATAGCGCATTTTTTTTTTATTTTTGTGGAAATGCGCTAAAAAGATATACATATATCCCCTTCTCAAATTCAATACATTTTTTCCTTAACCCCTATAGTTACTCTCCTATAGTTACTGGACAGAAAGTTATAACAAGTTAGGTTTTAGAAGTTTACATTAATGTGCCAAGATAAACAATTATTATAAATTCAGTTAAGATTAAACATAAATTATTTTTAAATTATACAAACAAATTTGAGTAGATATAGCACTTGTAAAACAGGTCTCGAAAAAAAAAACTAAAAATATATTATAAAAGAATTGCACAGTAGGCATGGCGTGACTACTGATTGCATCTAGTTGACAATTCGCACTCCGAATAAAATCTTTAGCGCTGGTGAAAATCTGGGCAATAATTCAAAAGGCCAACATTATTATCGATGGCTATTTTATTAGGCACTTGATAACTAATTTCGCGTTTTTACATTGTTTCAATTCCTAAAATTGAAAACTGAAAACCATTCAACGGCTTCATCGATTCATCATCGAACGCATGCCATTTGAAACAAGCTATGGTTGTAGAATCATACATAAAGAAATTCGCAAAAACTATACAGGGTGTCCCAGATCAAGTGACTTTGTTATTATTAAGGATAGTGATTATGTTGTATTATGTGTTGACTGAAATCGGATTAAAAAAATTTAAGAAACTAGACCGGACTAAAATATTGATATTTGATACCCATATTTAATATCTGGATTTGACGTAGCAGAGGCTGGCTAAA
Organism: Photinus pyralis; assembly: GCF_008802855.1. NCBI lineage: Eukaryota > Metazoa > Arthropoda > Insecta > Coleoptera > Lampyridae > Photinus > Photinus pyralis. Next base: position 12,883,391 of record NW_022170403.1, on the reverse strand, counting down.
GTTCAGAACTGACATACGCAGAGACATATAAACCTCTCGCCAGGAAAAATTGCCGGTCACAGAATACCTGATCCCGGTCTACAATCTGTGTTTTTCTAAAAATGTGAGCGACCTCCGGGATAGGATCGTGCCAGTGTTGAACGAAAAGTCTTTTCTGGACATCTTAAAAACTATTAAATCGGTACACAACAAAACACAGCAACACCAAAAGAATCGCTGAAGTACTGCGGAGATAAAATTAATGCCTGAAATATTATTTTATCTAGCGAATAATACACCCATTTGAATAATATTTTCAATGAAAAATAAAAGCTTCATTGGTTTTGTTTCAAATGTCATCAATCTGAGACGTACTGTTTCATCGGTCTAAACAAAGAGATTCATTTGTAACGTTTGTCGTAGTATTGAACATTTTAATTGCTACTGGCGCACACTAGTGTCCGTATCAAAAAGCTTCATATTATTTGTGTACATTGTTGAGCTGTCTATTGAGGAGGCTAGCCTTTGGCTTAAGAGAAGCTTTAAATCCATGTCGCAATAATCGTTGCCATGGATTTTAACTCAGATTTTAAGTTACGCTTAACCTAAGCTGCGCTTAAAGTTGTCGTTGCAAACAGCCATAAAAATTACAGGTATAAAAGTATCGAAATTGGAACACTCTGTACACATACAGACTCGCCTGTCTGGGAGTCACTGGAGCCCTAAAAACCACGCCAACCTTGGCCATGGAGGCACTTCTGGGCCTAGAGCCTTTACACTTAGCTGTGGAGGCAGAGGCTCGGAAGGCTTCCATACGGCTAAACGATTGGGATGAATGGAAGGATCGAGGCAGCCTTGGGCACGGGCGGATCTGGGAGGAAACCCTCAGGACCGATCCCCTCCTCGCAAGGAGGGACGTGATCCGGGCTATCTTGCTAAGACCAAAGCGTTATAAAGTCATTCTCCCGGATAGGGAGCAGTGGCTGAACTCGGATTGCCCGTTCCTCAAACCTGAGGGGCTCGTGTGGTTTACAGACGGGTCCCAAACAGAAAGGGGAACGGGCATGGGTATATATGGTGATCGACCGAGAGCCAGCGTCAGCGTCTCCCTTGGTCAGCATAGCACCGTGTTTCAGGCAGAGATGTTAGCCATCATGACCTGTGCACAGGAAAACCTCCGTAGAGGTTACCGTAATAAGCATATATACATATGCAGCGATAGTCAGGCGGCGTTGAGGGCCCTGTCGGTAGACAGGTTCCGATCAGCTACGGCGCTTGATTGCAGGCGAACCCTAGATAGATTAGGTGAGTCTAATAGGGTAAGCTTGATTTGGGTGCCAGCGCACTGCGGAATAGGGGGCAACGAAAGGGCGGACGAGTTGGCTCGCGAAGGCAGTGGTGGAGTCTTCGTCGGGCCCGAGCCTACCCTAGGGATTGCTCCCTCCGTTGTTAGGGCCAGGATTAAAGATTGGTTGACCAGTCAATTCCAGGCTCAGTGGCAACAAGTAACCGGACTCCGGCAGTCCAAGGCCTTTCTAACAGGGCCCCTTGGCAAATCGGGGTCTTCTAAGCTTCTAAAACTGAATAGAAGCCAGATTAGGAAGATCACCGGTGTCCTTACGGGACACTGGATGGTCAACTATCACCTGCATAACATTGGGCTCGCGGAGGAGTCCACGTGCAGGTTCTGTGGCGAGGCAGATGAAACTACCGAGCATGTGGTCTGTCACTGTGACGCTTTGATCAGGGACAGATATCAACTCCTTGGAGACAGATACCTGGAACCGAGGAGGGTGAAGCAACTTAGGCTAAACAGGGTCCTATCCTTCATTGAGAGGAACGGGCTCTGAACTCAGTTGCGAAGAAAGGGGGTAGGCACAATGGGCCTCTGATGTGCCTAAGTATTTCCGCGGAGCACACTTTTAAAAACGCTGAGCGAATGGCGTTATTACTTCTTTTATTAAAAGAATAAGATATGGACATTGAAGCGAATTTCAAACATCTAGCCTCGCATCTAGCTGTGGTTACCTCAAGTCCTCAAAATCATACTTTCTAATTACTTCATTTTTATTTGTTTAGACTATGACCAATATTGTTCTAATAAACTCATAAATTTGTTATTAGAACACTAATTGCATACCTGGTGAGTGGTGACAGGGTCAAATATGTTGTACTTATACATGATAGCAAATTTAAGTATGTTTTTCTAATTAGGTACGTACATAGTTAAACATTTTGTTCACAAAATTGTGATTTCTTCCTACATTTTGTATTTGTTTATCCGGTTTTTCATATCACTTTAGTTTCATTCTATTCTTTAAACACAAATTGGCATAATCCCTTGGATATAGGTAATTTGTGATTTTGAATAAACAACCAAGGTAATTAAATTTTAATTACATTACATTAGGCCGATTAGAATCGTTCTTGGGAAAAATGCCTCAAATTTTGATTAAAACATTACATAGCCATAACATCAATTTCAAGTTTATAAATAAACAAGGAACATTTTATCAGCTGTTATCAATATTCAAACAGTAAACTAGTCACTGTACTAGTCATTAATAAGATATTACTATTAAAAGTAATAGCCCAATAATTTAAATTTAATTTCAACTTACCTCTTTAAAGATCTCCATTATCGATTGCTTTATTCAAATCGGACACAATCCTACTGACAACGTCTTTATACTCCGAATTTGTTTTAAAAATTGCATCCAAAAAATGATCATTTGTGAAGAAGTGAAATACGCTATCAATTCTTGCTAGTGATTTCTCTGTCAAATGTTTAGAAACGATAAATTGAAGGCACTTATGAGATTCATTTAGGGCTGATATGAGATAATTACGGTCGTAACTGAAATCTACTTCGTGAAATGATATAACGGCCATCACAGCCATGTGTAGTTTGTTTTTAACATGCTCCGAATAATTTAACTCTTCTTGTGAAAATACTCCATTACGGTGAAGCACTCCAAGTTTTATGACGATTTTTATAATATTTTTTATTAGCTTCTCTGCTTCTTTTTTGTTGTGTGACTAAAAAATAATGTAGCTACACTCATGAACATGAGACAATTTCATACTTACGTATTGCTTAGCAAGGCAGTATAGATTGTCCAGAAGGGACGCAGTAACATCATCAATGAGAGCTCTAGCCACATGTTTGCCTGCCATACGAGACAAGATTTTTTTTTGTGCTCGCAGTCCAATATCTCGTGCACGAAATCCAGTGTCACTCATAACTAGAATTAAAACAAATTTTTAAACAATCATCATACATTAGATATAAGATATAATGATAAATAATTGATTCCCATAAACACAAATCAATAGGTACATGCTTCACTTCCAACAACGGTCCCTTGACGACATCTGCTGTTTTACCTACACCTGTCTTCCCTTAAGTCTTAAGGGTAACATTATTTTCAAATAACGGAGTAACTTAGTAATTAAGTAATCAGTACTATTATTTGTTACAATAACTAGATTTCTTACCTATTCCGTTGTTAAATCAGTACTAAGACGAAAAACTAAATGAATAACAAAAATGTTCTCTCCGATTACGAACTACGAGTCACAGACTATCATTACGAGTGACAACTACGAGGTTATGTTCTTGTTTGTGTCAACTTTAGTTCAGCTGTCACGTCAAGTAAAGAAATTCAAATGACTCACTTCCCCTTCTTCAATAACACGTGAATTGATCCAGGCTAATTCGTTTCCTACATGTATTTTGGATTGCCTACGTTACATTTTACCTTACATATTGATTGAATAAATTCAATGATAAATTGATAACGTCACTCAACGCCTTCTAAAATTCAAGCAATTATGAATTAAGTCAGTTTCTAATGGAAAACCGACTATTACCGAGTAAATGAAAACATTTAAAGGCGGTAGTAGACAATGCAATGTAAGAATTGCAATGTTTATTGCGAAAGCGGATGTGACCGTTTGTATTTACGGTGGTAACAATGTGACGCATTCTCTCCGGGAAATATGACGTGTTTTGTTCGAGAACATTCCAGAATACTCGTTTGGAAGCGTTCAAAAACGTTTGAGAAACAGGGGCGTATGTTATACAGGGTGTTTAAGGTCTTCTCTGTATCCTTTTAAGGGGCGGCAGTACAGCTCAAAAGGAGTCGACAAACCCCAAAACACCTTAGTCAAAAATAATTTAAGTGGACAATGCTGATTAAGTAGTAGATTGCTAGATTTGTACACAGATTAATCGTTTAATGTAAAAAATAAAACAAATATTATCTCGCTTATTAAATAACTTTTACGAAGGTGTTTTGGGGTTTGTCGACTCCTTTTGAGCTGCACTGTCCCCCTTAAAAGGATATAGAGAAGACCGTAAACACCCTGTATAAACAAATCGAATTGTGTTTCAGTCAGTTCCAATTTCAACGCAAAAGTAGTAAATAGTTCGCACTGTTATAAATTGCGTATGTTTAAGTGATAAATAATATTTTAACTGTCATAACAATTCATTTCAGGACTGTCACAAATTTATTGTTAATTAATAGTAAATAAATAAATCACGTAATTAAATTTACGTTACCGTACGCTTTGTTTTCTATGTCAATGTATTTATTTTATTTTGTCTTGATAATTTTGTAAAAGTTGGTTTATTATTGATTACTAAAAAAATCTTGTGCGTGATATGGGGCGCAAAATCCGTTAGGGCTTAGGGCGTTGTTGAATCTTAATACGCCACTGCATGTATCTCTTGTTAAAATTGCACGTACAAGTTCTTGCTGCAAGACATTCTGCAATTTTCTTGTTTAGAACTTGTGCTATTTTTCTTGCAATTTAGTAATTATTTTAGTAACATTTAATTTTTCAATTAATTTAATTGGTAGGTATGCACTGGACATTTCCTCTCTAATAGCTATATGAGGTTTGTTATTTAAAAGTTAAAACTGAAATATCTGATTATTTATATACCTATAGACCAAGAGAACAGATAACGACATATTTTGTACGATGATTTTCAGGACAAATTATGCATCTATAAACAAACGATTGACGGAAAATTAGTTACTTATGCAACAAGTGAGTAAAGTACCTATATCTTTTTTTCACGAGAAGGAAGATCCGCCGAGTGAAAATAGTATATTAAGTAAACAAGGGATTAAAAAGAGTTTTTGTTCCTGAAAGAATGGTTTAAAGCCCGAGGCTTGCCGAGGGCTTTAATATTCTTGAGGGAACAACGACTATACTAATCAAATTTTGTTGCGAACCGCGGCATGGACCGCATCCTGTGTGACATACCAGACCGCGCGGCTGATCGCAAGCGATTGCCCGCGGCGGGCAGACCGCGTTCAGTGTGGCGACCCCTAAAGCTACGCTTTATATCGTCTGCCAGGATATATTTCAAAGTAGTGACAAAAAAAGGAATTTTTTATGTATAATTTTTATACGGTCCTCATGGTTTAGTTCAGGGGTGTTTTTCCCTACATTGAAGGGCGTCTTTCGCTACCAACGCCACACTTGAAATCATCTGGCATAGCATATTTGAAAACTATCGAAAAAATTGGATTTCTTGATACAAATCTTTTCCGTGACCCATAGTTTGGTAATTTAGTTGATCACCTAAAGAAGTCACCTATTTAGCGCCGCCCCAAGTTAATGCTGCCACTTACGACTGGCAGACGAGTGATTTTATTATTAGTTTTCAACGTACTTTCAGCCTGTATTGTCGAATATTTTGTCGCTTATGGTTTAGTTACTATGTACGCTGCCTCCCGGTCTACTAGTAGGTATTTTAGTTAATTTATTATGTCTGATAAGAATTTGTTTAGTAAAATTATTCGACCTCTATTATTTTGGTCTTTTAACGTAAGTTGAGGGGATATTTTCTGTTTCGCTTTAAATAAGATGCGGAAGAGGGAGAGCGTCGCTTTTTGCCAAGTTCAGCGCGGAACTACGTTTGATAGAAGTTTTTAAATCGGCTTTTAGCCAGTCAACGAAGAAATACGTTTGTTTGACAAGTTAAATCAGCTTTAAGCCAAGTTCATGGCTCAAGTGCGGTCAAATGAAAATTCGCTGTACGAAGTTACGTCTTGTTGAAGATTGAAATCAGCGTTTGCCACGTTCAGAGCGGAACTATACGTTCCGTTCACCGTTGTAGTTTTAAATCGTGTTTAGCGACAGTGTACGTAGAATTACGTCTCGTTGAAGAATCAGTTTTTTGCCACGAGTCACAGCCAATATTGAAAGTTTCGCCTAGTGGAAGTGTGAAGATAGAAGAAGTTCCGTTTGCGTAGCTGGAAGCCGAAATCGTGGCTAATTATTTGTTCTACGTGTTTAAAGTTTTGGCCATCAAAGGTTTTTAAGGAGAGGTGTTTGTTCGGCGCCCCCTTAAGTTGTCAACGTGACTCAGTTGGAAGTTGAGTCTTCGTCTACCCGAAAGAAGACGCTGCGATTACCCGGTCGTTATAGTGCAATTGTTTAATCGAGTGTTTGATTCAAAATTGTTTTTGTGTTTTATGTAAGGATACCATTTATTTGGAGCACATTTCTCGGATCTGTAATGTAAGTTAATTAAGTTTTAATTTTAGATTTTAGTGTCTAGTTCCGTGTTAAATAACAAAAGTAAAGAGCTAGCTAGGGTCTTGTTTAGGTGTTTTGTGTACGGTCTTTCTGACCTACGGACCAGTGCACACAGCATTATTATTTGGCGCCCAACGTGGGGCACATAGCACATATGCGCCACGGGCCACAGTTGAAAATCCAAATAAAAAGTATGTTTAAAGTAATCAATAATTATATCCATTTCTTTTTGGTCTTGATAATTTTTGCTTTCGTAAAAATAATTTAAAAAAAAAACAAGTACTCCTGAAAATTGACACGATTTTGCATACAAAATTTACCAGATCTGGATAGTAAATCCCCATATTCAGCTCGTATTCAAATTTTCATTTATGGTTATGGTTGTTTTCATTTCTTAGCCGTGCGTGACCAGTGGCGTATCTCCACTGTATTTATTGTAACTAAGAAAAATAAATATTGCATAAATATCACATCTAGAATTTGTCACTGCCAACTTAAAAAAGTCCGCCATGACGGTAAACTACACGTGTAAGACAATTTTATAATACATACATCATAGGGTGCTTGGCAGTCCATTTTTTTTTTAAAGTTCAGGCCCTCATATCAGTGGCGTATTCAAACATATGCTAACTCATACATCTTCGCCATCTTCGTATGTGCACCCTTTGTGAAATTGGGTGGTGATGTGAATAAAGCATTGCGCATTTATTTAATTATTCTTATTAATAATATATTATTATTAGTAACATACTAATATATACTAAGTATAAGCCAATACTTACAAAGACAATGATTACATTCTGAAACGATGTACTGATAAATCAACCAACTCTCCAATTCTGTTGATGTGACGGACATTTTAGATAAGGCCTAGTATGTTAGGTGTATTGTAAAAACCTTGTGCATCTGGAACAAAATGTGCAAATTAGTAAATAAATACTGACTGCATTACAGTGCGTTTAAATAGTCAATAGCCAGGTTGCGGACAGCATTTTCCGTTATGTTAGACGGCCATTTATTCTTATAACATAAGAAATATAAATTTTTGTAGAAATAATTTACGGTATGAGGGCTTTTTGTACGATATATTTATAAATAGCGGAACCAATGAAAATGAAGTTCTTATAATGTGTCACTGCGCAGTACGTAATCACTCATAAATAACATTTTCCTGCTAACCTACAATTGTGCAGTGTTTATGTTGGCGGTAGTTCTTTTCTTTTTGTCTAAGAGCATAGTAGTGAACTTTGGACATTTTAACACAATGTAAAATAAAAGTGAGGTTAAGACTCCTTCAAACTTATAAGCAAAATTGAACACGCCCAGCACACACCGCAACTTAACTTTGCTATAAAAATGTGTTATACTTATAAACTTATATTATAAGGAAAAATGGCCGTCTAACATAACGGAAAATGCTGTCCGCAACCTGGCTATTACCCGTGGCTCGTTATCTTAATGACTTGATCCGATCCTCTAACAAATAAATCGCGGTCACAGTGCTGACAATTATAAACACATAATCCCAACGTAAATAGTTTAAAAGATTTCGTAATGAATTATAACTACCGTAAGTGGTGCCCTACCATGGAGTACACTTTGTCGTGGTGTAGGGCTCAGTAGTCACATTTTTCTGTGGCACAGCTAAGTATCCCAGGCGGGTAAATCTGCTTCCAAGGATGCTGTATCATTCAAATGCTTCATGGTGTAGAGAAATCCAAAAGGGTTTTCGACGATTGCTCATTAAACGTAATATAGAAAACTATATTGACATGAGTAGCACATTTTTCACGTACGTTAACTCCTGAGGCGTGCGGTAGACGACAATTTGGACAAATTCCGAACCCGATTGAGGCATTTGCCGATAGAGTTTCGAATAATCGGACTAGATCATGACTTGTTAAACGTGATAAAGGATCGACACTAGTACTCCTTTGGACTCTGAGGGGTTGTAAAAGTAACTTGATGGTAGCGAAAAGAAAATAATTGTTTTCTTCGTCGACAACTAAGGAAACTGCATATAGCTTTGCGTGAACCGTATGTTGCGGGCAAATTTTGACTTTACTGTGAATAAGTTGCCAAAGTCTTCTGTTCGACTGCACCCAATAAGGTAGTTTCACATTTGTACACTTTTGTATTGCGCAATATTTAAACTTGCGCAACTTCGTTATTTCAGCGTGTGAACTGCGCTGCAACGTCGAAAACTTGTGCCATCTTTTAAGCTGCGTGCAATTTTCTAACTTGCATATATTTCAGAAATTGATACGTGTGACTACCCAAATGCAATAAAATGTCGTTACAACAAAGTGGACCGTTTTGTCGGTTATATAAAGTGGCGCAATTTACGTTTAGTCTGGCACGAGTACTACTGCTTAGTAGATGATGATGGGCTTCTCGCGTACTAAAATCAAGTAAAATGGACTTCGGAAAATACGTTTCTGTTACTTTTTTCTAATAAGTAGTCAAAATCCGATACCGACATCTGTAAACAAGTATACATTGTGCACAGCTCTTGTGCAGATAAAGCACCTTTTGTAAAAACGAAATAGCTTTTGTTTTGACAACACCAATGGATATATTTTTTGCAGACGTCTCAATCACTATTTGTGAGTACCCTCTTACGACAATCCGTTCTTGAGGTATAAGGGAATATACCCGGTCATTATAAGAGGTCGAGGAGGAGGGATATGGTTCGTAGAAATTAATTCGTTTCGTTGAGACCTTTCATTAGAGTACCATGAAGTTCCACCCCCCCTCCCCCTCACCACCTCGTACTTTGATAAGAGGACAGAAAGAAGGGCAGTAGTTGGTAGAAAACGTTTCCTTTCGTTGAGACCTTTAATTAGAATACAATGAGAGATAAGATTAATTTCCCCCCCCCCTCCCCCAGACCCCGTCGCTCAATGATCTCGAAAGGATCGCACGTGTAATTCGTGGGGGAAGGGGGGGGGCTTTTTCGCGAAAGTTGATGGCCGTCTCGCACATCGCTTCGTCTTCAGAATACATATTAGTATTCACAAATTTGTTTGCCAAGATAAACTATAAACAGCAGCCACTCGCACTACTCCCACTATACCAATTCTACCGCGCCCGGTTAATCGTGCAATAAAATTGAAGACGTGGAGAAGAAATGTGAACATCTTCGCAACTTAAAAAAATTGCATCCACATTTTGATATTGCGCCACACTAAATGTTGCAAGTTATTTGCAATTTTTGCGTTCAATGTGAACACCATGCGCCATTTAGTTGCGCAATATTGAAAAGTTGCGCCACAATAGTGTACAAGTGTGATACTACCTAAGGTTCTGTAAGAGTGCGCGCCATAAAAACTGTTTTTCCCAAAAAAATTTGTTTTAAGAATTACTTTATAAATTTAGACCTTTATCTACAAAATGTTCGTAACAGAAAACTCTTAAAGTGGACATAGCTTACTGAATCATCTCCATTTGATAGCTTCGATGACCTAAAAACAAAGCATCTTAAGTACACATTCCTCTTAAATAACTACATTTCTTGTAAAAAATCTAAGTTTGACTTAAAAACCTACAAGACTTATGGCAGTTTTCTGATGAACAAAAATCTGTGTTTGATGCATAAGAAATATTCCTAACATCATTTCATCAATGTTTGGCAGATTTGCTGCTATCAGCTTTCGTATACTCACTTTCAATTCTTATCTGGTTTTAAAAACTAAACTTTAGGATCATATAATCACTATAAAATGGAACAAGCATAAATTTAAAAATGTCGACAAACTCTACAAACGCACAGAGGATTAGGATAATGACGTCACGCGCTCTGATTGGCGTTTGATATCACGTGACAAATGTCGTTATTTTTTAATTTTAGTTTTACTAAAATATAATATAATAGTTTCTCGTGTACATGACCAAAGAAAGTTATTTTGCGATACCCTGACACCTTACACTATCTTATGAAACAAAAATTTATTTATTCTTTTTCCACGGTCATGTACCCTATTAGCAGTCCATGTACTATATGGTCTAAGCTTCTTATAATGAATGAAGTATAGTGACTTTATTGTGAGTCGTGTCCTCGCCATCTATACGTGATGTCCAAAATTAAATGACCGTTGTCCTACTTCAATGCCTACTTGTAACACTGAGAAGCGTTTATTTTGCCACGGAAGCGCACGTAGACACAGAAGTTCATAATTTTAAAGGTTATGTAAGTGTTTATAATATCGGTTTATCATTTGTATTTTTAAAATAATGAAAACTGTAAAGTGAAATCTCTATTAGATTAACAGAATGTCCACATCGAATGAATCCATTGAAGAGTCATCAAAGTGGTTACATCCCAACCAATTATTAAAGTTACAACGATTAAAAGTGAAAAGAAGACAATTGCAGGCTCGGATCAATAACAGTGAAGTAAATGTACCTAATGACGGTTTTAATGCTAATCTTAATAATATATCAGTATGTGGAAAACGACCAAATCCATTCGTAAAACCTTTAGGAGACTGTAAACGCACTAAACTTAATGTAAATGAATCGAGTGATGGAACCTTGTTTGGCCTCTTGCATTCCAATGATGCTATAGAGAGACCACATGCTTTAATCTCTTTTAATAAAACTATATCGGTCCCTAATGATTTGTGTTTGAATAAAGCTGACATTGTGCCGCCTATAAAAGCCCAACATTCGTGGGTACCTATCGATTGGACACTAAATTGTAAGCTGCGGTTATTATCATCTAAACCCTTTAGTTGGAGTCATAAACTGAAAATAAGTGAGGAAGCATCTGGTATTACTGCATTTGTCAGATGTCTAAATTATAACTCTGAAACCACACTTGATACATCTCCAAATGCCAAATTTCACCAATGCTGTCTTTACTGGCAACAACCACATTTTCCTTGGCTTAGTGTATTTCCTCGCACGCAAGCACAATCTTCTTCAGGCCCAAGTTTTGTTACAACGGCTGCAATGCGTGACAATTTACATATGGCATGGTCTGATGGTTTGCGTTCATTATTTCAATTGTTACGAACCCGACAATGTCCATTTTTCTATGTTTGTACCAATACTTTTACAGTATTATTTAGGGCTGCTGGAATATGTGGCCATGCAGAAATGGTTGCGTTAATAACTCCTACAACGTATGGATTTAGACAGTTGCTAAGGCAAGAGGAAATTGAATTTTCAATGCCTTTAAAAGTAAAGTCTGGCACGAAAGATAAAGGTGACGGTTCTGATGATGAAGGATCTGAAGAGAAGTGGCTTGCAAGTATGGGCATAAATGCAGAGGATAGAAAACAAATAAGTTATACTGAAAAACAACGTCATCGTAAAACAGAATGTGAGGTAGATAATAGTGAAGGAAGTTTAGTTCTAATACAAGGGATGGAAGTTCATGGTCTATATAATTTTCTTATTAATTGCAAAAGTGCTACAAGTATCACCGGTTCTTTAGCAGGTATCCCTCCGACTCTTCTGTCACCAATTGCCTTTCAAGGTGCAACCTTATCAACTTTGAAAGTAAAAGAAACCAAAATATTAATCGATAATGTGTCTTATTTTTCTTTAGAGTTAAATGGACCTATTCTACCACATATTATACATAATTTGTCTGAATTAAACCCACAAGACCAAAGCTTTACTGCTACTTTCGGACATATTACCTCTTCAATGGCGTTTAGTAAATTAGGGGAAACTGAAAAAATAGAAACTGATAGCAATACTTCTGGATTTTCAGTTTTCAGCAAAGAGAACCTATCTGATTGTGGTCTCACATCTACCATTCTAAAACACTTTTGTTCATCAGAAAAGGGGTTGATACAAAATGTAGACAGTCTCAAGTATAATCCAGAAATTAAATCATACACATGGTTGTAAAAGGTATCGTATTTTGTTTAATAAAGACATTATTTATATTGCTTTGTGTACATCACTTATTACGCGTGACCAGGATTAAGATTTTTGTTATACCTACCCATTAAAAAAGAATCTTCTATTGCCTTCCCTTCTTTTAAAATAATTTTGTATTTCAGTCAACATTTTGCATATGGCATAAAAATTCGACAAAAAGAAATGAGACAGAGGCAAATACATAGTAACGAAGGTCGTAGTAGTTAAGTAGGCTGGGATCATCTTTAATGAGTATAAACCATATGTGAAATCTATTAGCTAAGTTTTATCTCACTTTCATCAATTCTCTTCGGCAGGGTGCTACTGGTACTGGTATACCTATATAGGTACTTGAAAAATTTTAAATTTAAATGGAATGATGGATTGCGTACTCGTTTGAGGAATGAATTACAATTAACAATCTTGTGATGTGGCGTTGTTGTAGGCCTTAGATCATACATGTTATATGATAAAAGGGTATATCTACCTTACGAAGAGTATACAGGGTGGTGACTTGCGTCACGCATCATAGGGATTTCAATGTAAAATTAATAACATGCCGTTATTGGCTCCCCAAATTATTTTAGAGCAAAAATGTAAAAAGGTTTTTTTGTAGAAAAAAATTTTTTACGTCAATCAACCGTATTAGTTTTCAATTTGTTGCATAATAAAGACGGAAAATTGGAAAAATAAAACCCGCATCTTTTTCAATAATCTGTGATGCCATGGAATTTTATAATACAAAAACTACGCCAATATCCGTCATACCATGGAATGTCTGCTACAAAACAAATCAATTTCTATCAAAAAGTATTATTGTTAAAACAGCGCATTAAACATAAAGAAATTACTAAAAACGGTTTCCTAATATAACAATTTACAATATATGTTCGAATAAGTCACCATTAACTCTAATACAGTAACCAAGTCGATCATAAAATCAATTTCGAACTGCTGCTATAATTGATATATCTTTTTGTTTTAGAAAATTCCATGGCATAGAATTTGATTTGTTTTATAGCAGACATTCCATATGGCATGACGGATATTGGCGTAGTTTTTGTATTATAAAATTCCATGGCATCACAGATTATTGAAAAAGATGCGGGTTTTATTTTTCCAATTTTCCCTGTTTATATGAAAAATATATTTTTAGGCTATCATCACAAAAGCGTTGATTTTATGGTCGCTTTTGCGGCCATAAAGTTTCACTTTATTGTACGCTTCTGTCAAACTTTACTTATTTGAAACTGATGTGGGAGAAACAGTAATCTGTTTGATACAAAGCGTCTATCTGGTCTCGCCCCATCAAGGATTGAGCCATCCACGTGCGTTTTTTTCATTTTCGGACTTGTAGGAATGTTTCACACCATTTTGCATAATCACAATGTTCACATTTAAAATTATAGTTTGACGTTTTGCTGCTTGCAGACCTTTTTGAAGTGTAGAACCAAAACATGAGGAAGATGTTATTGCTTACATTATTATACGAAGAATCACCAGCAATAATCAGGTTTCTAATAATTGTACAGCATGTTAACTATAAGGTCTTGGAAGCCACAGTTACGAAGGACCTATTGCATTTGACATTATTAAAATCTTGTGCAGCGGAGGAAGTTAGCGATTGTACTTTTACTCTCAAACGCCTGCTCTTATATCATACCTATTACTTAGGGTCGCAACGCTTGCAGCTTCCAAAATTTCATTTTGGGTATCTGAACTGTCGCTATCACCCATTTTGATACGCACAACACACGCAAAGATGCTAATTATAATTTATTACATATGACAGGAAATGCTTGGTTTTAATTGTCTAAGATAGCTATGATTTTCAGAAAAAATATGTTTTTCTCCAACCACCTGAATAAGACGCTATTTTGTGACAGTGTTCGGTACCTAAAATTGACGTTTTGCGGATTAATCGCTTTCACCATGGCAACTGTACAAAAAGTGGATACTTTTGGTCCTAGTACCAAAAAGAAATTGACCTTGAAAGTTGGCCAATTAAAAAATTACAATCACGGAGATATGTCACATTGACATCGTTTTACATTGCAGGTTGTAAGATATTTCTATACATACAAATCAAATATTTTTGCAGATTCAATGCAAATAATGATGTTACCTATACGAATGTACATGTATTGAAAATTATTCCGTGAACGTAATTTTAATACGTAGACAACCCGCCGTCGCGCGTAACGCCATCTACTTCAGACCAATTGCACTATTAACTGTCATTTTGAATTCAAAATTTGAAAAAGTTAATTGCAATTAATTTTAATTAAAAAACTGTATGGTAAGTTTTTTATTTCAATACAAAATATAACAATATTAATTGTTTATACAATAAAATTACTGAAACTGATAGCGACATGGATTGCACTCCGCCAGAGATTATAGAAACGGCAGAACATGCTACCTCAAGATTTGCTCCCTACAAAGTCGCGAGAGGTGAGAAGTAAGAGGTAAAAACGAATAGGTTATAAGTTAACCTAAAAACTAGAGTGGCATGACACGTGAGGACAAGAAAGCAGAAGTTCTTATACTATAGTAGTGAAACGGTAACTGAATCTAAATTCGAATATAATTTGAAGTAAAGGGGGTTGGAGAAAAAATTTTATGTTTTATTCGTACAAAAAATGCGTTTTCGGGACTCGGAAGGGTGCTGGACTCCGCTAACGCGTCGTCCAGCAACTATCTTCCTCGTCCCGAAAACTGACATTTTTTGTACTAATGAAACAAATAACTATTATGAGCAAATTTTTGAATTCTTTTTTGATGATTGCCTAAAAAATGTTGTGTGCGCCTTGGCCAAAAGTGATTTGTTAGGCCTCATCTGAATTGCGGCCTCGGCTACCGCCTCGGCCACAAACAGCAGCTTCGGCCAAAAAAGATCACTTTTACGGCCTTGGTACACAAATAACTATTATATTATATTTTATTCACTACTAGCATTCCAATGTATAATTAGTAGGCTAGTATTCGATGCTAGATTTTATTTTTCTCTACCTATACTGTATCATAGAGTAAAATTTACTCTATGGTTGAGGTGAATTTTTCATCTGTTCAGAGATGTGAATTACCTTAGACCAGTTTCGAGCATTCTGCCGGCTACTCCGAATTAGGTTTTCCTAATTTGTAAGGTAAATACCGGAGTAGTAAGGACAACTTAAGACCTTCTGCAGAGGCACCTCTAAAAAGCATTATGCGGGTCACTCTGTAATTGGCCTGTTGAGGGCCCGGAACAAGAGATGGATAATAAATAAATAAAAAAATAAGTAAATAAATTATCATGCGGTTTTTTATACGTGAGCTCTTGGTCTATAACCTACGTTGTTCGTAATCCAAGGTACGTACCAACAGCCCCAAATACCTCGGATTATAGAGACATGAAACCTTGCTTAATGTCAGATATTACATTAGAAATATTTTATCTATCTAGCAAGGTAAATAAATTGTTAGTAGGCATTAGGCTCTTGGGATTTAGAGACCGGGACATTTCGCCGAATGCCCACAACGCCAACACGATTTTTTGAAGGTCCATATCGCCGACTAGGGACACTACGCCGACCGTGCCCACATCGTCGACAAGTGTGCAAGGGACACAACGCCGACCATGCCCACTTCGCCGACGGACACTACGCCGACCGTGCCCACATCGCCGACAAGTGAACAAGGGACACTAAGCCGAACGTGACCATAATAACGTCGACTCATACAACACTTCTTAATCAAGCTGGACGGTGTGCAACACCAAGTAGCTTTTGACGTTAGGTTATTGTAGGTTCAGAATATTTTTTTAAACTTTTTTCGAACTACAGACTCATACGAAAATTCTTAATCAAACTGGACGGAGTGTGAAGCAAAGCAGCTTTGGATTGTAGGTTTAGGACATGTTTTTTAAACTTTTTAAAATTCATACACTGGACAGAGTATGAGGGGCCTGGATTTTCGAACAGTCGGCCTTGTGGTCACGTTCGGCTTAGTGTCCCTTGCACACGTTTCGGCAATGTGGGCACGATCGGCGTAGTGTCCGTCGGCGAAGTGGGCATGGTCGGCGTTGTGTCCCTTGCATACTTGTCGACGATGTGGGCACGGTCGGCGTAGTGTCCGTCGGCGTAGTGTCCCTAGTCGGCGATATGGACCTTCAAAAAATCGTGTCGGCGTTGTGGGCATTCGGCGAAGTGTCCTAAACCCAGCACCGGCATTGCCAAATGGCAACAAGTTTGAGAAAAGACCTGGAGAATTATTATCTAATTTATGGAACTCTCGTGTGGTATTCGATAGATTATTTTTTGACGTTACAATCAAAATCACTTTTAAGATTTTCTTTATAGTCTTCTCCATTCTGTTTCTTCGCATATTAAACCCATTAGTCCTTCAAAATAATGACTAGTTTTGTTTTTTCTTCCAATTTATAGCCCCTCATTTCGTCGCAAAATAATTGGAATTGTTTCCAAACAGACGCGTTGCTTATTAGGGTAGTGTACATACAGGGTGACAATTTGAAAACTTACCACCCCCCATATCTTAGTAAATAAACGAAATATTTAAAAAAATCAAAATCCGTTTTGGTAATTCGGAGGGGGAATCACAATGACATAGTTGGCGACGCACCCCCTCACACCCCCTGCGCCCCAGCCACCCCAACTTTTAAATCTTAAATAGTGACCCCCCATGTGTGATACGTCGTTGGAAAGCTCTGAAAAAATGTTTTCCAACCATACCAAATAGCATTACATTTAGGTTAGTATTTATCGTGCAAATCAAAAAATAAACTAATATGATACATTTGAAATCTGTCGTATTTAAAACGCAACCGGCGAACATAGACGAACTAAGACAGAATAATTCAAGAATGTCGAAATATTGCAAAACAAACATTTGAAAAGGTTCGACAAGAGTTTGAGAATAGATTATAACTGGCGATCAAAAATGAGTTGCTGTCGAGTCGGCTTTGGAAGTTCAAGTTAGCTACGATTTTCCATGTTTATTTTTTGATTTGCACGATAATTACCAACCTAAATGTAATGCTATTTGGTATGGTTGGAAAGCAT
>NW_022170403.1:12864108-12865817 GCF_008802855.1 Photinus pyralis | reverse complement strand
ATATACAGGGTGTTTTTTTGGGAGCTTTAGTTAAACGTTTCTGGGAAAGTAAAATACGTAGGTTTTTGAAAATTTGTACTTAGGAGTTACTCTGAAGCCGAATCGATGTAAAATATTTTCAAAATGTCCGCACTTCCGGAAACACCGGAAGTAGATAGTAATTCCGTTATTTTAAATGGCAACCCCTATTTTTTATTGCATTTTTGGATTCTACGTGAAATTTCATTTCTTTTGATACCCATATGTCGATATCTGCCTTTATGGTTTTTAAGTTATTTTGCTTTAAGAAAAAAATGGCGGATGCAGATGGTACCTTGATAATTGATTACTTGAAAAACGGTTGTAGTCATGGCAACCTATTTTTATTAGTGAATAGAGAATGAATAGGCTTTTTTTATGGGCACTTAAAACAAAAGTTAAGTTGCATACCAACCGCACCTAATGGAGAATCCAAATTTAAAAAACTTCAAGTTCCTAATAAACTCAGTTTTTTTTAAAATGGAAATGACCATGTTCTTAATATTGCATGAGATAGAGAATCGAAATTGGCATATTTGACTATACATGTTCCCTATAGCTATCTTTATAACAGTTTCTGATTTATTCCCATTCCATTGATTGATCTCGGAAATTGAATGCATTTTTTTTTCGCATTTTCTTTTTTAGTAGTTGGCCATGATTTTATAACAAATCGAAATTTTAACAATCAAAAGGAATGGATTCTTTAATACCATTGATGTCTAGTTCAGTCTAAATAATCATTAATAAATAACTCATTTATTAAGGATAATAGGACGGAAAATTTTTTGAAAAAAATTCTAAACAGAGTCGTTCAAACTGAATTCTTAAACAAGTCTGGAAAATAAGAGAGGTAAATGTGGATATCTTGTTCTAGCAACAATTCATACCCAAAAATGTTTCACAACGAAGTTTTTTATATTTTGCATTGAATTTAATATGTTATCTTGCAATTTGCAATTCAATTCAATTTTATTAAATATTCTGCTTGTAGAAGCCTTTTGTATAACTTGTGCTTCAACGTTTTGTAGTGCATTAGGGGTACAAAATTTCAAAAATTCATACAATTTCGTTCTAGTTTTCGAATGAATGTACGGAAAGCACGCGCCGCGATTCTGTCCATTTCACCATAAATAACAATTAAATTCAAAAATAGGTGAAACCACTGCGAGTCATTTTTCGATTTTTGAAAAAACTTATGTTGACCTATAACAGTGGGTGATGGATTAGTGTCACTAGATTTGTTTAAAATTCAATTGTTATAAAATCATGTCCAACTACTAAAAAGAAAATGCGAAAAAAATGGCATCAATTCCGAGATCAATTCAATGGAATGGGAATAAATCAGAAACTGTTAAAGATAGCTATAGGAACATGTATAGTCAAAATATGCCAATTTCGGTTCTCTATCTCATGCAATATTAAGAACATGGTCATTCCATTTAAAAAAACGGAGTTTATAGACTTTGAAGTTTCTTAAATTTGGATCTCCATAGGGGCGGTTGTATACAACTTAACTTTGTTTTAAGTGCACTAAAAGAAAGCCCTATTCATTCTCTATTCACTGATAAAAATAGGTTGCCATGACTACAACCGTTTTCAAGTAATTAATTATCAAGGTACCATCTGCATCCGCCATTTTTTTTCTTAAAGTCAAAATAACTTAAAAACCATAAATGGTAGATATCGAC
>NW_022170403.1:12785800-12864008 GCF_008802855.1 Photinus pyralis | reverse complement strand
GGCTGGCTGGCTGGCTGGCTGGCAGTAAATGCGCCCCCGTAGAAAAACGCTTGTAAAAAGACAAGGAGTGTACATGTAACTATCGGGGCCGTGTAATTAAGAACGTTAGGGATGGGGCTACAAGATTTGGAGTCGACGACATCTGGACGCCATCCCCGAGCGTATTATACTAACCTGGAGATTATTTTTATCTATCTTCTTCTACAGTTTTTCTCCGATTGTTTTCAAATTGGTGTCGTCGGGAAGATCTTGTCAACGCGCACAACTCCTGCGTGGCGGAATTTTTTTTTTTTTCCTAGGGGCGAAATAAACCACCTTTTGCGCGGCGCGCTTCGAGGGGTAGTCGACTTTGGGCGCCCAAAAGTTTCTTACAGCGCGAATCGCGGCCTCTCTTTCTCGTGTCACTAATAGAAGGTCGAGCTATGTGAAGTACCCAAAAGTTGAATACGATTTTATGCCGGGATTTTAGCGAAATCTACCAAAATGTGAATTACGGATGAACGGGACGTCGGAACTGTGTATCGACAAAGGGAATGTGGTAACCCCCGACGAGATCTTACTGATGGTGGAGTCGAAACTTCAAATCCGAATTGTTGCGGGTGATCAGAAGTGGGTGTCGACAAAGGGAATATGGTAACCCCAAAGGATTTTAATGATGGTGGAGTCAAAACTTCAAACGCGAATTGCGAGTGCACGGTAAGTGAGAAAATGGTACCGACAAAGTGAACGTGGTAGCTTTCGGCAAGATCTTATTGATGGTGGCGTCAATATTGGCTAATAAAACACTGATCTGCCACACAAAAATGCGCTGAAGTCCCTTCGATCTCACACGAGGACTTTGATCATTTTTCTCTCTAACACATCATGGTGCCAGGTTTCTCCTCGCCTCCTCTTCCCTGGTTCTAACTACTTCTTTCACGTATTCGCTAACTTTTTCCCATTTCATCCTGCTCTCCAGCATATTCTTTACCAGGTTCCCTGGTTCCAGGACCTCCCCTAGGCCGATGCACATCCTCCACTCTATTTGCCAGATGTCCAGGGTCTTGGATCTCCTTCTCCCGATCACTCTCTCTTCTACGATCAGTCTAAGGGGTGGCGTCCTCGCCACCACAAACAGGCCCTTGGTGGATACCGTACGATAGGCAGATACGATGCCTATGGACATTTTACGTTGTAGGGCGTCCAACTTGTCACGCACTTTAGGGGTTTTTAAAGTCTTCTCCCCCCACACTTCACAACCGTAGAGCACCGTTTTGGTCACCGCCGCTGATAAAACCCTTCTTCTGCCCTCGCGCGGCCCCCCACAATTCCAGAATAGTCTATGCATTTGTATGGTCGTATTATTTGCCTATTTGCTCAGCGTGCGCAATATAATTCAGGTTTCTGTCGATTCTCACCCCCAGGATATCGATGTGTCTCGCCAGGGGCACCTGTGGCCCGGACACTTCAATCATAGTAGGGGGAAATCTTCTTCTTCCGGCTAGCAATGCCGCTTGGGTAACGTAACCTACCCAACCCTAACCTAACGTTTACTTTCGGGAATTGGGGAAATGCGTTAGGCACGCCCTCTACGGTATCATGCAGAGAGAAGTGCAGAACTCCTCCCTTCTTGGAGCTAGGGTCTTGCAACGGGCATCACTTTCGCAGTCTTACGTAGCGCTCTCTATCTACCTCGGCAGCGGCACTATGATTTATTTCTCTCTAGTTCTTACTATTTATGTTATCAGTTTTGATACAATTTCCCATTTCCTTTCACTCTCAAGCATGATTACTACAATATTGGATTCCTATATTACCTCTCCTATCTGAAAGGCTACCCACAACCTGTTATTCTACCATCTTGAGCACTTTAGTACGACATGTCCTGCGTCAGTCTACATTTATCATTTAAGATCTTTTTGAATTCATTTAAGGCGTGACTAATAGATATACAGCGCTGACTCCATCACGCTTCCTCGCAAGAAAGACATGCTTCCATCCCCAATGATGACCATTCAGCATTTAGTTTTGGTTACCTTCGTTAAGGGGCACCACCTCACAGTCGCTTGAAAATAAATCTTCTTTTCTCCATTAATAATGAAAATACTGCCTTGAAGCTCCAAGCACGAGCGCCCGAGATGAAACCAAGCACAAGCGCCCGATATGAACACCAAGCACGAGCAACCTACATAAACTCCAAGCACGAGCACTCGACATAAGAACCAAGCTTGAGCACCCGACATAAGCACCAAGCACGAGCAACTGGCATGAGTACCAAGCACCGAGATGAAGCCAAGTACGAGCACCCGACATAAGCACCAAGCACGAGCACCCGCCATGAGCACCAAGGACGTGCACGAGCGGTCCGACCCCTGTCCGGCGAATGGTTCCCGCCCCACAGCCTTATCCACCCAAAGTTTTTGATGGTTTTGAAAATTCTGAAGGTTCTGAACGTCTCAAGCATTTTGAAAATGCTGAAGATTACAGTGTCTGAAGATTAAAAGTATTATGAGGATTGTAAGGATTTTGAAGATACTGAAAAACAGTAGAAAAACACGAAGCGTTTGCGGACAAGTTTATATGAAATTTTAGTCATAAAATAATTTAGAGAATTTGCCCCTTCCGTATTTACATCATATTTGGGAACACCCTATATACTAAGGAATTTTTATGAAACTTTCACAAATAAAAACAAATTGAATGCCCACATCGTAAGCCCTATTTTTAGACTCAAGTTTGTTATTTGTAGACTGATTTTACGAAACTTTAAGTGCAAGCTCATTTTAGAGCAGAAGAAACACTACGATATTTGCCAATGTGAGGCTTAAACAAGGCAAGGGAATGTCTACTTGGAAATGAAGAAATTACACATCAGGAAGAAACGAAGGTTCGCCCTATAAAATCCGGGACTTTGTCAAGCACACAAGCATCCTGGAAGGGTAGCACAAAAGAATAAAAGTTTGCAGTGCGCGAACCGAGTGATACCACCCTCCAGCACAAATAATAATCTTAAAAAGGGATATTGAAAGAATATATGAGAAATCAGATTGCGCAAGCGCAGGCGTGACTGTCATATTTGCCAACCGATTTTGTAAATTTAAAACATTAAGTTCTTCTTATAAAGGCAGATTGAAACTTGAAACTGTTGGAAGCCTGTCAAGAATTTGATTGCAGGCGCACAGATTTCATTTTTTTTAAGGTCTCATGGCTGTTTCCACCGACAAACCATGGCAACCATTGTCTCAATAATCGTTGCGATGGATTTTAAGCTACGCTTAAGCTAAGCTTCGCTTAAATTTGTCGGTACAGACGTCACTAATCAAACGTTTTCATTAGGAATAATATATGAAGTTTTGAAAAAAATGCTGTGATAGACATCTTGAGCAATACTTTACTTAATGTCTTTGGGTAATGGGCCCAGAATAAAATAAAAAATTGCATCGTTCATTTTGATGGTGTTGAATTCCAAGTAATCATTCTACTTGAAATGTTGCATCCATCCTAGTGCGTCTTAGTGCTTAAATCGTAATTCAAATACGATTGCTCAACTTTATGATATTTTTATATTTCTCGTCTAAGTTCAGGCAAGTGGAGACCCTAAATATTTCAGCCTTCGCTTCGAAGCAATTTGCAGGGATCTCACAATCTCGCGTTAAACGTCACGTTGCTACATAAATTAATCGAATGCTTTTTCAACAAAAAAAAAACAGAACAAATTTCTAACAATTTGTTTGCGCTGGTAATAGCCTCATTAAAAGTTAGTAGTTTAATTATTTTCGAAGTTTGTGATGGAGCGTTTTAAAGTGAGTAAAGATACGAATTCGAGAGGTAATTGTTTCATCTTTAAGCAACTAAGTGTGGTAGTTCTATAATAATGTCGCCCTGTCTCTGCAGATAACCGAGAAACTGCTCATCTTCTCTCGGCAATGACATGCCATAACCATTCATCCCGCTAGGCACATCGAATTCATACCAACGAAATGCTTACATCTAAATTTCAGTTACTTCAGGAATATGTTCAGTTCAGAAACGAATTCTTATACATCACTTTTCAAGTTTCGAAAGTGATTTTAACTCTTCATAAGAATTTCATCCTACACTTCGCTATATAAAAATTCCCAGAAGCGTATAACATTAAAGAAAGGGAAAGATGGGTCATTAAAACGATTTATGAATAAATGCGGATAAAGTGAAGTGTGAGAGATTCGAAAGTAAAATAAAAACAGATGGTCTAATATATTTTTTGAGAGCGAGCGAGGCCGGTCTAATTTAATCCGCGCTATTATCTCAGGGCACAGGCCATTTGCTTTTATTTCTCCAACTTTTACAACTGCAATTACGATTTCAAGAAAACATCAACTTGATCCAATAGCCGTTATTGTTATTGTTGTACCAAAGCGCAAGTTTTGTTGCAAAATTCAACAATTCTCTCAACTGAGATTTACTTCAAATTGTATCTCTTTCTTTTCGTAAAAGCATAGATACATTTTCGCACCTAAGTATACCTCTTTTTTTATTGCTAGGTTATTATAAGTAACGAGTAACTCTAGCTCTACAGTCTTTACATCCAATGGGAGACAAATTATAATAAATAATATCTAAGCTTTAATTTAAATAGCCGTTAATAATAATTAAATATCAAACAAATCTTAGTCGTGGCTTTTTAATTAAATGTGACCTGTTTGCGTGGTTTGTGTACTATTATTTTTTTTAAC
This sequence comes from Photinus pyralis, assembly GCF_008802855.1. Lineage (NCBI taxonomy): Eukaryota > Metazoa > Arthropoda > Insecta > Coleoptera > Lampyridae > Photinus > Photinus pyralis. Next base: position 12,859,314 of record NW_022170403.1, on the reverse strand, counting down.
CTTTATAATTTACAATCTACTCAAAATAATACAGAGTAATTAGTAAATGATATACAGCGTGTTCACTGTTCTGTGGTTGGGTGATTAGTTCACTTACAAGACGATTGATGGGTGCGGTGTTGCAGTCATTGTATTTGATTGCATTTGATTTAATTACATCGTTTATATAAGGCGTATCATCAGTATGTAGGGTTAAGTTTGATATGTACCATGGGGCATCAACAATTCTACGGAGAGTTTTTGACTGGAACGTTTGAGGGATTTTGGTGTTAGATGGTTTACTGCAAACCCGCAGCTCAAGTCCAGATAAGCTTGAGCATGATTTTGCACAGGAGCAATTTGTTTTCAAGAGATAACTTCGAATTTCTATTTAAGAGCCACTTCATATTCTTAAGATTTAGGAAGAGCTGTCATTTCTTTGCTTTAATTTGTGATATCCATGTAACTTTTGAGCAGGCTTAGGTATTTTATTTCTTCATGGATAGGAAAGGGATCGTTATTAATTGTTAGTTGAAGACAGATTACTATTTTGGTTGTGAACGTAATTTGTACTGATTTTTTTGCATTAATGTTAATTTTCCACTGTTGTAGCCAATGTTGGATGAGAGTAAGATGCCCCTGAATTTTTTCTGATGCACTTAATGGGGTTCGAGTCCGCGCACATAATGGCGGTGCCGTCGGCAAATGTAGCCAGAAGCCTATAGTTTGCCTGCATATCTGCAGTGAACAGAAGGTATAAAAACTGTCCAAGGACGCCACCTTGCGGAACTTTTGCTCGGATCGGGTGAAAGGGAGAGATAGCTCCACCGTGTTTAAGTTGGAAAAATCTGTCTTCAAGGTAGCATTTGAGTATTAGATAAAATTGACCTGGCAGATTCTTTCTGATCTTGTAGAGTAGGCCGTTGTGCTATACCTTATCAAAGGCTTGTTGAACGTCGAGCAGGACTGGTACACATACCTCTTTCGTTTCGAAACTTTCTCTGATTTTATTTACCAGCCTGTGACACTGCTGGATGGTCGAGTGGTTTTGTCTAAACCCAAATTGGTGCTGCGAGATTCAATTCTCCATGAGGATAGTTTCCGATATTCTGTTCAGTATTAGCCTTTCGAATATTTTAGATAAAAGAGGCAACAAATTGATAGGTCTGTAAGAACTTACTTCTGTTACAAGTTTAACGGGTTTTGCAACCGTGACTATTTGAGCAAACTCCATTTTAAGGGAAAGTAACACAGCCGCAACATGCTATTGAACATCGTCATTATCAGAACTACATCAGGGTTGCGAGGCAGGTTCTTCAATACTTCACCAACGATTAAATCATAACCGGGGGCTTTGAGTGTGTTTAAAGATTGTATTTCTTCGCGGATTTCCTTAGGTGTGAAAGCTCTTATTGGAGGAGATAGCTGACATGGAGCGTCGAGAAAGTTGAAGATTTTATTATGGGTATGGTATGGGTATCACACTTAGTGAATGTTAGTGTCGTTATTTGTTAATGATTATAGTTTTCATTAAAGTTAACCCTCGGGTTAACCCTATCCAAATAATTTATTAATCAATTAATTAATTAATCAAATTGAATAATAAATTATTAATCAAATTGATTAATCGATTAATCTGTGATCAATTAATTTGAAGTAACTAAAATTACATTCTCTATCTACGCAGGCCTGACGGACCTGGTTTGTTAATGTCACTGTTTTCCAGGCCGAATAGGTTTATCCCTACTTCGGGATCAACGTCGGCTTCTTTAGATTTGTCGGATTCTCCTTCTTTAGTCGACAAAGGACTATCGAGCGATAAGTCCAAATCATTTTCATCAGATTCGTTCAGTGTCATTTGATTGACATTTTCGCAGGTCTTTCCGTTGCAGATACCGCAAGTCATGGGGCATTTTAACTTTTTTGCATCCGCAGGCGCTGGTCTTGCACTTGCATAATAAAAATGGAAGTGGTGCCTTGAGAGCAGCAGCAGGATCCTCCAAAAAAGTTACTGGGGTAATACCAGTTTAGATTTTCATTGTGCTCAATCTGAAACTTGGCCAATCTGATGGGTTTGTGAAGTTAGCAAGGGACTAGGTGGATTGGTAGATGCTACGTTTATGCCGGCTTATGCAGTTAATACTTTACCAGCAAAACATACCGTTTGGAAATGATTTAGATTTTTAGATGTTCTGATAATTTCGCACACCTTTGTCGCCACACATTTCAGGACTAGGGGAATTAATTAGTGGTACGTTTGTGCCGGTTTGTGTCATAAAATGTTTCCCAGCAAACCATTGCCTTTGAAGATTATCACAATTTTTAGGTGTTCTGGAAACCTTGTACACTGTTGTCGCCATACTGCTGAAACTAAGTGTAATGTAATAATGTTAATGTCGCGATTGCTACCTTTGTGCCGGAATGTAAACGAACCTAAAAAACTTGAGTTTTTCAAATGAAACCTGCTGTATTTTTTGCACTTATAAATGTGAAATACATCGATCAATTGCCCTATCTGTTATGGTGATCAGAATATTTAATAGGCCACTCATTTTAAACACTAAACATTGCAAAAAATACTGTAAACTTGCATTTTTAATATGTTGTTAGGGTCAACCTAGACACTGTAAATCTAGATTTGCAACCCTCAGAAACGTGAGCCAGCCGATATACAGGGTGAAATTCGAGAAAGTTTTTTCAGTTTGTTTCAAAAAGAGAAGTAAAGGATTGATCTGAAGAGGAAATGTGTTCTTACCACTTTTGAAGCAGAAAAAATTACCTAAAAGACGAGTTGTGTGAGAGATCTGTAACCCAATTAGTTCCAGAGATACAGCTCTGTGAATATTGACAAGTTTTCAAAAAAAAAAGTGAAAATAAATTAATTACATTAGAATTTTTTTTTTCTTCATTATAACAACTTAAAATCGAGGTAATGGTAAACTGTATTCTGTAACAATCATTTTCGGGCCATATTTGGAGGAGGCGAAGAGTCATCGCTTGTACTTGAACTTCCTTGTTGGCTATCTTTAGGTTGAAGAGAGGAGGCTCTATCAAGGTTGTCTAGAGGTGCTCCACATCTGCGTAGATCTCCTCTTCATCCAACTCCTCGGCTCTTAGTATGTTCGTGCAATTGATGCCTTCGCAGTGTTTGCACATTGAAGAACATCTCATACCAGCCTTCATGCAGGAACACGAAGCAGAGCAGCCTTTTTTGCATCTGCAGATAGAGCTCTTGGTTCTGTGCATCGCCTCTCGATGCAAGAATTCAGACCGCTGTTGAGAGGTCATTTTATAAATAGTCTTCTGTATGATACATACATACGTATGTACGAGGGTTGTCCAGAAAGTAGCAGACGTTTTGAAATAAAAAATTTTAAACTTGGTAAAGCAAATCTCTTATTATATATATTTGGGAACTACACTCTTGGGCTATTTATCAACACAAGCGCCATTCAAATTGAGGCACTTATCATAGCGTGACACCAGTGTTTTGATTCCAACTTTTATAAATCTGCGTCCTGAGATTTTAACCTGCACTGGGTAACGCTGACAGTTCGGCGTTCCTATCAAACCGCTGCATTGCGAGCCAGGTCTTCATCGCTGGGAAGAGGTGGAAGTTCTGTTGTTCAACGACAACGCCCTCCCGTAGACAGTCAACCGTACTGGAGAGCTCTTGGATGATTTTGGATGGGAGAAAGGATCACCCTCCATACAGCTCGGATCTAGCGCCAAGCGACTTCCACCTCTTCCCAGCGACGAAGACGTCGCTCGCAACACAGCACATGGACAGTGATGCCGAACCTCAAGCCGGCGATAACCAGGGGTTAAAGTCTCAGGCGGCGTATGTATACCAAGTTGAAATCAACACACTTGTACCACGCTATGATAAGTGCCTCAATATAAATGGCGATTATGTTGAAAAATAGCCTAAGAGTGTAGCTTCCAAGTGCATATAAAAAAGTTGTTTCTTACACTTCCTTAATTTTTTATTTCAAAACGTCTGCTACTTTCTGGATAGCCCTCGTAGTATGTATGAGTATTTATGGTATAAAATATAACAAAAGTAAAAATTTCCACTTTTAAAAAAACTTGTCAATATTCACAGAGCTGTATCTCTGGAACTAATTGGATCCCGCACATAGCTCGCTTTTTAGGTAATTTTCTCTACTTTAAAAGAGATAATAACACATTTCCTCTTCAGATCAATTCTTTACGTCTTTTTTTACGAAAAACTGAAAAAAGTCCTAAATTTTCTCGATTTTCACCCTGTGCATCGGCAGGCTCATGTTTCTAAGGGTTGCAAATCTAGATTTATACCGTCTAGGTAGTCCCTAACAACATATTAAAAATGCAACTTTACAGTATTTTTTGCAATGTTTGGCAAAAAAATTGTCTAATATGACTGGCCTATAATAAATTTGCACCTGTAAGAATTTCTCGAGTAGGGAAGCAACCAGCGCCGTAGTTAAACAGTAATTTGGAATTTCGGAAACGTAATAACCCCACCGCCTTGTGGAAATCCTTAAAAAATAACGCCGAACAAACGATAAAATAAAAGTCCTCAAAGCTCCCGGATCACTTCAGTAACGTAGATCACATTAATGACTACTTTATAGAGTGGGATGGGATCACGCTTTATATGATAAATTGATGTCTGCCCTATCTCTTGCAAACAATAACTCATATCATAAACTTTTGCATACAAAACTCAGTTTTTTCAAAATGCTGGAAAACTGCTCATGTGATTCCATTAGCTAAAATAAAGGAACTATACTAACCGGTCTATATCCCTTCTGCCAGTGCTATCTAAGGTTCTAGAAAAAGTAATCAACTTTCAACTCACGAATTTTCTTGATCTAAATAACGATACGCCACAATCAATCAGGGTTTAACCACGGCTCTTCTCACAATTACCGATGATATTTTATCAGCCATTGATAAAAAACAAGCGGTCTTGATGGTACTATTGGATTACTCGAATGCGGTCGACACAATCTATCCCCAACCGCTAATACGCATACTCAAGTCACGGAGTATCGGATCGAGCTATCACCTTTTTCGAAAATTTCGCATTGGATAGATATCAAGTGGTTGTCTACGACAAGAAAAAGTCTCGGTCTCTTTGCAGTGAATCAGGAGTGCATCAAGGCTCAATTCTCAGTCCCACCATCTTCTAAATCTGTCTCTAATTTTCAAAACAAACTAAATTATGTATCGTCACATTTCTATGCAGACGATACGCAAATTTATTTACTTCAAGTCTAAATTAAAGAAAAAAACATCAATTTCACCTATTCACTCAACACTGAACGTTCTCATTGAGGTTAAGTGGAAGAGCAGCAGCCGAGCTTCCCCTTTTATTATGTAGTCAATAATGTATACTCATACAAATTGATTAAAATATAGACATTTATTATTATAATGAGTCCACCTGGTTCGAAAAAGGATGGAGCAACTGCCCATACTACAACAACATCAATTGCATATTGCAGTTGTTTCAAAATCGCATCATCTCTAAAAACTGTGATGTTCAGTGGCAGATCACCGAATCTTTCCGTTTGTGACTTCTTAATTCTTATGGGGATTTTTGTAAAGTCTTTGGGCACAGTCCACGCACCATTCCTTAATTGAAAGAAATGATTCAAGAAGACATCGACGAGATTTCTGTTGAAATGTTGTAATCAGTTATGGAAAACGTACGTATTGGATATTATATTCAAGAAATGATTCTTTTCTTACAAAAATGTTAAATGGCACCTTTCCAAAATCTCCCACTCCCACGCGCCACCTGGTACAAAAGGTAATCTTATAGATTTTAGGTTGTCCATTAGTAGTATGTGAATAATAGTGTTTTTATCAATGGATAGTGTTTTTATCTAGGTTTTTATTCAATGGTGGTACTGTCCATGGATTTAAATTCGAATGTAATTATATGCAACATACACATCTACTATAAGCAGCAAAGAAATTTTAATTATATTCACGATCGCTAGTATAATTGCGGCGAATGAAACGAGGTTGACACAATTAAAACAGAAAATCTGACGCTTTTAGCTGCATTACTCGCAGCCAATCGGGAATTTCTGAGAGAAGACAAACATTAATAACATTATTTTCGTTTAAAGATTTTCATTAGCGCTAATACCGTTAAATTACCCTCACGGTTGTAAACTACAAAGGTTTACCGCGGTCAGCGGTTGTATCAAGATAACTTGTGCATTTTGCGTCAATTCTTCCTGCTATCTTTGTCTTTATAATGCTATCGATATTTCCATCGGTGGCTTTTAAGAGCTATCTTCATCTTTATTTGCCTCTTTCTTACGCCGCGTGGTCGTTATAATCTGAACGACCATCGAGTTATGATCAGATAACTAGATAGCACCCTAAAGGATTTTAGGAATGGTAATTAATTATTAAATACTATAAATTCTGGAAGCTTATTGCGTGTTTCGAAGTTTTCGCATTTTTAATACACATTCTGAAAGTCTGTCAAGCTCAAGGTGAAGTTTGTCTTCCTTTTAGTTTTATACACAGACCGATGACAGATACGTAGATAATTAAAGCGTTTTTACATTTAAGCACGACTGTTTTGATATGCTGTCATCATTACTACAAAACGTTCTTTAATGTGTACCATAAGATTTTCACCCCGACTAACTTCTGTCGTTCAGAATTACTTTAACATGTGTGTGCTGTCATTACAAAGCAACACTCGCTCGTAGTTTCGGTGGTGATATAATTATATGCTCTCATCTACGAAAGTAGTTTTTATAACGTCCTTGTTTGCAATAGTAACGCGCCAGTAATTCAAAATGTAGTAATCTTTAAAAGAAGTCGGTTTAAGATAACCAATTTCCATAATGTAATGAGATTGATCACTTACCCGAAAAGGGTTTTATCCAAGTTTGTTATCTTTTCATCCATTGTGAATTTGTCTAAATAAAAACTCTCTAGTCTTTAACAAAGGATTGAATCTCTAACGCACAAGGGACGCTTCAACGAAAAGGGACCTCAACTAAGCTTTTCTTCGTTAAACTCAATTTAGATCACGATAGGGTAACTGTAAAAAATTAAAAGAACTGCGAGTGCCGATTTCGTTCTTATAAAAAGAATGCTCGATGGCTTTAAATTTAAAACGTTTTTAAGCGGAAAGTGTAGATCTGTTAAGATAGCAAACACATTTTCGCTTGGATTGCGTTTAGGTGAATATCAACAAAGCACCTACCCTACTTGATATTATAAAAGAACCACAAATCATAAGTCATATTTTCTCCCTTGCACACTTGAGAATCCCTTGCGAAAATCTCTAAATGAATTCTGAAGCTGCTCACCTGCCTAGAAACGTAAAAAGCGAGACTTCGTATATCTCGACGTAAGTACTCATAGTGATATCCAGTAATACATGTACATGACATCAGTTGACAGTTGTTGCTAGCAGGAATTTTTTAGTCATGCATATCGTTAGGTATTAGAGTCTGCTTGTAAAGCTAAGGTATCTCAAGATTAATAATTGCTGCTTCTCAGAAAGCTAACCATAAATCAAACTGGGAAAGTAATAAAAATAGCGATGATGGGAAATAACAAACATACGTAAATTCTGATGGCATTAAACATAGTTAACATTGTAATAAATGTGCGTATTTTGTATAACGAACGTTGCCAATATAATTCACGAAGATTTAGTTAAATTTTTCAAATGAACTATTACCATTGAATAAAAATAGTGTTTTTATTCAATGCTATTACCCACTTCAAGCTAGTGATATTTGATATAAGATATATTATGTTTTTTACTCTTTGCTAATATGTATTCGGTTTCAAGATGAAAATTAGAAATTGTGTGTTTACGCATTCCGCGCGACTCAACAATTGTATAAAGACCACGAAAAATCATTGAAATTACACTTGTTAATTATTGTCTCTAAACATACCTTTTTACGACGTCTTTCTCGCACAAGAAGACGGCGAGACGGGCGAATGGTGAACGATTATTTCCAAACTCAAACAAAAAAAATTTCTTTTTAGAATTGTTGGTAAATTTTCTTGTTTTTAGTTTCATCGCTTTTGCAAATTGTTATTTTTTTATTTAGATTTGTCTTTAATTGTAAAACGTCAAATCGCGTTTTAAGTGTACGAGCCATCTTGGTCGTTTGCGATAAGTAGTTTTACTATCGGACGAAATTTACTTAACACACGTGCTCTTGTCACTGTTGGAAAAAATAACGGAGATGCAGATGTTATGATATGCGCGTTAGTTCAGCATAAGTGGGGACGCTTTCCTTGGAAGCTGGCGTTATCATGTGTTTTTGAAAATTCCGAAGAGGGTGATTATTTTATCTATCTAGGCAATCTGGTCTAGTTGATTTGTTGAAGACGCAGTTCGTCGGTTTCGAAATAAGGTATGTAGAAGAAGTTAAGCCATCTTAATAAAAGATTTAAGTTATCGTCAACGTCAAGTGAAGTAGTAATAGCCGAACTAAATGTTGACATTGAGCGATTTATGTTGATATTGTCTTTAGCACTTCCAGATTACGTTAAAAATCCAAACAGATTTGATTGCTTGCTCAATTTGAATCTAAATAAATTGACCACATCACACACAATAAAGTATTGGCAAATTGAAGCGATGTTCTCGACAACAGGCGAGTTCGTATGATATCACTACCAGGCGTCTCGGAGTCGGAAGTCCCCGTGGTTGTAGCTGACTATGTAAGTTTTAATTACCACAAAACGACTTTTCCGTCACAACTTTCTTATGTACTTTGCATTTTGTTGAATTCGGAATTGAAATCGAAATTATCTTGCCTGTCCTGCACCTACCGCGACCCTCAAAAATCTACGCGCGACTCCCTTGGGGATCCCGACCCCCAGGTTGAGAATCGCTGTTATATACTATAACTGCATACGGAAAATTGGTAAAATTATGGAGAATGTGATGAACTAATTTCCATTTGTATGTATCGTATTGGTATTGGCTCTAAAGTTACTATACAGGGTGTTACATATAAGTAGGTATGTAAAAAAATTGGATGGTAGAAGGGATCAAAACAAGTACTTTTTCCAAATAAATCCAACGTGTTTCACTTGGGAGCCACCCCTAAAAAAAGTGGTGAAATTTGCATGTATTCTTTAATTTTTTTCTCAGCAACCATAAGAGTTAGAAAGACTGGTGACACGTCTATGAATATGCCCTTTCCGATTTTGCAAAATTTTTCCAAAACCCATACCACGAAAGGACGTACCTCTAAATGGGGATGCGAAAAAATTCTGATTTCGACGAAATTTTATATCTCCACTTCTTGGCCGGACAACGAAAATGGAGAGAATTCCACGAAATTTGATATTTGATACTTGGAATAATGCTTTAGTTATTAAGGTATCAAGGGCGTTATGAACTAAGTTATTAAGTTATCCATGGTCGTAACTATGGAGATAGATATTAATATTTGTCAAACATTCTAAAAACTTTCTGAAAAATGGCAGACGAAGCGTCTCATTTACCGGCACACGTTCTTGCGCGAGAAATCCTCTTATAAAAAAGAGTACGCTACTTTTGAAAAATGGATGGTGAGTAATTCTGTGGAGGCAATAAACGAAACCGTTATGTTGGGTTACTTCAAAGAGTTGGTATGTTTAAGTAATTTTATTAGTCATTAATCGGAAAGGTGATTTACAGTCAGAGTCATTTTCCCCCAATTCGCTTTGGACGAAATTTGCAATGCTACGTAAAGAGTTAATGGTAAAGAAGAAGTTTATAAGAGTTTCGAAAATTTGTGCAGCTACAAGGGTATTTAAAACAAGTTCAGAAAAGCTATCGTCCAAAAAAATCAAAAATCCTTACTCGCGAACAGATAGTCGCCTTTCTTACAGAAGCACCTGATCCGCAGTATCTGATGTACAAAGAGGAAGAAAATGTATGGGTCTGGGCCAAGCTGGTGCGGTGTTCTCTGGACATTTCCAGAATGGTTCTTTTTACTTCAAAGAATAATGGATAATGCGACATCAACACAGTTCTTTTTACTTAGTTGTTGAAAATAAAAAGTTCGTATAGATTCATTATTCCATATTTATAGGATTTACATAACGCCCAAGGGCGTTATAGAAATAACGCCCGTTGCTACGCATAATTGGGGTTGTCATGGTGGAGTGCATTATTTGTCATTTAATATATCTTGATTTAGGATTATTATACCTGAATAATGATCAAGTATGACATAAATTGATTTAATGGAACTCTACTTAAATAACATTTTCCCACCACCCACTGCCACGCACAATCTACATCTTCTTGGAATCGAATTTGCAGACTTTAGTACCATGACCGACATTTCGAATTTTTTAATATCATTTAATCATAATATCAACTTAAATTGTTATTTTTTTGTTATTTGCGAAATTTACAATTAACTAGTAGGCAGGGGACACTTTCTGACCCCAAAGTACCAATCTTCAAATGAGTATAACTTTTGTTTCAAAAGTGATTTTAAAAAACTGTTGGACAATTTTGTTCCTTAACTCCTCCCGTATGTACACAACAAATTATCGCCATTTTCATTTTCATGTTCAAAAACCCCAAATACCAAATTTCGTCGAAATCATAATTTTTTTCCCACCCCGTTTACGGGCGCGCCCTTTAGTAGTAGGAATTTTGAATAAATGTGCAAAATCGGCAAGGGCATATCCAAAACCCTATTTAAAGACGTGCCACCACTCTTTCTAACTCTTATGGTTGCTGAGAAAAAAATTAAAGAAGAAATGCAAACTTCACCGCTCCTTTCCAGTCTGAAATCCTAGAGTCCAATTGACTAAGACTGAAAGAGCACATAATATGGTTATTGCGCCTCTAGCCAATGCATTTCGCAGTTTCCGCATGAAATTAATGAATAAATGAAGCGTTTGCTATACCACCTTAACTAAAATGAGAGTAAAACTTCAGCTCCTATGCTTCAAGTCAATGTGTTATGCCGTTTCCTCGATGGAATTGGTCAAACTCCCATTTCCGGCTAAACGGCTGAACCGATTGGAACCAAATTTGGTACACGTTTCTTAGACATAAAAGGACAGAATCGCCCATGCGCAGGTGTGCGGGTGGTTTCTGTGCTAGCTACCGCAATTTTTTTTAATAAAAGGTTGTAATTATCTAGAGATAAGGATGCATCTTAATCGGGAAAAAAATTATTTGGTTTCGTAAAAAATTGTGCATTTTAAATAAATTAATTCTGCGTAAAGTTTGCCTACGTGACTGAAGAGAACGTCCTGTAGCGAAATGTTTGTTGATTGATTTGTCGCGTTGCCATTCTCAGGTAATTGGATAAACAATTTCGATCTGTTTAAGGAGGGAAGACACGTTAAATACTGGACTTAGCGTTGCAAGGGGGCCTTTTTTCCAATTTCGAGGCCGAGTTGCTGTCCTTGGAAGTTTTAGAAGATGCGCGTTTCTGCATCAAAGTTTGGTGGCGAAGTTTTACCTTTCGTGGTGTACAAAATTTGTTGTTCCTGCAATAATCTTGAAGGTGAAAAACCGTTTACCGAAAAAATATTCTCTTCGTAACTAAAGGATGTGGATATGAGCATATGAGATGTTTGAACTTGTTATACAGTTAAAATCGAAAATGAATTGCCAAGAGTTACCTACTTTTCACATGTACCGTGAAGTCCTAGTTTTCAGTGTTAAAACCAAAGATAATACTACACAAAACGAATATTCGCTTTGAGTTATAAAGATTGATGTGCTTTGAAGTTCTTGCATGTTAACCACGAACAAACTTTAATGTTGTTCGAAGTTGTAATTTCCAATTTCATTTCTGTAAATGAACTTGATATGTGTACTTGTGTAATTAAATGTAAAAGGACACTTACCTGGTATTTATTTCACCACACTAAAGGTGAATCAGCAACGTGTGTTAAATCGGATACAGACTAGGATAGAAGGAATTAAGTTTTAACCTTAACTTTGGTTCTAGAGGTACTTAAACCTCTCGCCAGGAAAGATTGCCGGTCACAGAACACTTGATCCTGGTCTACAATCTATGTTTTTCTTAAGATGTGAGCGACTTGAACAAAAAAACTTTTCGTTCAACATTGGCACTATCCTATTTATTCCCAGTGGCGGACTGGGCCGGCGGGCAACCGGGCAAGTGCCCGGTGGGTCGCTGTACTTTGGGCCGGCGCCGGTGAGGTCAGCGGTCGTACGGTGTCGGGTGTCCCCCCAAAAAAACTACATTTGTCGAGACATTTGTAATTGATTTTGGAATAAGTGCAAATGCTTTAAAATGCTATTTTAGGGGGTATCTTTGGAGAAAAATTTCGGGTATAACCAACCCCCCGTTATGTGGCCAGTGCTGTTCGGTTGCCCGGACCAGTTCAATTTGCCAGTCCGCCACTATTCCGGAAGTCGCTCGTATCTTAAGAAAAACATAGATCAGATCAACATAAGGTGTGCTGTGACCGGCAATCGTTCCTGGCGAGAGTTAAATGTTTCAATTGATTTGTATTACAATGCGTAGAGTTAAGCACCGATTAAAAACTTGTGGATTAAAAACAGAAATACATGTTAATCGTTTTTGATAGAATGACGTATATCACAAGTCATGTTGAACTATTTTTTGATTGGATAACGTTCAAGGTTAAATTCTTTTTCGGAATATTCCGAACAGTTACTTACCATGGTGATACCGATTACCTTAAAATTTTTATGTAGGTATCTAAAAGTGTGACAAAATGAATAAGGTGGTAAAATTTGCGTTGGTTAATAAAGTAATGTTTTTCTCTTAAAAGGCGTACTCATAACCAATCAACAACGACAACTTTTAAAATATCTTTTTTAAGGTTCTTGCCATAATTTCCCATCTACCGCATCTGCCCATTCCCAATTGCTGCGTTGTGGTAACCTCGTTGTTAGCTGGCAATAATTGATCAGGCCTCTATTCGGAATGCCTATGCAAGGTCAGAAAATTGGTGAAAAAGGGCAAGAAAGTTGCAATTTTACCGTAGTTGTAAGTATAAATTTAAATTATTCACTACCAGTTCTGCAGATGTCTGTAGCTAACAGGTGAGTATTTCCTCGTTAATTTGGCTACTGGACTTGTTTTGTGCATGAGTGGGTTGAATTCAACTCAATGGTGTGTTTATATTACAGTAGGCAGAGTATAGAAATTGGCAACCAGCGGACCCTCCTCCCACGACAAATTATGACAATAACAAATTACTAATAATATCCTAAAGACTATAAGCAGTGGACAGTACACTCCTTTAATCCTAATTTAGTTACATTTCCATTTACAATCGTGACTTTGCCGCTGCAAATACGTTGCAGATTTCCCAAGCACAGTGAAATGAAAGGGTTTAATTGCCAGCTAGTTGACAAATGGATTCAAAAGATAAAGCTCTGTCGCGGTTAAACAATAAATTTTCGACTCCTAATTATAAAACGGTCAGCGTGCATTTATTTCCGTAATTTATTAGAGAATAATAGTTTACGCCAACCTCTATATCTTGTTGGTGGAATTATTAAAAAATTTGGGACATTAAAACGACTCCCAAAACGAACGGAAACATTAAAAACGATGTAAACACGCGATATCCTGCAAGTGCGAACAAGGACAATCATATAAATTACCACTTTCTGCCTATAAATTAGTAACTGAGTTGCCACCACTTTAACGGCCATAAATAATTCTCACTCCCATATATTACAACATGAGTTATCTGACTCTGTTTTAATGAAATATATTTTAAATACAATGCGCAATGTTAAATTGATATTCCTATATCTTTTAGATATGCTCACAAATGACAGGGAAACTCCATTAATATTATTAAATTCCGTAACCGCAAAAAGTACCCCGTTCGACCATACTTCCAGCACACTTTTGCTGCTTTTCATATAGGTATGGATAATTATTATCTAAGCCAACGACAAATGCAGTGAAGCAAATAAAAGAAGAGACTTTCATCGCTAGCGCCTGTTTGAAGAAAATCGCTGGGGCACTGTTCTCCTCATGTTGCGTGTGACAATTGCGTTTAAAAGTTTGTTGGTGTTCTGCCTTGTATAAAGCTTGCGTGCGTGTGTAAGAAGTATGCGTGTTTCACTGCAAAGTATTATTTCAGTCACGTGTGTGTAAGAACACGTTTGCATAGTAAAATTTTCTTATATTTAAACTGACACTTATTAATTCGGCGAGTACATTACCGTCGTATTATTTTTACAATTATAGAATCATGGAAGGCATATTTCATTCGTCACGCTAAATGTTTCAACAAAAAATCCCAATAATTTTATTACCCCATAATTAAAGGGGTAATTGACGGCCTTGTTTTCAAATTTGTAAACGGTCGATGCGGAAAACGAAATTTAAATGAGTTTTCTAAATTTAGGCGAAAGTTAGCAAGTGGAGTATCATTTGTATCAATTATCGACACAATCAGGAAACAGGGCGTTTCGATTTTGCGCAGATTAAAACGTGAGGGTAGTATTGTTGATCTTTTCCATTTTTCTAGTGCTTTTGTTTTTAACACAAAAATAAATCACTTTGGCTTTCCTTCCAACAAAAAACAATCATTGCAGTTCGTATTGGTCAGAGCTACAATAACTGACTACTCTGAAGAGCCACTCGACTAGCTCTGGCGTCAGGGCTTCTGGTGTATTGGACTTTACGACGCGAGTTTATGATAGACCAATATTTCCACCCCGGTGCCCTGGAATACCACCTCCAGCATATTGGGCACGATGCGGACAGGCCAACCTATCAAGACCATATCTGATCTTAGGAATTGCCAGTTTTGTAACGCAATGAATCCATAGTCCTTTCAGATTTTTCTTAAGCAGCCAAACCCGTTGGAGCTTCAAACAAATCTATAGATTCGTCACGGGGAACACCAAAGAGTGCCCTTTGCGTTCCAGCCAGTGTGCCATAAATTTCGCGAATGTGGATTGTCGTGGTCTCACTTGCATCATATTCTCCGCTTCTGAATGTTATTCGGGCTCGTTGTATCCCGCGTACGGAACCAACCGATTTATGTCCACTAACACTGGTTTTCCCGGTGGTAGTTTCCGTATCCGATATATTAAATCGTTTATTCTGTTTACTCTACTCTTGTATATATGTCTTGTACATTCGGTCCTTCCCAAACTCATTGTAATTTCGGACAAAGCATCTTCTTTGAGGACGATACAACCAAATCAGATTTCTAGGTTCATAACCACCAGCTTGGGCCTTCACAACGTATTGCACTTTCATTCTATCGCGAGCCAACTGAATATTTAGTCCTGTCATTCTATGCCAAAAAAACAGCAAATAGAAAACATAATTCGTGTAGTTCCAATTTTTCGGGAATGTGTGGTTGAAGGTCCGCTGATGATTGTGTAATAAAGTCCTGGTTAAAGGTACAGTTTTGCCGTTTTTCGGCTGTATCCCGAAAATGGTGATTCTCATTGTCTCATGAAAATCGAAATCGGAAGCTTTTTCCAAAAAATCCATTGTTTTCCAGTTGCAGTCCCTTGAAGGTGGCAATTTAAATAAAACTCACGTTTTTGGTTGAGCTTTTCCTCTAGCTGATTACGTGTTCTCTTTTTACGTATCTACAAGGGGATGGTTGTAGGGAATTCATGTCCTTCAAGAATCATTGACATGTGTGGTGTTTATGCTTCGTCAGTTCGACCTTATACAAGGATGAAGTGAAATTTCGTGAGCGAAGATAATATCCAATTCATATCTGCGTACCTCTCTCTTCGTCTTCTGCTAGGATCGATCGAGAGCTGAAACTGATACGTCTTGGCAGTTGGAACAGGCAGTGGTGCAAAATATGCCAGCTTTCCTGCACTCACAGCTAGCCCCGCAGTAGTAGGCTTATAAAATTTTCTTTGCGCGGGAGGAGCTGTGTTCCATCGTCACCTCTTTACCAACCCTATTGTTCTGGAGGAAGTGATTTCTCCAGCCATTTATGATCTTAGAAATTTCACAAGTCATTTTTTGCTGCTGTTCTACCACCAACTGCAGAGATACATAGGTGTGGGCACAAGAAGGTCATATCATATCATAGAAATATTTAGTCCGTATTGGAACAAAATCACGGACACTTTTGTAGAAATCTACTTACACCTGATCGGCCGAGCGAAAAGAGATTTTTCCTTACCAGATGCGATACCCGGTCCTCGTTCCGAGGAATGTCAAATATTTCATTTGGAAGCTTTTACTGTAAAATTCTACGGATCAGCAATACTGGATTTAGATAGGTAGTGAAGGACAGTCGATATGTCTCGGTCCGATTCACTATTCCAGAAGCAAGTAAAGCCTGAGTGAACCTTGTGAAATGAGACTGCGAACTCCAATGTGTAGTCGCGTGAAGTGTAGTTTTTATAGTCTTGCCAAAAATATTGTAAGAACTTATATCTTCTACGTGAGATGAAAAGGGTTCGAGTGCAGTAGTTACCGGAATATAAATTTTACATTAAAAGAATTCCACATGAGCAATTTGATTTTTAATTTGAAAACTAGTCGGTCCTGGTTTTTTCGGGGTCCTTCATGGCGAATGGACGTGTTTTGAGCCAGCTCCGGCTGATTTTAGTGGGCATGGTGACTGTATATAGGTTTAAAAATGTAATGTCTCGTGCAGTCGGGAGCGCACAAAAATTTGTAATTGTTTAGTGCTTATTTGATCGAAATCGGTTCATAGGTTGAGATTTTACGAATGTTTACGGTTTTAAGTTTAATCTCAAGATACATAACGCGCGGGACTAATTAAATCGTAAGAAGACAAGGCGGGAACCTCCAATCAACAGAACAAAAAAGGGCGTAAAGTTAAGATAAGTGCTTGCTTGCTTACTTACTCACTCACTTAGAATTAAGGCTAAATTTAATTTAAAATTGAACAGAGGGGAAAAATAGAATAGAGCGGCTAGAGCTACATTGAATATTATACCTACTTCGAAGCGGGGCGGAACAAATTGACCCTTGGGAAAGGAAATATAAACCGGAGACATAAATTACAATATTTAAACTCTCAAATTTCCATTTAATAGGCATGATTGACAAAAAAAAGGAAACCTTTCTTACCAAATTTCAGTGGCTTTTTTTTCCTGTTTTTTACACTCTTTACTCTCGTTAGTACCTTTAGTTTAGAGTCACACACAATAGAATATACGGGGTGGCCAAAGATAGACTGAAGGGGCACGTCTCCGAAGTGACCTAACAACTAACTTAACTAAATATTCTCTCCTAGCTATCTCTTTTAGCGATCAATAAACAGCACCCACCATCCAAACCAGGATTAAGACCTTAATGACAAGTAACAGCGATCAAATCCTGGATCAAATAGAAGTGCGATCAAAAGAATACTTCCTAGGATGCATCAGTATAAATAAGGATGGGGACTGCCGGTTTGGAGCGATGGCGCACCAACTGAGGGCATTGCGTTGCCAGTGACATCAGAGCCTCACAGGAAATTAACCAAAGGATTAAAAAAAAAATCAACGCATACATCAGGAAAAACCTGGAAGATTTCTACCCGCAATTGATAGGAGACGTAGACGGATAGGTAGAGGGAAGAAGGAGAGAACCAGCAGGGTTACGGAAATCGTAGTCAAGAGGCACCGAGGCATTGAAGTGGAGAAATTTGAAGGAAAAGCAAGAGTATATCTATGGCCATAATCAAGATGATAATAGGAAGACTAACAATCATAGGAGGCCACATCCCCTCGGACAAAAAGAGGGCAGAGGGAACTCAGAAATCGAAGTGAAACAACAAAAAAAGTCCGGAAAGAAACTGGGTATCATATTAGGCGACCTCAATGCGCAACTAGGCAGATTGGACGGACGTGAAGAGGAGGAAGGTAACGGCAGCGACCTTTAGGAACATGGTACACCTAAATCGACTGAGGGTAGAAAACATATTCGTCCAAAGTCCAAAATGGTAACATGTAGGAGGGGAAACATAGAAACGGTCAAGAAGCAACAAGGAAAACACTAGGGCAACAGAAACCGCTCATGTGACCGAACAGGAAGCGGGCCAAAACCCACACTAACCTGAAACAAAGAAGGAGCTAAGGGAAGTCAAGGAAGAAGAAAACAGAGCCTATGAGCAACACGAAATCAAGGAATTCGCCGAGGTCGCGAACAACATCGACAAACTCAGACCAATGAAGAGGAATGCGCAAATGTAATTGTGTAAGCACATCAGAAAATACAAAAAGAGGAAACAAGGGGGAAACAGAAATATATACCAACGACAGCGCGAGCGATGCTGGGACCACCCAAATTCCCAATCAACAGAACCATAAACGCGTGGCCAAGGGAGTATCCTAGTATACAATGGTTTTGGAAGAAAACCGAACACCAAAAGAAAACCAGGGAGATCAAACAAGGAGGTCCGCTTCCCCAAGGATCTTCGGGATAGCACTTGACCACGCTATAGAACAAACGAGGACGGTGGTGAGGAACCTTAGCACAGGCGGCCAATTACAAATACCGACATTACTAGCGTACGCGGACGATCTATTCGTAATCGCGGATAATTTAGAAGACACTGCGGACTTCGTCCAGGCCAGCGAGGTACACCTGGAAATAGTGGACCTACAAATACACAACGAAAATAGCTACATGATGACAAGACTGTCAGGAAACAACATCCCTAGTACAAAGAAGGAGAGAATACCATAATAGCCGGGAAGGAGATAACCATAAAGCACAAGATCAAATATCTGGGAACCTACATAAGCAGCACCCTCAGCAGGCACAACGCACTGAAAGACAGAATAACCAACGCATTCAGAATCACACACGGAATCTGGAAGATGGGAAGAGAAGAGTAGAGACAAACATCAAAGGAAGAAATAAAGCAGAAGAATACTAGAGGTGGAGGAAGAATCAGACACAAGGACAATTGTAGCCAAGGGGAGGAGGAAGAGGGGACAGAAGGCAACGCAGGGGGAGGACAACAATAAAAAGGGCCTAACATGAAGAAAAACGGGGAAGGGAACGAGACCAAAGCATAGGAACATCGGAAGCCAATGAACGCCCGGAGAAGAAGCTATCACTAGAAAGCAGAGTTCCCTCTAAGGCAGAATACCAGTGGCGAAGCTGTGGCCGTACCCGTTCGGGTCGGATAACACCCAGTTAGCCGCCCCCCCACAACCCCCCCAATCCGCAAAATCCACCACATTGTTTGGCATATGTCGCGGCCCAGCGCGATGGCAACAAAGTAGTGGATATTGACTACCAGAGACGCATCCTCACGACAGTTGACTAAAATCCTGGGAGAGGCGGCGACGCCAGGCATATGTCAAAGTTTCAAGTTTCAAGTTTCAATTTGAAAACTAGTCGGTCCTATCAAAAATCGTATACGGACTTTCTCTTGTGCCATATGGACACGATTCCAATTTCTTTGTTAAAATCGCAGTAGAGGTTATCCGGCATCACCTAGGTGATCCCGATAATCACTCCGCCAACCTTTTAAAGTTTTCTAAAAATATTTCAAACCAACCTAAAAACGTGGCGAAACTTTTTGAGTCATAGTAACTGCCAGCTGTGATTTCACGTCTATATAACTATATGCAGTTTCCACTAGGAGGCAAGACATATGAAAACTTTTTTCTGGATAACGTGGTGTGTTAGCATTCAATCAGATTGCATTTTTATTAAGGGCGCTATTTGATTATATATACGGCGCATAATAAACTGGATATACGAAATGAGTTACCTATACTTATAGGGTAGGTATGTATTTCAAAACTGCCCAATATATACTTACAATTTTTTCGATTGAGTAATGATCATTTAATGGTCTGTCATCTTTACAAAAGTTTGAGGTTAACCATTAGCAGATTAAAATATTTTGGTTCTCAGAACGAAGTAGGTAGGTTTAAATATAAAGCACTTAAAGTGAGGGCAATGTCTTTAGCCTTTGCTTTTATACGCGTTAGAAAAGAGGGTTTTATCAATCGATATCAAACCAGAACATGACATATTGGGGCACTTATGTCTCACGTTACAACTAGTAAATTGGGTCAATGAGCCTTTTTCATTTGTCGTATACTTTGTCGAAAACTAGCAAGACGGTATCTCTACGTCAGTTCCTAATGTCATCCAAATTCCCCCCCGATTCACAAACGGCGAAAGGTAAACATGAAAACCCGATTGGAAAGTTTTAAATTGTATTGATGGAATTTAAAACTTTTTCTTTTCAGTGTTTGTTTCGGGTATAACTTCAACTTATTTTCAACAATAAATTGACGAAGAACTTGTGATAATAATCGTATATTCTGCAAAAGAGTCATAGTGAATACTACGTAATATTAACTTTTAAAGGGCAGGTTTATGCAGTCGTAACTTGTAACCATAAACCACCCGGAAATGTCACTCCGATCTATAAAGATGCGGTAGTTTTTACAGTAGCGCTCAGTGTAATCATCTGAAACATTACTTTCGGGTAGGTATTGTATTCCTTATGTGTCCTCACATTATGATACGGAAGCACGAGACGTACTGGAAAAACGCGATAGGAAAATTGTTCACATTTTGCAACTTTTTTCCCTTCAGCGCTTTGTTACCGTTACCGTAGCGAAGGTGGTAAATGTTAATAATTAATTAACTTAATTTTAGTATACGGCGGAAACATTAAATTAACAATTCAACATTTAGTGGAATAGCCTGATATAAAAAACTCATTAATAGATAAAAATACTTATTACACACACATACATGCATATTGCATACATTGTGCTTATTTTATGCTGGATTTTCAGGGACAAACTTGCGCGGGGTCGAAGAACACTTTGAAAACCCGGCCGAGGTAGCTTAGTAGGAAGGTATTTATTTGCCAGTCGGATACAAGCACCATATTTTGCACGAAGCTTCCTGAGACTATAACAAACAATTTCCAAAGGGTTATCACTTCGAGGGGTCAGGGGGAACCCTTTTTATAAGGGTTCGAACCCCCGAAAATTTGCATTTTACTATTTTTCTCAGAAACTTGAATTTTTTAAACATTCCTCACTACAATTTTGTGGTCCGTGAAAACACCTTTAAATTGGTACCATATACAGGGTGTTACAAATAAGTATGTAAAAAAAAATTGGGTGTTAGAGGGGATCAAAACAAGCACTTTTTCCAAATAAACCGAGGGCCCATCGTGTTTCGTTTAGACTCCACCGCCACGAAAGTGATGAATTTTGCAATTTTTCTTTAATTTTTTTCTTAGTAACCATACGAGTTACAAAGACTAGTGGCACGTCTTTGAATAGGTTTTCGGGTATGCCCATTCCGATTGTGCAATTTTGTTTTGAAAATTTCTAAAATGGGGGTGCGAAAAAAATTATGATTTCGACGAAATTTTGTATCTGGGGGTTTTTGAACATCAAAATCGCGAATATAAAATTAGTTATTGAAAATTTGAAAAAAAAATTTACTGAAATTCTTGGTCGGACAACGAAAATGGAGAGGATTCTACGAAATGTGTTGGGTATATACTTAATGAACAAAATAATTGTCGAACAGTTTTTGTTCCTGTACTCATTAAGTATGTGCCCAAAGAATTTCGTGGAATTCTTTCCATTTTCGACCAATTTTTTTCGAATTTTCAAAAACTAATTTCATATGCGTGATTTTCATGTTCAAAAACCCCCAGATACCAAATGTCGGCGAAATCATAATTTTTTTTCGCACACCCCATGTACCTAAGGGTGCGCCCTTTCGTAGTAGGAATTTTCAAACAATTTTTGCAAAATCGGAAAGGGCATACCCGAAAACCTATTCAAAGACGTGCCACCAGTATTTCTAATTCTTATGGTTGCTGAGAAAAAAATTAAAGAAGAAATGCAAATTTCACCACTTTTGTGGAGGTGATTCCCAAACGAAACACGTTGGACCCTCGGTTTATTCGGAAAAAGTGTTTTGATCCCCCAAATTTTTTTTTACACATATGTAACTCCCTGTACATACCTTCCACTTGCGGTTCTAAACCGGAATTGGCACAAGTGTGAAAATGATATGTACCATTTTAACGCGTATTTTACGCTCTAGATCCATTACTCTAAAACTGGTATATTTATTGTATTCTATAGAATTTTAATCTTATTGGTACGAAAGACATAAAAAAATTAAAGACACGAAAGAACAGCACAAAGCTGATAGAAAATTAGGTTATCCCTGGCTCATATCACCAGAAATCATAGTAGGTATGAATGCCTAAGTGTGAGTTATATGGCATCATAAAGTTTTGCTACATGGTGGTAACTAATCTTTAGGTTATTCTTAAAAATAATACTGACCGGGGCCAAGCTCTCCTAACAAAACATTCAAAATGGCGGCTACTTTAAATTACGTTATGGACGTTTTTATTGATGGCCCGCAAGAAGGCAGAAAGTATGAATTTAATCATTAATTTCGGAATTTAGAAGTACGCACATGACAGTGTGACTCTTCTATGCTACGATATCCTGGGCTTAGGGCTGATGACTATTGGACTGGTGACCAAAACTGTAGAGTTCTCTAGCCTCTCTAGCGGCCGCGAAATTCACCGCTAGCCCCTATAGCTATAACGTATAGGTAAGTAAAATTGGATCATTTTGTGTAAAATTTATTAATGGAAAGCCATGGCAAGAGCGTACGATAAAGGCATTTCTGGGCTGCGAATAATTTTAAAGGATACCGCTCTTAATTTTGAGGACGTAGTCAGGAATCTAGGGGTTATGATGGATCGTCAGTTGAGGAACACATTAATAAAATTGGTTGGGCTGGTTGGCTGAAACCCCGCCCACTCAAAAAAGGCAAAATAAAATCTAAAAAAAGTGTTAGTATAGTGCTTACGCTGTGCTTAAACTACTCTATGATGCGCGTCACATCCTTTACAAATCAACAAAAGTCATTTTAACTGAGGTGCTCGTCTTATGAAAGTTTAATTTTTGTGATACACTATATGGGGCCGTGCATTAGTAAGCGCTTAGCTCAAAAAATTCAAAGAGCTACCTAAGATATATATTTGGTATTAGAAGGCGTGAGCACGTCTCACTCAAACTTAAAGAGTTGAAGAATTGGTTAGATATGGGAAACGGAAGAAGATTGCATTGTTTGCGACTTTTTCATAGCATTATTAGTACAACCCCCCCCCCCCCCCCATTTATACAACAAAGTTACATTTAGAACAAATGTCCACAACCTTAATATTCGTAATAAAGGAAAGATTTCACCTCCACAGCACAATACATCCGAATCTGAAAAGTCTTTTTCTTATCACCTTCCTTTGCTATATAACAGTTTTTCGCCCAACATAAAAAACCTGAACGAACGGCCGTTTTATCGGGAATACAAAAGGCATCTTCTGACTTTACAAAACTCTGTCATATAACAGATACCCCGAATGTGATCATTTACAATTTAAGTTTTATATGTTGCCGCTGAGATTTTTGTTTTTTATTAAGTTGAATGTACGGGTTAAGTGGAAGACCAACTACGTTGCAACCGAGGTTGCAACAGTTCTTTTTCTCTTTTTGTTTTTCCGGTTTTCCCGTAAGTAGGTACTGAAGTTGAACTTCGCCTTTAAATGTATTTGTAAATACATTTAATAAAGACACATTATTATTATTATTATTATTATGGTCGGTGTTTCTTGTGAGAACTCAGGTCTAGCCTGGTTAACTAATCGCACGGATTAAAATCAAGTAACGATTAGTGTCTGTGTCTGTGTCTGTGTCTGGTGAAGTTATGTAGGGTCCTAAAAAAAAATAAAAGAAATAAATAAATAAAATAAAAATTCACACCCTCACATTGGAAATCTAGAGATAGTATGTATTTCATACTTACCAACATAGCTATTGATGGGCACAATAGCCAACGCTATCAGGAAAGAGGAAAACAAAACAAAACAAAAAAAAATCATTATAATAATTCCTGTAATTTTATTAAAATGGAGTTTATTGTGTAAGTGTTTCTTTGGCTTTGCGTTTGGGTTGAATACGAGTGGGTTGTGATAACGTGGTGTGTTTCTGTGAAGAAGGAGTTTTGTGTTTTTTAATTGTATTTATGGTGTTTCTTTGTTCCTGAGGTCGTATTTGTGAGGTTGCTTGGGTTTTTTGTGGAGATATTGCAGTATTTTGTGAGCCTGTGGTGCTGTTAAGGTTTTTGCGTTTCGGTTGTATACGAGTGGGTTGTTTCTGAGAAGAAGGAGTATTGTGTTTTTTAACTGTGCTAGGGCGTGTAACTTTATTGGATGGACCTGTCTTTGTAGTACATGTTGCGTTACTTGTATTTATGGTGTTTCTTTGTTCTTGAGGTTGTATTTGTGAGGTTGCTTGGGTTATTGATGTAGATATTACAGTATTTTGTGAGCTAGTAGTGCTGTATAGGTTTTTGCGTTTGGGTTGAATACGAGTGGGTTGTGATAATGTGGTGTGTTTCTGTGAAGAAGGAGTTATGTGTTTTTTAACTGTGCTAGGGCGTGTAACTTTATTGGGTGGACCTGTCTTTGTAGTGCATGTTGCGTTACTTGTATTTATGATGTTTCTTTGTTCTTGAGGTTGTGTTTGTGAAGTTGCTTGGGTTTTTGGTGGAGATATTTTAGTATGTTGTGAGCCTGTAGTTCTGTTAAGGTTTTTGCGTTGCGGTTGAATACGAGTGGGTTGTGAAAATGTGGTGTGTTTCTGTGAGGAAGGAGTTATGTGTTTTTTAACTGTGCTAGGGCGTGTAATTTTATTGGGTGGACCTGTCTTTGTAGTGCATGTTGCGTTAGTTGTATTTATGGTGTTTCTTTGTTCTTGAGGTTGTATTTGAGAGGTTGCTTGGGTTTTTGCTGGAGATATTTTAGTATGTTGTGAGCCTGTAGTTCTGTTAAGGTTTTCGCGTTTCGGTTGAATACGAGTGGGTTGTGATAATGTGGTGTGCTTCTGTGAAGAATATTATTATTATTATTATTATTATTATTGATTTGTCACAAAAACAGTAATTATCAAACTTATAGATAATTATATAAGGAACGTTTTTGTCCTTTAAATATTTTCTGTAGCCCTTTTAGTTTTTGAGTTATAGTATGAAAACTCTAATTAGAACAAGTTATTTTTTTGGAAACGGCTGCCATTTTGTTGTTTTTATAGATCTATTTTGGCCCCGCTCAAAATTGTTTAAGATCGTCCTATAGAAAAGATATCTACAACTATGGAAACTTTATCATGTCATGTAACTCCCGTGATTTTTATGTATAGAAATTCACACCTACTATAAGCGCGTAATGAAGAAAGTGAAAAAAAAATTCATTAAGCCGCTTGTGGCAAGAGGCGAAGGGTGCACTTTCAAATTTACCAAGTCTGTAAATGGTGTAGTTCGAGAGCCTTTGTGACTCAGACAGACAGACAGACAGACATCAAGAGCGCAAAAGAGCACTTTTTATTTTTTAAAGTGAAGGTGTACTTAAAATCAATCGGAAAGCAAACTCAGTACCTACTGGTGATATAAACACTTTTAGTCAAACAATTTCAAAACACTGACGAGAGCTACAGCACAGATTAAAAGAGGTGAGTGGGACTTTCCAAGGCAATTTAAAAAAAAAAACTATCAATGCACATTCCCGAACACAAATAGACGACTTCTACCGAATCGGTCGCAATTGCTGCACATTTTCATTAAAAATATTATCGCATTCTGATGTCACGGTCAATTTAATTTACCGGATTGCATTTCCAAAAGTGTAAATTGGTTGGTAGAAAATGTGTAGTTAAAAATAAATTTTCCTAATAGTTTACGAGTTGAATGCAATTAGAATTGTTCGCCAAAATAAACTACGTTCACTGTACGAGTCTAATTTTCGTTGTGTCACCAATGGAATTGATTATTTTAATGGAATTTAGAGGGGAGAATTTCCCTGTAGCTTTGTATAAATAGTTCTAGATGGTATAATTACAGTACATCAATTTATGGCAATTATTTTATAATCTCTGCGGAATGCCTAAAATTTATATATAAATTATACCTTCACATAAATTATGGACGATTGTACACGATTTGAGCGATGCTACTCCAACATGTTGCAGAATTGTTAAATAATCTAAAGTGGTATACAATTGATATGCGAAAAGCATTATCGGATGATGCTCGTTTCATTACCAACAAATGGAAAGCACATTTTGAGTGGGCGTTATTTATTGATAAGTTATCTGTTTTCCATTACCTTCAATTGAAATGGTATTAGTCAAATCGTAGACACACATAGTTGTTTGCATTCTAAACAGATTTATATAAATTAATGCAGTTATATTTAAAATATTTAAATTGACGGAATGCACTTACACATTTTATAAAATTTTACTGATAAGTGAACAATGGTTCGTAATATTTTAGCTGGTTGAATTAGAGCACAAATACAAATTGAGATCCTTGGGCTTGGAGCCCATAACAAATTTTCCTTGAATGAAAACTTTCGGCTTTTATTTGAGTGAAAATTTTTGTTGATGGTTTCTCATGGCATTAAAATACATTTGAATAGTTAGCGGTAAAATCAATCTATACAGGGTGATTCCAATAGTACCTGCCACCGTTTGGGAGCGTATAGGGGGTGCCTAGGGGAGTATTTTGATATAGGACACTTGGGGTCGGAAATCTAAAATAAGGCGCCAGAACCAAATTTATCTTCTGGAATTTCACGCCTGTATGTAGGCAACCCAACCGACCGACGTTTCGCGCGGAGCGATGCAGAGCGAGTTAGCGCGAGGAAGCGACATGGGAGGGAAGGAGGGAAAACGACAGTCAAAAGCAATAACGTTTACAAGTGTTCAACGTGGCCACCGTTGTTCTCAATGCACTTCCTACATCTAGCCAACTATTATTATACTATTGCCATAGTGTTTATTCACTTGATACGCGTCGTTGCAGACGGGATTTCGTGGGTTTAAACAAAATTCTGATCAAGTGTCAGCCACACATCGCCGCCTGAGATCGCTCCGTGTGCACCGCCGGCCGGTTGGGTTGCCTACCTACAGGCGCGAAATTCCAGAAGGTAAATTTGGCTCTGGCACCCTTATTTTAGATTTCCGACCCCAAGTGTCCTATATCAAAATACTCCCCTACGCACCACCTACACGCTCCCAAACGGTGGCAGGTACTATAGGAATCACCCTGTATATACGCTGTATTTTAAAATACAAATCTAGTAGTAGTGTATACACCATACAGTGTGTCTAACGACGAGCTAAACCGATTATATCTGGGAAAGTAATGCAAATCAATTTCTCAGAATTCGAATGCCGAAGAGACGGTCCAGTACCTTGCCCACAGAGAACGCGCGATCATACGCCACTGTTCTCCGCGCGCGACTCATTTTCGAGATCAGTTACGTTAGAATTGATTTCATTTGTCATAGTATTCTAATGAAAAGTCTCAACGACAGGAACTGTTTTCTACCAACTACCGCTCTTCCCCTTTGACCCTCTATACAAAATTGGGAGGTTGTAGGAAGGGGGAGGCACTGGTTTGTACCCATTCAAGCTATATGCTATATACTGAAAGAAGGATCAAGTACTTAGCAAAAATCTTGGCAATACTGCATTTCCTTTTGTGAGTACCCTCCTTCTTTGAATAAACATGTACATTTTATGTATGCCTAGTGTATGCTATTATTTATTAACATAACGGGTGGTGCCTAGCGCGACGCAGCATAGGGATTTCAATGGTAATTTCTTTATAGCCAATTACTAGCTCCCCTAATTATTTTAGAGCAAAAGTCTAAATACGTTTTTTTTAGAGAAAAAAAATACTGCATCTGTTCATACGATTACTTATAATTTTCCGTTTTTCAAAACCGTAGAAATCCACAAAATAAAAAATCACATTTTTATAAATCAGTGATGCTTTGGAATCTTTAAACAAACTACAAGCGCATCGCAACTCAGTTATTGTTGTTTGACGTCGAACGATTTTCATATTTAATTCTGTTTCAACTAACCGACGCAAGAAAAAGCGTCTATGGGATAATGTTTTTTTAGAGAATGTAATGCTGCATCTTCATCGGATACTATTTGTTTATCATTTTCCGGAACCTGAGTACATACTCGAAGAAGAAGAAATTGATTTGAGGAAGAATTGTTCTTAAACTTATATTCGGATTTTCCGCTACTGCAGCCAAAGCGTTGAATGTATTGTCGTTTTCCTGGTGGTTTTGACGGACATTTTGCACGTTATTGCACTTGCAGTGATATATCACTGTTCCTGATGTTCTTTGAAACTTGTGCACAATTCTGTCTACGGTGGTACTGCTTGGATTCGGCCGATTGGGGTGCTTCACACTAAATAAAGACGTTCTTGGCGGGCATAAAACAACTTTAACATTTCCTCTTTCTCACATGATAAACAATTTTATGATTAACTATATAATAATAAATTTAATATACGTCAAAGGCAAAATAATGAAACGTTGTCGCTGATTTTTAGGTAATTCCAAGGCATATCTGATTTATTGTAAAATGTACCTCTTTATTTTGTCGATTTCTACGGTTTCGAAAAACGGAAAATTATGAGTACTAGTACGAACAGATGCAGTATTTTTTTCTCTGAAAAAAACGTATATAGACTTTTGCTCAAAAATAATTAGGGGAGCTAGTAATTGACTATAAAGAAATTACCATTGAAATCCCTATGCTGCGTCGCGCTAGGCACCACCCTGTATTTACAGCATACATACACTTTTTATAACACAGCGAAACTTTATTAAGAACACTTTAATCTTAAAACACCATATCTACCCCCCAAACGTTCCCTACGTGTCCCATTCCAACTCCCCATCCACCTCATAATGTCCTCTATTATCTATTCAGTATTCTGCACAACATATTGCATGGGCATAAGTGTAAGAAATGCAGTTATGTGATAAAATGACGAAGATGAATAATTATATAACCGGCAACTCGGAAACCGGAAAATGTAACTAATAAAAACAGTAAACGTCTAAGACACGATTGGAATAATATTTCAAAAATTCAACAGTAGCACAGCTAATTTGAATTTGGATGGACAGCCAACAAACGCGAAAATGCGACTAAGAAACGACCAACAAACAATAGCAGACAATAATATTTCAAAAATTTAAACCGTGAAGGGGTAAATTCGTCTAATCCGTATTCCAAGCTCCAAGTCAGTCGCTACTTCGTACTCCTTTGTCTATCAAAATGAGTAATGGGAGAACATATTTTGATGGTGTTGTCATTATTTTATCCTTATCAACTACCCATAAAAAAGTCTAGCACTTTTGGCATTAAATTTCACAAAGGCATTAATATGTGAAAATCAATTAAAAGGAGTGTAGAAAAGAACGTAGACATCCTGAAATAATGTATAGATACTGAGGATGTTAGTGGAGGGTGTACGGTTTGACACCGAGGGTGATTCAGACTGTTTACTTTGGACTACATGGAAAAATCCCTCGTTTCAGATGCCGTGTATCGATCTAATATCTCGATTGAATGGACGGTGTAATTAAGATAGGTTGTCAAATAAGTTCTTTGTGAACGATTTCTCTAATTCGAACGAGATGTATTGTTGTGTGTGCATGGTGTTTAATAAAAGAATACTCTTTTTGGCGGTAGTTAGCCTGCTCGTAAACAAACGCTTCCTCAAAATTCTGCTATAAAACATCACAACACAACCAGAGATAGATTTCCAAGAGTTCTAATTAATGACTGAAGTTCTGCGCATTGGCATTATTAATTAGTTTAATATTGATAGAAATAAAATAAGTTTTGATTTGTTATCATTTCTCTGGGTACCAATTTACCTACTATACCTAGGTAGGTATACTCGAGACGATTAAATATTACTGTCCGTCTAAAATTACCATCTAGGTTAATACAGAAAAATTACTCTTAAGGTTTTGCTAATGTAAAGATTAAACAACTGTGGTAGGGGTAAATGAATCCACGTGTGCTTAGCATCCAAAGTAATTACACCACAAAAAAAGTTAACAAAGGGTTCTTAGCTTCAACGTGATGGCTACAAATTATAAATTAAGAATTGTTTATTAGAGTTTATGAGCTGCTAAACAATTATATCCAACTTTAGAAATTAGTCTTCCGTATGTATGTAATTATGCAGAAGCTTCTTTTCCGGTTTCGTACCATGTAATTTATTTTAAAATAATCCCCTCATCAGCATTCACCAGCATCAGCGTGCTTTCCTATTTATCAGCCTTTCGTTAATTAATATCAAAATCTAAATAAAACCCCAACATCTGCATGAGTTTCACGTTTCAATCGATATTCACCCTTACCAACTTTGTTATACGGAACAAACTGAATGAGTTTGTGAGCTATCACATCATACTTCGTTGCACTTTGAAGTGTTGCAAGTTTGGTAAACTTTTTGGTTTGAAAGTTCGTTCATCCCCTTCATGTTTCGATCGAATCCCGCGTCCTTTCGCATTCCTCTTTGCACTTTAATGTCTTAACAGTGTTGCTGCTAACGACCACTCTTTGTCATCAGATCCTGTTCATCAAGATTACTTGTTCCCTCGGACTCATAATGATACGTTTTATGTGGGGGAAAATTTTTGCTTTTCTATTTTATTTTTCGGTCGAATACGGAGGGAATCGTGTTAAATAAAAATTTGCCCCAATGAGGATGAAAAACAGTTCCTTGCGTTAAACGAAAGTTAAAATTTACACATTCAAGATATAACTTGCACGTGTTTAGAATACACGCGAAAGATCACGTTCTTATTTAACGATTGGATCACCGAAGATCCCATTGCCAGGGAAACTCTTACTAACTTTACAAATTGTGTTTTCTTGTTTCGTCCGTTGTATTTTCGGATTCAATCAACTATGTACGTTATTGGAAATGATGGGCGCCTTTCTTTTCGCGAAAAGAGAAAGCTAATGTGCGTGAGAACAATTACCCCGCGAAATCAGGCAGCAGATGGTGAGTTCGTATTGAATTGGATAAACTTAGGGAAACAAGTAGACAAATTTATATTTCTTTGGTAATACGAATTCTATTGTGTTTTATACCAATGTGTATATTGGGTTATTTAAATTTTAAATGACAAATCGATGTTAAAAAGAGATTGTATTCAAATAAGAAGACGTAAACGTCGAGAATTGCACAGAGAAGTTCCAGCTTTTACACACGAAATCGGTTGATTTATTCGATTGAATAAATTTAAATACAAAAGGAGAATAAACGACACGTTTACTTCATTTTGGATATCTGGGGTTTCATAAAATTTTTCATCTACAAACAACAACTCTCGGCACCTTACATTAATTAAAATGCCAAACTTGCATTTATAAGAAGAGCAATAAACCTGCTGTTTTCTTTAAAATCCAGGTTGATAAATTGAATTTGTCGCGTAAAGCAGCCCGTAAGAATTGCACTAATTTGCTTATCGCGCTCTACTTCTCAAACAATTTACGAAACATTCAGCTTCATTCTAGTTTAAATAAATTTAAACCGAACAATTTCTCCAGTAGATAAAGCGGGTTATACTTGAAAAACTTGATAATTGCTATTATAACCGCCGCAATCTCTACTAGTGGATTAATTGTTCTCGTAAAACTCCAGTTTTGCAATCGCACAAGTCCTCAATGAACCCACCTCATTTTTTAATTAGTCTTATTCAAAATATCACCCAAATACACAATTATTAAATTACCTCGTAGAACTTGGCAAACTTCTAGATAAAATGAATGCTCCCAACTTTCATAAATTTAAAACCAAATCTCAGCGTAGGTATCTGTTTGATCTAGTTTCAAAAGTTACTGCATTTTAAAATAGTTCCTTTGCGTAATTACTACAGAATTTCGTAGTAATTTGATTAAATTTGTTCAATAGAAAAACTTCCACGTTAGCTTTTGTTAGGATAAAAACGAAACCCTTATCCAAATTTCGGCTATTCCACGATTAGTTGGAAATTACACGTATTTGTACTCGTTGAGAACAGCCGCGTTTGTGTGCAATTGATATCAACTTCCAATGTCTGCACTTTTGATACGTTGTTAACCTTAACCTTTTGGCGAATAATATAAAGGTGGGCCGCAGTTTGAGTTCAATTATTGTACTTGTTGGGTGTATCGAATATAGAAGACGATAAATAGCTCCGAAAATGAATCGCACACTTATTGTAAGTTAATATTTTACAATTCTTTCTTTTGCGGCCTTTTTTGTACACAGAAATTAATTATTTCACTTCTCTAAGGTGGCACTTTTCTGCGTAATACTTGCCCTCCAGACCATGGGTCACAAAAGCGTGGACGAGTACCATGAAGACTCCAAACATTACGATTCATATGAACAAGACCACGGCCATGGGCATCATCACGATCACGAAGATGGTTACGAACATGGCCACGAACATGGTCATGAACATGGTCACGAACATGATCATGATCATGAACATGGACACCATCATGGACACGGTGAAGATTCGTATGGTTACGGCGAATATGAGAATGGCGGGCACGGTCACCATCATTACGATGACAAGGACCATTATAAAAAGTGATAGATCGCACGACTGTCGTTTGTATTATTTTAGTGTGTGGTTAACGTGTTTGTCAATTGCTTTTAATATGTACATAAATGTCTTATCAAAATAAATCATTATATGCAGTAAAATGAATTGCTTATAGGTAATCAGGAGGAAATATTTCAGGTACCCCAAGTAAGTTTGCGATTGGAAACAGAAGCTAAGACAGATTTTGGAACAGCAAATTAATAATTACTTCAGAGAGAAGAATTTTACGTGGTTTATCTTTCAAACTCGTAAGTCGTTTTTGTGAAACTTTCACATCTTGTCATCCTAACAAAAAAATACAAATGTCCCATACATAGCTCGCTATACAAGAAATTGTTTATTGAAAGAGGTTTTAACTAATTTAACTGAATCTGTTGTGTATGTATAACCTGTCTCTTGAAATTGAACTTGTATTATATCTGGAAGAAACTGTATTTTTAGGGAAATTTAGTAGTAGTAGATTAATTATGCAAAACTTGAAAAATATATCATGACTGGTTTTTTATCCGAAATACCTAGCGAAATACGTTTCACCATCGTAGGTTCCGTTAGAATTGGAATTCCCGGTAAGTATCGTAAAGGAGATCGATCAGTTATTAGTGACGTGAATTTGTCTTTCCTTCACATAATAAAATGACACCATCTACAAAAGTATTACCTGTCCCAATATGGAGCATTATTGTGGTCCTCCATATTTACGAATTGATCAATCTCTCTCTATTCACCTAACCCTTCAGTGCTGTGGAATTGCGCCATTATCACAATTTTATAATTTAATTTACCTACTTAATTTGCGTTGGAGCATCATTTATACCTACTTGCTTTTCACAACCATCAATTCTATTTCACCATGAACACAAACTACAAATGCTTTTCTTTAATCTCCAAGCGTCTATTATCCCAAAATTCCAGTAAAGCAAAATTCGTTCAACAATAAAATCCTGTGTATAATGAGAATATTTCAGTTTTTTTAAAGTAAATCACAACATTTCATTTGAATTTGTATTTCAGTGTTAGTTCCTGTTTTAGAATTGTTTCTTATTGCGAGATTTTGTTTAGATTTTTTCGCCTTGTATTTGTTCAATTTAGAGTAGTTACTTGGTTTATTTCATTTGAATTTGTATTTCAGTGTTAGTTTCTGTTTTAGAATTCTTATTGCGAGATTTTGTTTAGATTTTTTCGCCTTGTATTTGTTCAATTTAGAGTAGTTATTTTATCGATGAAATTCTCCATTTTTATTAGCTTTATTCATATGAGGTTAAAAAACACACAGGAAGTGCAGTCGAGCTAATAGGTTTTTATTTTTCTGTATAGGCTATCGATTTCGGTACGTTAAGCAATACCATCTTCAGGCCGTAGCTGTAATACTTATAATTATGGTTATTGTTTATAAATAAAATAGTTTACCGTCATTAGTACAAGATACAATATAAGAAGCAGGTGAATGAAACATTGTGTGGGAGATGTTAGAAATATGTAGCTTGGATGATCTCAATCAGCAGAAATCATAAAGGTGAACGAAAACACTGAAATATAATTAATTAGTAATTGTAGATATTAGGTTGTGCGTGTTTACTATTTTGAGAGTAAATTACCTGTGTTGATGTCTAAAAGGTGGATGTAAGCATGTATGGTTGAAGTGTCGAATTGTAGGTTATGTGAACTGAAATATTTTATGTCAAGTTGTAGAAGAGATTTATGCATTGGCGTGCTGTTTATGTGGGGTCTGTAGGGGAGTGGGCGTGTATGTGTGGTTGCGTGTCTTTGTTATTGAAGGGGTGTAGGCGTTTGTATAGGTGTTGTTCTGGAAAGAAAGTGATTTCGTTGAGGAGGTTGTGGTTGGGTTGTTTGATGGCTTTGTGGATCTCTAAATGTTCTAAAATTTTTAATTGGTTATAATTGTTTGAAGTTTGTAATATTTTTGCCTTGTCTATGGAAATGGAGTGTTGTGAATCTTTTATGTGGGTAGGTACCTATGGCTGATTTTGGTTGGTTTTTGGAGTGTTCTTTAAATCGGGTACCCAGACTTCGTGTTGTTAGTCCTATGTAAGAGGCGGGACATTGGTTGCAGAACCCCCTACAACCTAACTCCATCATGATCTCGTTTGATATCGTAAACCTATACACCAACATCCCAATACACAACACGCTTTCCATCCTCTCAGACATTCTACACAACCACGATTCATTCAGGAAAAACTTCAAACTGAATCCAATAGACATACAAAACCTCTTGAAACTTTTTGACCTCACAACGCAACAAAATTTCTTCACCTTCAACAGCAAATACTACCAAATGCAAGACGGCCTCCCTATGGGTTCACCCATCAGTGGAATTCTAGCCAATATTTTCACTGACCATCTTGAAAACAAAATTAAACTGCTACCCGAATTTAACAACATAGCAATCTGGAACAGATATGTTGATGACATTTTTTGTATTTGGACCGGAACAATAACAGAATTACACCAATTTCACATTGACATTAACAACCTTTCCAAAATTAAATTTACAATAGAAATAGAGCAAAATAACAAACTAAACTTCCTCGATTTAACACTTCACAAAGACAACAACCACATACATTATAACATCTATCGAAAACCAACCACCACAGACATAGTCATACCACATAATTCATACCACTCACCACAAATCAAAAGATCTGCATTTAACTTCCTATTCAATCGCCTAATATCCACACCACTTAATAAAATACACTATAACGAAGAATACAACACCATTTTACAAATTGCATTGAATAACAAATACAACTTTTCGTTTATACACAACATTTATCGTAAAATAAAACAACAACACATCATTAACACCATTTTTCCCCATCATAACGTTCAAAAAACATTTAAAGCCATTACTTATAACCACACAATACATAACAAAATCAACAAAATCTTTAACAAACATAACATTAACATTATCCCAAAATCTCAACCCACTATCAAAAAAATCCTTACAAACATAAAACCAAAAACTCCGGCACAACAAAAATCAGGCATATATCAAATATTCTGCAACCAATGTCCCGCCTCTTACATAGGACTAACAACACGAAGTCTGGGTACCCGATTTAAAGAACACTCCAAAAACCAACCAAAATCAGCCATAGGTACCTACCCACATAAAAGATTCACAACACTCCATTTCCATAGACAAGGCAAAAATATTACAAACTTCAAACAATTATAACCAATTAAAAATTTTAGAACATTTAGAGATCCACAAAGCCATCAAACAACCCAACCACAACCTCCTCAACGAAATCACTTTCTTTCCAGAACAACACCTATACAAACGCCTACACCCCTTCAATAACAAAGACACGCAACCACACATACACGCCCACTCCCCTACAGACCCCACATAAACAGCACGCCAATGCATAAATCTCTTCTACAACTTGACATAAAATATTTCAGTTCACATAACCTACAATTCGACACTTCAACCCATTCTTTCCTTCTCTAAGCTTCAACCATACATGCTTACATCCACCTTTTAGACATCAACACAGGTAATTTACTCTCAAAATAGTAAACACGCACAACCTAATATCTACAATTACTAATTAATTATATTTCAGTGTTTTCGTTCACCTTTATGATTTCTGCTGATTGAGATCATCCAAGCTACATATTTCTAACATCTCCCACACAATGTTTCATTCACCTGCTTCTTATATTGTATCTTGTACTAATGACGGTAAACTATTTTATTTATAAACAATAACCATAATTATAAGTATTACAGCTACGGCCTGAAGATGGTATTGCTTAACGTACCGAAATCGATAGCCTATACAGAAAAATAAAAACCTATTAGCTCGACTGCACTTCCTGTGTGTTTTTTAACCTTAGAGTAGTTACTTTAAGTAAGACACATCTCTTTTGAGAGATAAGGAATACGCGTGTGGTTCGAAGAATTATGCGATTCATATTGGCGTGAGGACGCGTGTCTTCGAACCTGTCATTATGAAATATAATTGTGATTGGCGGCTGTATTTGAAAAATCATGACGAAGGAGTTTGTTTTATGGTGGAAGTGGTGTTTCGTTAAATACTCGTAGTCCAGTCAACCTATGTTTTTAGTGGGAAAAAATAGTATAAAGCTAATTTTTTCCTCATCGACTGCTACCATTTAGAAAAGTGTTTAGCCAAAAGTCCCCGCCCCTACCCCTCTTACTCCCCCCCCCCCATGTGCTCCCCTAAACATGAAAAGTGTAGGGGTTTCGTAAATCGCGTCTCTCTCGATTACTAAACAACATATCGGATTGCAATTTGTTTTATTTTCTTTACTATAGCATTGTCTACAAATATGTTTCCGTTGACTTTCGTCGTAACTTTTACCGTTTGTTTGTATTTCGCATGAAAAGGAAAAAAGTTGTATATTTTTCGGCACGTAATTTTACTTTTTGTCGCAGAAATTTGCAGGCCGATATTTTATCAAAAAATGTTACCTACAAAAGTTGTAGCTCCCATTATTACCTTTCCAATGATATGAAATAGTACTTACTTTGTTAAAGAGCCTGCGAGATTCAGCCGGTGTAATGCAGAATGCGTACCCAGTCGTGGCGGGTTCCGCAAAGATGGGGCCGGCGGTGCGGCGTTGCAATGCTAATATTGTTGTATAGTGAGAGTGTTTTTTTTTAACTTTAAGGTACCTACACTATTGTATTTTCTCTAAACAAAACCAAACGAGTCTCAGCGAAACCTAAATTCCACCCTTTTTAAATATATGTGTCAAATATTAAGTCCTTGTATAGGTACAGCTAAAAAACGTATTTTAAATACTTTTTTGTTTGAAAATGCATGTAATATTTTGTTTATGTTATTTTAGAAGAAAATAATTGCGGTATCTTAATTTTAAGTAAAAAATATTTTCAGATTATTCACATTAAAAAATAAATTGGTGTTGACCATTTCCGATTTCCTAAACTTCCATGACAAGTTCTTCATTTTCCTCGACTTCAACCAAAGTTACATTGCCGCATGATCCATCCCCAGTCCGTAGCGCTGATTTTCTTATCTCCATTCCATTTTTGAATTTGATAGATGCTCGATAAGCGTGTTGTTCAGCAGCTCCAGATGTTGGAGCGAGGGATGCCATGCTAAATTTGGATTTTAATGACATTTTTTTAACAGCTTTAAGTTACATTGAATATCTACTGTCATTTAGACATGCAGACCTTGTGCACCCATATAGTTTCAAGAAAAAAGCCTCTCCTTCCTCTTTGAGAGTATTTGTGTCTGCCTGTTTTTCATAAACGCGGTCGGCGATTGTAAGCTCCAGGTAACTCGAATGGAGAACGGCGGTCCCAGGTATTCTAAAGGGCAAGCGATGGGGGGCTACTAGTGAATGCTAAAACAAAACTTAAAGCGCACAGAAATCTCCCTAAGCGGAAACAGTACCGAATCGGATTCGGTAGCGGTTTCTACGGGAAATCAATTAACAAAACGGAAAGTGACCAAAAGCTTACCTTGCAATTAACGGAGAGGCAGAAAGCAAGAGATTTAAACGGTTAAACACCAAAGACAAAAATATGCAAAAAGCAAAAGATTTTACGTTTTGGTAAACTCCTAATTAATGGAAAAGGTCTATCAATTAAATCTTATATAAAGTGCGATAATGACATGAGGGAACGAACCGCCACTGCATATTCGATTGTCTACATCTAAAAATTACAGCTCCTTTAATTAATTACGTCCTTTCCGGATGTCTGAAAAATACGGGGCCGGTGTCCAATTTTGAGTTTTTTAAGGGCGCACCTATCGGATGTAATTTCGTCTTAATCTGAGCCTGTTATATGTAACCCATTCAAACTAATCACAGTTAATTATATTTATCCAAATAGTAGGAATGAATCTCCAAATTTGGCAGTTCAGTAATTCCTTTTTGTTTCTTGGAATGGAAGGTCAAGCTCCATAATCACGTTGATATTTTCCTTAAACTGCACTTTAGATAACTAAAATCGATTAATAGATAATTAACGGAACTAAAACTGATATTGATTCTCTATCTTATTCCCTGGTAAGAGAGCTTTCGGCGGCTGTAAAAATAATTTAAATATTCCTACGGGAACGGTTGCAAACGGCAAATTAGAGCGTTTTTAATGGTAACGGTGGCTGAAACACAGCTCTTGAAATTAAATCAATTACTTCTATCTTCAAACTCGTATAATCAACTCAAACGACCTTATATTCTCACCGTGCAGTCACTGAAAACAAGGAACGTTTTAAAATGGCCTGAAAGTGGAAGTCGTTAATTCGTCACGCTAGATAAAATTGTCGTTCTTCAGTCATCGATTGTGACTGTATAAATTGTTATCAGCAAAAAACCGAAAAAACCTTAAAGTGTCGAGATTTTTTTATTTCTAAAGGTTATGCCCACCATCCTGTGGGATGTATTTCAATATAACCGAAGGCTTTAAGACAATTTTCAGCTTTCTGGAAATTGCATCCAGTTGCGGTTCTAATTTTACTGGATTAGAATGACGATTTAAAAACTGTTGATGATCTTTAATAAGGGATGTCCGTTGCAGAAGAAAAAAAACCCCAAGAATAATATGCATTTTTTTACAATAATCGGTCGCCCATCTTACATACCGTAAATCGCAAATTGTAAATTGTCATTCGCCTCCACATTTGTAAGTGGGATATAAGCTCAGTACTTCTCGAAAACTATATATATATACAGAAGACGACCAGGACACCCACTAAGTACGTGCATTCATTTTTGATAGTGACTAAAAACTGCTTACACATTCGTGGCATGATAATGCACAATGATTTTAAATAAGTCTTTGACTGGAATATAACTATGAACTCGAGGCACCTAGATTGTTGGATAAGGAAGCATCCCAACATGATAAATTATTAAAATTTAAATTAGTGATTTTTATCGTAAATATACCTATTTGTTTAAATGACCAGGACCATTTACTGCCCAACAGATAAGATCTGTACGTATACCCTTTGTATACAAATCAAGACGTTGCAGACATTCATAATTATTATTTCACCTTAGTCAAATTTTTTCAGAACACGCCATGCAAGACGGGCATCATTATTTTCAACG
Organism: Photinus pyralis; assembly: GCF_008802855.1. NCBI lineage: Eukaryota > Metazoa > Arthropoda > Insecta > Coleoptera > Lampyridae > Photinus > Photinus pyralis. The sequence continues at coordinate 12,819,762 of NW_022170403.1, read as the reverse complement.
TTGTGTGTAGGTAGTTCTACGACCTTAACAATACTCAAGAGTTGACAACGTGCCTGTGATGCAAGATACGAAACCAAGCAGAGGTAGCTGTGACAAAAACAGGAACACATCTTATACGTGAGGTCAAAGGGCTGCAAGTATACATAAAGATGTGTGGACAGAGCAACACTTTTTTTTCGTTCTCTGCAATGTAGATATCATAAAGTGGGTTTCTGTCTGTGTTTGCAGGAAGGACATATTTCATTTAAATTACTCATTACATGCAGTATTACTACAAACTGCAGACCTATAAAAATTAATGCCAGTCTATTACCATATAATAAGTACATCAGCAACTTATTTAATTAATTTAAATGCTAATTAGGTATGCTAAGTTTTTTTTTGTATGTGGATTACGTATTAGCAAAACCGTTACTAAGTAAAGTGTTATTGATTATCGCGTGCCTTGTCAGTTTTCTATTTTAACTCATAATTAAATTCCATTTTGAGGCTAGAATGCACTAAGAGAGAAATATCTGCCTCTGCTTCCATATTAGTTAGGGGTTATACTTACAGCTCTGCAACGTAAGATTAGGAATTAATATCCAGTTAAATTTTCGGCGTTATTTGGCAGTTAATCTAACTTACAAGCGATGGATGCAAAATAGTTCTCTACTGTTCTATTCATGGGCCGTCAGGGCCGTTTAGATAGGCTTTCAGAGTTGAACTATAAAACAACATTTCTCAGGTTTAAAATACAAAATTTTAATTTTGACGAAATCAGTCACGTGATCAAGTTTAGGACATAGAAGTGGGAGTGAGTTACAAATACGTCATAAGAGATAGATTATAAGAGTGTTCTGGGTATCATAAGCATTAGTTCTAGAATGAATTTTCTTACAGCACTGGTGCTATAATGAAAAACACCCTTAACGCTAGACATTTTATTTAAGCTATTCTGGAACCGCTCGAGAAAAATCGGTGTGTGTGACTTTCTCATTGGTTACTCGCTCGCTCACCAAATTTCGTCTTCTTGGCACTAAATTAAAACCGCCCGTTTGGATTTGTCAAAGTGTAGTAATATTTCGTTGACCCATTCAATAATTACAATTGTTTGGTCGCGTCAGATAGATATGAAGAATTTTAAAAATATTGTAACAAAAAAAATGTATAAAACAACACAGTAACACAATAAGAACAAACAATTACATCGAACATGAAGTAGTAAGCATGTATTCCTCTATGCTATAATAACATTTGTCTAGTAGATATTTCTTTAGTGAGTCTTTGAATTTATTGAACGACAGTTGTTTTAGGGTATTACTTAGATTGTTATATAACAAGACATTTAAAGAATTTTTTTCCGATAGGTACACATAGCCTTAACTTAAAGGGCAGTAACAAATTATGATGTCTAGTATTATATTGATGACTACTCCTGTCTGACACTTTACTGTTAGCATTTATTCGGCGATGTATTTCAATTAGAGTATAGTATAGATATAGGCAGGGTACTGGCATAATTTTATAAGATTTAAAGTAACCTCTACAATGATCTCTCGAACCAATATTGACTAGGATTCTAAGCGCTTTCTTTTGAAGTCTAAAAACTCTTATAGCCTGAGACGCATTGCCCCATACAGTTATTCCATAGCTGATTTTCGAGTGAAAAAATGCAAAATAACAATTTAAGAGGACAGATTTGTCAACAGATGTTCTGAGCTTAACTAATAAATAAATACTTGAAGATAACGTGTTACAAAGTAAATCAATATGCGGTTCCCAATTCAATTCATTGTCAATGACTATACCGAGTAATTTGACATGGTTTCTGTTGTGTACCGACTTTTGACTAGTAAATGTTATGATTTGAGTTTTATTGGGATTGTGTTTTAGTTGATTGGAGTCAAGCCAGTTCTGCACTTCTGTAGCGGCTATATCAATCGACTTACTCAGATCGCATGGGTTTGTAGATTTGCAAATGATGGTTGTATCATCCGCAAATTGGACGCATTTCCCTATATTAACCGCATTCGGTAGGTCGTTAACGTAAACCAGGAACAGAAGTGGACCTAGGGCTGATCCTTGTGGTACGCCAAACAAGATTGGTTCTATGTCCGACATTTGATTATTAAATGAAACACATTGCAAGCGATTACTGAGGTAACATCTAAAAAGTGCCAAAGGCGTTCCTCGGATACCGTAATATTCTAATTTGGCTTCAAGTATTGCTGGAACTACACAATCGAATGCCTTAGTTAGTGTGATTCAATGCGCTTGGGTTTACCATTTACTGCAATCAATTCAAATTTAAAATTAAATTATGTCTCGCACTTCGGAAGAGCAAAAATTCATGCTACTATCTGCATTAAAAAATAAAAACCTAGTGACAGGGAAAGCATCCAATAATTTTACGAATAGACAGTATACAGGAGAAGTGGAAGGCAGGTACGGCTTTGAATAGCACTGGGGATTGGAAAAATTGCCGTAGTGTCAAGAATATACGCAATTTATTATGAAAATCGCTCGACATACTCACTCACTCACAACGGAAGTCACACGTTCAAGAATAGAACCCTTATTCCCAATATTAAGAAGGAACTTGTTACATATCAGAAATATAAAAAAAAAAACATTTCAATCTCCGCGTAGAAAACCATTTTAGGTTAGATAGTCAATTTTTGAAAAATTCATTTTTTTGAATTTCCAAAAACTAATTCCAAATTCGTCATTTTCATGTTCAAAAACTACCAGATACCAAATTTCGTCGAAATCGGAATTTTTTCGCACCCCCAAGTGCCCTTTCGTGGTAGAAATTTTGAAAAAAATGTTCAAAATCGGATTCGGCATACCCGAAAACCTATCAAAGAACCACCACTTCTTTAGGGGTGGCTCCCAAACGAAACACGTTGGACCCTAGGTTTATTTGGAAAAAGTGCTTGTCTTGATCCTCTCTATCACCCAATTTTTTTACATGCGGTCATGTAACACCCTGTATATGGTAATGTAAGAACTGATGAAGTGGCACAAATTTCACTGCAGCAAAGACAAACTGATGTTACAGTTATTCAACCGTCAGACTGAAAACATATTTAACAAGTTAAAAAGTAATCGTAAACGATTTACATAAAGCGCATTTCCACTTGCATTCATTTCCCATTTGTAAGATGCAACTTCTATAAAATCGTAAAAATCCGTCCACAAATATGAAAGATAGCGTTGCACATGGGCAATCTATTTTTGTCGTGCTACTTCAATGTCAGTTTATGAGAAGAATTTCATTTCAATGCTTTTCTAAATAAGAAAGTTGGAACTGCGCATGCGCAAACCTAAATTTTGAAACTAATGTTAGATTTTCCTTGTTCCAAGCGCCTAAATATCAAATTTCACTTAAATGCTTCCATAGATAAAAAAGTTGGCACTGCGCATGCGCAAAATAAAATTTTGAAACTGGCGTTAGATTTTCCTTTATTCCAAGTACCTATGTATCACATTTCATTTAAATTCTTCCATAAATAAAAAAGTTGGCACTGCGCATGCGCAAAACCAAATTTTGAAATTGGCGTTTGATTTTTCTTTATTCCAAGTGCCTATGTATCAAATTTCATTCAAATACTTTTATAAGAAAAAAAGTTTGCAATTCGGTTTATAAATGGTCGAGATGCGAAAAGGGCACTGTGAATTTTGAATCGATTCGATTCAACTTTTGGCATTGCGTATTATATGGCTAAATCTATGCCCATATTGAATTTCATGCAATTCAGTTCATAACTAACGGAGATGTAAAAGCTATCGAACATTTCTAAACAAAGTTATCGTTCACACGGACAGATAGAGGACAGACAGACAAAGGAACAGACGGAGAGACCAACCGGCAGGCGACAGATAGCAATGCAAAATTATAAACGATCTCTAGGATCGTTAATAAACGGCAAAAGTGTAAAATTATGGAACATGTAAAAAACGGTTTTTTGTTTTTTTTACAATAACTTTTTTTGTAAGCGGTACAGAAAAAAATTCCTTCCTTGGTACAAGACTCGACACCATAATGAACCAAATAGCGAAAAAAGTGGAACAATAGCTCTTAAGACAAAAAACTAGTAGCGCCGCAAAGTTAGCGGACGGACGGACGGACGGACGGACGGACGGACAAAGTGGCCACAATAGCGCATTTTTTTTTTATTTTTGTGGAAATGCGCTAAAAAGTGCCCAAGACCATGGGTAAATAGGTACAGCTTGAGTAAAAGAGAGTAAGTAGTGTATACGAGAATACATATTGGGCATACCAATATTACACACCTTCATATGTTGTGCAGGTGCGAAATTAAAAATTGCAGTGAGTCACATACCGTGCAGTACATTCTTTTGGGCTGTCCTGAATAAGAAAATGAACGGAAAACGCACAGATTGCCTAAAAACTTGAAAGAAGTCCTTCATGACAATCACTACATTCAACGACTGATTTCATTTTTAAAGAGTAATGATGTTGAGATTTAAGATTTAACTTAGAAGGTACATGAGGCAAAAGACCAAAAGCAGTCGAAGCCTTTATCACTGAAAAAAAAATAACAGGAAATAGCGTGTCATTAATAAGGTATTTGGAAATGCTAACAAAATTCGGTAAAGTGAAACCTCCAAAGGCTATTGTTGTTGATTTAACCATTTGCAATACAATTGAAATAAAAATTGAATATTTATGAACCATACTAATACTTTACACTGTAAGAAAATATACAAGTGGTAACGGAAAATTTTAATTTTAAACATCCTGTATTATTAAAATTCTGCCGTTAGATGTCGCCTGTTGTCATCTCCCTATTCTTAGATCATATACCGTGTGTCTCAGGTTGGATACAACTTAGGCAAACAGAATTAATATATTTTTTGCGAAGGATCCTCGAGGCCTTGATATCTATTTGAAATTAGTGTTTAACGTACGTTACTGCGCTTTCTTGATGCTAGAAAGAGAAGTAGTACGTTGAACGCTAATTTCAAAGGCCTCGTGGATTCTTCACGAAAAATGCGTTCCCGTTTTCCTATGGTGCGTTCTACCTGTGACACACTCAGAGCTGGGCAGAATACTTTCAAAAAGTATTTTTTTTTGTGTTTTTGGCTTTGGCAGTACCAATAAACCAGCCTAGTTTATAAGTAAGATTTCTATTAAATTTCAAATTTCAATTTTATTTTGTTGTAGAAACTGGTATATGTATAAATATATCGAAATATTTTTGGATTCTAAAAGAAGAAACAATGTTGTAGGGAAAGTGACATTACATTTTTGTAGATTTGTGTAGAATTCATTTCTAAAAGTCGAGCGATTGCTACACTCCAACATAAGGTGTTGCATTGAACCTTCACTACCACACAAACATATTGGAGTGTCTGCTAATTTTATTTTAAATACTAAATAGTAAATACTTTAGACAAATCAAAAGTATTTGAATACTAAATACTTTCACGTTCAGCACAAGCAAATACTAAATACAGATACTTTAAAAATTATTCAAATACCTTCAAAAATACGTATTCAAATACTTTCAAAGGTATTCGAATACTATAAAAAGTATTCGAATACTATAAAAAGTATTCGAATACTTTGAAAAGTATTCAAATACAGTAAAAAATATTCAAATACTTGTCACATTAAAATTTAAAATAGTACAAGATATAGCAGGTACCAGGCCCTCCGGACGTTTCTTATATCAGTTATATCCTTAAGAACACGTGTACCAGTTTTCAAAGCGATCGTACGTCGTACACCGTTCTGAAATTAATCCTAGCGGTTTTGAAATCGATCCTTTTCAGTCCGTCCGTCTGTCCGTGTGCACGATAACTTCTTTAGAAACGTGCGATTGCTTTGAAAATTGGTGCACATGGTCTTAAGGATATAGGAAAGGGCCCTATTGTTTTTAAGTTACATAGACTGTCGGGTCAAAAAGTTTCACTCCAGGATCGTTCGGTATTCATGTTGTATCGGATTTTCATATTTGATTTTATGATAATGGAAACTTCTCCTAAACATTTCTAAATAGTTTTTTTTTTTTTTTTATACAGCCCTATCGGGATCTATGCCCATGCGGCCGGCAAGTGAGGATATTTACTAACGGTGTACACACAGGTTGACACACTTCACTTCATGCGGTCGTTCTAAATAGTTCTCAAACATTTAAATAACTTAAAGGTGCCAAGTATTCGAATGCTTCGCAAAGTATTTGAATATTTGGTGATGTATTCGACAACCTTGAGAAGTAGGTATTCGAATACTTTGCGAAGTATTTAAATACTTTAAGAAGTATTCGAATAGTTTGCGAAGTATTCGAATACTAAATATTTGCGAAAGTATTTGAGTTACAAATACAAATACTGCTTCCTTAAAAGTATTTAATTACAAAGTATTTGAATACAAAAAAGTATATACAAAATCGAATACTGCCCAGCTCTGGACACACTGTATAACCCACAGATACAGCGTCCGGCCAGTAAGTTTATGCCAACATATGTGAGAAAGATAGATTTACAGTATTTAATTAATACCGATTAAGCGCATTGAGTTGTCTGTTCAATTGACATTCAGTTGCCTGTTATATGCAACATTTCCATTGCTTAAGAGTGCTGTACATCGCATTTTCGGTATTACAGCAGAAAATATGAGTGGTTTTAGTAATAATTAAAATACCGTGTTTAATTTGTGTAATTTCATTCCATGGGTAAATTACAAAATGTGTGCTTTGTAATTTCTATGTTCTAGGTAGGTATTTTTGATGTGGAAAATCAGTTTAGTGGCTTTCAGGTGGAAATTTTGCACATAATTAGTGAACTACAACTAAACGTTTCCAAATAAACTCGGCACGATGAGGATTCGTCGGTCGATCTAGTACATCAATTAATAGTAAGCACTGAACCACGAGATTCAATGCAATGAAACCAGTTAATCCATTGAACTCTTAAAATGCATCCATCCTAATCCATAAAAGGTATACGTTCCATTGCCAGTGAATGAAACGCCATTGCGACTAATGAATAATAACACAATTTAATGAAACATGCATTCGTCAATTACATCCAACGTAATTCAATGATCCGACGAATTGATGTGTTTAATACAATGTCATTGGGAAACAACAGAATTGTGGTGGCCTTTATTTATATACTGGATTAATTCTGGGATGAAAATTTATGTTCCTCATTCATTAAGTTATTCCTTTGGGAAGCAGTTGTATTTATTTTTTCGAAAACAAATTACTTTATTTTGCTTAAAATATATTTAAAAGAGTCTGTTTAATGAAATCAAATTAAGCACACCCTGTGATGTTTGAATGGTTTCGTTCGCTCGGTTAGATGAAAAGGCAATTACATTTCGTTTGTGTATCAATAATGGGGCCATTTCCATTTATTTTTGATGTAACGACTTTGTAACAGTGCAATTGTGTATCTACATGCATCAGCTTTTTATTATAATTAAAAAGTGAGAATCAATACCGCGGTACTATGCGACATTGTAAATAAGTAAGTGTGTGATGATTGCAATTTATGAAATTGCAAGCTTTCTAACCGCAGTGGAATAATGAAATGCTTTCAAGATTGAAATGTCCTTTAAAATTTGTTACCAATATCCAAACAACCATTTCCCACGTTCCCTATTTGTATAAAGGGTTACATTGTCAACAACCCTCTTAAATATTCACCCTTCCCGGAAGCTGCAGTACGTGGTTTTGTCATACTGAGCAAATTTAATTACAGATATGCACATTAAAGATTCTCCATTTAATAACACAGATACAAACCCACATCCTATTTTAAAGATAACTTAAAATAATGAGTTTTCATTTAGTTTATTCATTGCGGTGTACCGTAATTCAGAATAGAAATTTAATTGGAAAAATGAACATACCGTTACATTTTTTTTCATTTTGAATATGATATACTGGTAACTGAATATGCATTTCAGTAATCAAAGTTGGGTATAGAGCGAAAGTGTTTCTTACTAATAAGAAATTGGGTGGGACCATAATGGTGCGTTGTTGTATGGACGAAGTGGGGGATAAGACAAATCTATGAAATAAAATTTAATAAAAAAGTATGTCTGTCAACGCGGAGGATAAAATTGAACATGTTACTGACTATATGGTCCGTTGTTTCGGTTATAAAGTGAATATGACATCGCATTACTAGAATTACTTTTCTTTTATGCGCATTCCCTATTTCCCTCTTGTTATTGGTTTTTTTTTTGCAAATAATTTATTTTCTTAGCAATCTATTTCAGTGTCATATCGCCCATCATCAGACTGTAAAAAGGATGAAACGTGAAATATGCTACGAAATGATGTTGTATACTTTTGGATTTATTGTTGTATCTGACTTCACTTAACATGCATAGTAAATTAAGTCCCTTATCCCTTATGTCCCTTATGTATGGTAATTGATCACTTTTGTTAGTAAATTGTTTGTCAGCAAGCATTTGTGTCTATACAGTTGTCATTGAAAAATCTGAAATTTTCATTTTGGTTACAATTCCATCATACTATTTCATCCCCTTTGCTTTTACCGAACGCCGCTTAACGTAACTTATTTAACTCCCACCCACATTCTACCTAATACCTACTGGGTTACGAACCACGTTTTCTGTACGTAATAGCATTGAATAAAAACACTATTTTTATTCAATGGTAATAGTGACTTTTATACTTTAATCGCATGTGAGTAGCCATGGAGTTAGTTGAATTTTCTTTTCACTTGGTTCTGGTTCTGTCTCTTGCACCCTGTGTATCTTGAACTCGCAAACCAATTGAATGTCATTAAATTTTATCATTCACAAGTCAACATTTCAATACTGATAACATTCTCTTGCAAGATTTATCAGCTGATGGCTGGAAAGTTTGACAACAGATCTTTTCTTGTAATTACTTATTGTGAATGTGGAACATACATTGATTCTATTCGTAGAACACTCGAATAAATGTTGTAAGGAAATAATAAAAGATGTGATGATTATACGTTTGGACACATTATCCACATTTTTCCCGAAAGCTGACCAACGGTAGTGATGTAACATGGGAGGTATCAGATAGATATCAGGTATAAGGTTTGAGGCTCTGAGAGGATTCCAGCGCAATATTCCTTTCCAAGTCGTTAGAAGGTCTTCCCAATGTGACCAACTGATCTAGCTCTTGTACCGGGTGACCCAATAAGACTGTTTTGCGGCTCTGGAATCGTTCGTCGTATGACTTAGGGGTAAATTTATTGGGTAAATCGGTCATTCGCTGGAAAATATTTTCAAGTTCTAAAAATGACCACCAAAGAGCGTAACTGCCATCTTAAATTTTAAAATTGCATTTTCTTTAAATTTCGCATAATAAAGTAAACACTTTTTTTCACATTTTTCAAGAGAACCAGTTTATCTATCATTTTCGTAAAAAAAAGCTCAGTTATTTCAAAAACAAAGATGGTGTGGGGCGTTTAATTGTTTTTGCAATAGTCTTAACGGTTTGATCGATTTTATCAAATTTGGTATAGTTGAAAAGAGCATTCCTTGGGCAATAAGAATCAACCAAAATATAGTTAATTTAGTTGAATCCTTCTCCGCCAGGGGACTAGCTTTGGCACCATGACCCAAAATCCATAAAAATCAAAAAATCAAATGGAATGATATGATTTTTTCTTTATGAAAAAGTAGCCAAATAACACCCAAAGAGGCCAGTGAAAACCGCCTGGAAAACCGATTTTCAAAATCTCGTTCCTAACCTCAAATATTGGGAAAGTGAGATTAATGTATCATTGAAGGCCAAGGCTCGCGCAGTAAATTTCCTAAAACTACTAAAAATTTAGCTACAAAAAGATGTTAAAGAGGCAATTGTCAGTCTAAAAAATATAAATCATTAAAAAATATATATCCTCAGAGCATTCATGTTGTTCCAAAGGGACTAAAAACGCATCCTGAGTTATTAAGTCACTTTAATATTATAAGTATAATCGAGGGTATATTATAGTTAGTTTACTGAATTCTTTTTATGATATGGTCTGTGGCTCTAATAAAAACCGTTTTTTAATAAAGTCCATGAAAGGAAAAAGAAAGTGATCTGGCGGCCCAGGTGTTCAAAATGGCATCCGTTATTTTGGATGCACACCTGAAGACGCCGATGAGTTGAAAGAACAGTAGTCTCAATTTCAGCTCTTGGGATGTTCAAGATGGTATTCCTAATTCTTACAATCATATCTTCGTGCCTTGTTGCAAAACTGCACTTTCTAAATGTAAACACAGCAGAATAATTTACAAATTACGGCTGTTATTATTTTATAGTGCATCGTGTATCATTTGTTTAATTTTCCAAGGCCCACCTAAAAGTGTAGGGTGCTTTTGCAAACAAACTTTCGCGCCATCGACAAATACCGGAAATACGTCAAAAGTAAATTTAAGAAACAATTTTGACATTTTTATTAATTAATTAATCTCATGTTCCCAATATTTGAGCTTAGGAACAAGATTTTGAAAAACGGTTTTCACTGGCCTCTTTTGATGTTATTTGGCTCCTTTTTCATAAAGAAAAAGTCATATCATTCCATTTTGATTTTTTTAGGATTTTGGGTCATGGTGTCAAAACTAGCCCCCTGGCGGAGAAGGATTCAACTAAATTAACTATATTTTGGTTTGTTAAAAAACTTAAATCTCTTGCCGTTAAAGAGACTTTAAAATTGCTTTATAAAGTATGATAATTGTTTATACCTAGTTGTTCTCTCACGAAACGATAAAACAAAAATGTAATTATACAATTAAATGTCATAAGTTAGCCGACATTACATGGCGGTTTCGTGCATTGAATCTCATTTCTCGTCAAGTAAACACAATGAGACTATTCGAAAATCCCCAACAACTAACGGAGATAGACGCTATGATGGTAAATTAAATTAATAACGATGGTTTTACCATATTGTTTTAGAGCTCATAGATATTCATCAAGTTTGTGCACGCTACCGTAGGCACTTCATCGTCATTTAATGCTACCCCAAAGGTACCCCGGATAGCTACTTTATTGGTCGACTGCTTTTCAAATATGGGAGATTTGAATTCGACATTGATAACCACTTCCATTGTTACATCATAAATTTGATCGTATACGCGAATATGATATTCTGACAGAAAAAGATTAACTTCTGGCCCAAGAAAAATGGGAAAATATTTGTCGTTGTGCCGCACTCTTCCCAGATAACGTCGTGTTTAGTTTGAAATATTAGGGAAAAAGCGATACTTGCCGTTTTAAACTTGCATCACTTGATACCAATATGTTAACGCATAACAAGTCGCAGAGTGTACTTTTCTGTTCAGATCAAAATAAGTAAGTTGATTAAAAATTGAAATTGTGCGTACCGTAGATTAAGTAAACTTACACCGAAAATCCCGTTTTTAAGCTACCTTTTCTAAATACTAATATCTTCGCTTCTATTAATTATGGCTGAATTTCGTGAGCATAGAATTATAACGGATTGCCGATTTGCATATAAATGCCGCGCCGAATCTACTGATATTTTATTCACCGCTTATTAAAATCTGTCCGCATTGACAAGAAGTATCCTTTAGAAATTCATTTATGACGTCCAGTGCACACCAAAGCCTCTGCATTTAAATTACAAGGCAACGTGTAGAATTCCTCGAACAAGGAATGTCATTTTGCAATTTTGGTCAAAGTAACTGGAACATAGAACATTTTTTTACATTAGTTTTCTTGATGATTAAAATTTTGAAGCTGTCAGCCTGCCGTTTTATTAATTTAATCTCTAAGAAAGTTAAATTATGTGTCTAAAGGAAATTAAAGCGCAACTACTTTCAAAAGCTTGCAGGATTTCGCAATTCAATTAACTAAAAAACGGTATAACACTGCATTGAATATCAAAGGTGTCTAGTATTGCTTTATCAGCTCTGTATAAATGAAAGTAAGACCATATCATTTGACTTCGACTTTCTTGAAACTCTTGAACTCCCCAAAAGAATGGAGTGAGTAATCTAGTGTTCAGCTATCCTCTGTAATAGCTTTTTTTGCAAAGGAACCGAAAGCACATAGGGGTAGGTCGTAAAAAACATTTCGTACAAACTGACCAACGATCTAAACAACCAAGTAATAAAGGGAATCAACTGAGTTCAGGCTTTTGAACGGAACCTTAAAAACTGCAAGCTCGATCTTAGGGAAACTAGGAAGCGAGCTGCTCGGAAAGAGTTCGCCGTGCTGAAATATTCGTCATAAACTGTTCAACCTTCAGCTGAACATGAACTTCGCAGCCAACAGGATGTTTAATCATCGATTAAACTGATACAACCCACGAATAAGTAAATTACAATTAGGCAATATGTACAAATTTGATCAGTACATTAAGAATAAGTAATCACTTATTCAATGGTATTACAAAACGTATTATTATATAAATCGTATGTAAAAGGGGTCGAAGTGAGTAAGACACGAAACTGCCAACTAAAGCTCGCATTACATCTATCAACTATTTTATGAATTTTGCTCAAGGATAAATTCAAGCTAAAATTGTCAAGTGTAATGTGCTATAAATTCATCAATTTTCTCAACAATTTCGTCACGGATTTGTTGGTGGATTTCTTGATAAATTAGAACTTGCTCTAATTTTCCTCAATTTTCTGATGGTATTGTAGTAATTCTGTTGTTATTCCATGTATACCAATAGTCAGTGGCATTTCTAGGGTGTAGATTATAACCTGACTTTTATTGAAAGTGCCCGTGGTGTATTTGTACTTCAGGCGTAAGTTGTTTTTCTCTTCAAATACTCTCCCAATCGCTCCAACTAGCGAAGCAAAGCACCGTGTTCGCTCCTTTGCAACGCCAACTGCGATGGGCTCTGCGTTTACACACCGCACGTAGATAGGGCGATAGTTTCCAAATACTAATATTAACAGTAACCGAACCAGAAAGGGGGTTTTAGAATGTTTGCTCTGATCTTAGGATCCACAGTCCTGCTCCCTGGTTAGAGCTCTAACAAGTTACCTGCCCTTCTATTGACGCCGGAGTAGCGGTTGTAACACCAGTTACCTTCCGTGAATGAAGGGTGTCCGGCTGTATAGCCGCGCTATTAATTAAGTTTACCTGTCTCTCAAGTAAAGTATAGGTGTCTGTGGTAATACCGCGCTTTCCCCAGATTATCTGTCGTGAATTAAGGTTGTCCTGCTGTATCGCCGCGCTATTAATGAAGTTTATTCACGATCATATTGTAATCAGTCTCATAATTGTCATTTTGAAGGATAAGGAAGTTGTGTTTTACAACACTTATTTTTCCAGGAGGGAGGGAAGTAGATTCTCGAGGTTAGTAATGTTCGATTCGAGGTTAGTAATATTCATTACCTACCTCGATTTAGTTGCTAATACCTATCCTAATGGATGGCGCTCTCATCGTAACTGTCTGACACAGATGACAGCTGATTTAGATGCAAATTGTTCAAAACCGCATTTTAAAAACAATTCTTATTCTTATTATGAGTAATATGGATTATTTTAAGTTCTGTGCTTTTTTTGTAAATTGCAAATGAACGACCAAACGCGAAAAAGTGAAATAAGTAAATGCGGACCGAAGTAAACACAAGTAGGAGTTGTGATTAACTTTAGCCAGGTTACGGAGATGATGGTTTGTTTCACGTAACCTAAAAGTAAACGAGCGCGGTGCTAAATGGTTAAGTAAAAACAAAAGCAAAAAGAAACCGTTAATTATTAAAGGATCGGTAAGTATATAAAACTCGAACTTGAGTTTAATGAAATTGATTGTTACTTTAGAGAGCCCATTACTGTTTAAGTTTCTGCACAGATTATAATACTAATATTGTAACCCAGTCTAAATATGTAATCACAAAAGATCGCTGTAGGTACATTTTAGAATAATAAAACTGACATGGTAATTAGGCATTACCGCATTAGGTTTGAATGTGGATCACAACATTATTTGGTCGTTCATAATGTGGATGATTTCTTTACCTCATTAAAATAAGCAAGTAAAACATGAAGTTTTACCTATACCCTTTCCTGCCCACCATTGTTCATTCACTTCAAAAATTCATTCGGGGAGTAAATTTTTTACTGCACTCAATTTCCCTTATTTGAGGGGATGTACATTGAAATTCTTTAGTATGGGCCATTTTTTAACAACATACATGTTAAATTAATATGAATATTAATTAGGTAAATTTCCAAATCTGTATTAGGTACCGACAACATTTTATGTAGGGCAATAGTATTGCAGATGGCGCATAAGATGAATATAATACGTATAAATTTAGTGAATTATTTTATTTTTGATAATGGAATGATTATTAGATGATCGTGAATAAAATCGTATACGAACCTCGACGAAAGTTTATTTTTCTTAGAATATAATCACCCTCGGCGCTGCGCGCCTCGGGTGATTAAAATTCTTCGAAAAATAACCTACTTTCGCACTCGGTGCGTAATATACTATTACCTGATCTTTTTTAATTTCGGTAGCCGCTGTGAATGTACATTCGCGCTCGCCGGGAACAATCACTCCTGTAATATACCTACCTTGGGTAATGTTTTAGTTGGGTTATAACATAAAAACTTACCTAATTTGCCTGATCACGTTCAAAGTTAGTAGTTAGTTATAAAAGAAATTGTCTCTGAAACTACCTGCCGGTTTTGATACTGGATGCTAACAAGTTACAGTGATAAATGTGCAGGTCAAGGACCCGTTCTGTCAACGGTTCAAGTTGGGTCGCAGTCAGCCATTATAAGTTAGTTTGTGTACAATTGTAAATATTTAGCTAAGTTGTGTATATATTTTCTCATCATTATATTACTTATATTCTACCAAGCTTAAAGCTACCCAGAACGTCTCCCTGTGTTCCTGAACGTAGGCAACCCAACATACACAAGTTGTCTTGACGAACAGGGGGTTGTGTAGAAGGGAGCTTTTAGAGGTCCTTAGGTTACGAAGAGGGTAAGTAAACTGTAACCGCTATGACCATTACACCACACATTGAAGAAATCTGAAACATGAAACGCGAAATAGAAAGCACGAAACGTATTTCCTATAATAACAACGGCATTGTCTTCAAATACGAGCTTTTGCTACCTTGATAAAAAATTCACAGATTTCGCAATCCATGCAACCATCGGAGACATTGGAAATGATAACCGTATAACGCCATATGTAAAACACAAATAACAACACCGCTGTCTTTTCTGCTTGAACGAAACTGGTAACTTCATACCCATATACAAAAAATAATAATTTCACCCTTTTGAAACTTGTGCATTAAATAGCTTCTGTTCTATATGTTGTTTCATGTTTCGAATTATTCTGCATTAGTTTCAACGGGGTTTTGCTTCTCTATGACGTCAGACGAAAAGAATTTCGCTATGTAGTTAAAGACAATGAGTTGTTATTATGGGGAATACCTTTACTGTTTTCTGTTTCGCGGTTTCATGTTTCTTTAATGTGTGGCTCCCCTAAAGAGGAAATGTCAAAGCGCATGTGTGCAAATTTTCATAGCTTTACTCAAAAGTGCGAACTTTTCCCCTAATCTCCCAGACTACCATTAGCGGATCAAATGTTGACGGGTGTAACACGGATTGCTATTTGTGTCACCATTTCCCCATGTCCAAACTTTGGTAAACTTTGGTCCATGGCCTATAGTTTTGTTCACAATCTTTGTTTGAGAAGAAACAGTTTTCAGATGATTGTCAGAAGAGGTAGATAGCAAACCTACTTGCTAGATTTAACAATTGATCACTTTTGCAATTTGTCTATGTCTTTGATGAATTCCAGTGGTTGCAAATTGCAATTGTTGTAAGTACATTCCTAAACGTTTTTAGGAAAGTGAATCGAATAGCAGATCGTAGAATCGACAGCTTTTCATTTGATTGTTTCGTGGTGACGTACTAATACTATTAGGGAATGGTCATCTAATGTAAAAATATAATGCATAATATTGCTTGTAGCATTTTTAAGTTTTGAGTAATCAAAGAAACTAGAAAGTAATTAAAAAGGGCTCGCAAATATTTGACTTTGAGTGTGCAACTATACTAATAATGCATAAAAATCCTACGCACGTGGCGTGTATCGTTATAGAAGAAAAAAAAGGATTTACTTAATCAGGGCAGATGTTTGCATCCAATTTTATGAAACTAATGAATTTATGTATAGTGACAATACATTATTTGATTGCGATACAGACAAAATCACTTCGGTCACGAATCTAACACCTTGCAGGCGACTGGCCCCTTTTTGCCTTAGTTCTTCCTTCAGTGTTTCGTAGGTATATTCCACCGCATTTTTTGCTAGAAAGAATTTAATGCTCGTCCACAACTACGGGTCTGTAATTATTAGACGTAAGGTTCTAGTTTAGTTAAGCTCCTTTTGATTCAAAAGTGTCAATTCATTTATCTAAATCTTAATGCCTTTACATTTATGGTATTTAAAGTGTATTCTGAAACAAAAAAGATAATTCCCACCGGTTAAGTCGTACTTGAATATGAATCAGATTTTAGGATAATCGGCACCATCAGAACTTGGCGATACAAAAAAGTCATTCTAGGAATAAAGGAAAGGAATCTTCAAATGGTCGGCTGCTGTCATAACAACAATTACTGTCACTCCGGATAGGTTGGGTGCTACATTAGAGCGCTTTTCATTAAGATAATAATAAGGTTAGATAATATGAGGTTGTTCAGATAAAAATTTTAGATTAAATTGGCACGATAAGTAAAACCATCTTTCGGAAAAGTGAAGTTGCAAAATGGAATATGTCAGAAATGTAATGAGTTACTTAAACGCCTTAAGAACATTCGTTTTCGAGAAATAATTAAAATTATCCATCCAACGCGATATCCAAAGCTGGGTAACGGCAACTGGCATTGCTACTATATCTATATACTACGTTTAATATCATAATTAAATGTTATGCTAATAGGACGATCCTAAATTTCTTATTAAAATTTAAGTAATTACGGTAATGTATTTTAATTAACATTGTAAAGTGATGATGCAGCGTTTAAAAATGATGGCGTGAATAAAAGGATAAAAAATTTAGCAACAACCGGATTTTTCTTTTATAAAATGCGCGCACGTCAATCATTTCTAATAACCTATAAGAAACCTGGCTGGCAAACTAAATTTCTGAAACTATATTAGTAAACACCCGGCGGACTAGATACGGTATTGGTATTATGTAAAAAGGTAATATATTATTAACTTTAAGTGTGCCTCAAAATGTATTACGCTATGAATTATTTCCCTCCATATGAAACTTTACTGTCTTTCGTTTCGAATGATATTGATTTGCGGAATTGCGCGTCTTTTACTGAATAAAAAGCTGAGATAGGTACTGTGTTTCAAATACAAGGTTGATTAGTCTACATACATTAATAATCCGTCTATGAAGGTAGTATTTCCTGTTAAATCCGTGATAAATAGGCGACACTTCCCAAGCCCATCCCAGTTATGAGTTATGAAGTAGCTAATAATCAGGAAAAAACCAAAATAGATTTGCAGTACTAATTACTTAATGAAATGAGAATCCCACAAAGAGCTAAATACGTTATGTTGGCATTGGCGCATAAATATTTTATGGATTATAACATATAAAATAATCAAATAAATAGTTCCAATAACCCGACGCCGCTTATCCAATTATTTTAATAAAATTATACGCTATAAAATTACGAATGGTCCTCTAATGAACTTTCCTAAGTAAGAACGGGTTATTAAGAGGATAATTAATTATCGAAATTAATGGGTACATTCAAGCGACACTCTATTGTCACATTTTCCAAGCTTTATAGCGTCTCTTAGGCGGGAACGTATCTAGTAAAATTACAACGTAGATCCCAAATTAGAAAATGCAAGCAAGGCGAGGAAGCTGAAACAAATTTCTAATTAGGATGTGTGTTTAAATTCGACTAATACTCTTGACCTGTAATTATACTAGTGGTACTTCTTTTGTTACTAACCGTCCACAAAAAACGAGAAATATATTTTACACCTTTGTACTCTGTTCCGGTCAACTTTTATTAGCCGTATACAATGGATTTTAAATTTTATTGTGTGGTGTAACAGACCTAATTACCATAAACAATGCCCCTTTTCTAGGTGAAGTTGATTGAAATTATGTGAATAGAAAACATAATCATCAAAGCTTTGTAATCATTGTAAACATTTATTAGTAGGTATTTACTCACCGGCCCTTTTAAGGAAATTCGAATGCTCATTAACGTTCGTGTGTAACGCCTTTACACAAATTCGTTAGACTAACTAAACTGTAAATTGTAGCAGATAATTCGGCGTTATAACAAAATATAAGATTACATAGAGGGTCGTAAGATGTGCATATTCCCGAGTACAAGCATCAGGTACTGTATGGGCTATGAATCTGTCTCAAAACGTACTCTTTCAATGTAGGTTCCTTTTGTTACTACTTCACACCCAAGTAGAATTAATAATTATGCATCAGTTTCAATGTCGGCGAAAGTCGTTAATAATTAAAAACGCTTGGGATCGTTCCAATCTGCATCTCCGACCTCGTCTTGTAACACACAAATAGTCAAAGTGGTACAAAGCAAGCTAAGTGGGCCATTTGGGGGAGGTATTTGGAAAAAAACTGAAAGCTGAAATCTAATAATAAAAACAATCCTCGCCTCGGGCGAATATCCTGTGCCAGAGTTAAATATGCTAAGTCAGAAGAAAGAACACCTTCCCACCCAAGTGAAATCCATCCATGGAAATCTTCCCACGAAACATTTAACACTCCCCACGGCATTTGTTCAAGGTACCTATTCTCCCAGAAAACCAAGGGCACTTGTCGCGAAAAATGCAAGCGCGAATTCCCACTCAAATAAGGGTTGTTTTGGCAACAAGAAGGGTTAGGTTGCAGATCGCAAAATGTAGTAAATTAAATCCATGGCGATATTGTCGTATTGAAAATAAGAGGATATCCTGAGTAGCCAAAAATATGTAGACCCGGTAGGGACTTCGGGAGTATGTTGTTTCCGCATATGGAACCGTGTTGACAAGGGATGAGAAGCCAACGAGTTTTTCATTGGCGTAGTGATGTGGATTGTAGAATAACGATTTGTAAGTTACATAAAAAACGGTTATATTACGCGTAACTTACAAGAGGTCGGTTTGTTTATGTAATTTATGGCTTTTATGAAATTTACGTAACTTACGTTTTTTATTAAGAAACCTTAATTTTTGTAAATTTACATAAATGTAATACCCATATTTGATACATTTCGAATGTAACCGATTCACTGAAAATAATGACGGGCCACGCTGTATTGTATATTAAAAATATTTCAATTTATTAAGTAAATCTGGGGGATTGTTTACGAAATAAGCACAGAATTGGTCTGTTTCATTTGAATTTGTATCTCATTGTTGTTCTTTTTTCTTTTAGGAGTTTTGTTAATGCGTGATTCTTGTTTAAATTTGATCGCTTTTGTAATTTTTTCAATTTAGATAAGGTTTTAGAAGTAAGACACGACTGGTCCCTTTGATGAGCTTTATCAGCGCATTTCATGTTGCAGAAGTGGAGAGGTTGATTGGCGGATGATTTAGAAATTCTTGAAGAAGGAATTTATTTGATGGCGGAAGTGGTGTTTTCTTAAAAACGAGAGACAACGAGTAAACGCGGTTGCTGGTGCTGTGAGTTTTCGCAACGGTAAAAAAAACCAACATTAACCATAGTTGCGTAAAAAGTTTAACCTTCACGCGGGCGCGTGGGCGGTAGATTACCGCGCTATACATAAAAGCCCGCAAAACTTTTTCCAGGGGGATACAGGGGGGGGGGCGACATAAGTGAGTATTCTCAAATACAACATTAGGGGTGAATTTTTCATCTGTGGCAGAGATGGAAATTACCTTAGACCAATTCCGAGCATTCTACCGGCTACTCCGAGTTAGGTTTTCCTGCAGCTTTCCTAATTCGTAAGGTAAATACCGGAGTAGTATAGTTATAGAACAACTCAAGATCTTTGCAGAGGCACCTCTAAAAAGCATGATGCGGGTCACTCTGTAATTGGGCGTAAGCCTGTTGAGCGCCCAGAACAAAAGAGGGATAATAAATAAATAGATAAATAAATTCTGTGTTAAAAATGAAGTAAGGTTCAGAAACTGTCCGCGTTTGTGTGTGAGTTAAGTGCGCCTCGCAAATCTTGTACTACCAGATTATTTCTTCAGATTTCTTATTTTATTTCTCGAACGCCTGCGTGCGGGGGTGTAGGGATTTTATTTAAATTTTGTTTCATTGTATTTCGGAATAAATTTTTGTCATTGCCAATCAATTAATTGTGTGTTTATTCCAATCCAAAATGCGACCCAGATAGAGTTTTCATGTCAGATTTTTCTTTATTCGTGCCAAGTATTTCAGGTGACCTTACCATTCCTGTTACAGACCACAACTTTGGTTGTTCTTCAGCAAATATTGGCCCACCTACGAGAACCATTCTAGAAATTCGTTACAACGCCAAAGCGAGAAGCTGAAAATCGCTTCCTACTATTTAACGAAGAAGATGAACAACGCCTAGATGGACAGTACCTACACAATCAGAACTGTAGGTTTGGTTTCAAAACAGACAACAGCATCTAAAGTAAAGGATTGTGGAAGTTTCATAAGCTTTAATATAGCTTTAATAAAACTCATTTTTGTATAGCCAATTTCGAACATTTTCTACTTATCGATTACAGCGTGCATTTTTGTGTAATATTATTCCACTTATGTTTGCGTTAACATTATTGTACCTTTCTTGTTTTGAGCGAAATGTAAAATCTCCGCAGATCAGCGGTTACAATAAAAATTGTATATTTCTACATATTTTTAACTCCTTATTGAGAATTCTGCTTACCATATTGAAACGTCAAATCCAGATCGGATCATTTTCTGCATGAATTTAGTTTGGGTCTCCTTATCAGATACTTGTAACCTAAATATAAACTTTGTTCGTATTACCTAATGGAAACGATTAATCACCTGTCAAGGTGCAGTATGTTGATATCTGTAACGCATAGAGTAGTGCTCATCATATATTGCCTACGAGAGACTATTAAGAAAAATATAAATGATGGTCTAACAAATACAACGCTTTAAACGAGAAATATCGAGAATTCTTTTTTTTCTCTACCAATTTAATCCGTTAAAACTCCATTTAACATTATCTTTGGATGTGTTGGAATTTTACATCCTGGTAGGAAAGTTGCCTGTTTATTAATCAAATAATAAGACCATAAAGGGCATTAATTTCATTCCTTTTTTGATGATCAATAAAATGGCTCGGCTCGTCTTTTGTTTTATTATAGCCGCGTCCGTTTCGTGCCTCGAGCAAAGAATCGAAATGTAATAGATGCAAGGAAAAGCTGATAAAGTTAGAAATTGAATTAGTATCCAAGATCCCAAGGCAAATAGGTTCCAAATTATGTTGACGTAATTGCTTAATTTAACGTAATATTGAAAATTGACTTTGTCTTTAATGCTTCATCATTACATTTTGCGAATTCCAATTACAATTTTCATTATATAACGAAATACTCTTGCTTTTACATTCTGTTTAAATAACTTAAATTTTAATGAACTTTCTTAATAATAGGATGTGATGATTGTAATATTAATTTTCCGGATTTAATTCTTGGCGGAAGTATTTCGTTATGTTTATAATGCATTAGTTAAAATGAATTCGGCACAGTTGAATCCATTTCTGTCGTTCTCAGACGTTTCATTAAACCCGTTCTGATTTTCAATAGCAGTTGATCGGGAGCGCATCACGTTCTCTATCCTGCTTTACCAACTAGGGATTTCACGCACATTCCTTGACGAGAAAGGTGACATACCAAAGGGTAGAGGAAACACGCTGCGACCCCAAAATAGCTATTCAATATAAAAAGAAATCTATTGAAAGTTTTCCGTCAAATCCAAGGAGAATTGTTGGGTATTGCGTAGGGTAAAAACAAGGAAGTGAAGTAATTAATTCGCTTGTGCGATATTTCTAAAGAAACGTGTCAGGGTACTGGGATTTGGTGATTTTTAATAACAATCACAACAGAAGGGACGATGTCTTATCCTTTACTAATCCAATTTTGTGCTTTTAAATACTTTCTTGTCGTGTATCAACTTCAACGTAAATACGTTGGTTATAAATAACCAATTACCAAAAATCAATTATTACGTTTCAGAGAGATTTTAATAGATTTATCGATAGTCTTTGGATTACTACCCTAAAATATCCATATACACATATGATATTTTAATGACATAAAACTCTAAATAAGTTTGCAATTCTGATCAAGGTTACATTGAAATAAATGCGAATTCTTAGAACACCTGTCATTTACAAACTATAACTTAATCTAATCCCTTTCACAGGCAGAAAGATAAATAAATTAGCTATCTCACTATTTCACACATCCTCCCGTTTACATTAACCACTGCAACGAAGCACCCGGAATTTCTGAGTGGAGTTTGCCGTTTACGAGGACCACCCTGTATAGTAACGATGGGTTTGGGCTTCGTTACATAGAAAACCGTAATTTCAAGAACTTTCCGCGATCCCATGGAGACAAGGGGATACCGTAATTAATTAGTCCCCCTACGACCGTTCCTGTTGGAATTTTGGAATTATTTTTGTAACCACCGAAGGGTCTTGTCCACGAGAATATGAAGGACAGTTATTATTTTTTGGTTTCAGCGCCGTTGATTGTTTATAAGCCGATAATAAGTAAAAGCAAGGATAGAACAAGTTCCGAAGCGAGTTGTTTTGCTCGTTATCAGTTGGCGGCGTGTCTGCTAGAATGAGATAACCGCCAGCAGCCTTTGTGGCCGAAAACGTAATGGGTTTATGAGTTTCCATTCAGCTTTTTGAGTATGTACAATTAGCATGCAGTAATTAAATGAGTTACAGTAAAGAAGCACTTACCGAGGAGATTTTGGTGTCAAATTTTGCGCGCTTCATTAACGAATCGATTAGCGCGAACAGGAGGCGAGTAATTAATTAAAATCGAATTGATTGATTTTGGTTTCGTATTGGATGCGCGACTGGTTGGATTTTCCCTGTTCCACTTCTACAAAGTTGGGGTTTCTTAATAAGGAAAACGATCAATTTTGGAAGGATCTATCTATCTTTTGCGTTCTACTTGCCGTAAGTAAGTCCGAAAATCTCTTTTGCCTTTTTTACCGCGGTCTAATTTCCCAAGGTAAGCAGTTTTTTTAATTACATAAGGGGGGATTGTTTTTATCCGTTTTCTCAAATTAACCGGCTATAAAAATCGCCACCTTAACTGTGACTAATTACTTTTCTTCCGCTAGGGAATTTGCCGGTATGTCATATTTTGTTTTAGAGTTCCAGACAGTACCGCCGCCATTTGCTGGACCTGACCGCTGAATTTCTGGAATTAACATCTTCGATTGAGACTACTTCCGAGGCTACCGAAACCGACCCGTCCGTCCGTTATTACCGTCGACATTGTCCGGACGTGAGATTTTCGTCTGATGGCGCTCGAGTACGTCCGTCCGTTCCCTGTACCGCCGTTTCACCGTTTTCTATCGCCGATTAACGCTTAATAAATTACCATACCTTGTGTATTAACATACTTAATTAAAATAGACTCAAATAATAATTACACTATTTCCTCAAGCTCACCGGCTATGCGCGAGCAGCCCAAGTTCATCGCACCACAAGGGAAAAGATAAATTACAAGACACTTTAATTCGTCCGCAACTTCTGCATTCAGGTAATCCCTTGTAGAGCTTTTCGTCACGACAATGTTAAAAATAAACGGCAAAATAAACGAAAAGAATGTTACACATGCACGTTTGTAGCTCCAGTATTTCAGTTAGTTATTTGCGAAGCAGTTCATTGCTCTTACATACCATGTGTTAGATCCGTTCCAGCAAATCAAGAGATATCAACTGAAGTACACAAAAAAACATATTTAGATCTATAAACTCAGGTTTCGGATTGCGATATAGGTAAAAGAAAGGTTTTTTTTCACCCCGAATGTTGTTTAGTTTAATTTCAATTCAACCTATCTTAAATTGTATCAAAATTGGGTGAATACTTTAGGAGATACCTTTAGGTTGTCAAAATGGCAACGCCATTCTTTACAAAATGACAAATTATACATTTCAAATTTTACAAAGAAGAATGCAAGCAAAGCGTTGAAGCGCCCAAGCAAGCGAAAATGATAAATATATAATGTCTTTCTAGTTCTTGTTTGAAAACTTATTTTCTTTCCAGGTTGAAACACATTATCCACACTCGAGGTACACTTAATATCACTATAATTACGTAAACTTTAGGAGAGGCTAATAAAATTGGTAATAATACGTCATGTTAACCCAAAGGAAGTCAACCTAATACTTACTGGTATTAGCAAGTATTACAGTGGAAAGGCATTCGGAAAACAAGTTAACCTTGCAGAATCAGAATGACCTTGAAAATACCTATATCTTTGTAACTTTGAAACGCCTTGGCGAATCGGATTTTTTGGTTTCGTAAGTAAAGCGTGCCCTTGCTTTTATAATGCACTATTACTGCACTCTATGAGGTGAGTGCGAACAAAGCAAAAGCAATAAGATGAGAGAAAGGTGCCGTATTGCAAACCGTAAACAACTCCTGAAGAATGATACATTATGCATTTAAAATTTTACTTACATACATATAACGTTTTTCTAGTTCTTGTTTGAAAATCCTTATTTTTTCCAATTTTACTAATATTAAATAAATAACCGCCGGATCAACTAGTGAAATTCAAGCAAAGAAGAAGCACGAAAAATATTCCGGTTTGAAATCTAACAATTTTTTCTTTGTGGCTCTAACTTTTTTTGGCCCCTACAGCTCAGAAACAACATCATTTTTGAAGTGTATTGGACAAAACCTCATAGCAGAATCCGGAGACAGCCGTGCTAAAAGTTTCCTATTGGAAAGAGTATCGCTTGCGTATCGTGGAAACGCCGCTAGCATTAGGGGCAGTGGCGGCTCGTAAGCTGCGTAGAAGGTAGTGCCAAATTGTGTCCCCCTCCCCATTATTTTAATAGTTACAAATTTTTGTTTTCATATTATTCCAGTTATTTAGATTTTGAGTATAATTCGAATATTTATAATGCAAGTGACGGAAACAAATCTAGCCCCTTTAATTTCTTTGGAGGCTTGTTTCATTATAAGTATACTTCAAGCATGCATTCCAGTAATTCATTTTGTGTTGTTTTAGATGAGAATTAGCGGATTTTTTTTGACAAAAAATCGTATGGAAAGTGTTACTTTTTTCACGATTTGTACTATCTGTTTTCATGGCGTTTAGTCCGATCTATAAACAATAGCAACATTTTATTTGCCGTTTTATTAATGAGGCCGAAGTATCATTTTCAACAATAGTTGTACAAATAACTATTCAAATCTTTATCTAAACAAGTACCTACTGAAATTTATTAATTCTCTCAATACCTACTCCTTTATTTTCGGATTTATCGCTATTGTCGAGTTCAGACACATTTCGTTTTTTAACAATATTTAAGTCCGGTAACGGCCTGCTTAATTGCTTTATTTAAAGTCTATCTTCCAGTTCCAGAGAATGCATGGAAAAAGATTTATTTAAATGATTTTTTAATTTGTGTATTTTACGTAACAATTAATCCGGGAAGTGTAATCTTACACAGAAGTAAAAAAAAATTGTTTGACTTATAACGACTGAAACAAGGAAAACGGCGCAAAGCATAGTAATACACGTATACATTATTCAATTGTGCTTATGAGCCAAACTTCTGATGGCTCAAGTTGTACGTATAAAACGCTACTTCGGTTTCGCTCCTCCCACCCCTCTACTCCCCGCGGAAGTCCACACTTGTAGGAAAATACGAGCCAGTTTCAGTTTGGCACGGCTCGACCGTATGCGAAGTCCACGAATAAGCACGAATGAATTCTTCTTGGTACCTAATTTATCAAATCATTTACTTTTTTTGTTTTAAGTTTTAAAACACAATTATGTACTCTAGTGAGCACAATTAATAATAGTTAATTATTTATATTTTAAGAATTGATAGTTAGCAGGTTCCTTGAGGTGGTGCCATGGCTCCTTGGCTCTTTATAGAGAGCCGCCCCTGATTAGGGGCACCCTCCCAGATCATCCAGGAATTGACGAAATATTTTCACTGTGAAAATGAATCATGGCAGAAAACTCAAGTGGATACTTGCTGAGCTCTCCAAGCCTTCTACTGACGCTACTTGCGTCCATTACATACTCTTATATATTATTAAATATTTAAATATTTAATTTAAATAATTAATATAACATTCTAGTTTAAATTGGTAATAAATAATTGAATTACCTTGGAAACACCCATAACTAACTAAAGAGCGACCTTGTTTATGTCGAAAAGCCGTACCAGGGAGTTCTTCGGGCTTCCTTATTCGCAAAAGTCTTTATAAAGATCAATTGTTCTTCAAGGGTGAGATGGGCATACCTTTATGACAAAGGCTGGATACTTAACATCAAAAACAAAATCTACGAACGCAACCAAAGAAGCCAGACACTGCCGTCCTTCCCGGTAGCGGAGCCACTACCAAAATACCTAGAATTTTATTTTTAGAATTTGAATGTTTTTGTAATCAATTGGGGTTAGGTACCTACCTGGTTTTTGAAAAGAGGGATACTAAATAACAACAGCCGGATTTACTGTTAGATAGGATGGAAATTTCCATTCCGGGGTGGGTTAGTTTCCGACTCAGGGGTGAAGAGGGTTTTTATTTGTTGAAAGGAAGTTCGGCGCCTTTTTGGAATGTGAAGAAGGACACTACCTACTACCTTCGAGAGAGTTTCGTTCCCGTAGTTTACAATTCGAGAGTTCATATCAGGTGATGTAATTGGTTTTTGTTAATTCATTAATTGCATGTAATGTAAATTGTGTTCCCTCATATTTATAATATCATTTTACAATTTGTACTTCAATCCGAATATCCACATAACTGCCAATTTTGTACTTTGTTTGTAAGGGGATGCCTGGTGTTAAATATCTTGCCAAAATGTTATGGGGAAAGCGACCCTCTAGCTGGGGAAGTTTCGGATTTGTGTTTATTATGTTAACTTGGAAGGCGCCTATATGACTATTCAGATTCGTGTTCACAGTTGTTGAGTAGCTTAGTTGTAGAGTAGAAGCGTTGATTTTCTACGTGTGCAATGACCATTTATGAGAGGACACTAATCTTTCGACCGTGAGAAACTAGAGTCCATCGGCGAATCAAATTATAAAATTGCAAGAAAACCACAAGGCAAGCGACTCTAGTTTCGAACCTTCAGCTTTAGGCAAGTTGTACTCGCAAACCCAGAGCAGTCTTGTTACCTGTTCCAGGGGTGGAACTATAATTAACAGTCTTCCGTTTCTGAAAGGTGTGTGTGACCGAGTTTGGGTATAATCGTGAGATAATTGACGCTTGGGAACACGAGTTTGGATGTCATTGCTATTTCATGTTGTACCGACTAAGCCAGCTAGAAGAGTTTATTCCCCTGGTATTGTTCCAATCCGTTGTTCCAATAATGACTATTTTATATCGCCGTAATGACTACTATTTACCAAGTACTGTTAAGAGTATTGTATTATATTTCAGGAAACCCCGTGTTAGCTTGTTTATTAACGTCAACCCCTTTAGCTTCTACGAACACGAGTCGAGGGTTTCTCTGGCAGAGGTCTTCCCTCGCACAGGCCTACTCGTTAGGGACTTCTGCATTTCCAAATTATTAGGGAATCTGTTTGGGTAACAATAAATACTTTAGGCCGCAGTTGACTGTTTCTTTTCCTTCCCGATAGCAGCCCCATTCCGAGTGTAACGGTTACAACTTGACGGTGAGTAAAATGTAGGGTCTCTGTCCTAGGCGATCCGATCACGAGCCATTTGTTCCGGCAGAGGAGAAGGCTGGACATGGTAGCCATATCCTTTTAGTATTTTCCCGCCGTATTTGAATTTAGTGTTCGGAGTGAAGTTAGTTGACCCCTTAAGATCATTACAAGGGATAATCATTTTTCGCAAAAAAATTATGTTACATTACAACAAAATCAAGTTGTAAGGTAATCTTGAAGCGGGTCCCTAGCATATCCCAGGCCCCGGGGAATTTGCACCGTCACCGAGCTCCGATGTGTTTCGCATCATCCTGCACTTTGAATTTCGTTGATTCGCTAGGAGCGGAAATCCCGAGGTGAACTACTTAAATACCATGCGAGAGTATTATTACGAAAGTGACATGAAGGTTTCCGCGTGTACCCAAGCGGGGTAACTGCCCCTAATTAAAATTTTGAGTTTTTATCGTTTTATCACCAGGATATTGTTGTAAATAGTACGTTTTACGAAATAAAAGTGCATGTTGTATTACATAATTTACTTTACCCACAAAAGTAGCATTTATAAACTTAAAAACTCATGACATTAAAAATATAAACAAGTATAGTATAAGTTGTGCACAATTGGGTTATAAGATACTATTATGCTATATTTATCGCTTTCTAACTATCTTCCTTCGACACCCAATTCTTTAGATATTGACACTCAAGTTCTCACATCGCCTCATATGTCTTGTTTTTCGGCAAGTTCCGACTTCCGAAGTAGCTCGGCACAATTTTATTACCTAGGAGACCAAGTGAGGTATCTCGTTCACCCCAGTCACAAAATCTAAAGTAGACAAAAGTACCGTTGCAATGTAAAGATACCTTTGAGGATTAGCTCTAAAGTATCGTACGTGAAAATAAAACTTTTACGAAATTATTCTAAAAAAAGACCTTTGGGGTAACTCAGTTACCCCGCTCGGTCACGCGAAGATTAAATAACTACCCTACGTTACAATTACTTTAGGCTTCTCCTGATAAATCCAAGCTCTGTTTCTGTTACCAGACAATGTCATAATATTTTCCTCTGTAAATGAAAGCTAAGCGTTTATACTTCACAATAGTGGATGGTGAGTAAGTAAACCCAAAAAAGTCAACATGTTTCCGCACAACGTGTAATTTAATTAAACATTTGCATGGCATCTAAAATTTGTGGTTATTCATTCATGCAAAATCCATTTATTCTGCAAAGAGGAAGTGCATTAATATACATTGTTCAAATTCAGTGGCTTTAAATCACATATTCAGTGCATGCATTTTACTCTCCTATACTATTACACGTTAACTACTATACTCATTACAGCGATATGTGCAGAATTAAAAAACATACCTTCGGGAGTGAATTATAGAAGGAACAACATACCAGAAAATTTTAAAAGATAAGTAGCGCATTACAGACTAGTTTTAAATCTAATTTTAGATTCATCGTCCTTCTTTGGAACAAGATATAGAGAAGGAGAAACGCAATTCTTGTGACAGCGAAACTTCAGGTAGGCGTAACGCTGAAGGCAATGCGAGTGCCCTGTTTGTGTCTCGTAGTAATTGCAGTACTCGGACGGATAGCCCGTGGCAAGTTTAACTACACGATTGCCATACTAAAGTACCTGTTTACACATGCACGCACACAACTGAACTGAAATTCAGTTATCAGCCATATTTTTAGCAGGAAGTAGGTCAATATAAAATCGCAGTTAGTTCAAGAACATTTATGATTCTACAATGCTCCTACATAGAATCACCCTTGCATGAGCTAAAATTGTGGGTGCTGCTGCTGCTAAAAATGTTCAATTCTTAATAGCCATTAACAAATGGCAGCGGAATCTGTGAAAATGGGTGCGTTCACCAGAACCAACTGTTTGCAAACCGCTTGCGCTTGTTATATAAGCATATTTACTGAACGCATTGCTAAATGTCAAACTGTTTGCAAGCGGTCGCCATTTTTTTAATCATAATTCAAACTCGCTGAAAATCACAAACATGTTGATCGGGCATGCGCATTTGTCATAAGCGCGCAACCACACGTCAAATTTAATTTGAGTGAATTTTGAGAACTCTTAGGTCCGACCCCTTCCTCGCAAGAAGGGACGTGATTCGAGCTACCCTACTTGAACCGAAGAGGTATAAAGTCATTCTCCCGAACAGGGAGCAGTGGCTGAACCCAGATCGTCCGTTCCTCAAACCTGAGGGGCTCGTGTGGTTTACCGATGGGTCCCTAACGGAAAAGGGAACGGGCATGGGTATACACGGTGACCGGCCGAGAGTAGGCATCAGCCTCTCCCTTGGCCAGCACAGTACTGTGTTTCAGGCAGAGGTGCTAGCCATCACGACCTGTGCGCAAGAAAACCTCCGTAGAGGTTATCGTAACCAGCATATATACATATGTAGTGATAGTCAGGCGGCGTTAAAGGCTCTGTCAGCTGACAGGGTCCGCTCGAATACGATGCTTGACTGTAGGCGAACCCTAGATAGATTAGGTGAGTCTAATAGGGTAAGCTTGATATGGGTGCCGGGGCACTCTGGAATAGGGGGCAAGGAAAGGGCGGACGAGTTGGCTCGCGAAGGCAGTAGTGGGGTCCTTGTCGGGCCTGAGCCCACCCTTGGAATTGCTCCCTCAGTTGTCAGGGTCAGGATTAAGAACTGGGCGACCAGTCAATTCCAGGCTCAATGGCAACAGGCAGCTGGACTCAGACAGTCCAAGACCTTTTTAACAGGGCCTCTTGGCAAATCTGAGTCTTCTAAGCTTCTAAACCTAAACAGAAGTCAGATTAGGAAGATCGTCGGTGTCTTCACGGGACACTGGATGGTCAACTATCACCTGCACAATATTGGGCTTGTGGAAGACCCTGCGTGCAGGTTTTGTGGCGAGGTAGAGGAAACTACCGAGCATGTAGTCTGTTACTGTGACGCTCTGATCAGGGACAGACATAAACTCCTCGGTGACAGTTACTTGGAACCGAGGGAGGTGAGGAAACTAAGGCTAAACAGGGTCTTATCCTTCATTGAAGGGAATGGGCTCTAAGCTTTGGTTGTTTAGAGAGGGGGTTAGCACAATGGGCCTTTGATGAGCCTAAGTGCTGCCTGTAAAGGCTCCCCTGATAGAATAGAATAGAATAGAATTTTGAGAAAACCGTTTTGTATTCTTTTTGTACATTTCAATAAAAATATGGCAACCTTTCTACAGTTTAAATACATCCTGCTATACGAGATGAATTGAATTGTCCTATAGAAAATCAAGATTGGAGTATTAAATGCATATTCACTGGATCCTTGAGTAAATATTTTTTATCCATAAATTGTACATGCTTTATGAGAAGTTTTTATTTTCAGATTGTTACATTTAATAAATTTAATAAACTCACCACATAAGTATAGTCATTTTAAGGAAAGAGTTAAGATTTGTATAGGTGAAAAACGTATATAGTTATAGCACAGATATACGACGTATATCTGTGGTTATAGTGTTGCAAGGCAGGGTTTGATGGCCAACAATCTACTAGGAGACGAGCAAATCGTTCGTGCCGTTTTGGAGCCTTCATAAACCGCATATGAAGAGGTCAGTACAAGTCCAAATGAAATCGAGAGCACTCAGCCAGTATCTGTTATAGGTTATACTCGTAGAGATATACTTGTGTTAATTATTAGTATACGAATAATGTACCCTAATTAGATTCGAAGAGAAGTTTGGTGTGGAACGATTTCACTACAAAGTTATTACTCGCTGAGTATTTCAAATTTGACATTCGTCAAAGGGAGGCTGAAGTAATACTGTTAAAATATCTTCTTTTTTTGTCTGGCAACTTTGTCGTGGGCAGTGTACGTTCGCAGTTTCTTGCGTTTTTACGGATTAACAGCACCATTTATTGATAGGAAAAAGTTCTATCAAATGACACAAAAAGTAAAAATGATTTCCATAAGAAAAAACAAAGCTGATGATGGTTAACCGGAGACGAAACGTCAGACTAAAACTTTAAAACTAGCATCTTGTAATGGAAAAAGTGGTCACAATTATGTGCCGTTTATTTTGAAGTATCTTTTTAAATAACTTAGGTAACAAATAAAAACGATTTTGTAAAATGTCAATTTTTTTCTGGATATCTCCGAAAGTAGTCGGAATTTTTTCAGTTTCAAAACGACATTTTGTTAAGTATCAAACTACTCAACTTTGCCAACCTCTATTTCTTATAGTTCCCGAGATCCCCATGGTGGCCCTCGAATTTGAATAAGCCTGCATACATGAAATGCTCTCTTCTTCATTCATAATTAAATTATTCGATTTATCTCTTACAACTTTAAAGCGCATTGTGTGCAATGTGCAATTATCCAATTTTTGGTCGTGATGTATAGGTACTAGTAATTTACTCCAATTTCGCGCATAAACCTATATGCCGATGGTTTAAACAAATATGCATGCCTTACAAAATTACAAACATGTTTGTGATTTTCAGCGAGTTTAAATTGCGATTCAAAAAATGGCGTCCGCTTGCAAACAGTTTAACAACTAGCAACGCGTTCAGTAAACGTACTTATGTAAAAAGCGCAAACGGTTTGCAAACAGTTGGTTCTGGCAAACGCACCCTATCGTTCACCTGCGCCTAAACAGTTTGTGTTTGCAAACGTAATCAAAGCGCAAACACGTTTGGTTCTGGTGAACGCACCCATTGGCACAATTGCAAGGGGAGTGTAACGTTTATTTTGACTCTTGGCTAGGCATATGTTTTTTATTATACCATGGCATATGTGGTAAATTCTAACGTCTAACCTTTTGCTTTTCATTGATAATTCACCGGATGAATATCTAAATAGCAAGTTGATTAGGTTCATAATGATTTCCCCTTATGTGTCAGTCCGTTCGTCCACACACTACCGGTTAACACCAAGACATAAATTTGTGATTTGTGAGCAAAATTAATCAAATTAGTTCAGGGAATAGAGGGTTTTAACTTGCAAAATGAGAAGTACCTAGTTCCAATTTCTTTTGCATGTGATCGACAGTCATCTGGTGCTTAAGAATGTAGGTTCTCGACCTCCCACCCCTTGTGCTTCCCCTGGACAACCTCCAAAACTCCCTGAAATTTGCACGGTTTCTTAGTTTTTCAATCATAACTTTTTAATGGTTCACTTTGATATACGCCACTTTTTCGTGAAATGTTTATTAAAAAAAGATATAGATCCTCAAAGTTGCTTATATTTTTAAGAATTCTGAAATTTATATTAGATGTTTTTTTTTCGAAATTTTATACTTTTTCTCTATAATTAAGAGTTTTATGAGAAAATATCTTGAACTTATCGTGGTATAAATCCCCCTATCCTGCACCCTTACCAAAGGGGATGCATAATAATTTATCTTTCAACCCTTGCTAGGGGGGTTTTGAATCACTGTGAAATTGTAGCGCCATGTAGCGCTATGTAATATTAGATCCTTAAATAAGAAACTCAACCGTTTACTCGATTTTCATTTTTAATTTTTTAATTTCTACGTCGATTCGGACGAAAATTTTATCCGACGTTTTTGAGACGATTTCGGATCAATTCCGAGAATTTCGCTACTGGGAAAATTCGCTGGGCGGCTGGAGAGCATCGTCGTCGAGGTGCGCGGTCGCGGATAAAAATTCGCCGTTTCCGTACGGTCGGGGTTAGGGAGTCGAGGCGCCGGTTCGGGGAGTTTAGATAGTGGGCGCGACTTTCGGCGGGGTTAAGAAAATTCTGGGGGCACCCGTCGGGGTAGCTGCCATAAGAAGCGAAAAAGTCGAAAATTTTAGAAAAAAATTCGTAACTCGAAAACGTTACCGAAATTCCCCATGCGGTTTTCCGGAGATCGAGGGGGACGGGGAGGAGCGTAATCGTGCCGCGGTAGCGTCCCGGGGAAAAGTCGAATTTGGAAACGGCGCGACCCGGAGGGTCGCTCTCGAAAAGGTGGTTTTTCGCATTTTCCAACTTTGACGCCTTCTACAGGCCGAACCGTTCGAGTTAGAGCAAAACGTACAATTGCGCGATTGTAGATCTCGACGAGATCTACGAGACGAGGGGTCGCGGGTCGCCCTACCACCCCCCGGAGGGGGGTGAGTGGTGAAAAACGGGAGTTTTTGAATAGCGCGTTACGGCGAAGAGA